>NC_137496.1:7230802-7947252 GCF_963082875.1 Corella eumyota
ATCAGATCGACTGGAATTGAAGGACCTTAAAAAATCTGACGTTGTTGATAGTGAAGAAGAAGAGGTGCCAGCTGAACTGACTGTTGTGAAAAATCTCCCAACTTCTCAAATTTCCGAATGTGTGAGTGCTCAACCATCAATTGCTTATGCTGAGGGTATGAATATGATACGGACTTTAAACGGTAATCAACATGCTATATTCAACTATGTACGTCTTTGGTGTTTAAAAAAATTACATGAAGACACTCCTGAACCTTTAAGACTATTTTTGACTGGTGGTGCTGGAACTGGAAAAAGCCATATGATTCACTGTATTTTCTTTGAAATGCAACGTGTTTTTCAAAGAGCAGTTGACACTCCGGATAGTTCTTCTGTGTTATTAATTGCTCCAACAGGTGTCTCTGCTTTTGCCATAGGGGGTCAAACCATTCATCATGCTTTCCGTATCAGTCCAGGAATGAGGCTGAATCACATGAAAGGTCTTACTGAAGAAACTGCAAACACACTACGATCACAATATCAAAATCTTAAACTTTTAATTATCGATGAAATTTCAATGGTCAGCAAGGAAATGTTAGGTGTCATTAGCGAACGTCTTAATCAAATTCTTCGACCAAATTTAAAAAATTCTTCTTTTGGAAATGTTGGTGTGATTGCAGTAGGTGACTTTCATCAGCTTCCTCCTGTCAAAGCTCGTGCTTTGTATGATGTTGATCCTGGCTCCCTCCTTCCAGAACACTGGCTTCATTTCAAAGTTCACCATCTTGATGAAATTGTGAGGCAGAAAGGTGACCAACAGTTTGCGACAATGCTAAACAGACTTCGAGTCAAAGTTAACACAATCATTCAAAAATCAGACGATGAATTACTTCAATCTAAAATTTTAAACAAAGATACTAATTTGGGTAGTAATATTTTGCACATATTTGGCACTAATCGTGAAGTTAATATGCACAATTCTAGAGTTATTGAAAAACTGGACAATCTGTACGACTTGAAAGCTGTTGACATTTCGAAAAATTTGAGTGGAAAAACCTGTATTGAATCTGTGAATTTTAAATATCCTGCAGCAGCCTATCAAAAAACTATAATTTTTGATGGGGTTATTCAAGTTGCCGTGGGATGTCGTGTCATGATCTTGGTGAACATCGACGTAGCTGATGGTATCTGCAACGGTTGTATTGGAACTGTAAGATGCATCATTGAGGGTAAAATGAAATATGGTCTTCCCCAATACATCGGAATCTCATTTGATTCCCCTAAGGTTGGGAAAAATCGTAGATTAAAACAACCGTACTACAAAGAGGTTGGTGAAGATTGTCTTTTGATCGAACCACATCTTTGCCAACCAATTAGATCTGGGACCAAAACTTACAGCAGATACCAGTTTCCAATACGTCTTTGTTATGCCTGCACTGTTCACAAAATCCAAGGGATGACACTTCAAAATGCAATCGTTGACATGGCTAAGATTAATCGCGCAGGTAACTTGATTAGTTTAATATTGTACATAAAAAATGTAAAGTCAATTTTTTATGTTAAACTACATTTCTAAATAAATTATTTATGTTTTTTAGGACAAGCTTATGTCGCTTTAAGTAGATGTCAAGAATTAAAAGGATTGCATCTCAAAAATTATAATTCGAACTTTATCCATACCAAACATTCGATTATTCAAGCTGTGGAAAAAATGCCTAAAATTATTTCGCATCAACTATTCCCCATTCAAACTTTAAAGCAACATGATTCTCATTTAGTAATAACTGCAATTAATGCACAATCTTTATCTTTGCATATTGATGATTTCAAATCCTACCATGAACTTTTAAAATCAGATGTTATTTGTGTCAGTGAAACATGGTGTAAAGAGACAGATTTAACTACGAGGTACTTTTACTTTATTTAGTTATCTATATATTTACTTGTTTGTTTTAATAATTTTTAGTTGATGAACTAATAATCTCTTACAGTCGCTAATTAACTCAATTTACATTATTTTTAGGTTTGAAATCGAAAGCCATTTCCTTTTACGATTTGACCGAAACAAAGGATCGTGAGGTGGTGGCATAATTATTTACATAAAAAACAATTTGAATCATCAATTTCTTGAACAATATTCGGACTCCTATTATAATCAAATCATGTGTGTCAAAGTTAAAGATTGTGTTATATGCGCAGTGTACAGGCCCCCCAATTCAACAACTACCAACTTTCTAAGATTTATTTTAAAAATTCAAAAATCTTATGGCACTGTAATTTTATTGGGTGATTTCAATGAAGATTTATTAAGGTAATTTTTAATTCATTATAAGGTTTAATAGGAAATATTTTTAAATTATATATAGATTATAATTTTCTTATACACTAATTTTATTATTGAACATATTGTGGTTATTTAAAAAGATTATTTTTAAATTTTAGTGATCGGAGACTTCCTATAAATGAAGAATTGGTCGAAAACAAATTTCTGCAATTAATGAAGACTTCTACAACAACAAACAACACCTTGTTAGATCACATTTATACTTCAAAAAAGCTATCTTGTCATGTGGGAATTCTTTCTGTGCATTTCAGTTACCACAACGCCATTTATATCACCTTATGCAACAATGAAAATTGTGAATATAATCAAGGTAAATCACTAACCAAAAATAAATTTAAAATTTTTAAATTTTTCATAAGTTTATGTTGTATTTATAATATTTTTTTTTACTCTACAGCTGCTGCAAATCATTTTTCTTTGGAACATATCAGTAATAAGACTCTACAAACTAATTTTAAATCCGAAACTCCAATCATTTAAGTTAAATCTAGTAAAAACCACATAAAACTTCAAGTTAATTCATACAACCTTTCGGACAACACTCTTATTCGTGGCAAAGCTCGAGTTATCGATTTTATGGCAAGTAGAGTTTCTCATGATTTGGTTGATTCTTTAAGAAGAATTGGTTTCAACGTGACAGCAACTATCAACGATTCTCAACGTGGATATTCTTGTGGATACATCGGCATTGGAGCAAGCTGGTCAATCTATCGGGCTGTGATGAACGACGAAGATTGGCTTACCTGCTCTGTTTCTAATGTGGATGAATCAACGATTAATCAATACAATAACATTATTGACAAACAACCATTTCACACTGCACACTTTTTAAGTAATGATGACATAATTCAAATTCTTACACAGATACATATTTCACATTATGGTATTAATACACCCACACATTGGATAAACTCACCTATACCAATTAATTTGTTAAAACGGGACATTTTAAATGGCCCCACACGCCATTCAAGGCGACGACACCCACACAATAATGTTAGAATTGTTATAGTTAACACTGTTGAACAGTCGGCTGAGCGTTGTAATGAAGTAGCTGGTGCACATTGGTTTACTGTTGCTTATGAATTCGATTGATGCTTTTAAATTATTTAAATTTTAAAATTCTTTTTTATTTATTGTATTATGATTATTTATTTTTATTTTATTTATTCTATATTAGCTGATTTTTGTTTATTTCTGCATTGACCTATACCCTTTTATTTTTCTTTGCTTTAATTGATCTTATTTTTTCTTTTTGATTGATCTATACACTTTTCTTTACTTTAATTGACTATACTTTTTCTTTGTTTTTAATTGACAAATTTTCTTTTTTTGTAATTGATCTTTACCTTTTCTTTTCTTTGTTTCTGTTAACCTAAAAACTTTTTACTTTTAAACATATTATACACCTTTTCTACACTCTTATTAATCTTTAACTATTTTTTTTTAACTTTTTTTATATATACTTTACTTTTTACCATTTTTTCCTGGATAAAAGCAACCCCTTGTCGTGGGATCTGGGCTTTAAACTAAGATTGCTTATTTATTTTAAAATTCGTTATTAACACTTCTTTAATTGAGAGTCTAATGCTTACCAAAAACAAATAAATACATATATTTTTATGTAATTACCAACAGCATCTCTATATTAAATTTATATATTGTTTTTTTTTCCAATGTTTAATATATATTTACTGTTGCTATTGATTTTTGTATACTTTTTTAGAAAATGTTGGTTGTAAGATTAATTTTTTAGCAATTTGTACCATTCCTAAATCTTTTAAAATAATGCTACATTTATAAAACATATAAATATATATTTTGTTGCATTTTTTCAACATTTCTTTGTCACTTTTGTTCTTTTATTATTCTTCAAGTAATTTTAGGAACGTGTTTACAATTTTTTTATGTTTTACACTTTTAAAGGCAGTCAAAACTTAAAAATTTCCAAAGCAATAAAATAGTTTCCTTACATAACTTAAGGAAAATATTATTTTTAAGAAAACTTTGTGGGAACAAAATTTTTTTTAATGAATATTTCTATAATTACTTTTTCAACTAATTCATAACTTTAACAATGTCCCAACAATTTGTTGTAAACCTAATTTAATTACATCAATGCATTTATGGGAACAAAGCCCCATTGTTCTTAGCCTTGGTACTAAAATATATTTATTAAGCAAAGTTATTTAGACTTTAAAGGGAATTTGCTAGCTAACCAAGTAATAAAATTGTTATTTTTCAATACATTATGTAAAAACAATAAAATGCAACACAGTGTAAGAGAAACATGTAAAATTGTTTTTTTTTATAATACTTTAAACTAATAGATGTTATATTCGCTTGTTGAAGAATGTGGTGTTGTGGTGTGATTAGGATATTTATTTATAAAGGTGAGTCTTATGGGCTTTTAACGTGACATTAAGGCGACTTGAACATAAAATCTTATGGCTTCCAATTTAGTGCAGTGACCGATATACTATGCTAATAAACAGACACACGTTAATTGAACTTAAAAATATATAATAAATTCCAAAGTGTTATATATTAAAAATTATTTGCTTTTTTGTATAAATTAGGGTGTCCTAATTGTTACATGTAATCATTCACACCAAAGCCTGTGTTGCAAAAGCCTAACAGAACCCATCTATTTAATAAAATTATTTATTTAAAGCTATCAAGGGTTAAACTTATTTTGGCCTTTTTAAAAAAGGGAATGTGTTGTCCGTTTTTTTCCTATTTAAAATTTTAACATGAAAATAAAGAAATTGATTATTTTAAGTTCAACTTGTATGGTTAAAACTGCCTTTTAATTTAAGATAAGACTATTTTATACAGTTTATTAAGCGAAAACATGAAGTACACATACATTAGCACACGAAAAAACAAAATATTTACATTTATTTACACAGACCACTTTACTTTTTAAAATTTAAAAATGAGGCAGTATTTAGTGTCCACAATAATTTTTACAAAATCATTGTCCAACAACAAACAAGCAATATCTTCGTCTTCATTGGTTATGTCAATATTGAAAAAATTTGTTAGTACAGTATTACATAAGGAAAGATTGTATTGTTTGTCACCGTCAAAGAAGTCGAGGTTAATATTGCAAACTAGAGTAAGGTTTTTCATTTTTAAAAGTCTGTGACATAGTTGGCATTTGCCAACCTTTGGGTTTGCAGTAACCGAAACTTCGCCCTCACACTTGTTTGCATTACATTTAAGGTAATGTTTTATTTTAGAAACGGAATTAATTTCCCCATTTAGAGCAAAGGGATCACTTGCTTCTATAGTTGAGATAGTTTCAACTTCACCTATCTCCACTATAGAAGTCAAGTGATTAAATTTGCAGTAAGTAAAAACTCCAAACTTAGTATGCTCTAAATAGGTGATCTCGTAGCTTTTATTTATTTTTAAGGTATTAACAAATTTTTCCCATAAAATTATGCCGATTGAGTTTGTATTGTCGGCGACAACAACAAATTGCCGTTGCACCGAATTGCCTTTAAGAAAAGTTAACAATGGCGAGTCCACTTGAACCACTTTAATTCTAATGGAACATGGTTCGACGTCGTTGGTGACTAAAATGTCGTTTAAAGTTAAAAGTTTAAAATCTTCGGGAATATATACCAAATTTCGGTTGGAAGCTTCACAGATATTGCCGGGATTGACAATAATTTGAAGTTTGTCGCCATAATTTGCCCCCGATTTTCTAACTGAAACCCCGCGAGCGATAATCGGCGTTTTATCATCGGCAAATTTTGCAAATTTCGTTTGTTGTTCGTGGTCAAACGAAATAAGGGGTAATTTTCGTTTGCCAGCAGCAACTTCTGCGGTAAAATATGATTTTACTCTGCCCTGCTTTACCGGGGAAACCTTCATGGAAATGATATGCAAGCTAACGTTTTTGCGCTCTTCGTTGATGTTTTCTGCGTCTATTTCTTCGTGCGAGGTGGATTGTTTGTTCATTTTTTAAATTGTTTATATTGTTAATAGTAATAGAGAATCTTGATCTTAAAGCAATATTTACATTAATAATTGATAAGTTTAATTAAAAAAAATAATTTACTTACTTTTAGTAGTTTGACACGTTACAATTTATGCAAAACTGTTTTACTAACATTACACGACTTTCGCTTGCCTATAATTACTAACTGTTTTTAAGTGGCCGTTGTTACATTATGCTTTACAAACATTTAACTGTTGTAACTAGTTATCCTGCTTATAAATAAACATAATGTAACTGTTTTCAAAGTGTTTTACCGAAGTACAATTACACTTTTTAAAGTGTTTTATTGTTATAGCTTAGACAGGGTTTTTTTATGGTTATGACTGATAACCTCTGTACAAAGATTAGTGTAAATTATTTTTGTCAATCATAAGCTTCTTGAAAATTTACGAAAAATTTAAAAAAATAAAAAAAATTATATTGAATGAATCCAACTGCATTTGTTTGTTAAAACATATTAAACTTAAAAAAAAAACAGTTTAAAATCATTTAATTTTTTTTAATTTAGTACTTTACATATGATTATAAGGCGTTTTCATTTTTAATATAAACGCAATGATTTTAACGAAATAAAAATGTTAAATTAGTAATTTTATTTAAATTTATCTAAAATATTAATCGGGTATATTTTAGCTAAAAAAATTTAAAGTAGGCCTAAACTATATCATGTTCTTTTTTTTTAAATGTGAAATTTTTTTTGAAAATGTGATTTGTGTCCAGAGCTTGTAAGTGCGATTAACACTTTTGGTGTTAGTTAAAAGTGCAAAAAGATCTGGAGTCGCTGGACTATTACTTAAATGTGCGAAAAAATTCTTAGTTTTTTTGTAAATTACACAGGAAATGGAAATCACGCTGTTAAATTTTGTTTTGTTAAAAACATTTTACATACAATATTTTTTCTTAAAGTTTTATATTATCAGTAAAAAATAGTAATAAAATTTTGTAAAACTTAACTTTTCCAATAAAACACTTCTTAAGTAAAATGTGTATAAAAGTTAATTTTTGTTTTTTAATTATATTTTAACACTTGTTTATTAAATAAAACTTAAATATCGATATTTTGCTTTTAAATCTTGCTTATTTGCGTATCTTAACATAAAAACTCTAAAAATAAGGAGACTAACTACACATAACACTAACATAAGATACTGGTATTGCATAAAGAGCTAAAGCTCTACGGTTTAGACATAACTAAAATATAGGTATTAATACAAAAACAAGAAAATTTAAAGGCAAAAATAAAATAAAGGAAAAAAAGGAAAAGATGCGATTTAAACAAAGAACAAAATTTTTCCAAGTGAAAATCTTTAGGATTTCACGCATTAAACCGTATGTCCAGTGGCGGTCTAGAACCACTGACAAGTAATAAAGAAAATAATAGGAATAATCAGGCGTAAAGCCGCTTAGAAATTAAAAGCCACAGCGCCGCACTGCTTACGATGTAGCGACGCCGTGCCTCGCAATACACATAATAAAACACAAAAATAAAAATGAAAAATTAGGTTGATGTTTATGAATTAAGAATTAAATATTTGGTCTAATGTATATTACGATATTAGTAAATTACAATCATAATTAAAAAAAATTATTTGTTTGGTTACTATATTTAAATGTTTATTTATTAAATAAAACTCAAATATCAATTTAAGGCATTTAAAATTTTGTCTCATGTTTATCTACAGAAATTTATGTTAAAAATAATCAAATAATTTCGAACCATATTTTATTTATCAAATAAATCTAGTTCAATTTGTTTTTACTTAATAATTTTGAAAGTTAATTTTCAGCGGTTTTGGTTATTTAAATAAAAAAAGATTATAAACCCAATAAAATTTTATCACATATACTATGTAATTTTTAAAAATGGGAATAAATCAATTCAAAAATAACAAAGGTTTGTGTGGTAATCCAATCCGGAACCTTTCGTACCCGAGGTAAGTTTAATATACTTACCCTTATTATAGACCAACAAGTTTTTGTCGGTCGAGATTTTTTAGGTCCGTTGAATCGACACTTATAAATCTAAATCATAAAAGCCTTGGTTTTTTCTATGATATTTTTTTATTTAATTTATTAAAAAATGGTTTTATTTAAACGTGTTAGAGCTCGCTGCGATTACTCGACGAAAAACCAAAGCATGTGGTATTGGTGCGCTTCGAAACTTAAATCTATCAGTCAAAACCTGTCACATAAACCTCCTACATAACAGCTTTTAATTTAGAATAAAAGACTTCACTGGGAAATCTTCAGAAATTGCCTCGGCCAACGGTTTTTCACGTCGTCAGGGCGGGGTATTGGGAATAGTTTTCAACTAGCAATAATCGCACCTCGGATAAACCTCATCGGTTACGATATCGCCTCTGCGCAAAGCTATCAAAAAATGGCAAGATAACCTTTCCTATTCAAATAAAATGCTTCCATTTGTGGTGCGCAAAAATTTTTAATCAAGGAATACACATTAAAGTTTTAATTAACAAATTTGTTTGACCATTAAACATAATTATTAAGCATAGAAAACTAATTTCATTTTTGTTTAATAAAAGCACCAAAATAATAAATTGTATAACAACTATTTATCCGATACCTAACGTCGTCAAGTAAAATTTTATCTTGCTTTTTCTTATAAGTTTTTATCAAAATGCTGAAAACTTTTTTTTTAAATTTAACCACAACATAATCAAGATAAGCACAACTTTTTTGACATACATTTAAAAAAATTCACAGTTTTCCAGTATCAATAAATTTATTATTCAATTTGTTTTTACTTAATAATTTTGAAAGATAATTTTCAGCGGTTTTGGTTATTTAAATAAAAAAAGATTATAAACCCAATAAAATTTTATCACATAAACTATGTAATTTTTAAAAATGGGGATAAATCAATTCAAAAATAACAAAGGTTTGTGTGGTAATTAATTCCAGAACCTTTCGTACCCGAGGTAAGTTTAATATACTTACCCTTATTATAGACCAACAAGTTTTTGTCGGTCGAGATTTTTTAGGTCCGTTGAATCGACACTTATAAATCTAAATCATAAAAGCCTTGGTTTTTTCTATGATATTTTTTTATTTAATTTATTAAAAAATGGTTTTATTTAAACGTGTTAGAGCTCGCTGCGATTACTCGACGAAAAACCAAAACATGTGGTATTGGTGCGCTTCGAAACTTAAATCTATCAGTCAAAACCTGTCACATAAACCTCCTACATAACAGCTTTTGATTTAGAATAAAAGACTTCACTGGGAAATCTTCAGAAATTGCCTCGGTCAACGGTTTTTCACGTCGTCAGGACGGGGTATTGGGAATAGTTTTCAACTAGCAATAATCGCACCTCGGATAAACCTCATCGGTTACGATATCGCCTTTGCGCAAAGCTATCAAAAAATGGCAAGATAACCTTTCCTATTCAAATAAAATGCTTCCATTTGTGGTGCGCAAAAATTTTTAATCAAGGAATACACATTAAAATTTTAATTAACAAATTTGTTTGACCATTAAACATAATTATTAAGCATAGAAAACTAATTTCATTTTTGTTTAATAAAAGCACCAAAATAATAAATTGTATAACAACTATTTATCCGATACCTAACGTCGTCAAGTAAAATTTTATCTTGCTTTTTCTTATAAGTTTTTATCAAAATGCTGAAAATTTTTTTTTAAATTTAACCACAACATAATCAAGATAAGCACAACTTTTTTGACATACATTTAAAAAAATTCACAGTTTTCCAGTATCAATAAATTTATTATTCAATTTGTTTTTACTTAATAATTTTGAAAGTTAATTTTCAGCGGTTTTGGTTATTTAAATAAAAAAAGATTATAAACCCAATAAAATTTTATCACATAAACTATGTAATTTTTAAAAATGGGAATAAATCAATTCAAAAATAACAAAGGTTTGTGTGGTAATTCAATCCGGAACCTTTCGTACCCGAGGTAAGTTTAATATACTTACCCTTATTATAGACCAACAAGTTTTTGTCGGTCGAGATTTTTTAGGTCCGTTGAATCGACACTTATAAATCTAAATCATAAAAGCCTTGGTTTTTTCTATGATATTTTTTTATTTAATTTATTAAAAAATGGTTTTATTTAAACGTGTTAGAGCTCGCTGCGATTACTCGACGAAAAACCAAAGCATGTGGTATTGGTGCGCTTCGAAACTTAAATCTATCAGTCAAAACCTCTCACATAAACCTCCTACATAACAGCTTTTGATTTAGATTAAAAGACTTCACTGGAAAATCTTCAGAAATTGCCTCGGCCAACGGTTTTTCACGTCGTCAGGGCGGGGTATTGGAAATAGTTTTCAACTAGCAATAATCGCACCTCGGATAAACCTCATCGGTAACGATATCGCCTCTGCGCAAAGCTATCAAAAAAATGGCAAGATAACCTTTCCTATTCAAATAAAATGCTTCCATTTGTGGTGCGCAAAAATTTTTAATCAAGGAATACACATTAAAATTTTAATTAACAAATTTGTTTGACCATTAAACATAATTATTAAGCATAGAAAACTAATTTCATTTTTGTTTAATAAAAACACCAAAATAATAAATTGTATAACAACTATTTATCCGATACCTAACGTCGTCAAGTAAAATTTTATCTTGCTGTTTCTTATAAGTTTTTATCAAAATGCTGGAAATTTTTTTTTTTAATTTAACCACAACATAATCAAGATAAGCACAACTTTTTTGACATACATTTAAAAAAATTTACAGTTTTCCAGTATCAATAAATTTATTATTCAATTTGTTTTTACTTAATAATTTTGAAAGTTAATTTTCAGTGGTTTTGGTTATTTAAATAAAAAAAGATTATAAACTCAATAAAATTTTATCACATAAACTATGTAATTTTTAAAAATGGGAATAAATCACTTCAAAAATAACAAAGGTTTGTGTGGTAATCCAATCCAGAACCTTTCAGACCCGAGGTAAGTTTAATATACTTACCCTTATTATAGACCAACAAGTTTTTGTCAGTCGAGATTTTTTAATTCCGTTAAATCGACACTTATAAATCTAAATCGTAAAGGCCTTGGTTTTTTCTATGATATTTTTTATTTAATTTATTAAAAAATGATTTTATTTGAACGTGTTAGAGAGCTCGCCGCAATTACTCGACAAAAAACCAAAGCATGTGGTATTGGTGCGTTTCGAACCTTAAATCTATTAATCAAAACCTGTTACATAAACCTCTAATATAAAAGGTTTTGATTAAAGAATAAAAGACTTTACAAGGAAATCTTCAGAAATTGCCTCGGCCAACGGTTTTTCACGTCGTCAGGGCGGGGCATTGGGAATAGTTTTCAACTAGCAATAATCGCACCTCGGATAAACCTGATCAGTTACAATATCGCCTTTGCGCAAAGCTATCAAAAAATGGCAAGATAACCTTTCCTATTCAAATAAAATGCTTCCATTTGTGGTGCGCAAAAATTTTTAATCAAGGAATACACATTAAAATTTTAATTAACAATTTTGTTTGACCATTAAACATAATTATTAAGCATAGAAAACTAATTTCATTTTTGTTTAATAAAAGCACCAAAATAATAAATTGTATAACAACTATTTATCCGATACCTAACGTCGTCAAGTAAAATTTTATCTTGCTTTTTCTTATAAGTTTTTATCAAAATGCTGAAAATTTTTTTTTTAAATTTAACCACAACATAATCAAGTGAAGCACAACTTTTTTGACATACATTTAAAAAAATTCACATTTTTCCAGTATCAATAAATTTATTATTCAATTTTTTTTTACTTAATAATTTTGAAAGTTTATTTTCAGCGGTTTTGGTTATTTAAATAAAAAAAGATTATAAACCCAATAAAATTTTATCACATAAACTATGTAATTTTTAAAAATGGGAATAAATCAATTTAAAAATAACAAAGGTTTGTGTGGTAATCCAATCCGGAACCTTTCGTACCCGAGGTAAGTTTAATATACTTACCCTTATTATAGACCAACAAGTTTTTGTCGGTCGAGATTTTTTAGGTCCGTTGAATCGACACTTATAAATCTAAATCATAAAAGCCTTGGTTTTTTCTATGATATTTTTTTATTTAATTTATTAAAAAATGGTTTTATTTAAACGTGTTAGAGCTCGCTGCGATTACTCGACGAAAAACCAAAGCATGTGGTATTGGTGCGCTTCGAAACTTAAATCTATCAGTCAAAACCTGTCACATAAACCTCCTACATAACAGCTTTTGATTTAGAATAAAAGACTTCACTGGGAAATCTTCAGAAATTGCCTCGGCCAACGGTTTTTCACGTCGTCCGGGCGGGGTATTGGGAATAGTTTTCAATTAGCAATAATCGCACCTCGGATAAACCTCATGGGTTACGATATCGCCTCTGCGCAAAGCGATCAAAAAAGTGGCAAGATAACCTTTCCTATTCAAATAAATTGCTTCCATTTGTGGTGCGCAAAAATTTTTAATCAAGGAATACACATTAAAATTTTAATTAACAAATTTGTTTGACCATTAAACATAATTATTAAGCATAGAAAACTAATTTCATTTTTGTTTAATAAAAGCACCAAAATAATAAATTGTATAACAACTATTTATCCGATACCTCACGTCGTCAAGTAAAATTTTATCTTGTTGTTTCTTATAAATTTTTATCAAAATAGTGGAAATTTTTTTTTTAATTTAACCACAACATAATCAAAATAAGCACAACTTTTTTGACATACATTTAAAAAAATTCACAGTTTTCCAGTATCAATAAATTTATTATTCAATTTGTTTTTACTTAATAATTTTGAAAGTTAATTTTCAGTAGTTTTGGTTATTTAAATAAAAAAAGATTATAAACCCAATAAAATTTTATCACCTAAACTATGTAATTTTTAACAATGGGAATAAATCGATTTAAAAATAACAAAGTTTTGTGTGGTAATTAATTCCGGAACCTTTCAGACCCGAGGTAAGTTTAATATACTAACCCTTATTATAGACCAACAAGTTTTTGTCAGTCGAGATTTTGTAGGTCCGTTGAATCGACACTTACAAATCTAAAATCGTAAAAGCCTTGGTTTTTTCTATGATATTTTTTTATTTAATTTATTAAAAAATGGCTTTATTTAAACGTTTAAGAGCTCGCTGCGATTACTCGACGAAAAACCAAAGCATGTGGTATTGGTGCGCTTCGAAACTTAAATCTATCAGTCAAAACCTGTCACATAAACCTCCTACATGACATCTTTTGATTTAGAATAAAAGACTTCACAGGAAAATCTTCAGAAATTGCCTCGGCCAACTTTTCGACGAAAAACCAAAGCATGTGGTATTGGTGCGTTTCGAACCTTAAATCTATCAGTCAAAACCTGTCACATAAACCTCTTATATAAAAGGTTTTGATTAAAGAATAAAAGACTTTACAAGGAAATCTTCAGAAATTGCCTCGGCCAACGGATTTTTACGTCTTCAGGGCGGGGTATTGGGAATAGTTTTCAACTAGCAATAATCGCACCTCGGATAAACCTCATCAGTTACGATATCGCCTTTGCGCAAAGCTATCAAAAAATGGCAAGATAACCTTTCCTATTCAAATAAAATGCTTCCATTTGTGGTGCGCAAAAATTTTTAATCAAGGAATACACATTAAAATTTTAAATAACGAATTTGTTTTATCATTAAACATAGAAAACTAATTTCATTTTTGCTTAATAAAAGCACCAAAATAATATATTGTATAACAACTATTTATCACTATTTATAAGTAAAATTTTATTTATAAGTAAAATTTTATCTTGCTGTTTCTTATAAGCTTTTATCAGAATGTTGGAAATTTTTTTTTTAAATTTAACCACAACATAATCAAGACAACTACCACTTTTTTAACATACATTTTAAAAAATTCACAGTTTTTCAGCATCTATAAATTCTATGTTCAGTTTATTTTTACTTAATAATTTTGAAAGTTAATTTTCAGTGGTTTTGGTTATTTAAATAAAAAAAGATTATAAACCCAATAAAATTTTATCACATAAACTATGTAATTTTTAAAAATAAGAATAAATCAATTCAAAAATAACAAAATTTTGTGTGGTAATCCAATCCGGAACCTTTCGTACCCGAGGTAAGTTTAATATACTTACCCTTATTATAGACCAACAAGTTTTTGTCGGTCGAAATTTTGTAGGTTTGTTGAATCGACATTTATAAATCTAAAATTGTAAAGGCCTTGGTTTTTTCTATGATATTTTTTATTTAATTTATTAAAAAATTGTTTTATTTGAACGTGTTAGAGAGCTCGCCGCGATTACTCGACGAAAAACCAAAGCATGTGGTATTGGTGCGTTTCGAACCTTAAATCTATCAATCAAAACCTGTCACATAAACCTCTTATATAAAAGGTTTTGATTAAAGAATAAAAGACTTTACAAGGAAATCTTCAGAAATTGCCTCGGCCAACGGATTTTTGCGTCTTCAAGGCGGGGTATTGGGAATAGTTTTCAACTAGCAATAATCGCACCTTGGATAAACCTCATCAGTTACGATATCGCCTTTGCGCAAAGCTACCAAAAAATGCCAAGATAACCTTTCCTATTCAAATAAAATGCTTCCATTTGTGGTGCGCAAAAATTTTTAATCGAGGAATACACATTAAAATTTTAAATAACGAATTTGTTTTATCATTAAACATAGAAAACTAATTTCATTTTTGCTTAATAAAAGCACCAAAATAATATATTGTATAACAACTATTTATCCGATACCTCACGTCGTCAAGTAAAATTTTATCTTGCTGTTTCTTATAAGCTTTTATCAGAATGTTGGAAATTTTTTTTTTAAATTTAACCACAACATAATCAAGACAACTACCACTTTTTTAACATACATTTTAAAAAATTCACAGTTTTTCAGCATCTATAAATTCTATGTTCAGTTTATTTTTACTTAATAATTTTGAAAGTTAATTTTCAGTGGTTTTGGTTATTTAAATATAAAAAGATTATAACCCCAATAAAATTTTATCACATAAACTATGTAATTTTTAAAAATAAGAATAAATCAATTCAAAAATAACAAAGTTTGGTGTGGTAATCAAATCCGGAACCTTTCGTACCCGAGGTAAGTTTAATATACTTACCCTTATTATAGACCAACAAGTTTTTGTCGGTCGAGATTTTTTAGGTCCGTTGAATCGACACTTATAAATCTAAATCGTAAAGGCCTTGGTTTTTTCTATGATATTTTTTATTTAATTTATTAAAAAATGGTTTTATTTGAACGTGTTAGAGAGCTTGCCGCGATTACTCGACCAAAAACCAAAGCATGTGGTATTGGTGCGTCTCGAACCTTAAATCTATTAATCAAAACCTGTTACATAAACCTCTTATATAAAAAGATTTGATTAAAGAATAAAATGCTTTACAAGGAAAACTTCAGAAATTGCCTCGGCCAACGGTTTTTTACGTCGTCAGGGCGGGGTATTGGGAATAGTTTTCAACTAGCAATAATCGCACTTCGAATAAACCTCATTAGTTACGATATCGCCTCTGCGCAAAGCTATCAACAAACTAATTAAATATACTTAACAAACAAAAATTAATTTTTTAACCCACTTTTGTTGATATCAAAATATACATTACACGAAGTTTTGAATGCCTAAAATCGATATTTGATTTTTAATAAATAAACAAGCATTCAAATATAATAAACAAACGAAAATTATTTTTTAAATATGTTTTCAATTTACTAATATTATAAAATACACTATATTAAATGTTTAATATCAAACTTTAATTTTTAATAAACAAACAAGCATATAAATATAATAAACAAACTAAAATTAAATATTTAATCCATTTTTGAGTTATTAATATTATGATATATAACTGACCAAAATTTAACAACATAATGATGATCCCTAAATTTTAATAAACAAACACCCATTAATTAGTAATTAGTAATATTTAAATTACCAAAATGGGAGAAATGAAACACAATATGATAATAAACAACATACTAAAATTTCAGAACTGCTAATGTTTTAGAACAAAAGTTATTCTAACTCAAAATTTACGGTTTCTAGGACATTGGAAAAGATTAATCTGAAGTATATTATTAATAATGACAATAACAATATGTTTCGAAATCTAAAATTTCGAACCATAATAATAATGACAATAACAATTTGTTTCGAAATCTAAGATTTTGAACCATAACTAGATTTATTTGATAAAAAAAAATGGTTCGAAATTATTTGAATATTTTTAAAATTAATCTTTATTGTAAATAAATTTATAGACAAATATTACCTAATTAAAAATATTAACTGAACTAATTAATCAAATATCACGTATACCTTTTTTAATTATTACACTAAAAAATTAGAATTTTTTTATATTGTTCTGCGCTTAAGTAACAATCTTTAGTTTTTATGGAATAAACAAGCATTTAAATATGATAAACATACAAAAATTAATTTTTTAACTCGTTTTTATGTAAATCATTTCATAATATACGATTGACCAAGATTAAAAAAAATAATAACAATTTTTAAATTTTAATAAACAAACACCTATTACTTGGTAATTAGTAATAAAAATAAAAATTTTAATTCATTTTTGAGTTACCAATATCATGATATACAATTAACCAAAATTTAAAAAATAAATGACAATCTTTAAATTCCAATAAATAAACAACTATTAATTAGTAATAAAAATTAAATTTTCAATCTATTTTTAAGTTATAAATACCATAATATATAACTTACCAAAATTTAAAAACCTGGTAAACATAATTCAATTTTAAAAATAGGAGGATCAGAAAACTTTATTATGACTCATAACATACTAAAAATTCAAAACTTTGAAAGTACTAGAACAAAAGTTATTTTGAACCAAAATTCGGACTAGTATGAATAAAAACAACTAGATTTATTTGATAAGTAAAAAATGGTTCGAAATTAATGGATTTTTTAATGCATTATCTCTTAATGGTATTCATATACATTAGACCAACAATTTGATAATTAAAATTAATCTTTAAATTTTTAATAAACCTACAAGCATTTAAATATATTAAACAAACAAAAATTACTTTTTTTAACCCAGTTTTAAGTTGTTAATATCAGGATATACATTAAAACAAATTTTGAATACCTAAAATTGATATTTGAAATTTTTAACAACCGATCATAAAAATAAAATAATTACTTAAAATATGACTTACACAACTATCTTTTCAACCATTTCTCCCATAATCAATAATTTAATAGCCCACCTTTAATAGCCAAATTTTCGCGAACTGTTTAAAAAAATAGTTAAAACAATAATATATAACATAACTCGCTTTATTTCCTTTAATTCAATCTTATTTAACCCTGCTTGTTGCTAGCAACAAGTATACATTGTTAAAATATAGAAGTATCAGATTGTTACCTATAGTTTTTGATTGTGCTTGAGCATGGTAAAATTAAAATTTCACTGTTTCTGATGTGCTCATAGGCACAAGGTGATCGGCTATAAAGTTCAATTGCCCACCGCACTATATCTGTGTGGTACCGCCTTGATTTTGCATTAACACAAGCATTTTGAACTTGAAACTTAAAAAACATGCCCCGCCACCCATTAACAACAGTTCTTTATTATAAAAAATAGGTTTTGTTTAAAAAAAATGTCCACACCAAAAGAGTTGTGCTATCACATAACCTTTTTTAAGTGGAATCATATTAAGCTGTAGCCTACTTTTATATTACATGAAAGATTTTTAGCAGACTGCACTAACTTAGCAATAGATTTATGTTTTTTAATTTGTGAAAATTGTTTTCGAACAGCAGGAGGTTTTATTGCTACTACATAAAGGGTAGATTGTTTTGGTAAATTCTAGGTTGGCCTTGCACCTAATTTTAGAGTTATAGCCGCCCTAATGGAAAATCATTTAAATTTACTTTCAAACAGATTTGTTTCTTAGTTTTAACCTATTATTTTTAATGTAATCTATAAACTTCCTTACAAACTTAAAAAACTTGACTTGGGCAAAGAAAAGTAGCCAGAAGGCCTATCTTTATTCGAATAAAGAGTATTTAGGCAAAATTATAATACTAACGTTTCTTTATTCAGCAAAGCCTTAGTATTATCACCACCAGAAACATCTCTTACCGATAAAACAAAGTTTTGCAATGCATTGCGGTAAACACGGTCTTCTTCGTTTTTGGCAATTTCTGGCCTACGTCTTATTTTTCGAGACCAAGAACATCCAGGCACATAGCAGTAGGTCATTTTATAATATACTAAAAATTAAGCCTGTATTATAACAATTGAAGTTGTTTAGCAATGTGAAATAAGGCAATACGCATCATCGCACCGTTACAACTTAGTTCGGTTCCCTATTACTTTACGATGTTACGACGTACACTATTGCTCATGCATAACGAATATCTACGTCATAAAAAACAAACACCTATTGGCTTTCTACCCGTTATATAATTAAACACCCAAAAATTTTATCTGTGTGATAAATAACTTTAGCCAAAATGTGATTACGTAGTAATAAATATAAAAATGAGTTTGATAACAATTTTTTCGCTTCATTTCTAACTGAACTTTAACCAGGTTTTTAAAAGAATCTGGAATTGAGCGTAAGCCAGGCATGCTACTTGTTTGTGAACAAGATTTGCAATCAATTTGTAATTTTATTAAAATAAAAAAAATATTTAGGTTATCAAAAAAAGTCAGTTGTTATATAAAATACCTAAATAATTTGATTTATGGTTTAATGTTTGAAATGTTTGATTTAAGGTGGATGGACAAAGAGTTGGGGTCAGTGGGGTTGGGTTAGATTGTTGAGTTAATTCATAAGAATTACAATTTGAAAAAGATAGGGCAGAGTTATAATATTGTGGGCAACACCAATACGGTTCAATATTATTTAATTATTTTTTTAATAACTTTTTAAGAAAAATTAAGATATGCATAAATATTATGTAAGAATATTACATAAATTAATTAATTAGATGTTAAATTGTAAATTATTAGACTAAAAAAGGAGATCTTTGTTTCCCCTTTTACAAAACTAGTTAAATTTTAACTCATTTTTCACTCATTGGCATTACTTATAAATTAGACCAATTTTTAAATGATTAAATTTATAAACTAATAATAATATTTTTTTCACCCGGTTTAAAGTTGTACAAGCAGCGTGGTGTAGTGGTAAGAACTCATGCTATACCACACATGAGGTCGTGGGTTCAATCCCCACTGATCTCATGCTGTAGCGCCCTTGAGTAAGGCGCTATCAACGGTATGAACCCCTGCTGAGTCAGCACTTAATCAGCATTATAATTACCGGGCAATTATAGTCTCTATAATATCCCAAACTGCCACAGGCAACTCGAGACTGGGACGGAGTAACTTATGTTACTCTATGTTTAAGTTGCGCATTCAACTTTCCCACATCGAGGATAAAGATATATACAAAAAAATAAATAAACAAGTAGTTAAATACAACAAACAAAATAAGTTTAAAATATGATTTTAGATTACTAATATCATGATATACATAAGAGTAAATTTTTAATGTTTAAGATCGATCTTTAATTTTTATTAAATAAACCAGCATTTAATTATAATTAACAAACAAAAATAAATATTTTAATCCGTTTTTAAGTTATTGATATCATGATATACAACTGACCTAACAAACACCTATTTATTAGTAGGAAATGACAAAATTTAGAGTTTTAAATTATTTTAAGTTATAAATTTCATATACGATTTTTGAGTTTTAATAAACAAACACCTATTAATATCTAATTAGTGATAATTCAATTTTAAAAATAGGAGAATCAGAAAACTTTATTATGACAAACAACATACTAAAATTTTAAATTTTTAAAGTACTAGAACAAAAGTTATTTTGAATTCGGACTAGTAAGAATGAAAACAATAACTAGATTTATTTAATAAATAAAAAATGGTTCGAAATTATTTGATTATTTTTAAAATTAATCTTTTATTTCTTAATTTTTTAACTTGTTTTTATGTAACTCATATCATAATATACGATTGACCAAGATAAGAAAAAATAATACCAATTTTTAAATTTTAATAAGCAAACAACTATTACTGGGTAATTAGTAAGAAAAATAAAAATTTGAATTCATTTTTGAGTTACCAATATCGTGATATACAATTGACCAAAATTTAAAAAAATATTAACAATCTTTAAATTTTAATAAACAAACAAGCAATTAGTAATTAGTTATAATTAAATTTTGAGAATAGGAGGATTAGAACACAATATTATTATAAACAGCATACTAAAATTTTAGAACTTTATATAAACAAGAACAAAAGTTATTTTCAACTAAAATTCGAATGAGTAAGAAAAATAAAAACTAGATTTATTCGATAAATAAAAAATGGTTCGAAATTTTTAATTATTTTTAAACTTAATCTTTATTGTAAATAAATTTATACATAAACATTACTTAATTAAAAATATTAACTGAACTAATTAATCAAATATTACGTATACCTTTTCTTAATTAAGACTTTTGTTTTGCGCCTAAATAATAATTCTTAATTTTTATTAAATAAACAAGCATTTAAATATGATAAACATTCAAAAATTAATTTTTTAACTCGTTTTTATGTAACTTTTATCATAATATACGATTGACCAAAATTTGAAAAAATAATATCAATTTTTAAATTCAAATAAACAAACAACTATTAATTAGTTATTAAAGATAGAAATTAAAACTTTAATTCTTTTTTAAGTTACTAATATTATGAAATACAATTGACCAAGATTTGAAAAATGAATAACGATTTTTAAATTTTAATAAACAAACACCTATCAATTAGTAATTAGTGATAAAAATTAAAATTTTAAAATTATTTTTCAGTTACTAATATTATGATATACAATTGACCAAAATTTAAAAATCTAATAACAATCTTTAAATTTGAATAAACAAACACCTATTAATTAGTGATTAGTGACAAAAATTAAAATTTTAATTCATTTTTGAGTTACTATTATCATGATATACAATTGACAAAATTTTAAAAATTAACAACAGCCTTTGAATTTTAATAAACAAACACTTATTAATTAGTAATTAGTGATAAAAATTAAAATTCTATTTTATTTTTGAGTTACTAATATCTTGATATAAAAATGGCCGACATTTAAAAAATAAACAACAATCTTTAAATTTTATTGAATAAACACCTATTAATTAGTAATTAGTAATAATAGTTAAAATTTTAATTCATTTTTGAGTTACCAATATCATGATATACCAATGGCTAAGATTTAAAAAATAAATAACAAATTTTAAATTTTAATAAATAAACACCTATTAATTAGTTATTAGTGATAATTAAATGTTGTAAATAGGGAAATAAAAACACAATCTGATAATAAACAACATACTAAAATTTCCAAACTGTAAATGTTCACAATCAAAAGTTATGTTAACTCAAAATTTATAGCTTTTAAGACACTGGAAAAGATTAATAATAATAACTAGATTTATTTGATAAATAAAATATGGTTCGAAATTATTTGATTATGTTTAGCATAAAATTTTATTAATAAAAAAAAATATGCATTCACCTTAACTAAGAATAGTACATATCTTTGATTTTTAATAAACAAACAAGCATTTAAATATATTATACAAATAAAATTAATTTTTCAACCCAGTTTTATGTTATTAATATCAGGATATACATTATATTAAATTTTAAATTCCTAAAATTGATTTAAAAATTAAATTTTTAATCCATTTTTGACTTAATAATATTATGATATATAACTGATCAAATTTTGAAAACCCAATAACGATTTTTAAATTTTAATAAATAAACACCTATTAATTAGTAATTATTGATATTTAAATTATCAAATCAGGAGGATTGAAACACAATATAATAATAAACAACATACTAAAATTTTAGAGATTTATATACACAAAATTAAAAGTTAATTGATTTTAAATTTTGGATTAGTAAGAATAAAAATAATGATAAATAAAATATGGTTCGAAATTATTTGATTATTTTTAACATAAATTTTTCTAAATAAAAAAAGATATGCATAAACATTAACTAAGAATAATACATACCTTTGATTTTTAATAAACAAACAAGCAATTATATATATTAAACAAACAAAAACTAATAATTAACCCAGTTTTAAGTCGGTAATATTAGGATATAAATTATAGTAAATGCGGTGAATACGGTCTTCTTCGTTTTTGGCAAGTTCTGGCCTACGTCTTATTTTTTTCGAGACCAAGAACATCCAGGCACATAGCGGTAGGTCATTTTATAATATACTAAAAATTAAGCCTGTATTATAACAAATCAAGTTGTTTAGCAATGTGAAATAAGGCAATACGCATCATCGCACCGTTACAACTTATTTCGGTTCCCTATTACTTTACTACGGTAGCCCGTAGGTGCCACCTCTATTTTATTAATCGCGAGAAATATTTTAACTCAACGCGAAATATATTTTGATCGCGAAAAATATATTAACACATCGCGAAATATATTTTAATCGCGAGAAATATTTAACACATCGCGAAATATATTTTGATCGCGAGAAATATTTTAACACATCGCCAATTATATTTTGATCGCGAAAAATATTTTAACGCATCGCGAAATATATTTTGATCGCGAGAAATATTTTATCACAGCGCGAAATATATTTTGATCGCGAGAAATATTTTAACACATCGCGAAATATATTTTGATCGCGAGAAATATTTTAAGAGAGCGCGAAATATATTTTGATCGCGAAAAATATTTTAAGAGAAGAATTATATTAAGCGCGAGCAAAACCTTTTTTAGCATGGTTATTGTAATAAACAATCCTACTGTCCCCTTTAACAATCATAATATTACAGGCTTAATATTTTTTATAGTTTGCTACCTAAGTAAAAGTTGATGTTAAAATAGTATGAATTGTCCAAATTGTAGTCAAGTTGTGCAAAGTGACCATCTGTTTTGTTCGCATTGTGGCCATGGTAAGTTGTGTACATACCGTTACCTTAAAATTTTATTTTTTATAAATCATACATACATGTAATTTACCAAAACTTAATTGTATCATATACTCTAGAGCGGTGTTTCTCAACCCCGAGTCCGCGGACTCAAATGAGTCCGCCGAAGGGCCTGGATGAGTCCGCGAGCATTGTTGCTTAGGGAATTATAATTCAGCCATTATCAGTAATTAGTTCATACTGTTTTAAAAATAAAACGCGGAATACAGTAGAATTCACTTACGATATTCTCGGTTAATACAGTCAGCCGCTTATTACCGATACATCCAAATTGCTTGGGACGGAATTATCCGATATATTTGCCATTACAAAAAACGGTTATTAATACGTTCCAGCTGCCGCTTAATACACCCGGTCCATACTGTTTTGATAAGAAAATTGTTTTTGACTATGTGCAAATAAACGGCAATTGTGACAAATTAAAGATACCGAATCCGATTTTTAGGTGCAGTTTAGGAAAGTTTGTTATTACACCTGCCGCTTTTTGCAGCCAAAATCGGCTGGCCCGACGTGGATGCATTGTAACCGAACCTACTGTATTCACTTTTTTTATATACCGTGTTTTAAAATCTTTCTTTGAAGAACACGAGCTTGAGTGGTCTAATTGCGTGTCTGTTTGTGCTGATGGTGCTCCAGCCATGATGGGAAGTAAGAAAGGCTTTATGAGTTTTGTGAAAAAGAAAAACAAAAACATTTCAGTTGTTCATTGTCTTCTTCACAGAGAGAATCTTGCAACAAAAGAAATACAAGAAGATCTTGCCATAGTTTTTAAAGAGGTTGTATCTGTGGTAAATTACATTAAATCTCGTCCTTTGAACACTCGTTTGTTTCGTGCTTTGTGTGCCGAAATGGAAGCGGAACATAGTGGGCTTCTTGCAATGCGAGTTCAAGGACAAGGCTCTCATTAAGTTGTGTGCTGAGTGAAAAACAGTTCTTGCTTTTTTTCGTCAATACTGTATTTAATTCCCCCATTTTGTAAAAAAGTGCGTTCTTTTTTTCGTTAATACCGTATTTAATGCCCCTATTTTGTGAAATACACTGCCTATTTAGAAATAAACAGCGCTTTCTTTTTTCGGTAGAAAGCTATAGAACTACCTTATTTTTATACTTATGGCTTGAGTCCGCGTATATTTAGGTCAGCTTGGAAATAGTCCATGGGCTAAAAAAAGGTTGAGAACCACTGCTCTAGAGTCTAATTTAGATAAACCTTTTTTTCAGTTACTTCGGTGGATTTTTTCAGTTACTTTCGGAAATCATGTTATTTTCTATTACTTTAATTTCGGATATGAATACAGTAAGATTTTGCAATTGTTGCAAGGTAGTCACAACCACATCAAGTATGAGAACACTTAAAAGGCATTTGTTTTAAATGGGCCTGTTCCGGCGATGTGGTTGGCTGAAAGATCAGAGTATTTTACCAGATGTATATAGTCGCATTAAAGAATTGATCGTAGTATCACAATCCTGGACCAAACTATGCCTGGCACATAAATGGTTATGATAAATTAAAAACGTTCGGATTTGCCATACATGGTGCAATTGATGGATTTAGCCGCAAAGTATTGTGGGTAAATGTTACACGGGCAAATAATTGCCCACATACAATTGCAGGAATGTACCTAAAAGCTGTTTCTCAAATACAAGGTTGTCCGCTTCAAGTAGTCTCTGATTTAGGTACTGAAAATTGAATAGTAGCAGCTGCCCAATGTTTTTTTTATGATAACATAAATGCACACGGTATGTCCCATCCCCTAGAAATCAAAGAATTGAAAGCTGGTGGTCATACCGTTGTAGATTTTGCACATCTTGGTGGTGTAATTTTTTTGGCGATTTAGAACGAAAGGGAATTGTAGACTATTCATCTCTGCATTAAGTAAAGAGTGTTTATGGTATAGTTTTTCCCATGTGCTGCAAAATGACCTACATTTTGTAATGAAACACTGGAATACTCATAAAATATGAAAGTCCAGACACAACACAGTGGCAGGTAGACCAAACTTGCTATATTCTATGCCGGGAGAATTTGGTGGGTGTGCTAATCTCTTTAAAGAAGTCTCCGATCAAAAAATTCAACTGGGTTATAATGAAATAGCAGATTCAATTGAATTTAATGAATACACTGAATATTTTGATTATGTTATTTCTGAACTGAGCCTCAACATGCCGGAATGTTGGCAAGATGCAATTACTTTTTATCAGCAGTTAATGAACGTTATTGACAATTGATTGTTGTTTTATGTAAACATTTGGCTTTTTTGCCAGCTTTACCTACTGTTATGCATAATAATTGTTTACTGATAAATTCTACAAGCAACTATTTTCATTTTACAGCTAAAAAATTTTTTTTTTATTATAACTTATCTGTAGACTTATGTAAATAAATGTTTCAAAAAATTTAAAAAATTTTTTTTTAACATCGTTGATAACTGTTTAAAATAAATAAGGTGATAGTACTAACAAACTTTATTTACTAGCAATAATTATATACACACAATGGTACCAAACAATGCTTAAATTGTTTACGACAGTTTTAACATAAGTACAATTATATAGCAATGAATACAACATTTTAGTCAATGCATCCCAAAAGCTTGGGCATTAGACATTGCAGTGATGAATACTGAATCAAATTGATTGGCATCTTCCATGTGCTTGGTCGAAAGAGTAACAGTACGACCACATGCCCCCACCTAAGGAAAACATATACTATGACCAGGATTGTTTTGTAAACAATCATGATTAAAGTTTACAGAAATGGTAAGTTCATCCCCAAAATTTGGCTTGTGTTTCTGACCAGTTAACCATCCCAACACACCAGCTGGTGTTAAATCAGCTGTTGTTGTAAGTAAGTCGTTATTTTCACCATCAGGAATAGGATTTTCATTGTCCGAGTTGTCATATGCTAGAGCTTCTTCTGTAGTGGCATGTATAGAGTTGTCTTCTATATGCATTAAAAAATCCTGAAAGTTATCCATAGTTTTTTCTTCTGTGCACCTTTTTGTAGACTTTTTACTTGAATATGCGGGAATTCATCTTTTGCACATACTGCATAGAATTAACTGGAGCTCCTCCTGAAAAAAAACTATTAGAAATACCAATTTGTAATTTTATTAAAACAAAAAAAAAATATTTCGGTCATCAAAAAAAGTCAGTTGTTACATAAAATACCTAAATAATTTAATTTGCCATTTTAATTTAACAATTAAAGTAGTGGTAGTTCCACTGAGCTCGTGAAGTCTGACTTAAGTGTTTTAGTCCTTCTTGTGCCATGGGAAAAGTTTTCCGAAACCCTTGTGGAAAGTTGTATGAATGAAATAAAACCCAAACCAATCAATAAAAAGGCTAAAAATGATAAGCATTTTGGTGACGTTGATACTAGAAACGATACATTCGTCGTATGGTTGTCGAAATTGGGACCCAAATATTTTAAATAAAAATGGAATAAAAAGTATTCAGCATAAGCTTGTTGGAAAGCCAGGTGATGAAACATTACCCTCTACAAAGAAGCTTGATAAACCAAAACAGGAATTTAATGGAAGAAATCAAAGAGAGTTGACCATTTCTGTTTCACATAAACATAATGTTTGATCACTTTGAGAAGTTAACTGAAACAACAAGCTCGTTTACTGACTTAAGAAGTTTGTGGAGGAATAAAAGTATATCGATAATTTTTTTTCGATCATTGAGTAATTTTTCTTACCTTAAAACAATTTTAAATAAAAATATGTTAAAATATTACTTTACGTAATTTAGAGCTTTAAAAATCCAAGGCTGTTAATTGGGAAAAAGTCACGCAGTTATCTTTAAAAAACGCAGTTATTTGTGTCGTTTCTAAACAGAATTTTTTTTTTCATAAAAAAATCAACTTTGATAACAGGTGTTCCGTTAATTAAATCGTTAACTTTTATAAAACTTAATCGTTACTTTAATACGAATGTATCGAAAGCGACCAAGAAGCAGATGTTTTGCCACTTTGGTAGCTAAGGAAGTTGCTAAAAGTTCCGAAAATGCTGCTGTGACTACAGTCTTTGCGGAACATTTTAACGAGGATGAGTTGTAATATGTTCCCATATACGATTCTCTAGTGTTAATCGATGGAAATTTAGAAAGTGGGATAAATCTGCCAGTTCACATGAGGTGTGCTGCCCACACTTTCAATTTAGTAGCTTGCAAAGATGTTGATATTGCGCTTCAAAGTACGGTATTTAAGCGACCTTTCCAAAATGTTATGGCTAAAGCAAATGCACTTTGGAATTGCCAAAGTCGAAGTTGTGTAGCAGCAAACACCTTATTTGCTGTACTGGGAAAAAGGTCTTTGGTTTCTAACACTACGCGGTAGAACTGTCTTTATGACTCAGTAGTCTGGTTAAATACCATTTTTGACTGTAATAGACATGCTTTTCATAGGTGCATGGCACAGCTTAAACTCCACAATTTTAGTGACCAGGATATGGAATTACTAAAGGACTATGCAAAGGTAACCTTTTTATTAGATAACTTAGTTACATGGCAGTAGTTTTGGTCAATTCGTACCGCTTTTTCCCTTGGGAAATTCTTATAATTTCCAAGGTGCTGAAAGTGGTGTGTTTAATAAAACTTGATTTATGCAACTAGCATTCTCCATTTCGTTTTAAAACACGAATAGAATTATAACGTTCTTGGTAACTTCCGATACATTCGTATTTAAGTAACGGTTTAGTTTTATCGAAGTTCACAATTTAATTAACGGAACACCCGTTATCGAATTTTATTTTTCAAGTAACGGTGCTGCAGTGACCAGTACCTTAGTGTGCAATGCGTTACTTTACTTCGATACTAAACAAAGTACATTTTACGGCGGCCGGTCAATTCATTATTAGCCCGTTATTGGCCCAAAAATAAAGCCAGGCTTTTTATTGGACTTTGGGCCAATTTTTAGTCCAAAGCCCAGTTCTGTTTCCATGGCCATTTAGCACATTGGGCTTTTTATTAAAATGTTCGTTTTGTCTATTTGTCAGACTTAAAATTGTTGATTTAGTTATAAAACATCTTCTATTGCGAGTTTTAGTACAATTATAATAACTAACTGAATATGGCTGTTTTAAACTTCTTTGTAAATCTGCTTAACGCAAAACATCCTGTTTTTATATTGTTTATTGTACAAAAAACACAAATTATAAGTAAGGATTTTACCATATCGAAATTAAAAGTTTTCAAATATATAACATGTAGCTAATCAAATTAACAGGTTGCAAATTGTATATATTAGCTTTTCTTTAAACAGCTTTTTGACAGATATTTGTAGGTGATTTTTTGTAAGATTACGCATTTAAATTGACAGTTAACCATAACGGTTTATGTCAGACTGTCCGCCTATATTTTACTGTAAAACTTGTTGTTTGGCATGTTTCAAAGTGTCCGTCGGTCAGACAGCTTAACTGCCGTTTTAAAATTGATTAAACACGTATTTGTTTTTATTTACTAACCAAAAACTATTTAAATTTCATTTTACATCTCAATTTTATCCATTTGTTTGCATTTTATCCACAAAATATCGCTTAAACTAACAAAATCACGTATGCGCTCACTAGCCTAAGCGATCGCGTAACCGAAGACCGGTGAAAAGCCCGGGCTTTTTCGAATTAGACCACCTCTTTAGCAGGGCCAAAAAAGCCCGTTTTTTTCGCCGAGTCATGATATTTTTGGACTAAATTAGTCCAAAGCCCAGAAAAAAGTGGACATGGAAACGGGCTATATGTGGACAACTCGACCTGTGGACGACCCAAACCATATGGACACAAGGTTTTCTGAATGGATGAAGGATGGGGTGAGGGTTTAATTCATGCTACAAATTTGTTTAATTTAATATCCGTTTGATATACATTCAAGCCGAGTTGGGTTGAGTTGACATGGAACCCTAAGTTAAAATATACTGAATTTAAACATAAACGTTTTCGTTTAATCTTGTTTTTTTTTCAAATATATTAATCTTTTATCCGTCAATTTTTCTCTTATTTTGGTAAATAAAATCTTGATTTGATTTAATTGTGAGCCCATTACGTCGATTATGATTTTTATGTCGATTGTAATCTTATTACGTCTCTTGCGATTTTATTCCGTCGGTTGCGATCTTATTCCGTCGATCGTGATTTTAATTCGTCAATTGTAATTTTATTCCATTAATTATGATCTTATTCCGTCGCCTATTTCAACGATTTTGATCTGCTCCATCATTTGTGATTGTTTTTCGTTAATGGCGATCTTATTACGTCGGTTGGGATCTTATTCCGTCAATTGTGATTTTATTCCGTCGCTTGTGATCTTATTTAACGATTTTGACTTGTTATATTGTTGTTTTCTGATTCTCAAAATTTAATTATCACTATGTACTAATTAATAGGTGTTTATATATTAAAATTCAAAGATTGTTATTTATTTTTTAAATTTTGAGAATTTGTATATCATGATATTAATAACTTAAAAATGGATTAAAATTTTATTTTTTATCTCTAATTACTAGTTACTTTAATAAAATTTAAAGATTAATATTTATTTTTTTAAATCTTGGTCATTTGTATATCATAATATTAGTAACTCAAAAATGAATTAAAATTTTTATTTTTGTTCGTTTATTATATTTAAATTATTGTTTGACATTAAGTATTCCAAGAAAAATTAAATACGTAATATTTGATTTATTAATTTAGTTAATATTCTTAATCAAGTAATCTTTATGCATAAATTTTAAAAATAATTTAATGATTTCGAACCATATTTATCAAGTAAATCTAGTTTTAATTTTTAATTGGTATAAAAAAAGATATAAGGTGCAGGCATTGCAATGAAAATTTTAGCCATCTAAGTTCGTTAAGGCGCCATGCTAAAGTAGTACACAGCATCATTCAACAAGCTTATCCCAGCATATGTGTCGACTTGGTTAATGGCATTTTCTTTGTTGCAAAAGCAAGCGAGGATTTAATTTCACCTACTTATGTTCAAAAATGCACATCGAAAAATATTTTTAAATGCAGCAATCAAAGTTGCAATGGTGTTATGTTTGTAGCATCGAAAGTGAACCCAGCAACTGAATGCGAGCATTTGGAAGCTTTCAAATATTTACAAGTGGTAGAAATTAATTCGTTGCAACAAGAAAATTTACAACAGTTAGGTAGTCTGAATGTTTTTTCTGAAAATACAAAAACAAGATTTGGAAATTTAATGCAAAAAGTAATTCAGTAATTGCATACGCAGATTTTGAAAGTTTGGTCTATAGTAGTGAATCAATTTATTATTCAGTATATCATTTTGAGAAAAATTATTTCAGTTTATTTAATCGTGTTCGAGTTACTTTTAATAAGGCAAATGGCCATTCGTCTTGCATTTTTCCATTTTCGCAGAACAATCGATCGTTTGCACGAGGGTCATTGCAAAATGGTATTTGTGTCAGTTTCAAAATAAGGTGTTTTCGGAGAATAAACACAGGTAAGTTAAATGTATTATGGCACAATATAAATTAGTTGGTAAAAAGGTATTTTTGTTCAAATTTTAATGACCTATGTGCGCATGAGAAACAAAGTATCTTATATCACATTTTTGTAAAAATGATTTTTTGCTAATATTTTGATGTGTGGACATATACCTCTTTTTTAAACTTTAAATTACACCTCTATCTAGTCTAAATCTTAAGTGAGCGTAAAAAAATTTGGCAAATTTTCTTACAAATTTTGGACATAAGCTTGTTAATAGGAATAGTATAATGTTATTTAGTTTCACTTACAACTCTGACACATGGTTTTTTATATTAAAATTTGCCAAGAGAACAAATTGCTATAAAAAATGGTGAGAATTCAAATTAAGAGTATTAACAGAGGCTTGGCAGTTTGATGGTGTGGTTGGTTCTGAAGAGGAAAGATGATTATATGGAAAATTTGGGAAGATTCTGGGATATTTGGAACCGTTGTTGGAGAAAAATAGATGGTCTGTTGATCAAACAAAAATCTTTTGTTAGAAGATTTAGGGGAAACAAGAAATAGGAAGTGCGAGAATTAGAATGGTATTTCCGATGACACAGAATTTCATTACCCAGAAAGAATTAAAACATGTGTTACCAGATAAACTTAAAGATGATAGAAGGTGAGGAGGTCTATTATAAACTATTGGCAACAAGCAGCTTTTAAAGCAAAATATAGTCATGTTATAATTGGTAGCACTGTACACCATCAATAAGTGAAAGCTAACCAAGGAAGATTTGTATTATTTTAAATTTGTATTTAAATGAAATAAGTTTTAATGGTGATGTAGATATTGTAGATGCTTTTGTTTTGTGGAATTGTAACAGCGTACAACGTATCCCAATGTGTAACGTTTCAGAAGTTGGGACATTATCTCTAACAACGATTGAACTACTATGGTTACAATAATCCGGGTGAAACTCCAACCCTTGTTGGGCAAAGGCAAAAAGGGCCACAATTACTGTGTTTAAAAACATGTTTCTTGACTGACCGGGTAAATTTTAGCCAAATAGAAAGACGGGTTCGATGAACTTAAAAATAAAAGAACTACAACTGGAACATCAATAGGTGATAACAGGGTAAAAACTAAAGGTCATAGTCACAATACTGTCAATCCTGAAAGAAAAGTTAACATTACTAATCACATTAAAACATTTCATGTTTTGAAAAGTCAATACACAGAAAAAGTTTAAACAATCAGTATCTTCCGAAAGATCTTAACATGGCAAAAATGTATCGCTTATATGTAAAATGGTGTAGATAGTTTTTTTAGTTTTAGATATTTGAGCAAATAAGATATAGAAGTATTTAGATACTTCATTTTGAGGTTTCTGTTTTAGTTGTTAGTATAGTTATTCAACTTGTTTGAGTTGTTGTTAAATTGTGTTTGTTTAAAAAAATGGGTGGTACAGAACTTTATAAATAATTGCCTAAACAATACATTTTAATGAGGAATTTCGGCAGCTATGAATGCATATTAATTTGTTAGACAACTTTTTAAAAAACAAGCAGCATTTTGCCTACATAAATAAAACAATTTCAGAATGTTTTATACTTTAGATAACAGTTATGTCCAGCATGTTAGGGTTTCGGTTATAAAATATTTGAAACAGAAGTAGTCCAAACATCGAGGATAAAAAAATTTTGCGACCCAACATACTTTTTAAAAACATGATTTAAATTGGCTCTTTATCCTTTATTTACAGTATCCATTGTTCTAAAACAACTTCAGAACAATAAAATAATTTTTTTTACAAAACCTCGATTATCTCAAAACAGTAAAATGTGATTTAAGCTACTTTAGTTCTCATGGTTCTGGATATTAATTGTAGATTTCGGGACATTCTGCCGATATCCAGTGTAGATCAAACTTTAATAAGATACATGTTAAAAAACAAAAATATTCCTGTACATTTACCAAAAACCTACTCGATGAAAAAAAAAGCCGGAAATAAAACTAATTCCTTAACGATATTTAAGGAAAAAGGGCAACAATTTATGGATTTGGTGTTATTGTTATCAATCTATAATTATCATTTTTATGTCCAGCTTATTTTAATTATTTTTAAATCCCAATAGTTGTAAATAATAAATAATTTAATTTATTGTAAGATGTAAATTTGATTACCAAGAAATGTGTTGGAATTATATCCTTGGTAAATCCGACTATTTTGTATTGTTGAACCTTCTAAGTTAATAAAAGGTTTAACTCCGTTTTTTGTTAAGCAACTTAGTCTGACTGAGTCAAATAATAAACAACACACCAGAATAACCTTGTACGTCATATATTTCACAGGTAAGAAATACTTCTCAGTAACTCTGGTAATACGTTGGCGAGTTAATACGCAAAAACACAATATAATTTAGTCAAATTATGAATTGTTACAGAACAAAAAATATTATTTCCTTAAACTATAAGTCATAACATACACTCTTCCGCTGTACACCCTACGACCGTTTGCGCGGCCACCGCCGCTATATCTCTCCGTCACCACTTTTCCTCTCTAGACTGTGTCGCTCAAACATACATATATTATATAAGCTAAAAGAAAATAGTGTTAAAAAGGGTAAATAGCTTAGAAAAGGAGAAAAACTACGTCATAGATTGAAAGTAAGTTAAAGTTACTTTAGGTTGGCGAGTTCAGGAATGTGTTTGCGTGCGACGAAAACCGATGCAAGGAGATAACGACCTCGTTGGTATGTCCGGTCGAGCACGACTTAAACCTGGCCAACAATTAAGCCTTTTGGGCTATTAATTATTTCTATGACGCGTTAAGAACCATTTCGATATAAACATGGTTTTATGCTAGGATAAAATCCAAACTAGATTTATTTGATAAATAAAATATGGTTCGAAATTATTTGATTATTTTTAACATAAATTTTTATAAATAAAAAAGATATGCATAAACATTAACTAAGAATATTACAAACCTTTGATTTTTAATAAACAAACAAGCATTTATATATATAATACAAACAAAAACTAAAATTTAACCCAGTTTTAAGTTGGTGATATTAGGATATAAATTATAGTAAATTTTAAATTCTTAAAATTGATTTTTATTAAATAAACAAGCATTTAAATATGATAAATAAACAAAAATTATTTTTCAAATATGTTTTCAATTTACTTATATTATAAAATGCATCATACCAAATTTCTAATGCTTAATATCGAACTTTAATTTTAAATGAACAAACCAGCATTTATATATAAAAAAAACAAACAAGAATTATTTTTTAATTCATTTTTGAATTATAAATATTATAACATAAAGCCGACCAAAATTTAAAAACCTAATAACAATCTTTAAATTTAAATAAACAAACACCTATTAATTAAGAATTAGTGACAAAAATTTAATTCGTTTTTGAGTTAGTAATATCATAATATACAATTGACCAAGATTTAAAAAATTAATAACAACCTTTAAATTTTAATAAACAAACACCTATTAATTAGTAATTAGTGATAATTAAATGTCGTAAATAGGAGGTTTGCGATTCGTTGGGATAATAACAAACATACTAAAAATTTAGAATTTTTAGTTTTAAAGAACAAAAGTTATCGTCTTTCAAAATTCTGACTAGAAAGAATAAAAACAATTAATTAGAAAAAATAAAAACAATAACTTCTTATTTTGTAACTTAAAGTAATGATAACAAAATGGAAGGAAGCGCACCAAAAGGCTACATAAAAAAGGCAAAACGCACCGATACGCGTGCGCACTATAAAACACACAAGCTTCGATAACAATAATGTTTACGCCACAAGGTCATATTTAAAAAAATTACTAAAATAATAGCACCAATAGTTAAGTACACTATTTTAAACTAACATCACAACTAATTTTGGTATTAATTAAATAAAGAAAAATCATAAGATTGAAAACATAGAAATACATAAAATATACATTCGTAGTTTAGCTTTTTTATTATTATTTCGTCACAGTCCTAATTGTTTTTTAACAATAAAGCCTCATGTAAAAAATATAATCTCATTGCAGTCGTTCTAACTTTTCCACGAGGTTTATGTGTTTTAATTTTGAGCATCTGTAGGTACTATTGAAATATAAAGATTATTTCAACGAGCATGTAGTAAGAAGTTTTTTTAAAACAAGGTTACCTATAAAAGTAGCTTTTTGATTCTTGTGTAAAGCTAAGGATTTTATCATTTTATGTTATTTATATTGTAGATTTAAAAAAATGAATAAAAAAATAAAGAAAAGAATTAAACTTCCACCTCCTTTGCCCGCGATACTGGAACAGAACGGTAGCTTTTTTAAGTTTTTAAAAGTTGGTTGTAATACTTTATTTAAGCAAACTTGTAAACAAATTTTATAACAATGTTTTAAAAATATGCTTGGCATCCTAATAAAAAAAGATTTAATTTTTAACAACAATTAATTAACTAATCAAGATCTTTGATTACATCCAGGATTATGGAGCAGACAGGTCTGTTGCAAATTAACTAAAAAAAATGTCTAAGTTAGTGTTGCATTTAGTTTAATTTATAAAGCAACTTCTAAATTTACTAATAAACAAAAATTGCTCAAGTTGATATAATAGTTAAAAACGAGAGAAACTACATCACAATTGGGTCTTGTTGTCTTTTTTTACTAACATCTCTCCAATCATTTAATTGCGTAATACTTTATTAAATAGCACGTAAAAAAGAAAACATTTTAAAGAAAATGTCAGACCAGATAAGATATAAAGATTTGGCGGTATTAGGAATTTTTCATCACACCGAAAAGGCCGTTGAGTATGCCCAGCGCATGGGGTTGTTGGCTTCAAGCCAAATTTGTGACAAATATCACATCCCTATGACTCTGGGTAACTCCAGCCGTACCCTGGAAAAAAAAGATAGAATTGCCCCGACCGCGTAAGTTATGTTTATACTGTATTGTAATTAAATTTAAAAAACAAAAATGACTATGTATGTTGTTTAATTATAAATCATTTTTACAAGTAGTCTTGCAAGGCCACGGCAAATGTCAGAAAAGGAAGCTTTTTTGAAAGGTCCCACCTTCCGCTGGCACAGCTTTTGGAATTATTAATGTTGTGGTCTCTTGATCTACCGAATGCAACCGTTGCGATCATGTCAGGAGTGTCTACAAAAACCATTGTAGATTGGTTTTCTTTCAATAGAGATATAGGTTTAACATTAAATAATGTAAAATAGTTATTATCAAATGCATTTGTTATTTGTGGATTGTTGTTTTTATTGTAGATTTGCAGTCACGTGTTGCTGTCCACTCCTCACGTAATTGGTGGACCTGGGCATGTCGTCGCCCTCGACGAAACCCTTATTGCGCGGCGTAAGCCCGGAAACAGGCAGGGCCGTCTTGTGACGCAGCAGTGGATTTTCGGTGGCATTGACACCACAACCAAGTATGTTACATACACGTTAAACTTATTAAAACTAGTAAGGCACAATTACAACTACAATTTAATTTTAGGCAATGCTTTTTGGAATTGGTGCCTGATCGCACGAGGCAAACACTAGAAGCATTAATTCTCAAGTACGTTGCGATAGGATCCACAATCCACACCGACTGTTGGGCGGCGTATAACAACTTAGGAAGTAAATTCAATGCCATTTTTTTTTCGTTTTACTAGTAGGTATTTGGACGAATGGTTGTGGCGGCCATAACATCCAAATACCCTGTGCGTTGATGCCCTGTCCTTCAAAAATTTACGCTTAAAAATAGTTATTCATATGAGATAATATTTCGTGGGCTAGGCTAATGGAAATAAAGAAGATAGCTTTACAAAGCACCAACTTTTTTTGCAAGTTATAAATTACTGCATAAACATTGCATAAAAATAAATTTATTTCATTTTTAAATTAACCGTTTGCCTAATGTTAATAAAATAAATAAAGTAGAATTTTATAAACTTCACTACTTGAACAGTTATTAAGCCCTAATAGAGTACGAAATATAGATGAGTATCTATACGCAAGGCCCCAACTGATTAAAATACTAAAAATAGTCGAGGTAATCCAAACTTGTTAGCTTAAAACTTGCTTGAAGATTTATTCTAACAAATATATTTTGCAAGTTACAGTTTTAAAATTAAATTTTACTACGCTGATTGCTAATTTTTTAAAAAGTATTAGGACAACTTTATCACAGCCGCTTAATGGCAATAGATGTAACTTTTGTTTTTTTTTGCGTATATTAGTTGCTTTTAGTCCGGTAGTTTCGGGTTCGAGCCGCACCAACGCCACACTATTTTCTCTTGGGCCCAGTGTTCATGGTTAACTTAAAAACACGTCACAACAGCACACCCTTCATATGTGCAAACAAAAACAAGGCTTGTATGTTTTTGTTTCGACTTGCAATTGTTAAACCTTTTACGCGAAACTAGTTTAGTGGTCTATAAAATCTATTTGGGTTGGGTTAGAAAGCTATAATTTTCAGAAGTTGTTAAGTAGATCAATTTAAATGCAACACCAACTTTAGAAATTTTTTGGGCGACTTTATTTTAAATTTGTCCTCAATTTTAACATTTAAAGTTTACGCATTTTCCGCTTGGGGGCGATAGAGTTAACTTGATGGGTGATTGCTGTGGGTGAAGTCTTCTTCTTTCGTGCAAACTTTAAATTGTTTAATTTGGTTGACTAAAACTCGAGTTATTAACCAATGTGTCGGGGGTTATCTAACGCTTATTTCCTTTTTATCACTTAACCAAAACAGAAATTATTTACCGAGCTTTGCAGCCAAACACAACTCCACAAAAAGTTTTTGCCGACTTTGAAGTTGCTGCCATTAATTCCTTTAAACAGAAATAGCCCACTACATAAACAAGCTGCTGATTTATTATTTATCCCAATCTATAATAAGAAAAACGACAGAATTGGGGGTGAAAAAAGGTAGGAGACTAACATTGAGTTTCATACTCTGGTAAAATCTTTACCTGCTTTGTTTGAACAAGTGTTTAAATAGTTGACCGCAGTCTTTTTCGATAAGGCAGATTTTGCAGTCATTATATTTTGTTATTTTTCAATAATACTAACTAACCTTTTGCTTTAAATATGTCTATTGCCTTTAACGAAAAACTTATAGAACTTGTTTGAGAACGTGAGGTTTTATATAAACCTAAGCACCAGTTTTATAAGGATGCCATAAGAAAAAGAAATGCTTGGAATGAAATAGGTGAAGTTATGGGTGAATCAGGTAAAAACAATTTTTTGTAAGCAATTAAAACCAAGTTTATTGAACTTCTTTAACCTAATCCAAGTTATGACTGTGTTCTAATTAGTTGAAGTTTGCATAACAAGATGGAAAAGCTTACGAGATAAGTTGAAAGATTTCACAAGAAGTGGATCTGGTGCTGTGACTTCTATAAGATGGGAGTTTTATAACTCCATTAGCTTTTTGGAGGACCACCTTCGCCATAGGCCGTAAATAATTTAGTATTTTATAAATCTGTTTTCTTATAATTTAATTTAAATCTGATTTTCTATAAATTTTTATTTAAAAGTTAACTAATATTGATTTAGAACTGTAAGTTATTTCGTTCCTGTTGCTGCGGACACTGTGAACCCTACCCAACCATCAACATCAGCTTCATTTCTTGATCTGACAGCTGATGAGACCAGTGCTGAAAGTAAGACGATTTATCTAGCTTACAATTTATTTAATATGTCTATAAACTAATAGTAAAAATAGTTTAACTTACTTTGTTGTTATTTTTAATATAGATCTATTGGAGGTTGAGTTTGTGACAGAGCCTGAGGAAGTAAGTGATTTGGCATTTAGAAAACAGCAAGAATTATTTGCTGTTGCAAATACAGGGCAAGCAAAATATTATTGTCCATATCTATTTATCTTTGTTAATACAAATTTTTATAAAAAAAAGACCAAGATCAAGCGTTTTTGTCTGATCAGCTAATGACTGTTAATGGGCAAATTTAACACAACGACCAGTTGTAAATAAATATAAACTTTACTACAAAAATCTTTATGTAACTTGTTTTTTGGCATAGTATTATTTTTAATACTATTTATAGCTTTTTCTATTCTGCATTTTTTGTTTTTGGCCCATACTATAGACGTAACAATGCAGCGGTTGCAGACCGAACGTTAGACGTCATACCACGTGTGCTATACGACCGGACGGCGCGTCTGACGCTTAGCGCTAGTCGTCTGACGTCACGCCGAATAAACGCTAGACGACGCGCTATACACTGATGTGTGCAGCGGCCTTATACGTTCATTAAACATCCTTCGGAGTTGAATTATCCTTGGGTTAAATTGACCGACCACCATAAAAACCACACTACCACATTTAATAAGTCTACCAATAAAAACTCGCCTCACTTGTGTCCTGTCTAATTTAAGTTTACCAGATATTTCTTATCCAAACATTGGTGTTCATTTGAGAGAAATCGCCGACCATTGTCCTTACTTGTTAAAGGAAATTTCGTAAAGAATTTTACTTACAGAATTGACACGGACACACCACTACCTCTAGATTTCAAGCGCCTTTACTTATCCCAAAAAATTACAAAATAGTTACTTTCAAAATTTTACAGAAAACCCTTTTAAAGCAAATAGTTTCGCATTGATCTTAACATATTTAAGGCAAATAGTTTTGCATTAATCCCAACAATTTGAATCAAAGAGTAGCTGCGATTTTGATGGCTGTTATGAAAAACCAACAAATAAATGCTAACGTGCCAAATCGAAGCAAAATTGGCAACAATTTACAAAATATTAAGTAGAAATTACCCCGGTTGCACTTTCAGAGTTATTGAACGCCAGTGTAGCTGCTGTATTTCAGGGTGACATTATTTACTTGCCCATTGTGAAGAAGTGGAATACAAGAACCTCTTTGCAACACGACCGCTGGTAGCATATCACAAATCCCTAAACGATACCGTTAAAATGACAGCTGCATGAGAACAACCTTATTTTTAAGTCTGTATCGTTATTTGACAATTTTAAGGTCATTTAATTTTAAAATACATTTTTTTGGTGATTACACAATTTGGTTTGTCTTCACCCTATGAACTTCAAGACTATTTTACGAAGTCAATGCCATCCCATGTTATAGTGACTTAGATATTTAAATCAGTTTTTGTAATGCACAGCCACTTGTGGCTGAAGCATCTTTAGCATCTACAAAAAGCACGAATTATCAATTAGTAATAATTTAATTTTGAAAAAGTTATCAGGCTTAACAAAATCATTTAATTCAATTGTCTGCTACCCTTTAACTAGCCAATGAACTTGTTTTTGGCTTGTTTTTAAACAATTCGAAGAACTCATGCAACTATGGGGAAATAGAGCCAACACGACGGCCGAAAACTCCTTCCGAGCCCGCAAATGGTGCTTTCCGGTGGCCAATGGGTCGGAAGAAGTTTTCCAAACGCCAACGTGCTACATCGTGGTGGGGCCGAGAGAGGGTGGAGTAGCTGGAGTGGAGCCTCACAACCATGGTCTGCTATGGCGCAAAAAACAAGAGGGACTCACTCCAGCCATTAGGAAGAAAACGGTCCTCGACGTACTGAGGCAACTTGGGATGCAAATAACATGGGCTGGACCCGTCAAGGTGCTCCAGCAATGGGTGAAATATATGTACAAAAGCAACCAAGAGTCAATGCCCGACATATTGGCAAAAGAAATCACGAACGATACGAAGGGCAAAGGCATGAAAAGTTATGAAGCCACAGCCAGAAGGTCGCTCTCAAGTTTGACAGCAAGCCAGCAGTCAATGCCTTCAAACAGGCCTTATTCAGGAAGGACTTCACTTTCTTCGAAACGTTTGTCAAGCGTGCCTTTGGCATGATGGACTGGTGGACGTAGAAGTCCAAAATGAATAAGGCCTTCGGCAAGATGTCGAACATAGCCAGCCCATAGACAACAGCCGGAGCGGCCAAGATGGTCAACAACATAATAAAAGAGGCGAAGAACATCAAAAACAACGGAATGACAATGACAAACTTTGACCTAAAGGTTGGCTTGGTCGGTGCCGCACTTGATATCCGAGATCGCAACGTGGACGGTATCCGACTGAACCAGCACTCCATGCTTCATGGCGCAGCAGGCAAAGGCAAGACCATGGTCGGTGCAATACTTATTTCTCAAGCATGAGATGATTAAGATCGATGACGCGGGGGCATCGTTCTTCAACGACCAACTTACCAGCGCTGTGAAGTTTAAGTATCACAACAACTGAAGTGCTAAGATTCATGGCAATCGCCAAGATAATAGTGCAACATGCGCCTTCATAACAACCAATGTGAGAGAGCCGGTGAAACGCCTGGCTGGGATGGGGGATCTCGGTCCAATAAAGAGGCGTTTCACCGAGCCGGAGTGGGGAAACGAGGCAAAGCTAGAAGCACCACCCAAAAAATTAAAACTCAGTACGAAAACGAGCGACATTCAATTCAAAACATAATGGCATTCAATAATAGTCTGAAACAAGACAGCGACGAGGAAGAAGAGGTAGAGCAATCACCCAAACGAAAACGACCGATACCCGAAAGCGACTCCGACGACGAAGAAGTCGAGTTCATAACAAAAATTCGTAAAACTGACACTGGCGCGACAAACCAAAAGGAAAAAGAAGAAGAGCCAGTCAAAACAACAGAAGGCTGCCCACACACTCCACAAGACGCACAATGCATGTGCTGGCTGGAAGATCTCGACCTACACAAGTTCAAGGAGTGGGTGATCTCAGAAGCAAATGGAGGAACCGCCCCCACCATATGAGGAGCGAAGAGACTTGTTATTTTATAGTGTAATTGTAAATGTAATTTTGTTCATGTTCATTTGCGTTTTAAATTTCATTATCCTTATGGAAATAATAAAAAAAAAATTAAACAAAAATAAATCAAAAGAGATACTTGTGGCTAACGCCACAAAATAAAAAGAAAAGAAAGAGAAGCCAGCCAAACCAAAGACATAAACAAAACCCTGTATGTCCTAAGAAGAAAAGAGAGAGAAAAAATTTTAAAAATTGACAATTTTACCGGTAAGGATTTAATACTATAAACCACAACATAATCCTACTACCCAACTGTACCATAGGATAAAGAAATCCTAAATTATGCTAATGCTTTTGTAAAAATGTTTGCTTCTTTTATTCATAATAAAGATTTTTCTTGTAATTTTTTCTCGTTTTATTAGAAATAATAAATAAAAATTTAAAGAGTTATTGGCAAACATAAAAAGATTGCTTTATGAAAAAACGAGCAATTTTATCTTTATGCTACAGACAATTCAGTGCTTGGTAACTAAAAACTAAGATTTGCGAAGGAAAACTGTTTTTTGAAAAGGTAGGTTTTTGAAAGATAGAATTAAAAATTTCTGAAAGTGCATGTTTTAAAATTAGAAAAGATTTATGTTTTAAATTTAGTTTGTTGTAGTGGCATTTTTTATTCTATTACTATTGTGATTTTTTGTCTTTCAGTGAACTTGATAAAACACTTTTTAATGATTAGTTTAAACAATTTTTTGATTTACACTTTAACATGCTGTGGCAAAAAAATTTCTTTGTTTAAGAAACAACGGTAATATTTGATAAATGACACCCAAACAAATGAACCACATGCCCGATAACCAAAAACAAAATGTGTAACGGGTGGGTGGGATATACCGGCCACAAAAAAAATTAAAGGTATTGCTTATTACCTGTTACAGACAAATTTAGTATTATATTGTTTAGTATTTCTATGTTTTAATATTTTAGTGTCCCGGATGGGATTCCCGCATGTCATTTTACTTTTTTGTGATTTTGGATATTTGTGAGTTTTCATAACATTTTTGTATAGATTTGAGGTCCCAATGAGCTAGTGTTAACTGTAATCCATGTATATATGTTAAGTGTTATTTCTTTGAAGTGTATAACAACTTACCTCTATTCTATTTGAATAAGGTATATAGGACATGTGTGTATGTTATTACTACACCACCGGCAGCGTGGTGTAGTGGTAAGAACACTTGCTACACCACACATGGGGTCGTGGGTTTAATACCCACTGATCTCATGCTGTAGCGCACTTGAGTAAGGCGCTATAAACGGTATGAACCCCTGCTGAGCCAGCACTTAATTAGCAGTATAATGACCGGGCAATTATAATCTATAATATCCCAAACTGCCACAGGCAACTCGAGACTGGGTCGGAGTAACTGATGTTACTCTAAAGTCGCGCATTCGACTTTCCCACATCGAAGATAAAGATATATACAAAAAAATGTGAGATGTTTAACCTTTAAAAAACGAATTTAAATCTAATTTAAACGAATTTTGTCATTGAACTTTATTACTCAAGCTGTAGAATCACAACTGTAAGACTATACAAGTTTTCAAAGTTTACATATTTCTGGCTTGCACCGCAAGTTTCTTAAAGTTGTCAGTTTGTGTCAGTACTATACATATGGTTTAGTACTTACACAAGTTTTTAAAGATAAAATAACCTTCAAAGGGTAACAAGTCTGCAATTTTCAAGGCTTGTACACAAGTGTAAGAAGATCACATCAACCATAAAAGACTTAATTGTCAGTACTATACATAGGTTTAGTACTTACCTCAAGCAAGGTTCCAAGTCAACTTTATTTGTGACAGTATTGGGCATCGGGTCTAATACTTACCTCAAGCAAGGTTCCAAGTCAACTTTATGCGTGACAGTACTATACATAGGGTTTAGTACTTACCTCAAGCAAGGTTCGAAGTCAACTTTATTTGTGACAGTATTGGGCATAGGGTCTAATACTTACCTCAAGCAAGGTTCCAAGACAATTTTATTTTTGTCAGTATTAGACATAGGGTCTAATACCTGTGGCATTTACACATCCTAGAGACCATATTTTCAACTGAGTCTGCATAGAGCATTAATACAATGTTTACTAACAACGAAGAGTATAACACAAAAGGTGTTACTAGAAGTCAACTAGATCTCATGTGACAAGGCAGCTAGGTGCCATTAAACTCCTTCTTAAGGACAAAAAGAACTACCAGCAAGTGGTATGTAAAAGGAAAGCATTAGACGACATAATGCACAAATGCCTCGGGCAGTGTAACGAATACTATAATGCAATTCCAGAAATAAAAGAAAACTTAAAGGAAGAGGCGAATACTAAGATTGCTGAAATTAAAGAGCGATACCAGAACATAGAAGATGTTTACGAACAATTCATACAGGCTTGTAAAGATACATCCACCGAAGAACAAATACGTTTAGAATTAGATTCATCTCAAATGGTATCTAATCGAGGAAGTTTATCAAGCTCAAGAAGCAGGAAGGCAGAGGTAAAACGATTGCGAGCAGAAGGGCTTAAAGAACAAACACAACTCCGTCTTGAGCAAAGCCGCATAATGGCAGAGGCTGAGTATGAGAAAGAAAAAAATGAGAATAAACATGGAAGCAAATTTACGAAGGGAACAGATATCTTCTGAACTCAAGGTTTCGAAAGCACTTGCCGAAGCCGAAGAAGCTAACATTTTAAGTCAATGTGTGAGTGAAGATTCACAAATAGGTACAGTCACTATTATAAAACACTAACCAACCACCTAAAAATATGCTTCGGTATTGAGTACCTTTAAGGATCAAAATTTAAATTAGTTGTAGCTAAGGGTAGGGATTATTTTGAATATCACTTCAATAATTCTTATAAATTTATCAGTGATCATTTTATTACATTTAGAGTTTATTTAATAATTTTTAGTTAACATTTTTCTGAAATAAAATGTAGTCAAATTTACAATAAAACTAACTTTAATGTTATTGTTTAGGTCATTTATTAAAGACTTGTTTTCTTCCAGTACTGAACATCTTGATATAAAAACCATTGTTTCAATTTTTTTAATGACAAATAAGATTTTGTTATTGAAAAATGGCAAGCAAGGTTGTCACATTTAAACACATTCATACTTTATACGATAACTTTGTAAAAACATTGCCCATCGCAAAACACGGTCATTAATAAATGTAGCACGTTCTGTATGAACCAAGGGCTGGTGGTCCAACTGCAAAGTCAATTTTGACCCATACAAATAATTTTTAACCATAGGTTTAAAGTCAAACACTGTCAATTTATTTAATTTCCTGAAGTCTACAAATTCAGTTCGTACTTTTTCACAATTACAAATGGCGATTTAGATCTCTGAATTACACCCATCTATAGCATTCCGTCAATGTCGTCCTTTAATTTACCTCGTATCCCATATGGTACCGGATAAGGTTTAGACCGGATCAAAACATGTGACGTTAAATTTTTTTTGCTCTACACCAGGGGTGGGCAACCTACGGCCCGCGGGCCACATACGGCCCGCCAACTGATTTATACCGGCCCTCGAAACTCTATTAAATTTGTATAGGCAACTGGCCCGCAGCGAAGCGCGACATAAAGCTTTATAAAGTCGTCACATTAAATTAATAATTAGGTCAAGCATAACGTTTGCAACCTTACCCAAAGTATATATATATATATAAACACATATACTTTGACCTTACAACACTATCACAATTTAGTTATTGCGTAACAAGTAATCATTGTCACACCCAAAGTAATAATCCCATTCGTTTTTTGCGCGCGAAATTTTTTGGGCTACAGGAAATATATTTTAAGTAAAATAGCAACTGTACGTGTGATTGTTTTTAATTTTTCGGTTTATTTAGCTTTATACAAGACTAAAGGTTAATAAATCTATGGAGGCTAAGCGAAGAAAAGTTGATTCAGAATGCAGAAAGTTTCAAGACGAATGGACTTTGGATTTTTTCTTTATTGAGCGTTTTCAAAAACCAACATGTTTAATATGCAAAGAAAATGTCTCAGTATATAAAGTTTCAAATATCAGACGACATTACGAGACAAAACATGCGCAAAAGTTTAGTGAGCTAACAGGGACTTTAAGGCAAACAGAAGTTGAAAGATTACAAACGTGTTTTGAGAAGGAAACAAGTTTTTTTACTAAAAAAAATTTAGATGTTGAAAAAAACACGAGGGCCAGCTTTCTTGTGGCTAAGATTTTATCTGAAAGGATGAAACCTTTTAGTGACGGTGTTTTTGTCAAACAGTGTATTATTGCTGCAGTTGACGCTATCTGTCCCGAAAAAACAAAGTTGTTTGAGAATATAAGTTTGTCAAGAAGAATTATCACGCGCAGGGTAGAAGCAATGTCATCTGACGTTCAAGCATCTTTGCGAGATGCATTGAATGAGCTTGAATATTTTTGTATAGCAATCGATGAAAGTACTGACTCAACTGATACAGCTCAGCTTGCCGTATTTATAAGGGGTGTGTTTTCAGATTTTCAAGTTTTTGAAGAATTTATTAAACTGGTTCCAATGAAAGGTACCACCACAGGTTTGGATATTTTTAATAAACTTCACGCATTATTCTTAGATATGAAAATTGATGTATCAAAACTTGTTGGAATGGCTACAGACGGGGCTCCAGCCATGGTTGGTCAATCAAAGGGAGTTGTTGCACTAATGGAAAAGTTTTTAGAAGAACGTGGTGTAACAAGGAAACTCATAAAATTACATTGCATCGTACACCAAGAGGCACTTTGTGCTAAAACAGTCAATTTTAACGACGTCATGGGTACCGTAATTAAAACTGTAAATTTCATTTTGTCGCGCGGTTTGAATCACCGCCAATTTCAAGAACTGTTGTTAGATTTCAATGCTGAGTATGGGGACCTTACATATATGTGCAACGTACGTTGGCTAAGTCGCGGATCAATGTTGAAACGAGTGCTTTCATTGCACGAGGAGATAGCACAATTTCTCGATAGTAAGGATAAAGATGCATCGCATTTTCGCGATTCACATTGGCTCGAGTCTTTGGCTTTTTTAACTGATATAACTACGCATTTAAATCATTTAAACACGCAACTGCAGGGAAAGGACCAACTTGTCCATGAACTTTATGGACATGTAAAGGCCCCCCCCAAGAAAGTTAACTTTGTGGGACGTCCAACTTAAAAAGAGAAATTTTGCCCATTTTCCATTATTGAAAAAGTATACTAATCCAGACTCAACGTTGCACGAATCTTTTGCTACGTGTATACATGATTTGGAAAGTCAATTTTCGTTAAGATTTTCTGATTTTAAAAAACATAAGAAAGATTTTGAGTTATTTTCGTCACCATTCGACGTAGATGTGGAGAATGTTCCTGAACGATTTCAGATGGAGCTGATAGAGTTGCAGTGTGACGATAATCTCAAGGCAAAATTTCACGCAACAAAATCCGCGATTAGTTTTTACAAAGATAACTTTCTTTCCAACTACAAGTACACCAATTTAACGGACCACGCAAAACAAATGGTGTCGCTATTTGGTAGCACGTACGTGTGCGAACAACTTTTTTCAAAAATGAAATACACAAAAGATCGATTGAGGACAAAACTTACTGATGCCCATTTAAATGATGTTCTTATTCTTAGTACTACAAATATCCCTCCAAACATTGATTTACTGACAAAGGACAAGCAAAATCAGATGTCACATTAATTTTTAAACATTTATTAATTAGTATTTGTGTATGTATGTAAATAAATACTGTTTTTGTATTTTCTGTTATTTATGTGGCCCTTCTAATTTATTTAGTTGCGTATGTGGCCCAGTGAGGTAAAAAGGTTGCCCACCCCTGCTCTACACAGTTTATTTTACCCGAAACATCGATATTTTCTTACCACTTCAAACGCTGTTTCTTACTGTGACGACGTAAGCTGCTCACCGAACGTTAAATCGTCAACCGTTTCTACACACTTTGGTGTTCTCAATTCAATAACTGTTCGTCGTCCAAAGTCTGCTCTTCTAGATCGTTATGTTCTTCGATGACGGTTAAATTACCAACGACATTTTTGCTGTCAATCGTCTCTTTTAAAAGCATCTTTCCTGCTAAAATATTTCCTAAGTAAATTTACATTAAGCAACTTTATCTTCCCGTTAATACCCAGTTTAAAGTCATTCGCTCTAACTCTTTCGACAACTCGAAATGAACCCTTCCACTGCATCAATAGTTTACTATTGTCAGTTGGTAACAAAACAAGAACCAAATCACCATTCACAAATACTTTGCGTTTTGCTATCGAAGTACTTTTTGTAGCTTTTTCATAGCCTCCCTTGCTATTTTTAAAGTTTTGTCGATGCGTTCTCTTAGCTTCATCAATTACAAACAGCTATTTCTAACATCTGGCTCTAAAGCAATGTTGGTTCACATCTCCTTTGAAATATGCATTGGCCCACGCACCGTTCTACTTACAGCAGCTTGAAATGGTTTGTATAACGATGCCATTGGTTTGGCTTTTTAACAACAAAGTCGCTTTAGCATGGACTTCAATGTGCCATACACATGGGGTGGCGGTGCTAAATAACGAATTTAAGTGACGAATTTTTAAAAGACGTTCTATTTCTTTCGTGCGTTCTGAAGCTTTAGCAACATCTTAGGTTGTATAATCCACAAGTGTCAAGATATACCAGTGGCGCCTTCGTCACTTTTCCTTTATGAACTGTCTTGTAGCAAATTTTACATGACCTGTGCTATCCCCAATATTTTTATATGCAAAACTTTCGGCACGACCACTGAATCGGCTTACCGTTGTTTACGTTTGGATGCGTAAACGCACGATATAAAACGCCACCCCCCCCCCCCCCCCTCTTCGTAAAACTTAACGGTTTAATCTCCCTAGAAGTTTTCTTCCGTCATCCGACAAAAATATTCTAACAAAGAGTTTACCGTTAGGCTTTACTTGCTTGCTACTGGGCATAGAAGCTACTGTCGCCAATTTTTAGCGGTTTGCTGCCAAGTCAAAAAAAATTAACTCGGCCGACTATCGGCGCAAGCCCGATTATGCTAGGGCCATGCATGATTATCCAGCTTGGCCCATGGTTCTGCCTTGCATGGAAATGTTATATCGGCCGTACTCGATTATGCGAGCTTGGCCCATGCACCATTGCCCGTGCACAGGCCTAGCATAGAATCTAGCACGGGCCACGCTTGGTTATACTACTATTATGCTAGGCTCACTGCCGCTTTCCCGTGGTGTTGCCGTGCCTGCCGACGCTAGCGTGATTGCAATGGTCGAGACCAAATACCTTACTAGGGCCTAGCATGGGCCGGCCTAATGCCAAGTCTAAATTTTTGGCCTTCTTTCGCCATGGGTCTTTTCCTTTTGCTCTCTCTTCGTGTCGAACGTGCCCGGCAATCCTTGGCAATATGGCCTGCTTTATCACATATGAAACATTTTTTTACATTACACCTTTCGCCTTGCAATCAGTGGCTCGGTAACCAAACGGTTTTTACAGGTACTGTGGTTCGCTTGCCGTGTTCACACTTCTAACGTCTTTCTGTCCAAGATTTTGACCGTGTGTTTAGATTTTTTGTGGCTTGTTCTCTTAGATACACAGATAACTCTTTCAAACACGCTGCCACTCTCGGGTAAAAAAATATTGCTAATATATGTTTTATTTTCCTAAAAATTATAAATTTAAAGTATATATATAAAATTATTTATAAAGAAAATCAATATTGCATAAAAATTACATAGATCGTTACTAAAAATGTACCTGGACGCCGAGTGTTTTTCCAATTGCCATCTGCTATGACAATTTTAGGAGAAACTCCACACTTTAAACAAGAAAAATGATAATTGATATCAAGTATGGCACAAAAATGATAAAATGCATTCCTAATGCTATCAATTTAATTAAGTGGTTTATTGAATATCATATTTAATCCTGTTTCAACTCCAACATTTCTACGAAGAACTACTTTTAAAGTGTTTTATTTTTTTTTAAGTAAAAGTGATGTTGTTAAAAAACAAACCTTGATTCCTTTCGTAAGGTATTGTATAGGTTTTAAGGAAATCAACACTTTGTTGTTTAAATTATGAAATCCTGATGCATACTCCTGAATTCCGACTACAAAATTGCAATTAGCAGTGGTAACTTGAAACAAGAATAAATAAATATTTATATTTTTGTTTAATTAAAATAAATTGTAATTTGTTACCATTCCAGACTTTTCCGAAGCCATACACGGTAGCCTTTTTTCTTTTTTGTTCCAATAAGATTTTATTTGAATATTGCGGGCAGCAAACCTCTCCTGGAAAAAAATATGTTTGGTGGTGACTTTTCTTCAATGTTATCTTTCAAGACAGTTGTTGAAAAAAAAAACATCTTTTTTAAATAATGTGAAGTCTATTTGACTTATTAACCACTTGCATGCATTCTCATGATTGCAAGAATAATTTTGATTTGACAATGGACATTTGCAAGACCATCGTCCATTTTCTTTATCAAAAGTACTCTTTGTTAAAACTTATAACAATTTTGTCAGTAAGCACTAAAAATACATATGTTTGTCATTATAGCCCAAAAATCAAAGCCTGCATAAACAACCAAAGGTAAATTTTCTTCACAACTTTAACATATATGTCATTCAAATAATTTTTCGTTGATATTGTTGTAACCTAAAGAGTAAACAATTTCTGAAGACATGCTGTATTCAGTTCAGGAAAACTTTTAAACCATGCATAAGTAACTGAACTTAAATGTATGCACTGTGTTGACGGATTGTTATTGTAGATCTGGTCACTTATCATTAAAGAAACACAATCTTCATTGCTACAAAGCTTAATCTGTAGGCGTTTATGGCTACGCACTTGTATTGGTAAAAAACAGCCACTCTTTTTACGACCTCCGCGCATGTTGACACTTTTATGTCGTCGCAGCACTTGCATCCATTCTTTGTTGTATTTTGTTACTGTCTGATATATTCAGTTTGATATAATAAAACTTACTGTTTTAACAGGTAAAGTCAAGTAGTTTTTGAGATATCTGGATTTAAAGGTAAATGTTGTAAATTGGGAAAGTCCCAACGCTCGCGAGTCACGTGACGCACGACCTCATCGTCGTAAGATCATATGCTGGCAGACATAGGAAAATGAACTTATTTTGTCCTCTCGGAGCCGTTTGTTGTACTTTTTTTTTAATTTTTCCTGCAGAAAGCAAACTTAACATAAAGAGCAATATTGAACCGTATTATAATAGACATTTTCTACTTTTAAAGTCTTTTTAATTACGTAGGGTGTATTTGAAAAATTTTAACAAATTAAGGTTATGTTGTTAATTTTGAAAATTTACAAGAGCTGCTGAATAAGTGCTGGCTCAGCTTGTCAACGGGAGTTTATATTGTTTTAGGCACCTTATGCAAGGGGTTACAGCATAAGAGCACTTGAAATTAAATCCAGGTTGTAAAGCTAAGTGTTTTGACTACTACACTGCCGATTATTTTCCTTAGTTTCTTATAATTAAAATATACTTGCTCATTATTTACACCCAATTCAAAACTTGCAGGGCTATGATGTTGATTTTTAAAGTTCGATCTCGGTGAGAAAACACTTGTTTGTGTCGACTTCGAGAAATGTTGTTGATTGTTTAAACGCAAGGGACTGGAATCTTGTTTGGAGGAGAATTTTCGGAAAAGATTTGGGAAAAGTTTGTTTTCAATTTTTTAATATTTGTTTTTAATTTAATACTTTTATCTTTACTTTATTACTATTTGTTCCCACTTTTTGATTCATGTAAATTAGATTGGTTAATATTTTAGGGTTGTGAAAATGTTCTACTAGCGGAATGGTTTGGTCACGACCAACAACAATGAAGTCATGGGGTTATGGAATGAAGAAAATGACGTTCCCAAGTTGGAAACTGACCTTGCTGCAAATCAAAATTTTGAGTGAGAGTTTTATTATCACGGTTAAATTTTATATTTTTTAGTGTTGGTATATTTAAAAACATTAAGTGTTGGTATATTTAAATTTCTAGTGTTTAAACTGATACTTTTTTTAATTTAATTTAAATGTTTTATTTATTTTGTGGTAACTTTTTTTGTTTAAAAAGGTCACATGTTTCTTGTTTGTCTTCAAAATTTGGGTTAAAAAAATAATAAAGTAAATGTTTAGAAAACACAAATTCTATTTTGACGATAAATTTATTAATATTTTATTTTTTTTAGCTTTTAATTAACTCAGCTTTTAATTAATCTTTTATCTTCTACTTGAGCCTGGAACTTGAGTACTTAAACCATAGGTAAAATGTTTTTAATTTTTTGCACAAAATAGGTATATATATATATTATATTTATAAAATTTTAAAGAAATAGTTATACACTACAAATAAAATTAACTTCTCAAATATCTGAAAAAAATTTTTTTTGTAAGTTAGGCAAAAATGTAATAAAAACATGATTAATAAAAACTGCTTTTTAAGGTATAAAAATTGACTCGCGACCTTTTTTTGCTTCACAAAATAATTGTAGCAGCAACCACTGGTGGGAGCCTCTATGGGATTGACTTACTCACTGACGACATCGTGTGAAGGTCAGTGTTGTGAAAATATTTGAAAATAATATAATATTCTTTTACATATTGTTTTTAATTTAATCCAAATTACATTTTAATTGTTTTTTTGTTTTTGAAATTTTTTTTAAAGATTTTATTACTTTTAAATATTTTCTATATTTTATTTGCTAAAAAAATATTATATTTTATTTTCTAAATTTTTTTTTTTTGTACTTTTAAAAGTTTATATATAATTTGTTTTTAATTTTTTTTAGTTATATTAGTTATTGTACATACTTTACTTTGAAATTTTTTAAATTAAAATTCTTTATAATAATGTGAAAAGTTTGTAAATAGAGTTATGTGTTTACTCCCATTACCCTATTAACTTACAATAAGGCTGTTTTGAAAAATAGAAAAAAACGTTGAAATTAAAAAAGGGTGAAAAATATTTTACATGATTTTTTTTATACTTTTGTATGATTAAAATATTCAAAAGGAATGAGTTAAACACACCAAACTTAAATGTCTATAATCTTGTAGTAAAGGGTCATAAACAAAGTTTATAGACTTAGTTGGAATAAAAAGTCGTGTAGAACATTTTCTAATAATTTCAACATTTCAAGAATCCATTTTTTTACATAGATGAAATGTCAGTTTTGTATTAATTAATAATCATAAAACTTTAAATTAATTTTTATTAATTACCACTAATTTTAACTTTTAGATTTAATATTTTTAATGACACCACACCCCCCTTGTTTCAACAATCATGATTTAAAGTGTTTTAATATTTATTTTTGCAACTTAACTTGTATCTGTATAATTTTTAACAAATAATAAATATTGGTTTGTAATATTTTTGGGTTAATTTATTAATTAGTTAAAATTTTAACAATTTATATTTTAGTTATTCTTACATTATGGAAAAAAATTCTAGATGTTGAAATAACAGATTTAGTAATTTAATTAATATTTATTAATTAACTTTTTTAAACAACATTGGGCTTTTTATTTAACTATGTTTAGTATTTCAAAGCTTTGTAAACATTGTGTTTTATATATTTATATACTTTAAACAAATTATAGTTTTATTTTTAATTTTCCTGCTTTACACTATATGAAATACCTTAAAGGTTAAGTTTTAGTTGGTAAGTAGTTCAATTGTGTAAACATAACATAGTTTTACTTCAGATTTTTTCTTTTTTTGGTAAAAATATTACCACACTATTTTATTTAAGTTTTGTGAGAATTTAGTATTTCTATATATCAAAAAAAAGATCAAAATTTTCTTTGGCTTCACAACCCCCCTCCCCCATTTTTGGGTCTCATAGTAATAATAGAGCTAGCAAAACCGACTTGGGGTTGTACAAGAATAATAAAATATTTATCTTCTATAATTCTTAAATTGGTAATAATAAGAAACAAAATTTTAGATTTTTAGTGATCATCAATCACTTTGTTTATGTTTACATGTCCATAAACCGTCGTTTAACATCACAAGAAAGTTATAATTTGTTAGTTTCATTTTTTTCCAGTACATTTTGTCAATCTGTTTTATTTCATCACATATAGTTGCCTCAAATGCCTCTAAATAGACTGTTTGCAGTGGGTACAATGTGTTTAGTATGTACAAGTTTTTTAATACCAATTAAAAACTAAAACATGTAATGTTTATAATTGTCATTAATGTTGCCTAAATAACATTTTTTTGGTTAAAAATTGTTTATTTTAAAATTTTAAAAGTCCCTTTTTTTATATAGACATTAAACAATTTTCATGCTTTTAATTCAAACTCGGTTATGTAATAGTGAAAAGCAAACGCTAAACAAAAATAATTATTTTGTACTTCAGCTTTATATAAAGGATGATTACCCAAACATTTTACTTAAAAAATTTTATTTTATAAGACTGTAAGCTATGCAAAGGTCAGTGTGCTATGAATTATTGAGGGTTTGTAAACAAAATGTTTGCTTAAGATAAAATCACATGCTAACGGCCGCTCTTTTTTATTTGCTGTGCACATGATTTATTCTTATTAAAGTTTAATTTTAGTTTATTTAATTAAAGCTATAATGTATGTAACAACATCCATTTGTAAGTTGAAAAATTTTTTTTATAACATTACGTGCTATGACTATAAAAAATATTTATTAAAATTTAATTCCCATATTAAATTCTAAAATATATAAAGACCAACAAGCTATGAATGATCAAGAGTTTATAAATAAATTGTTTGGTTAGAAAAAAAATGATTTAGCCTTAGTGTAAAAAACATATAAAACTATGTCAAAAATAGGTAAACATTTGCTAACATATTGTTCTTTTTATTTGTGTATTTAACTATTAAATTTTTATCAATTATCGAGAATTTGTTTGTACGCCTAGTTGCAAAATTGTACTAAAAGGTTTAGTTAATCTATCATAAATTTTGTATTTACAGTGCTGTAACTATTGTAATATAAAAATTAGTCAGTTAGGCCTTAAGTCAGTTAAGCTTTCTGTTAGGTTTATTTGTGAATAGGCCTATGATATGTTGATATTTATAAAATTAAAAAAAATTTAGTTTAATGTTTTGCATACCAATTTGTGGATATTTATTATAAAAAACTTTTTTTAAATGTGTTGTGAGATTTTTATTATGGTTTTGTAGTAACAGCAGGATCATAAAAACTATTTAAGATAGTTTAGCAGTGCTAAACAAAAGAATTAAAATGATTACCAAAAATATGAAAAAAGGAACATGAAATTAAACAAATTATTTAGAAATTACTAGTTGCAACATAAAGTAGAATTTGGTGCATTATAATTTGGGTTAAAAAAAGCCCCTGAAAGATTTTGTTAAATACAATCACTTTTAATTAATTTTTTTTTGGTATTAATCGAACTTTTAATTAAACAATTTAATTTAATTTGTAATTACATCTTATGTATGGTTTAAAATGGTTTTATTTTTTATTAGCTTAGAAGCCCTTTCCGCTTTAAATTACATTTGCACAAAAACACAGATTTGCTGTTAATTTAAATTAAGTTTTATTTAATTACAAATTCAAACAACAAAGTTAACATGGGTTACCTTTAGGTGGAATTTGACCTTTTGGGCAATCAATAAAAACAAAAATCTAGTGGTTTAACTTCTTGCAGCCTTGAGTAAACACTTAAAAATTGTTGTAGCCTAGTTTTAATTAACTCTTCTTTAGTTATTTGTTTAAGTTTCTTGTGTTTTTTACTTTTAAAGACATTTCGTATTATGTAAAAGCTAACCTAAATTTTTATTAAGTAAGTAAACATACAATATGTTTTACTAAAGTATAAACTTTTTTCAATTTAATTTAATATTTTCAGCTATGAAATATCAAGAGTTTATAAATAAATTGTTTGGTTAGAAAAAAATGATTTAGCCTTAGCGTAAAAAACATATAAAACTATGTCAAAAAAAGGTAAACATTTGCTAACATATCACTCTTTTTATTTGTGTAGTTAACTATTAAATTTTTATCAATTATTGAGAGTTTGTTTGTACGCCTAGTTGTAATCAAAAATTTATATTTACAGTGCTGGAAATTTTGTAATTTAAAAATTAGTCAGTTAGGCCTCAAGTCGGTTAAGCTTTGCTGTTAGGTTTATTTGTGAATAGGCCTATGATATGTTGATATTTATAAAATTGAAAAAAAAAATTATTTTAATGTTTTGCATACCAATTTGTGAATATTTATTATAAAAAACTTTTTTTAAATGTGTTGTCAGATTTTTATTATGGTTTTGTAGTAACAGCATGATCATAAAAACTATTTAAGATAGTTTAGCAATGCTAAACAAAAGAATTAAAATGATTACCAAAAACATGAAAAAAGGAACATGAAATTAAACAAATTATTTCGAAATTACTAGTTGTAACATAAAGTAGAATTTGGTGCATTATAATGTAGGGTTTTCTTAATGTTTTAATTAATTTAATAATATTAATAGGGGTGGTTTGAAGTGGTTTATTAAATTTTAGTTTGTGGATTGTTAGTTGTCTAATTTGGGGTCACCACAGGTTCTATCATAGCCTTTATTGCTAAAGTCTATGATAAACCTAACTATTTAATTAATAAATTGTTTAAGATTCAAGACTCCGTTCAACTTGAATTGCACCTAAGCTTTCTGGTTAGTTTAACTAAGGATTGCGAGTTATATTGTACACACAAATAATATAAAACAAGTACTTGTTACACTAAATGAGCAATACTAAATAAAAACTAACATTACATTTTTATATTAATGACGCGTCTGGCCGTAAGGCCAGACTTGACTGCTGTTGTAAGCAACTAAGTGAGCAACTAAGCCAGAGTAAGAGAGTTTATAAATAAAAATACAAGCTTATATACCCAAAAGGTGGGGTAATTATAAAAACAAGGTGGCGTCGGGCAAGTTATACGAGTCGTCCTTTTCTTGGTTTCTTCTATTGCGATGACGTTTTAGAACCGGCCTGGAGCGGTCAGAAGTCTGATTATTGGCATTGTTTCGTGCGTTGATCCGATAAATTGCGTTGTTTGGCCTGTTAAATTGCATTGTTTATGGCCTGACCGGTAAAATGTCGTCATTTGCCGTTAACTTCTTGACGCCCGAACTAACTTTGAAGGCGTGTCGGTTCGGTGAACTCGTATGAACTTAACCCGATGATAATTTGGGTAAAAAAAAAACAATAATTTGGGTAAAAAAAAGTCCCTGAAAGATTTCGTTAAATAAAATAACTTTTATTTAATTTTTTTTTTGGTATTAATCATATTTTTAATTAAACAATTTAATTTGATTTTTAATTACATCTTATCTATAGTTTAAAATAGTTTTATTTTTTATAAGCTCAAGAAACCCTTTCCGCTTTAAATAACATTTGCAGAAAAATACCGATTTGCTGTTAATTTAAATTAAGTTTTATTTAATTACAAATTCAAACAACAAAGTAAACATGGGTTACCTTTAGGTGGAATTTGACCTTTTAAGCAATCAATAAAAACAAAAATCTAGTGGTTTAACTTCTTGCAGTCTTAAGTAAACACTTAAAAATTGTTGTAGCCTAGTTTAAATTAACTCTTCTTTAGTTATTTGTTTAAGATTTTTGTGTTTTTTACTTCTAAAGACATTTTATATTATGTAAAAGCTAACCTAAATTTTTATTAAGTAAGTAAACATACAATATGTTTTACTAAATTATAAACTTTTTTCAATTTAATTTAATATTTTCTGTGTGGAATATTAAAGTGTACAACTTTAAGAGAAAGGATAAAAAGAAACAAATCAAAGCTACAAAATTGATATGTGACATATCATTAAGTTTCATACACTTTCCATAACCATAATAAAGTACAAATACAGGGCTATCTAGATCTTTGCATTAAAATTATAAAAAAATGTAAATTTACAACAGTTTATTACACTTAGTCAAAATCTTCATATAACTATAATAAAGTACAAATACAGGGTCATCTCGATCGTGAATATTTGCATTAAAATTTTAAAAATAATATTAAATTTACAACAGTTTATTGAAATCCTAAATTAAATGTGTTTAAACAATATATCCCAGCAATAACAAACAAATAAGTGTATAACATAACAATGGAAACAGAAGATGAGATTATAGAACAACTTAAACAAATTTGTGACAAAAGTGGAAAAGAAAAATTTCCAAAACAATCTGCAAAACTTTTTCATAAACTAGGTTTAATTTACAAAATTGGAGCTTTAAATAGAGATTCGAATAATGTTAACAATTTGATGAAAACTTGGTTTAAATTTAATCCTTTTAGTAAAAAAGAATATTTAAAATATTCTGACAAAATCAAATTAATTCAAAGTGCAGCTTTACTAAATGCATCGATTGTACGAGATCCTGAAAATGTGGAAGAAATTAAACAGGATCTTCGTCAATTTTGCTCTGAATTGTTAAAAGTTGCTAATGCAAAAAATCTGAAAGCAGAACTAACTAAATATTCTCAAACAATTGCTGAAGATGTTGTTAAAATGAGAATTAAAGTAAATGCAGTACTAACAACCATACCTTATATTTCGGAAGACATATCTAATGAAGAATTTAGAAAACTTAAAAGTAAAAAAGTTTGGACTGTAAGCAACTTACAGAATATAATAAGTAAAGATTATACAATAATTATGAAACGTATTGCTGGGTTTTGTGAAGAAATCATGGGAAATCCACCATGTGAATATGCTTTAGTGGGACTTGGATCACTTTCACGAAAGGAAATTACTCCTTACTCTGATTTTGAAAATGTCATAATTTTAGATGACAATATCACAGAATTATCTGGCAATCAACAAGAAAAAATAAAGGAATACTTTGGGTGGTTTGCTGTACTCTTTCAAATTATTTTAATTAATTTTGGAGAAACTATTCTTCCTGCTGTTAATATTCCAAGTTTAAATAGTGGGGATCCAACTAAATTTCACTTTTATGATGATGTTACGCCTCTGGGCATTTCCTTTGATGGAATGATGCCACATGCTTGTAAATCTCCACTAGGAAGACAAGTTGAAACAGAAAACAAACCATTTACACTTGAACTAATTCAAACTGTTGGCAAAATGGCAAGTTTTATTGGGTCAGACGAGGATATCAAGAATGGGTTCCACTTGGCTGATATGTTGATGACGTCATGTTTTGTTGCTGGCACTCAACAAATACATAAACAATTTAAAAAATTAGTTACCAACGAAATAAGTTTGTTGGACAAAAAACAGTTTCAAACATACATTATAGATCAAATCATAGAAAATAAAAAAGATTTTAACATATTGACACAACTAAATCAGTTAAAAAATCAACCAAATCTAAATATTAAACGAATGGTTTACAGAAGTTCAACTTTATTTATATCAGCAGTTGGAAAAATTGATTTTATTCAGGAAAATTGCTGCTTTGATATTCTAGATGTTCTTTTTCAACAATTCATGTTGACGGAAACCATTGTAAAAGATCTCAAATTTGCCATCGCTGTTGCATGTGAGACAAGATTAAGAGTTTACATGGATAAAAAATCACAAGATGATATGGTAAAACAATCAGAAATGCAAAGTAAATTTATAGCAACAGTTGGAATGAAAAGTCTAATGGAATATTTCTTAACAATTTTTGCATTTCAATACTTTATATTCGACTTAGATAACTTAATAAAACCTGAAATAGAGTTAGTTCCACTAATATGTTATTTCTTGCAAAACTATAAGTATGCAATAGATTGGGCAAACCAGCATTTTTATAAAACAAAACTAAACAATACTCCAAATAGATGTTTGTACAAAAAAGATAAACATAATATTGCTTATTGTCACCATTGGATAGGGATGTGCAAATTTGAATGTAACCAATATAAAGAAGCATTATCTGATTTCCAAACCTCACTTAAAATTTACAAAAAAATAAATAGCGATACAACTAAAAGCAGTGATGTTGCTAATCGTCATTATTGGATTGGATTATGCAAATATGAGCTAACTCTATTTGAAGAAGCTTTATCAAATTTTTTAAATTTTTCTAGAAATTCACCAACTTATTGGTGATAATCCAACCAAGAGTAATGAAATTGCAAATTGTCATTATTGGATTGGATTCTGCAAATATGGGCAGAATCATTATAGAGAAGCATTATCTAATTTTCAAACTTCACTTGAAATCCACCAACAGATTGATGATGATCCAACTAAGAGCAAAGATGTTGCTCATCGTCACTATTGAATTGGAATGTGCGAATATAAGCTTGGTCAACATAAAGAAACATTATTCGGTTTTCAAACTTCACTTAAAATCCACGAACAAATTGATGAAGACCCAACTAAAAGCAGGGATGTTGCTAATTGTCATCATTGGATTGGAATGTGCAAATTTGAAACTAGCCAATACAAAGAAGCACTGTCTGATTTTGAAACCTTACCTTCATCAACAAATTGGTGACAATCCAATCAAGGGCAGGAAAATGCCGATTGTCATTATCAGATAGAAATGTGCAAATATAAGTATTTCTAAACTTTACTTAAAATTAAACATAAAAATATAGCCATCCAGCACCCTAATTAAATCTGCGGTCATATTTTAAAAAATGTTTAAAAAAAATTGTGTTAAATTAAAACTTTTTCTTTTTTTCTGTATTATTTTAAATCTCATCAGTAATATTTCTGTAATTATAAATGGAAACTAGTTTATAAATAACAAATGTACTGTTAATGCAACTACTGTTATTTTTGTTTTTATTTGTTCTATTACTTTTATTTTCGGGTATATTTTAAAAACAATTTAGCTTTTTATTTTAAGTTTAAACAGAACAATCTGACAAACAACCTTGAATGTAATAACAACACTTATGGATAATCCTTTGTATTTTTTAAAAATAAGCTATTAATAATTATTAGAGCGATGCAATTATTTTTTTTATTCTACAATTCTTAAAAACTCCTGGATTAAAATTTTGAACTGTAAAAATTGCATTTTTAATTTTATTCATATAAAATATTAAAAAACAAAATAATTTTAATTTTAATTTACTTTCTGTACAAATATAATATATCAATATGTATTATTGCTTTCCCTTAAGCTTATTTATCACTTTAATTACCCCAGATGAGCCAGAACTTAAATATTGAGCAATTATAATATATATAATATCCCAAACTGTTATAGGCAACTCGAAAAAAAAATCTGTATCATAGCATTCTGAAAACTAATTCCAGAAATAAATTGATAACAATAACAACTCAGGTTTCAGCAGATGAATAAAATGGGATGGAAAGGGATATTTTTACTGAAACCTTAAACTTTAATCCATGCAGCAAGCATTTAAATTAAGATGTCAACAACTGTGTTGGATTTTTCTGAACAAAATAATAATATACTTTAAAAAAACATGGAATATACATTTGGCAATAATTTAAAGGTTTTCCTAAAAAAATTTATTACATTACAAAAAAAACTATTTTGTCATTTGATGCAATAATAGTAAATTAACAATAAAAACAATTTTGTTTGTAATAAACAATATGTATGAAACAACTTTGTATAAGCAAACACCTCGGTAGCAGGAGCAACATCATTGCAACGAACAACATGGACATGAATTTGATCATCCTCATTAAGTGCACTTTCAGATATATCAATGTAACATCCCGATACTTAAACTCTGCCTCCTTTCACACCAAAAACTTTGCTTGCAGTGTCTTAAACACAATAAAATTATCTTTTGTGAAATTTGAATAAGAAAAGATTCGTATTAAAAAATTTGTAAAAAAATATTGCAAACTAACCAGATCCACTTTTTGCAATATCTTTTATTTGTAGTGTAGGTAAATCTTTTTTCTTTAATAAAACAGATCATTTTAAAACTATTTATTGCCTTAGTCAAACAATATTTCTAAAAACAAGTGTCAAATTTCTTAATTATTTTGATTGCCTGGATAAATTTTTATGTTTCCAGACTTTTAACGATTGATCAGATTTATCTGCAGAGATGGATTGTACTTCCAGAAAACTAGGGATTTAAAATATTTCAGTTTGTGGTAAATCTAGCTGTAAAATATTATACAAAACATATTATATATGCACACAAAAAGAATAGGACAATCTCACTTCATTTATTAGACAAAAAATATTTAGTTAAGTTCCAATTTAGTTTTATATTTCTGCAAATCATAGACAAACTAACAGATACAAAACTTCCAAACAGACATTTTACAATTAACAAACAGAATAAACAGTCAAGTAAAATTATTATATTAGCTTTAAGTTTAAAAAGCCTTGAGTTAAATTGCTACATTTTAGATTAATGCATTTATTTAAAACAAGAGGAAATATTGTTAAACCAGTTTAATTTACTAAAATTAAGTTGCAATGTCTTGCTTACAACAAGGCTCATATTAGAATTTTAAATTAAAATGTCATTCTACAAAAAATTAAAACAAGAAAAATATTTTACAACATATTTGATTTTTTTAAATTCATGAACAAAAATAGATTTAGAAAAAAAAAGTTTTTAATTACCTGGTTAGATTTGTGTGTCACCACATAAAAATAAGCTACATAATACAAAACATATTTACAAACCTTTGCATTGTTATATCTTGCAACTCTGAGTAATTCTCCTCCTACAGAATCTTTACAACAATAAAGATCCAAGTAATCAAAAACTCCACAACAAAAAAAATCCAAGTAAACAATTTTGTGCAAACAATCACATAGCTTTGTAATGTCATCAAGTGAGAGTTTATTATACCTTAGATCCATGTTTTTTTAACTAATATTTAGTAATTTTGTGTGTATTATTAAAAGTACCTCCTTAAATTAACCAAAAATTTATAAAATATGCCAAACATTTATAAATTTTTTTTTAAATATCTTATGTTGGATTTTTTCTTTATTATTGGAAGAACTTGGTGAGTAAACATTGTTAAACTGTCATCCTTAAATCTGGGATTACGTACATCTAAATCCACTGGTTTAATTGAAAGTTAAAGGACTTCAACGAGACTTGTGACATCATTGGGATAAATATTATCACCAATACTCATGTTTGTAGGTAAATGTTCAATAACCCAGTCTACAAGTTCTCTTCCCCATTTTTTTTGTTAATACGCATGCTCTAAATAATAACTGAAATAGTTAAATAAAAAATTTTCTTTGGTGCTAAATCAGTTTCTAAATCCAACATCTTCTTTACTTTCTTTGAGTTTTGTTCATTACACAAACCATAAAGAAATATGCATAAATTAAACTGAAAAGTTTTTGTTCTTAAATGCTTCATTAACCAGGTAAATCTAGATTCAAATTCATCCAGAGAAAGATACTGAATCATGCAAACTGAACAGAGAAATTCTTGCCAATCTAAATTTCATGTTTCATGTGTTCTACTCCTTTAAATAGGTTTTGTCTAGTTTTAGCATTTTTATTTTTCTCGAATCTCTTACAGTGATTAACTTTTTCAGGTTAATAGTTTTTAAATACAATTTTTTGTTTCATTATTTCGTTGTAGGCTAGTTTGGTCAACTCTTCACTAATAGTCTGCCTAGATTTAAAGGTACATTGGATAAATGTCAACATTTTACTTGTCATTGTTGTGGTTAAAAAAATGCGGTTAGAAGTTTGATTGCTGGCATTGTTTTGTGCGTTGTTCTGATAAATTGCGTTGTTTGGCTTGTTAAATTGCATTGTTTATGGCCTGACCGGTAAAACGTCGTCATTTGCCGTAAATTTCTTGACGCCCGAACCAACTTTGAAGACGTGTCGGCTCGGTGAACTCGTATGAACTTAACCCGTTGGAAAGCGGTTAAGAATTAAGCGCTTGCCACAGTTCGTTTGCATGCGTAACTAAATTAGAGTTAACAACTTAAACGAGTTAATTTACATTACAGAAGTATTAATAAGTCATTCAACATATTTTAAATTAATTTTTATTTTTTTGAGGATAAAGATCTGTATTATGACGTCATGCGCCATAAAATTATGACGTCATTTCAGATTTTAAAAAATCTGGTGGCACATTTGCCTTACATGAGTTCTGACGTGTTGTTCATATGGGGCGTGCGAAACTTATAAGAAATCCCCAAAAAACATAAGAAATTGAGATGACTAATTAAGTGTTACACTATGTGACTACACTTACACTAACCAAACACACACTAAGTAATACAAATATTTAACGGACTTCTGTATATAAACCTGCAAAAAAATTTCAACTTGAACCTGACAACCAAATAGTTAAACTTTGAACCACGTGACCTTTTCTTATTCTACGCAGAAAACACCGGCAACAATATGCTGATCACTTTTTCAGGTAAAGCGGAGTGCCGACATGGACCATTTTTTTCGACGGTGAGTTTTTTTAACATTTGCGACTTATCGGTGTGTAAGTTGTATTTTTTGATGACGTCACTTTACGTGACGTTTGATCCATCTTTAAAGTAATTAAGTTAAATTGTAATATGTAAACCCCTTATCCACTTTAAAATATCCATGATTTTATTGCATAACAATCAACACAAAATTACTCGGCGCGATATTTATAAATATCCCCGTTTTAAACTCACTATTTGGCATTTAATTGCACAATTAAGTTTTATTATAATAATAATCAAGCGCTGATTAAAAAAAAATAATTAATAAAAATTATGTAAAACAGTAAATTAAACGTTCTTATAAGATTATAATCATTTGGAATAATAATTATGACGTCACATGCCCACCATTGTTGCACCAGATATTCTTCTTTCTGTTTTAGCAATGATTGTCCACTTGTTGTTTGTGGGATGTTGTTTGTGGGATAAACAAGAGTTCCCACTTAAGGAAAAATAAATTAAACCAGAGTTTAATAAATTATTAAAATCTAAATATTTGGTTTGACTTACAAACTATTCTTGTTCGAGCCTCCCACCACATAAATCTTGCCATCTACAACTGAGGCACAACTTTTGACCATGTATTAGTAATAATGTTGTATTTGATCACTGATGAAACTGCATCAATGATATTATGGGATCCACCTAAATTAAATTTTATTAATTAAAAACTCAAAAAATATTAAAATTTAACGTAACACATAAAATATTTTTATTTTGGGAAATTCAGGAAATACAAATAAATTTTAAGACAAATTAAAATCAATTATGCATATTTAAACCAACAATGTTTTTTTAATTAAACATATTTACTTAATTTCTAACTAAATACAGATCATACTAAAATAAACAAACATTGCACAATATTAAAATTAACTAATAATACTGAACAGTAACAAATATGTGATCGTTCAAAACTACAGCTGCATGATCATTTACACCATATTCCATTGGAGAAATAAGAGACCACTTTTGTTCACCAAAATCAAAACATTCTGATGGGCTTAATCTTTTATGTTTATCATTACGTCCCCCGATTGCAAATAATTTACCTGGACATTAATATTTATCTGAAACAATTTTTTAAAAATTATATATTTAACTAATTATTTAATTTAAATTACTTTTTATTGTAAAAGCTTTCTTTTTCCACAAAGCTAATATTTAATGTAAAATAATTTTACTTTTGTTAAATTCTTAAAACATTTTACTTAATTAATCTTAATTTTATTCAACATTTTTTATGCTAATAATTTAAAAAAATAATATTTTTGTAAATTGTATTGGGTTTAACATTGAAACTCAACCTCTTGCAGCAAGTAATACATGTTGTTTTCGTGGAACAATCATGTCTGGAATATTTCCTCTTCTATTTATCCTCACATCCAAGAATTCCCCACTTGATAAAATTTCATATTTTTTTAACATTAAAATACCCTTTTCACCCCAACCTTAGCTTTTTAAACTCTGGCAAAATCTAAATTGGTCTAAATTAGTGTTATAAAACAATTATATATATATATTAGGGATGGGCCAAAATTAAAATTACTCCGAGTAATTAAAAATAAGATTCAATCGAGTCAGAGTACTCAGCTATGATGTCATCGATTTAAATGCCAATAAGCGTAAGCCGAAGTAAACTGAGCAATTCAAGTTTAAGAAAGCTATTTTACTAATCATTTTTATTACAACTCAACACGAAATCAAATTATTTGCAATTAATTTAATTAATGGAAATGAATTAATTTAATAGCAATAACCAACTTTTTCCAAATTTATGTGTAAAAATGTTAACATTTCCACATGCTTCGACTTCAAACGATTTCGCAGTGGCGAAACTACAACACCAGACGAACTAAATAGGCGCTCAGATGAAACTCTTGTAGGAGGGCAAGAACAAAACAAAATGGCCAAGTAAAACAACGCAGGGCGCTCATTTCGATGCTTCGCCCAAAATTCCAATGGACATTTGGTAGATTTAATACGCGGAGATGCCATATATTGAGCAACGTGACTTTTTATGTGCTGCTCGTATGATGTATCTATCATTGCTTGTGATTGTGACAACTGTTCAACTTCATACGTACAGTCAAAGACGATGCTATCAATATTTTCATCGCAAGATGATGATGGCTCGCTTGAATCATCGATGCCGTCACTAGTAGTATGATGTTACTAGTAGTATGATGTTTAATGGCGGCCTGTTAATCGGGTTTTTTATACGTAGTATTTCTTTACCATCTGCACACCACGATGTTTTTATTCGTGGATCTAATACTGAAGCCATCGCACAAGTGTCGTAAATAATGTCGTTGTAAAAATATGCTTCACGGGGTTGCCTTTGGCCTTGTTTAGGTACTAAAAATCTGTGTTCTATTTTCTTGTTTAAAACGGCTAAAAAACTAGCAGTTCCAAATGGTTCGTTGTTATTACTTTGGATTGTAAAACCATTATTTTTTAAGTTCTTTTGTAATGGCAGCACTTTCGCGATTGTTGCTTTTGCATTGCTTAATTAAAGGGTAGCTGATTCAAATATCTTTAGGACGACTACCAGAGACTCCGCTATTTTCCACTGTGTGTATGATAAGGCCTTGCAAACCCCATAAGTTAAATGTATGTAATTAATTGCTACTTTTTGTTCAATGATCCTCTCCAGCATATGATAGGTGGAGTTCCACCTGGTGGGAACCTCTTGAATGAGCTTGTGCAAATTTAACTCCCCAGATAAGTTCTTGATTGCGAATTTCGTTTAAAATATTTTCTGAGGTGTGCGAGCCTTCCAGTTCGTTGCAAGCCAACACGTAAGAAAAGCGACAAAGGTTTCTTTTCACCCAAGAAACAAAATTGACAGTGACACTCATGTAGGCTAAATTTTGCAGACTGGTCCATATATCCGTTGTTGCACTGGTCGATCCTACTTTATTGTTCACGTTAGCCATGATTTTTTGTTTAACTTGATTATAAATTTGTGGTAGGGCTTGCTTTGTAGTATATTTTTGTGATGGAATGTTATACCAAGGTTGAATCTCATTCATTAATCGCTGAAATCCTACGTTTTCTACGCTAGAAAGTGGTAAAAAATCGATGGCGATCATCTCACAAATACGTTTGGTAATGGCTTGCGTCAGTGAATGGTTGGGCAAAAAACTTTGCTTTTTAGTTGAAACATCATTGATTGTAGGCTGAGATTTTCTTTTTTTAGCAAATATTTCCGTACTGGGTGATGCCTGTTCTTGTTCGCTAGTCTAGTTTTTTACACCAATATTATGGCGCGATAAAAGATGTTTTATTAACGAACTCGTTGTAAAATTAGCATTGCTTTTACCGTGGCTAATACGGAAATTGCACAAACTGCAAATAGCCTTACAAATATCGAAAGAATTCATACGCATGATGTTTTTGATGACATTTTTAAATGAATATAAAAGCAGCACACTGTTACTCCTGTATTATAAGCTTCATATTGTTGCGTAATTATTGCACAATTACAATAAACGTTGCTACGGCAACGAAAGCAGACATGTCCAGACAAGTTTAATATCTCAAAAAAATGAAATACCGTCTCTCTTATAATTGTTACAATTGATTAAAAACACATGCGTGAGATTCGGCAACCGAGTCCAAAAAAAATATTCGACGAACCCGAATCCTAAAAAACTCAATACTCGGGTCGAGTACTCGAATTCGACTCGGCCCATATATATATATATATATATATATATATGTATATAGCGTATAGTGTTTATATTATATCTTTATAAAACAACACAGGTTTAAATACAATAAACAAATAGTTTTAACCAACTTAAAGTTAATACCATTTAAAGTAGCTGATGATGCCCAACACCGATCTTGTTTCTTTCAACTTTCCATTGTGGATCTACATCATCTAACCTTAACTCTCAACAGAGGAATTATCCTCCCCTCCCATGATGAAAACATGTTTGTTCACAAAGGCAGATGAAGCTCCCCACCTTTCTTCATTTAATTTCTAAAAATATATTTTGTTCAAGTAAACATTAAACAATTAGAACACTGTATCTAATAATGCTTTAACATAAATAAACCTATTTTTACTATACCATTTTTTAGCCATTAAATATAGTTACAAAAAACTTAACTCTGCCCACCTTTTGCTTTCTTATAAAATATAGAAAACTTACTGGCATTTGAGTCCATTGTTGTGTAACAGAGTTAAACAAAACAACATTTGTGCTATTATTATAATCTCCCATTATAGGCAACTTTGTTGGAACTAAACAAATTAATTGTTGAGTTAAAATAATTCAACAAAACACATTTAACAAACATATTAAATTTCAACAATAAAATTTTGACACTTACCTATTTTCTTGTCTTTCATCTATAAAATAAAAAATATCAGTTATAAATAAACTTACATTAATTCACTTCCAGAAAATCCATTTTTAATTAAATAGTTTTGCAAAAAAGCAACCAAATTGTTAAACAACTTATTTTTTATGCCAAAATATTAAAAAAATTCATGATAAACACTTTGATTTTCAGTCACAATTTCAATAAGAAACGGTCCCCCTTGTACGATATTAATAAATAATCACCACACGGCACTTACCAATCACCACACGTCACTTACTGACCACCACGGGGCGCTTAGTAATCACTACATGCCACCTACCAAACATTAACCACCGTTTACTAAACACCACACGTCACTTACCAATCACCACACACCATCTACTAATCACCACACACCATTAACTAATCACCACACGGCACTTACTAATCACCACACACCACTTACTAATTGATCACCACACATCATCTACTTATTACCACACACCGCATACTAATCACCAAACACCATTTCTTATTCACTTGTTACAGCATTTTTTACGTTTTACCATCGGAACAGCTTGCTTACCATCTTAAAACAAAGACTTTATGCTTATGTGTTATTAAGTTAAGTTGTGATTGACTCTAATTTAGTGACGCACAACACTTAAGTACCCCTGGCCTTTTAGTTAATAACTCGAACTCTGGTTGGATGTGGACGAATGAGATTCTAAACATAGAAAAAGACTTCACCCGCAACACTTTTCCAACAAATCAACTTTGTCTTCCCATGGCAAAAATACGTAAGCTTTTGAAGTTAGATTTGGGTACAAATTAATAACTAGATTTATTTGATAAATAAAATATGGTTCGAAATTATTTGATTATTTATACCATAAATTTTTAAAGATAAAAGAGATATGCATAAACCTTAACTAAGAATATTACATGTTTTTTGATATTTGAGTTTTAATAAACAAACAGCATTTAAATAAAAAAGCAAACATATTACATTTTTTAAATAAAATAATTTTAAATTACTAATATTATGATAAACATAAGACAAAAGTTTCAATGCTTAATATCAATTATTAATTTTTATTAAATAAACAAGCATTTAAATAAAATAAACAAACGAAAATTTATTTTTAACTCATTTTCAAGTTATTGATATCATGATAAACAATTAACCAAGATTTCAAAAGGTAATAACAACCTTTAAATTTTAATAAACAAACACCTATTAATTAGTAATTAGTGACAAAAATAAAAATTTTAATTCATTTTTGAGTAATTAATATCATGATATACAACTGACCAAGAGTTGAAAAATAAATAACAACCTTTAAATTTTAATAAACAAACACTCATTAATTAGTAATAAAAATTCTAATTTTAATTCATTTTTGAGTTACTATTATCATGATATACAATTGACCAAGATTTTAAAAGTTAATAACGATTTTTAAATTTTAATAAATAAACAAGCAATTAGCAATTAGTGGTAATTAAATTTTGTAAATAGGAGGCCTGAAACGCATTATAATATTATACAACATACTAAAATTTCAGACTTTTAAACTCTAAGCAACAAAAGTTATCTTCTTCCAAAATTGGGAGACTAGTAAGAATTAAAATAATAAATACACTGACAATAACAATATGTTTCGAAATCTAAGGTTTCGAACCATAATAAAGTCGACGCAAAAATTTAAAAAGTTGGTGTTAATTTTGGCTTGATCTAATGAAAACCTTCTAAAAATTTCAGCTTTAAAACCCAACTAATATTGATTTTATAGCCACGTACACAAATTCCACGTCAGGTTTAAATGAAAATCGGGATCACCTAAACTGTCCGGTCCTAGAGAAAACAAAGTTCCGTTCACAGTGGGAGCGTTAGGCAGTACGCTTGTTGATAAACAATAGTCGTCAGACAAGACCTATTGTTTTAAGTTTGCGACTTTACTGAACAACGACGGTTGTTTTACCTCTGCAGACATTATCTTAGTCTTTAAATATATATACCCTTACCCATGGGCGTCGATTCTTGAGGGGTGCCAAAAAATAGTAAAATCTTTGCTAAAAAAGCGCTTTATAGTGCTTGTATTAGGTTTAAAAGATAGTCTTAAAAAAAAAATTTTAAATAGGACTTAAAACAGATACCAATTCGTTTATATATTTGACTTAAAGAAAAAACAGTGTAATGTAGATGTACCTAACTTAAGGTGGGCTCTAAACCGTTTATGCGTTAAGAGTTACTTAATGCAGGTAATTTTTTCGTTAAAATTTAACTTTTAAGTTGTTTTTAGAAAATTGTTATCGGACCTGTTAACCCTTGCTTCAATGTGCTTTTGTTAATATTAGTTTGTTAATTTAATATTTTTACAAGTAAACCCATGGTAATACAGGAATATATTTACCGTTTATCGGGTCGCAATTTTAAAGCGATGTTTGTAAGTATGTAACTACCATCTGCCCGCCATTATTTAGGCAATATGCCAATTATGAAATATTTTTTTAAACCTGCGTTCGTTTAGGTAAAATATCAAAACTTATTTTAAAAAAAGGGGTCGTTTCTTTGTTTGTTTTAATTAAATTTTAACGTTAACGGCTATCGGTAACTTCCGTTACAGTTCGTTTAGTTTAACTAATTAACGTTAACGAAGTTAGTGTATTGGGTAACGAATTACCTTTTAACGAAGTTACTTTTTTCGGTTAACTGTGCCCACCTATGTTAAACACATTTAGTAATAAAACCTCTTACGTTAAGCCAATACAAAGAAAAAAAACTGTTGTTCTTTTTTTAGGAACTGTAATAATGAGCAAAATTAAAAAATCTAACAAGTGGCCTTGTGGCACATGTGTTCTTCCATGTAATACATCTGATATGTGAAGTTTGTGCATTTTGTGGTTTCATTCAAATTGTGTAAAACTGTCAAAAAATGATTTTTTGACCTTAATTTTTTTTGACCTTAATCCGAAAGTTATTCTGAAAAAATGTTTTCTGCTACGAATGTTACTAATAAATTACAAGAAAATTGCTCAACCCAAAAGGAAAAAAATCCAAATAATTCTATTACCAAATCACCAAAACGACTTTACCTAAAAAAAAATTTTTGGATACTACTACAGTTTATAAATTTTTAATGTCAACCGATGCTCCATTTACAGAAATACCAGACGGAGACAAATCGAATTGCTATTTTTTATGTAACAACGAAGCCAATGGGAAAAGAAAATTAATTGGACAAAAAAATGCATATCCAGACGATTGTGGAGTTTGGGATTGGAGTAAAGGAAAAACGACGATATCTTACTTTATTAATCAAGATGAAATGCTTCAAATGGTTTATTTGAAAAAGGATACCTTCTGTCATCAGAAAAGGGTTGCTGGAATAAAAAATTGTTTTACCAATAATGCCGCAACCAAAGAAAGTTTTAAAATTACATCGATATTACGCAATCTTGAAAAGAAATTTAAATTTCAAAAAAAGAGTTACAGGAATTAACGAAAATGATTTACCCCCAAAGTTGTTTTAATAGAATATTGTGGTTTTCAACCCGATATAACATCATCGCATGGAAACCAGAAACAGGGCATTTCTGAATTTGTTAGAACTAAGCCGAAGATCTTGGAAAAAATTAAAGAGCAGGTAAAGCATAATAAACCGACAAGACAAATATATGTTGACATGAAAAATGAACATTCAATGAATTCTCCCCGAGATTTTCGCCAAATAAGAAATGTTCGCCACAATTTAAAAGAACCCCATACCAAATATCAAAATGTTGCTGACGAATTTACAGAAATTTTTTCGATGGTTAGTAAACAACATCCCTTGGTCAAAGAAATTATTCATAATGACCGAAGTACGCCGCCGTCAATAATATTGTTTACCGCTGAGCAATATTTAATGTTAAAAAGCTTTATTACATAAAATCAAAAAGAAGGTGTAATTGGCGTCGATCGCACTTTCAACGTAGGTAAATGTTTTTTGTACCACTATCATAGTTTTTAAAAATCACAAAGTCTTCCATAAAGAAATTGGAGAGCATCCAATCTTTATCGGTCCAATATATTTACATTGGGACGGCTCATGCAAATCATATTGCTCGTTTTTTTCTCGTATTAAAATCAAGTTGCAATTGGATGGTGTTCCTTTAAATTTTAAAATTGGAAGCGACGACGAGGCTGCACTTACCAAAGCTTTGAATCTGTGTTTTAACGATGCTACAAGATTATTATGTATAAAACATATTAAAGAAAATGTTCAGCATTATATGCAGGACATGGTTGGCGTGAAAAAAATTGAAATGAAAAAAATAATGTCCGAGATTTTTGGCCGAAATGGTTTAGTATCCGCAGATACCACTATTGAATTTGCGCATGTGGCAAATCAATCACAAAACAACCTTCATACATATCCCAAATTTGGACAATATTTTAAAAACTTAAAATTCTTAAACATGTAAACAAACCTCAACGAGAAAAAAAATTTGGCTTTTGGACCAACAACAATTGCGAAAGCATTAACAACATAATAAAACTAGAAATTGACTGGAAACCACAGGCGACCCCAAATCTAATCAAAAAACTTAATGTTATTATAAACACACAACTAATCGATTTAAAAGGTGCTCTTCATGGAACAGGGAATTATGTTTTGCATGACAATTTTAGAAATTTTTTAAAGACTGCAAAACAATGGAGTAACATGAGCACTTTGGACAAAGAGGAACAATTTCAAAAATTTTTAAAAAAATCACCAAATCAACCTGGAATTGTACTAAATAAAAATGGAAACTTGATCATACCGGATATCAAAAAAATTCCTAGAAAACCGAATCAACGAAAACGACCAAAAGCGAAAAAATCAAAATCTACAAAAAATTAAAACTTAATAAATAAATTTCAAATGTTCGACTTTTTGCTTTGATAAAAATTTTATGTTGTGTTATGTTCGTTTTAAATAAAAAAATTAGCGTGTGGTGAATAGTAGATGATGGTGTGTGGTGATTAGTAAGATGGTGTGTGGTGATTGGTAAGTGCCGTGTGGTGATCGGTGAGTGCCGTGTGGTGATTAGTAAGCGCTGTGTGGTAATTAGTAAGTGCCGTGTGGTGATTAGTAAGCGCTGTGTGGTGATTGGTTAGTGCCGTGTGGTGATTAGTAGATGCTGTGTGGTGATAAGTAGATGGTGTGTGATGATCGGTAAGTGTCGTGTGGTGATTAGTAAGTGCCGTGTGTTGATTAGTTAATGGTGTGTGGTGATTAGTAGATGGTGTGTGGTGATTAGTAAATGCCGTGTGGTGATTAGTAAGTGCCGTGTGGTGATTAGTAAGCGCCGTGTGGTGATTAGTAAGTGCCGTGTGGTGATTAGTAAATGGTGTGTGGTGATCGGTTAGTGCCGTGTGGTGATGGGTTAGTGCCGTGTGGTGATCGGTGAGTGCCGTGTGGTGATTAGTAAGTGTCGTGTGGTGATTAGTAAATGCCGTGTGGTGATCAGTAACTGTCGCGTGGTGATGGGTAAGTGCCGTGTGGTGATTAGTAGATGGTGTGTGGTGATTAGTAGATAGTGTGTGGTGATTAGTAGATGGTGTGTAGTGATTGGTTTGGGCCGTGTGGTGATCGGTGAGTACCGTGTGGTGATTAGTAAGCGCCGTGTGGTGATGAGTAAGTGCCGTGTGGTGATTAGTAAATGGTGTGTGGTGATCGGTTAGTGCCGTGTGGTGATTAGTAAGTGCCGTGTGGTGATCAGTAACTGTCGCGTGGTGATTGGTAAGTGCCGTGTGGTGATTAGTAGATGGTGTGTGGTGATTGGTTTGGGCCGTGTGGTGATCGGTGAGTACCGTGTGGTGATCAGTAAGTGACGTGTGGTGATTAGTAAGCGCTGTGTGGTGATTAGTAGATGGTGTGTGATGATTGGTTAAAACAAAATGGTAAAATACCAAAAAAAGTAGTTAAATTCTTTTTTAATAAAACACACAAAATAATATTAAATGATTAGATTTTAGGGACATTTGGGGTTAAAAAAATTTGGGCACCTGTGCACCCAATTTTGATATTGTGCGTTTTTTGGGCACCTGTACAGTAGGGTTTTTCTTAGAGGGAACACTGTACTGCTGTCATGCTGTAGCATCCTAAGTAAGGTGCTATAATCCTGTTAAGCCAATACCTAAAACAGGTTAAATATTGGGTAATGATTTTTTATAATATCCCAACCTACGTAAGGCAACTCAAGACCGGGTCAAGGTAACAGATGGTACTCGACGAAAAACAAGTATTAAATACAAAGAATAATTCTGAGTGCGCAGCTTTTGTTTATAAACGAATTAAACAAGTTTTATGTGTTATTTTCATATACAAGAAGCACCTAAAAGTTTATTAATATCATTTTACGCTCACCAAACGAGCAAATACGTTCATTTGTTGCAATTTATAAATAACAAAATTTTTTTTTTTATAAAACTAGGAAATTTACCAATCGATTTTCGTTTTGGGATTGATCTTCCATTATTCTTGTTTTTATTTACAACGATTTTAACATCAAAACTACAAAAAAAAATTGTTGTTTTATAATATTTGTGCTTGTTCTACTAAAACGAACTTAATTAGTTAATTTGCAAAATCTAAAAAAATGGGCGTGCAAAAGATAAAATTGTATAATCAGCAAAAAAAATCTTCGATTGTAAAAATCTAAACAAATAGAGGGACCGTGTTGCCAAATATTTTAATTTGGTAATATATTATTTATGTTATCACACTTTTATTTCTAACATTAACTTTACCCCATGACATGCTTATGGTGACCTAATCAACAGTTTATTTAAAATGTAATTAGAAAGAAACATCTAATCTGTAGGAATTAACTTAAGCAGCAGCACCTTAGTTACGATTTTAACCTGGCACAATATTCCGATATTATCGAAGGTTTGTAAATGGTATAATAGTGTAGTTATATATAATACAGTGTAGTAGTTCTATATAATAATGTCAGTATTAAAAGATAGCAAGAAGGTTTTGGGTTACTCACAATGTGGAGAAACAATCATAACTTACAAAATTGTGAATTTAATAGAAGGGACGTGGCAAGTGGATGTGAAGCACAAACATATATAGGATCCAATGTATAATGCTATACATTTGACCCTAGTGCGAGTTGAATCAATATTCAACAAAAACTGTCAATAAAACCCATCTAAAATCATGAACAGAACAACATTTTAATCAGCGCCTTTTTGGTGCTATAAAGAACAAACCAAGAAAAGGATTAAACCCAAAGCAGCCCTCGACTCATTAAAAACTCGTACGTCAATCACCACTCGTCAGGCACAACAACATTTCGGGTATATAAACCCAAAAATATTCCAAAAAAAAGAACGAGATAGAATAAAATATTGTCCGACGGCTGTGGCGACAAAATGGGGAAAATTGGTATCTGAGAAACTTGAGACGCAGTAGAATAATTACTGATCTAGGTTACTTAGTATACCGGTCTCTACCCGGACGTCGACCCGCAGCCATGACATTATATGGCAGTTATCGTATAATGTTAGTTGTACCAATATTGTATTTAGCAACAAGTTTAATGCCCTTTTATAGAGTAATGTAACTTTTATTGTAAATGTATAAAGTTAGATGTATTATGTAGTTTTATATTCAGCGTTTTTCAAGTTTGTTTGTTGTTTTAATATAATCCGTCACCACAAGAGTTGTTAGTAATCTTTCAACAGTTAAACAATTAAGTCAGTAGCTTTATAAAACCTTAATAGAATAATATATTGTTAAGTCAGTATGAGCTCCAAATATAAGGCTAAAACTCAATGTATAAATTAACCTTCCGATTAGGAGTCTTAAACAAAACCAAAACAATTAATAATTACTCTATAATCATAACAGATACAAGTTTGATAATATTAAATTGTTATAATTAAATAATTGACAACAAGTCCTACACATACAAGGGTGATATATACGATGACGTCGTTATATAAAAAAGTCAGAAAAAGTTGATATAAAAAGTAAATACAAAAAGAATAATTAAGTTTAAATAAGTAATTGTAGCAAAAATGAAAAAAACTATTTTCAGTTGAATACTAATAATGACGTAATAAAAATAAGAAAAACGTCATAAAGACGCAATAAGTAATGGTAATGATAACTTGTAATGTCATATTAAAATACTAAGAAATAATAATGACATCATAACAACACTGCGATGACATCGCAATTATCGAACTTGTTCCACTCAAGTGAACAATTAAAGAACATTGCTGGCATGTGTTATGTCCGTTTTAGAGGTCAACAAAGGGTCAAGGTCATCATAGAAACCTTTTGTTTTGACCTCTGGGGTCAATGGTGAAATCTGGAGGTCAAATTGTTTTAAAACTTTGTTAATTGGTAATGATACCAGCAGCGTGGTTTGATGGTCAGAACACTTGCTACACCATCATGAGATTGTGGATTTAATCCCCCTTGCTCTCATGGTTTAGCGCCCTTGAAATCGTAGGTTTAATCCCCACTGCTTTCATGGTTTAGAGTAAGGTGCTATAAACAGTATAAACTTCTGCTGAGCCAACATTTAATCAGCAGCATAATTATCAGGCAATTATAATCAATTATATTTCGAACTGCCAAAGTTAACTCAAAACTGGGTTAGGGTAACAAATGGTACTCTACGTTTAGGTTGCCATTTTACCAACAAATTATGTTTAACCTGCTCGATCGCTTTAACCAAAGTTTTCTTTATCCTCAATATTGTTAATCTCGACGATGGATTCTTATACCATGTCTCCTTCATGATCATTGACATCACATTCAAGCTCTTAATATACAAAATAAAACTTGGTTGGTTTTTACACTTTTTAGCTTGTACATTTTTAAATCAATTTTTGGCAAATTTAATTAATTAAAATTAATAATTTTTATGGGTTAAAAAATTAAAATAATATTACTTCAGCTAAACACATAAATTGAATTATTTCTAAAACTGGTTTAATAAACGCTTCCAACAGTGGGATTCAAACCTAGGACCCACTGGATCAGAGGTCTATCTGTTAAAAAAAACACTTTCTTCATATCTTCGAAACTTGGGTCGCTGAAACTTGGGTCGCTAGCGTCGCCGAAACTTGGGTCGCTAGCTCAAGTTAATAGTTGAGTTCTACTAAACCCAAGCATAAGAAGTTTAAATTAAAGCTTCATAAGCAAACAATTAAAAAATCTCAGCAAGAATACAAAAGTTTAATTATCAGCAAAAATTTAACTTTAAATTCAGGACAATTTAAGTAAATATTAAAAGTGTGACCTCCTGAAACACATCTTCTTTTAACCTCCCAAAAAACGAGTCCGAAAGCGAAAACGTCTGCTTTTTTAAAACATTCAAAACTGTTTGTGTTTAAAGATTCATCCAAATTCTGCAAAAAAAATAAAAATTGGGGGAAATCTGAAAGAACGTATCCAAAATAATAAAGCATTTATATGTAGTAAGCATTTTGATAGTTCTGAAATTCAAAGAACAGTTAAACGAAGTTGGATAAAGCTTGGAATGCTGCCAACTTTATGTTTGCCGGAAAAATCTGTACAAACCAGGGTTTTAAAAGAAAGAAGAGAAATAAGTCAAGCACATGCCCAACAAATTTAATCATTTGATTAATTGTGATTCTTACTCAATACTTACGATAGAAAAGGAATTTAATCAATTAAAAAGTAATTGGAGAATGATAAAAATTATTGATAATTGCATCACACATCTTCATTTTACATTATGGCCTACTGTGTCCAAAATACAAAATCTTGGCATACCCCAATACAGTCTTGTTGTAAAGCAAGACCTTAGTTTTAAAATTTGTAGATTTGGAAATCAAATACCTTTTAATAGTTTTATATATACCAAGAAGTTAAATCAATTATTGACGATAAATGAATTTTTAAATTTATTACAAACATCCCCTATCTGTCCTGGTTTTGGAAGTTGAAAAGGCAGAGTCCTGGATTAAAATATCTAACGATAAATTCAATTTAGATACTAGTAGCTTCACAACTAATTTCAGGTAAATATTTAAAACTTTCACTGCCTTAATTGTATTAACTTTCAACTTTTGTGTATACGCTCAAAAGAAAAAACTGTCTAACTTTAGAAGACACCACTGTCAGGTGTGCAAGGTTTTAAAAACTGTGGAGTACAACGCCTAAAGACAACTTTAGTGTAAGAATTTAACAAGTAGGATAATTGTAACTTTCCTAAATAAGTGTTTAAAATACAATTGTATCTTGTGTTTGCTGTTTTTAGAAAAATTCAACTAGAAACTGAATTGAAAGAAAGCTGCCTGTGCTTGACTGAGCCAATGTCAAAAATGATCAATATTATTGCAGACAAGAAAAAAGAAGATCCATTCCTTAAAATATGGTGCTATGTTCAACAAAAATTTAAAGATTTGCCTGCGAGCCAGCGACGTTATCCGCCTTTTGTTGTAAGGTACATAAATACTCTAAATATTTTTTTTAAAAATAGATAATTATGAAAAATTTAAATTACTCTAGATACTGTCTTCGTTTATATGCCAAAAGTCCTGCTGCCTATAGGGTTATGAGGGAAGTGTTAATATTACCTTCACCAACTAGACTTAGACAGGAAAGAAATTCTGCTGGTGATGTCCAACCAGGTATTCAGCCAGACTTAATGTTACGTCTAAAAGATGTGTGTATTCAAGAGTCTGAAAGGCACAGATTAATGGCAGCAATAATAATTGATGAAATGACCATAAAGGGTTTGTGTTTATTTTATTTTTATAAAACAATATCTTTTAACCTTCTAAGCATTTTATGATCCACATTTTTAAAAAACAGAGGATGTTGTGTATCGAAGCTGCACAAATGATTTAATAGGATATGTTGATTGTGGAGATAATGTGCTAACAGCCTTAACAGGAGCTAAGAGTAAAGTGGCAGACCATGTTTTGGCTGTGTTTGTAAGAGGTATTTTTAATTTACCCACCAAGTTCTTTTATATGAACTACTAACATATTGTTTAAAATGTTTTTATTTTTACTCTATTCTAGGAATAACCAATAGAAGTTTAGACGGCATTATAGCCTATTACCCATCATGCAATGCCAAAGCCTTCGATATTTTTTTCTTATTGTTGATTGTCTGATGGAAATAGGAATGCAAACTTCAGCTTGCATATGCGCTGTTATTGGTAATAGTGAAGTGTTTATTTTTTTTTTTATTTGAAACAAAGCGAAAAAAATTATATTGGCATAAATATTATTTATGAACTCGCTACAGGAGATACTCTTAATACATCTTCATTATCTGCTCCATCTTTTGAATCATCATAGATTACCCTATACTTAGAACAAAATTCCGCCAAACAGAGATTCTGGAATTGTTGCAAATCAGGTCAATTAAGATAACGATCCATTAAACTCGTCATCCACATATTTCCACGCTATCTTCTGCTTGCGATTGTAAAACCGACAATGGTAAAGAAATTCTTAAAAAATAGAAGTACAGTTTAAACCCAAAGCCCATTTACTTTGATAACCTATAAATAACAATAATACTTGATAGGCTATTGAAATTACTTAAACTAGTAAGGCTGTACTTGAAACATTTTTTTATTCTCAAGTTTTTTGTAAAACTATACAAAACTAACCTGGTACTGTCAGCATCTACAGGTATAAAAACAACATCTCTTGTACACGATTTCAATGGTAAACCTCGAACACGATAGATCGCTTCCATCACAGACACTTCCCGATGACTAAGATAGACATTAGAAAGTGATTTCAGTTCTTTCATCGCATCCAAACAATATTTGACAGCGACCAGACTGCTATTAAATCATTGAAGTGTTTAACTTACACTGAATTATTATTTTATAAATAAACCAAAAATAATTCAACGCTATTTAGCTAGAATTAAATTTTTATTTTAAATAGCAACATACAGAATAATAATACCGACAACATATTAAAATTTCAGAAGATTTAATCTTAAAATTTTAATAACAAATATATATTAATTAATAATTAGTGATAATAAAATGTCGTAAATAGGAGGTTTGCGACACATAAGAATAGTAACAAACATACTGAAAATTTAGAACTTTTAATTTTAAAAAACATAAGTTATCGTCTTTCAAAATTCTGACTAGTAAGAAAAAAAACAACTAGATTTATTTGATAATGTTTAGCATAAATTTTTATAAATAAAAAAATTAATGCATAAACATTAACTAAGAATATTACATATCTTCGATTTTTAATAAACAAACAAGCATTTAAATGTATTTTACATACAGAAGTTATTATTTTAACCGAGTTGTAAGTTGTTAATATCAGGATATTGTAGCGGTGACTACTATGTAAACAAACAATTATAATGCCGCTTGCTTAAAGTCCTTAATAACGTACCTATTTTAATCATGTAAATTGCTAGGGTCCAGACACGCGCTAATTACTGTTTGTATCTTCTTTCCCGCTATTTAAACTGTTGTTTTAATCGCAATAAAAACATTCTAAAAAGTGATACATACTGTTCGTTTCTGATTCGCTTTATTGGTGACCCCGACGTTTCAAAACGAAATTTTGAAGTAAGAAATAAATAAAAAATATGAAAAGTTCAGAAAACAAAGAACCATAACAACAAAATGCGGTGACAATAAAATTGCCGACGTTTTGGACTGCTCAACCACTAGTATGGTTTCAGGCACAATTTACAATTAGAGGCATCACAACAGACATTACAAAATATTGCCACGTAATCTCTGCTTTAGATCAAACCACTGCACAACGGATCCTTGGTTTCATGGAAAATCCACCGACAGAAGGAAAGTACATCGCCCTTAAAGAACGCTTAATTTCGACCTTTGGACTTTCTTCACAAGAACGCGCAGCGATGATTCTAAATATATGCCAGATTTGGGTGATCGAAAACCGTCATGTTTAATGGATGAAAGTTGGCTTTAATGAGTGGTCACAAACCCTGCTTTTTATTCTAACATATATTTCTTTAGCACATGCCGAAAGATATTCGAGTAGCTCTCAGCAACGTAGAGTTTATGGACATGCGACAGATGGCATTACGCGCGGACATTCTTTGGTTAGCAAAAGAACGTGGGCCATCTTACTCAACCATATCTAAATTACAGTCAACAAAAAAGCCCTTATCAAAAGCAAGTTTCTAGACCCAAAGAATGTTTTTACCATATTAGTTTTGGTAAAAATGCACGCAAATGCGTACCACCTTGCATACACTTTCAGGGAAACGATCCAGCCAGCCGGCATTAGCAGCAATGGCGGTTGGCGGTCCTCATAGTCTGTATTTCGTTTGGGACAAAATTTCAGCAAAAAATTTTCTTGTTGATACTGGTGCTGAAATTAGCGCTATGCCTCCTACCAGCCGTGAGAGACGCCACAACCAGACCGGTAAACATTTATTGGCGGCCAACGGTAACGTAATCAAAATGTATGTTCGCAAAACACTGCAGCTTAACATAAAACCCGGACGATATTCCTGGACTTTTGTCATAGCAGATGTTTCCCGTCCAATCCTCTCAGAGCACATTCTTTGCTAGTCGATGTCAAGCACCACCGTTTAGTGGACGCTGTGGATTTCTCTAGCACACGCATAAGACCTTATAAATAAAACGTTGCGCCTAAAATAGAAGCTATTTCACTAGCCAACGACCGTTATGGAAAATTACTTGCAGAATTTCCGGCTATCACGGTCCCTCAGTTTATGCCAAAAACTACCAAACACAAACGTTGAGCATTTTATTGTCACTAAAGGACCGTCTGTACATTCTCGAGCCCGAAGGTTACCCCAGACAAACTCCTTTTGGCCAGAAAGGAATTTCGAGAAATGAGAGACTTGGGCATTATTCGACGTGCCAATGGTCATCTCCACTACATATGGTACCTAAATCAAATGAAGGCTGGAGACCGTGCGGCGACTACCGTCGCTTAAATGACATAACCATTCCTGACAGATATCCAATTTCAAACATCCAAGATTTTTCTTCATCAATAGCTGGCTCTAAAATTTTTTCAAAGATTGATCTTGTTCGAGGCTATCACCGAGTTCCTGTTAACCAATCCGACAAAAACTGCAGTTATAACTCCTTTTGGCCTTTTTGAATTTTTACGAATGCTCTTTGGTTTAAAGAACTCTGCCCAAGCATTTCAAAGGTTAATGGACATGGTTTGTCGTTCACTCGACTTTGTTTTTGTTTATCTTGATGATATCTTAGTGGCAAGCGCTAATGAAAATGACCACATCCAACATCTGCGAGAACTTTTTCGTTGTTTAAAAAACCACGGTTTAATTATTAACATATCAAAATGCAAGTTTGGGAAAAAGGAAATCAATCTTTTAGGCCATCTAGTTACTTAAAAAGGAGCTTTACCACTTTCGCAAAAAGTCGATGCAATTCAAAATTTTCTAATTCCTACTACAACAAAGGCGCTTCAAAAATTTGCAGGCATGATAAATTTTTACCACCGCTTTCTGCCTTCAGCCTCTGATATAATGCGGCTACGAGGCAATTAGCAAAAAATCTACGAGGCAATTAGCAAAATAGAGAAATTTCTGATCTGGACACCACGTCTGCAGGCTGCCTTTACGTTAGCTGAAAAAGCACTGGCAGACGCTACAATGTTGTTTCACCCTAAAAGTGATGCTCCAACGAGATTGGTCGTTGATGCATCTGATATAGCCGTTGGCTCAGTAATGAAACAGTTTTATCAAAACGCGTGGAGGCCACTAGCGTTCTTTAGTAGACATCTACGCTCTCCAGAAATAAAATACAGTGTTTTTGATAGAGAGTTATTAGCATTGTATTTGTCGGTACGCCATTTTCGTTATTTCCTGGAAGGAAAAAACTTCACGGTGTTTACCGATCATAAACCACTCACTTTTGCTTTTGCAAAATTCTCGGATCCCTGGTCTTCCCGCCAACAACGACATCTCTCTTACATTTCAGAATTCATAACCGATGTTCAACACATTTCAGGAAAAAATAATTTTGTCGCCGACACCTTGTCCCGACCATCTATATCGGCAATAAAAACATTAGAAACAGGAATTGACTACGCTTCTATGGGAAAGGCACAACTTATCGACCCTGAAATCACTACGTACAAAACAGCCGTTACTAATTTAAAGCTGGAAGATGTTCCATGCGGCCCAAATGGTACAACCATGCTTTGCGATATTTCAACAGGTGTACCTTGGCCCATTGTTCCATTACCGTGGCGGCGTAAATTGTTTACCATTATACATGGATTATCTCATCCTTCAATTAGAACAGAACAACGCGAAAAATTTTATCTAGCAAGTTTGTTTGGCATGGTATTAAAAAGGAAGTAGGATTGTGGGCCAAACAATGTGTGGCATGCCAAAAAGCTAAAATACATCAACACACTAAATCGCAACTCGTAAAATCCAGCTTGCCTAATTGACGTTTTTCGCATATTAACATCGATCTTGTCGGACCATTACATTACCTATGTCGCAAGGAAAATGTTACATTCTCACTATCGTGGACAGATTCACTAGATGGCCAGAAGCCATTCATATTGAAGACATTTCAACTGTAACGGTGGCCCGCGCTTTTATCTCACAATGGATTGCTCGTTTTGGTATTCCAGAAGAGATAACTTCAGATCGTGGTTCACAGTTTACCTCTTCTTTATGGCATGGCATATCTCAATTACTAGGAATGCAACTTTACCACACCACAGCCTTCCACCCACAATCCAACGGGCTAGTTGAACGTTTTCATCGTCATATGAAATCAGCTCTCATGGCACGACTTCTGGATAATAACTGGGTGGACGAATTACCCTGGGTTTTGTTGGGAATTAGAACGGCCCCAAAAGAGGACTTTAAACATTCTTCTGCAGAAATGGTTTATGGCAAAACAATTGCTGTTCCTGGAATTATCGTTGGTGAACCAAGCAAAAACTTTAAAAACCAAGATATGCCTACATTTTTATCCAAACTAAGTAAAGCATTACATCAGCATGCCCCCATGGCAACTTATTGGCACTCAACACCGAAGACATTTTTGCCACCTTCACTATTTAAGGAAGGTTACGTTTTCGTGCGAAAAGTCGGTAAACGGCCTGCACTGCATCCTCTTTACACTGGGCCATACAAAATTATATCACGTGGTGCTAAGACTTTTAAAATAGAAATTGGCCAACGCAAAGAAACCATTTCAGTCGATCGGCTCAAACCAGCTTTCGTTGACATTACAAAACCAATTCCTCTTGCGGTTCCTCCTCAACGTGGACGACCACCGAAGGTTAACTTTCGAGCAATCAAAAGATCAACACCGAACAATATCAAAAAGCACGATTCCATCCTGCCAACCAGACGATCAACAAGACGAGTTGTACCACCTGTACGATTTGCACCGTAGCAGCGACATTTAATAGTTTTGGGGGGGAGTTGTGTAGCGGTGACTACTATGTAAACAAACAATTATAATGCCGCTTGCTTAAAGGCCTTAATAACGCTCCTATTTTAATCATGTAAATTGCTAGGGTCCAGACACGCGCTAATTACTGTTTGTATCTTCTTTCTCGCTATTTAAACTGTTGTTTTAATCGCAATAAAAACATTCTAAAAAGTGATACATACTGTTCGTTTATGATTCGCTTTAATATACTAAAATTAATTTTTGTAAAATTTTCCTAAAATTGATTTTTATTAAATAAACAAGCATTTACATATAATAAATAAACAAAATTCTTTTTCAAATATGTTTTTTAACTACTTATATTATAAAATACATTATATTAAATTGTGAATACTTAATGTCGAACTTTAATTTTAAATAAATAAACAATAATTAAAATATAATAAACAAACAAAAATTAAATTTTTTATTCATTTTTAAGTTACTGCTATCATGATATACAAATGGCAAAGATTTAAAAAATAAATAACAATCTTTAAAATTTATTAAATAAACACCTATTAATTAGTAATTAGTGATAAAAATCAAAATTTTAATTCATTTTTGAGTTACCAATATCATGATATACAAATGGCTAAGATTTTAAAAATTAATAACAACCTTTAAATTTTAATAAACAAACACTTATTAATTAGTAATTAGTGATTAATTAGTAATTAGTGACAAAAATTAAAATTTTAATTCATTATTGAGTTACTAATATCATGATATACAAATGGCCAAGATTTAAAAACTAAATAACAAACTTTACATTTTAATAAATAAACACCTATTAATTAGTAATTAGTGATAATTAAATGTTGTAAATAGGAGAATGAAAACACAATCTAATAATAAACAACATACTAAAATTTTAAAACTGTGAATGTTCACAAACAAAAGTTATTTTAACTCAAAATTTACAGCTTATAAGACACTGGAAAAGATTAATAATAATAATAACTAGATTTATTTGATAAATAAAATATGGTTCGAAATTATTTGATTATTTTTAACATAAATTTTTATAAATGAAAAAAGATATGCATAAACATTACTTAAGAATATTACAAATCTTCGTATAAACAAACAAGCATTTAAATACACTATACAAACAAAAACTAATATTTAACCCAGTTTTAAGTTGATAATATTAGGATATAAATTATAGTAAATTTTAAATTCCTAAAATTGATTTTTAATTTTTATTAAATAAACAAGCATTTAAATATGATAAATAAACAAAAATTATTTTTTAAATATGTTTTTTTAACTACCTATATTAAAAAATACATCACACCAAATTTTTATTGCTTAATATCGAACTTTAATTTTTAATGAATAAACCAGAATAAATAAATATAACAAACAAACAAGAATTATTTTTTAATTCATTTTCGAATTATAGATATTATAAGATATAACTGACCAAAATTTAAAAACCTAATAACAATCTTTAAATTTGAATAAACAAACACCTATTAATTAGTAATTAGTGACAAAAATTAAAATTTTAATTCATTTTTGAGTTACTAATATTATCATATACAAATGGCAAAGATTTAAAAAATAAATAACAATCTTTAAATTTTAATAAACAAACACCTATTAATTAGTAATTAGTGACAAAAATTAAAATTTTAATTCATTTTTGAGTTACTAATATTATGATATACAAATGGCCAAGATTTGATAAATTAATAACAATCTTTAAATTTTAATAAACAAACACCTATTAATTAGTAATTATGGCTAAAAATTAAAATTTTAATTCATTTTTGAGTTACTAATATTATGATATACAATTGACCAAGATTTGAAGAAAAAATAACGATCTTTAAATTTTAATAAATAAACAAGCACTTAGTAATTAGTAATAATTAAATTTTGAGAATAGGAGGATTGGAACACAATATTATTATAAACAACATACTAAAATTTCAGAACTTTATATAAACAAGATCAAAAGTTATTTTGAATCAAAGTTCGGATGAGTAAGAAAAATAAAAACTAGATTTATTTGATAAATAAAATATAGTTCGAATTCATTAGATTATTTTTATAATAAATCTCTATTAATAAATAAAGTTATGCATGAACATTACTTAATTATAAAATTTAACTGAATTAATAAATTAAATATTACGTATTCAAATTTTAAACTAAACATGTATTAAATTATTGGACTAAGGAAATTTTAGAACAAAATTATTTGAAATGTTTTAAAATATTAATCTTTAATTTTTTAATTAATTAACATGTAATTAAATATACTTAACAAACAAAAATTAATTCTTTAACCCAGTTTTAATGTGTTGATATCACAATATACATTAGACAAAGTTTTAAATGCCTAAAATTGATTTTAGATTTTTAATAAATAAACAAGCATTTAGATATAATAAACAAACAAAATTTATTTTTTAAATATGTATTTTAATTACTAATATTATAAAATACATTATACTAAAATTTAAATGCCTAATATTAAATTTTAATTTTCAATAAACAAACAAAAATTAAATTTTTAATCCATTTTCGAGTTATTAATATTATTATATATAACTGACCAAAATTAGAAAACCTAATAACGATCTCTAAATTCTAATAAACAAACACCTATTAATTACTAATTAATAATATTTAAATTATCAAAATAGAAGGGTTGAAACACAATATGATAATAAACAACATACTACAATTTTAAAAATTTATATACACAAAATTAAAAGTTATTCGATTTCAAAATTCGGATTAGTAACAATAAAAATATATATACGGGCAATAACAATATGTTTCGAAATCTAAGATTTCGAACCATAATAATACTGACAATAACAATATGTTTTGAAATCTAAGATTTCGAACCATAATTAACAAAAAAAATTTTTACTTATTTTTGGAGATGTTATGGTATGATATGCAAATAAGCAAAATTTGTAAGCTAAATATCAATATTTAATTTTAATTTAACAAACAAGTGCTAAAATATAATTTAAAAAAAATTAATTTTTATACACATTTTACTTTACCAATAAATATTACTTTAACACAGATAACGAACAAGACAATATTTCACAGCGAAAAAACGCTATTAAATAATTCAAGCGTAAGAAAACGTTAAACTCCCACTGGTCGAGTATTTTATAAACAAACAAAAAATAATTAAACAATAATTAAATAAAGTTAAATGATTTATTTTTATGATATTAATAAAATATTACACCACTGATCAAAATTTGAAAACCTAATAACAATCTTTGGATTTTAATGAACAAAAATCCAAATAAATTCAATAAATAAATATTCGTACAATAACAATATATTTCGAAATTTAAGATTTTAAGATTGCGATTTTAGCATAAATTAGTTTAATAATGGTTCTACATTAAATAATTAATAAAAGTAGAAATTAATTTGGTATCATCTTGCAAAATGGGTTAATTAGGTTGAAAATAAAAAAAAAACATTTTCAGTTATGAAATTATATTTTGTAAGTTGTTTTTATCAACTTAAAAAATTAAAAATATATTTTAATTGATTAAGTTAAACTTATCAACTTAAAAATATATTTTAATTAATTAAGTTAAAAAATTTTTAATTTGTGAAAAAAAACAGAAATTAGACCTTTTAGAATAATCATTTTGTTGATTATAAAAAAAAGTTTATTTAATAAAAACTATTGAATTAAAATATTCTTTGCAGCAACTAGAGGTTAATTCATCTCACTTGTTGTATTAAAATTGCTAAACTATTTTGATTTTAAAAAGATATTTAAATACTAAGTTATAATTTGTCAATTTTATAAATAAAAAAATATTAAATTCTTTTGTTCTTAAATTTTTGTCTTAAAAAAAAAACTTATTGAAAAAATTAAAAACTACAAATAGGTTCCTATGGCCTTCTTATTAATACCTTGAACCATTTATAGCAACTCCATGTCGCTTGTCTTCATTGAGGGCAACATAGTGGCATAATTGTAATTCTGCAAAGCAGTCACACATTTTTTAACTATAATGATAAAGTTTCTTAGCGCCTTTGGATTATTTCTTGGCACATATGCAAAATGGTGTGGTGTCCCATATTCGTTTTCCATGTAAATCCTGGCCTGAATCCTGGACACACCATACATTTGGCTTAGAAATTTTCACTTAAATTGTCCCTTACAACATCTTTTTTAGAATTCGAAAAGGATACATTTGACTCGACCTTCATTTGGTGGGTCATCTCTTTCGCAAAATCGAGCACATCTACCACACCCTTCTTAGAATTAAAAGCACATTTTATGCTACCTAAAGCATTTGACAACTTGTCTAAATACTTCCTTCAAGTGTACTGTAAACCTAGTTGTTTTTTGTTCATTACACTCCTCAACAATTCCTTGGTGAGCCTTATAAGCTTTTTTTGCCTTTTTCTGTAATTTTTAAACAGCTTTGTAACAGCAAATCCTAATCCTTTTTTATCAGTTTTGGACATCATACTTTCTGTCCAAGTATATAGTCCTTAAAGCCGAGTATATAGTTTCTCAATCACCTCAGGCCTTCAAAAAGCATTCAAACTCTTTTAGATCTTTTACAAGTTCTATAGGCTTCTTATAAACGAATGGGAGCTTATTATTTAACCTCTGCCTTCTGACAAACACCTTGGTTCCATTTAATAAACTCGCACCGTTTAAACTTAACCTGGGCATATTATTTTGAAATTTACTATCGTGGGACTTTTTATTTATTCCCTTGGCTTTTTGTTATAGCTTTATTCCAACGTATGCTTTATAAAATGCATTGAGTCTGTTATTTTTTTTGACTACCTACGCGTCAATTTTTGTTTTGTTTTGTTAATCATAAAAGCATTTGGCATAACAATTTATTAAGTACTAAACTGTTGCTATATTTACAAGAAAAAAGATTATGAAAATTTTATTTTTGGCAGACTGGTAAAAAATAATCGCACTTAATGAGTCTGTATGGCATTTATTTAAAATAAGAAAAGCAAAAGATTTTGTGAGAAACTATAAAGCGATATTTATTGAAAGTTTCTATATTAAATTAAATTGCAAAATAAGGCTTATGTAGTCTTCCTTGCAATCTTTTTGGTTAAAATAGCAATCACATTCAAAATACGATATTATGATTAATAAAATGTAACGAATTTAACTCAGTAAATTAATATTTTATAATGTTATTAATAATTGGACTAGATAACACTTAATTTTTACAATATATTTTAAAGCTTATATAATTTTCTTTTTAATTCGACACTTTGACTAATACTTTACTAACTATTGTATCTATGTTTTAATTACTTATATACATCTAGTATTGTCAACTTATATTTTTGTTTCAGTTATTGTTTATAATATTACTTTTGTTTTAGATAAAGTTATTATTAACAAAGAATAAAATTGGAAACAATGTAGCCAAGGCACTTAGCAAAGTTTTTGATAAATTCGAGGCCCTTAATGTTACTGATTGTGACATAACAGAAGAAGGTGGATTGGCAATTGCAAAAGGGTGTTTAAAATTAACTACACAAGTTTAATAGAAATACGAAGTTTAATTTTAGAATGTTTAAATTTTGTATTAAACATTCTAAAATTATTTATTTTTATTAAAAACCATAAAATTAAAAGATTAGCCACTGCTAGAGGTCAATTCGGTAACATCTTGCCAATTGTGTTACAGTTGAAAAACTTTTTAATTTGAAAATTATTTTTCAAAACTCACATGTATTAAAAATTCACATGTAAAAAAAAATCATTTTTATTTCTTTATTTTAAATTTTAATTCATTATTTTTTGAAAGCCTTAAAAAAACTAAATTGATCATTCTCTACATTTATTCAGCATTTAAAATAAATAGTGCACTGTAGGGGTCTTGTGGCTCTCTTACTGAGACTTTGGATATTTATAACAGCCCTAATCTGCTTGTAAGTATCTTGGGCTTCAAATAAGTGGTCTTATTTTATATATATAATAGGCTGGACTTTTTATAAAAAATATGGCCTTTTTCGAATACCCCTTACCCTAATTTTTTACCCAGGTATTTCCATAAATATCCCAAATAATTGTAAAATATCTCTTCTCTTCTTAACTAAGGTGCTTCATATAAACCATATGGTTTCAAATATACTCTACTTACTTTCCTGCTACTGAACAAATTTTTATTTTTACAATTTTATTACAAATATCCCAGATCTTAAAAAACACCTTAAGTTTTTTTTTCTACTTGTTTTTTTTATAAGTACCTTAAGCCCAAATAAACAGTTCTAATATTAGAATACCCTTGACTTCTAAAAACTCTGGGCCTATCATTTTTATCAAACTATCGCTGAACTTTTTGTTAATTTCTTGAAGCTTTTGTTTTATAAAAGTGCAGTGGCTTGCTTATAAATGCCGCTTTTTTAATCTTAGTTTCTTATAAACAACTTAATCCACTTATTTTATGATTTATATATGCTATATGCTTTATATAATACGTTGAGTTTATATAATATGTCTTATTTTTAGTAATCACGGTCAAATTTTTGTTTGTTTTCCGAAATCTAAAACCATTTGACATAAAAAGTTATCAAGCATTAAAATATAACTATGTTTGAAAAACTAAAACATAAAGATGGTCAAAATGCCATTCTTGGCTAACTGGCAATACTTCAGTAGATTAATTAGCCAATATTTACCTTTAAATCTTTTATTTTAAAAACTTTGTGCAAGTTGAACACATTCTAACTTAATTAAAAAAGAAACCCTGCGACCACACAATCTCTTTAAATTTTTATACTTACTTTAGCAATTATATATTTAACCGGCAGCGTGGTGTAGTGGTAAGAACACTTGCTACACCACTAATGAGGTCGTGGGTTCAATCCCCACTGCTCTCATGCTGTAGCGCCCTTGGGTAAGGCGCTATAAACGGTGTGAACTCCTGCTGAGCCAGCACTTAATCAGCAGTATAATTACCGGGCAATTATAATCTATATAATATCCCAAATTGCCACAGGCAATTCGAGACTGGGTCGGAGTAACTGATGCTACTCTATGTTTAAGTCGCGCATTTGACTTTCCCACATCGAGGATAAAGGTATATACAAAAAAAAATAAAATAAAATATCGAATAAAATTGCAATAACGATAAACATTCCCTTTCCTATAATTAGTATATAAAATATATTTTAAAAATAGAAATAAAACAAATGTAATATAAATAATTTTTACCCTTTTTATGTAATTTTTTTAAATCTTTAAAAAAAAAATTGGAAAATAATTTAAAAAATTTTCAAATAATGTTTGATTTTTTATACTTTAACAAATTAAAAAAAATTACCAAATTAGGAAAAAATAACCTAAAAAGTTTAAATATTTCAGATCAAATATTTGAATATAAACAGAAAACATCTTGGAGATAAATGTGCTGTTTCTTTCTCATTATGTTTGCACAACATCCACCATTTACTAGCATACGGTTGTCATTTTATTGAGGATGGGAAAAAACTATTAAGAGAAGCAAGTGAATTACTGCAAAATATGAAACTGTGAGTAATGTTTACTTTAAAAATTGTTTAAACATATTTACAAGTAAATATCTAAATATTTAATAACATTGTTCTAAAATTTTTTACTGACAAGTTTCTTAAGTCACCTATGAAACCGCATGTTTTATATAAATTAACTAATTTTTAATGTGTAAATGTAACTACCTAAATTTTTAATTTAAAATTTATTTTTTTAAATCTAAGAACGATTTAGTATTGTTTATTTAAAAAGAAAACATATTTAGATTGCTAATTAGTTGAAATATTAAATCGTTTAGTTTTTTTAAGCTTTTTGATGTTTTTATTTAGTGAGACTTAGTGAGGTTTCATCTCCTTTTCATTCAATTACCAACAAAGGTAATCAACTATGTTAACTTCAATTTTTTTAAATATATAACTTAATTAAATTAGGAAGCTGTTTAATATATTCATACAATGCAAGTTTGTTATTTTACCCACTAGTTACCTTAGCCTAAACTATTTGGCATATCGATATAAATATGCATAGAGAATACTTTAAAGGCTTCCAAAAAATTTGTTTTTAATTTTTTTAATTTGGTACAATTTTAATTATAATAAAAATACAAAAACCATTTTTTATTGTATTAAATGTAAAATTGTATAGGAATTTATCGGTAAAATTAGGTAATAATAGTATTTAAATGAATTATCGTCTTAAAACCTGTATTAAAAATCTTTAAATGACAAAATTAAAGTTAAACTTATAAAACTTGTTTCTTATATTTTTCTAGGTTGTGGCTGTAAAGTACTTACATCAATTTCTTTTCTTCTATTAACTGAAAAATAGGAGATGAAATTGGTTCTAAATATGTTATTGTCTTATCTTGATTAAGTTCGTTTAACCTTTACCTAAAGACATTTTAGCTTGGTTCCACTTAGGAATTTATTCCTGAGTTTTATATAGTGGAACAAAGTGTCAAAAACACAACAACATATTTTTTGTGTAACTCAATTATTTTCTCTTACGCTTATGTATAATTTTATATATATTTTAAGTTTTATTACTTTTAGATATAGCTTATTGTTTTGCATAATTGCGCACTAGTAACCAAAAAAGTTACTCAAAATATGGTAACTTAATAATCATTGTTTATATAAATTAAAAGAAATGTAAAAAAGTTATTAATAACTGTTATCGATAATATCTAATTAAATATTATTATCACTTATTTGTAAAAAATTAATCAACAAAGTTTTATTACCTAAAAATAAACCCATTTATTTATGTTATACAGTTTGGTGCCAACCTTTGTTTTTTTATGACATTTTTCTATAAACTAGTATCTTTGTATTGTTAATATGTTTAAGTTGCTTGTATTTATTTTGCAAAAAAAAATTTTTAACTCTATGCCAAATGTTTGTAGCCACCAATAAAAAACTTAAATTATTTGGCCAAAGTTAAGTTTATTTATCAACGCTTAATAGTGCCCACCTTTTTTTTTGTTGTATGGTCATATTTAACTGATGCTTTTTTGTCTTAATGATTCAGATGTGTTTTTGTGCTTCTGTTATAAGCCCACATTTGGTTTTTCCAAAGTAGATGTGTTTTGTTATCAAATATTTTTTTGCAAATCTTAATACCTTACCGCATGTCAAATATTTAACCACAAATAATAAAAGGTTTTATTTGTAGTTCAGGCACAGTTGTTGCAAAGATACATAAATTGTATTAAAGTGTAACATGCACTTATATCTGTATTTAGACTGTAATAATGTGTTAATCATAAAAAATTTTTTAAAGGTTTACTATTACAAAATAACTTTTTAGTCTTGATATAAACCTAAGCTACCTTACATTGTCAAAGAATATAGAGCTTTTTAATTATAACCTTTTTTAAAAAACATTTTTATTTAGTAACTTTTTGGTTAATACAATTTTGTCATATGTTTTGTATTTTTTGAAATGTAATAAAAAAATAGGTAACAAGCGTGTACCATAATGTGTATGGAATAAAGCTCATTATGGTTCGAAACATATTGTTATTGTCAGTATTATTTTATTTTAACTAATCATTGATGAGTAAAGGAAAATAATAAATAAGGACTTTGTGAAAAGAAAACATTCGTGTATGTTCATTTATTAAAGTGATAAAAAATAGTACCTGAAACAACTTGCATTCTTACACTTATAAAACAAATGATCGTAAACTATGATTTTTTTTCGAAAAAAGGCAACTATAATAAAAAAATTTAGTAAAAGTTTAACAAATGGTTTGCCAGTGTCAATAATCAATTTATCTTCAAAGATTTCGAACCATCATTTATTTGTCAAATAAACCTAATTCTATCTTTTTATTGCCAAAAACACATTTTAACATTGACTATAAGAACGACCCGTGGTTAAAACAACAACGCTGGTTCTACATTTACTCTGTCAAATCTGGGTTTAAATCAATAATTGGGTTCGCAGACTCCAACTTTAACTGGTTCCAAGGGATTTTCAACTGGTTCCATGGAATTGCCGGTTAAATGTTTTTAGATAATTATAATTTTAAGAATGGATATGGGAATTAGTTGGCAGATAAAATTCGTGAAAATAATACAGTGTCCAATAATACAGTGATTGACATGTTTACAGATCTTAAGATGGTGTTCTATAATGCCAGCATAACATTAGTTAAATCATTTAATTCACCAATTCATGTTTACAGTGACTGGTGACATATGGTGCGGCACAACCTACTGGTGCCACATTTTTATTGTTTAAAAGCCTAGCTAACGATGGTAAGGCAGTCGCTGTGGATCATAAACTGTTTTTGGACTTTATCGTAGGCTAAAAAAACGCCGGCGATGAACATTCCGACATAAATTATTTAACATTCCTACATAAACTAATTTATCAAATGGCAGATTCTTCATTACCTATTTACTCTACACATACAAAATGTCGTATTTGAACAATGTTTTAATGTTTTTACCTACTAAGAAAGGGGATTGTCTGAATCCGTGGAAAGAGTAAGAAAGGGGCATTGTCTGAATCCGTGGAAGAGTCAGATTGGTAAATGTTCAAAATGAAATATTTGATTGAAATACAAATATTTGCTGGCAAAAAAGGAGACATTCCGACTGTCACACGCTCTGTTGAAATGATGCACATGGCTGGTGAAGCTGTATAACATTACAGGTGAGGTGGTGTGATCATTTGGGTTATGCGTGGGTATGTTTTGAATGGTAAAAAGGTTAAAAGGACGGTAATATATATATACAGTCTTCAAAATAACTAAAAAAATGCTGTTTGTGGTGCGCAGGTAAACTATCCATTGCAAACATATTATGATAATTAAAATGCAAACCGAAGGGTAGGCAAATGTTAAGTTTTTTTATAATTATTAATTTAATTGTTTTTAATAATTACCTATTTGATACACTATGTTGTTATAGTGTTCAGCTTTGTTTAAAAAGTGTTCAACGTTCACTCATTCTAGGGCCCAACGTTCAATTGGGGATACCCCCCTCCCTCTTAGTGCGAACCCAATCAAATACAATTTATTTTATTAAAACACCATTTTCCAAACGTGTCAAAATGATGATAATACAGTTTGCAGCGTCATCTTTGTATAACAATTTTAATATGGGCGTGCAGCACAAAGGTAAGTCTTCGAACTAGTAAACCGATAGTCTGAAGTTCAAAACCTGTCGCATAAATACAAGTTATTGAACGTTGTAACATCGCCAAAATACAAATGTTTTTAAAAACTTTATATATATTTTTAATAAGTGTTTAAGTAAGATTAGTATCAAAGGCGTGTAGCTTTAGTGGTAAGACGCTGACCCAAACAAAGGGCTTTAGTTTAAAACCGAGTAAACCGTTTTAGATTACTGTCCCAAACTTCCTGAAAATAATTGCCAAGAAATTTTTGGGGTTATGTCGATCAGCTGATAATTCAACTCTGTAAGTTCGAGTAAAGGTGCATGCAATAAAGAAGCTATCAAGCAGCGAGAAAGAAAAGGGAAACAAAGCATAAAAGGGAGGGTTCAAGGACAAGAAGAAAAAGGGGTTAGAAAATATTTAAAAAAAACGGATTTTACGTTGATAATATATATATTGAAACACGAGATCTTGTGCATACCACTTTACGGTCGAGTGGTTAGATCGATTAAGTATTACTTACCTGTGGGTTCGAATCCTATCTTCAACGGGTTGTGTAACTCAGCAGTAAGTAGCTGATCTACCAATGACAAGGTATTTTTGTTCGAATCCTAAAAAATATATTTTTCATTAATTCGATAACTAAGATAAGGCTAATGACGTAATTAAGATAATAAGGGCAATTAAGAACTAGAAGGTGAGTAGTAACTTATTGCGACCAGTTTTAAAATTTTGTTCAAAGTATCACCAATGGCTGACTTACATTGATCTTTTTGCACCATACTTCCAAGTTCGTAGCCGAGTAGTTATGTTGAGCTTTTTATAGACTTGTAGTTGTCAGGTTCGAATCTAGGCAGAAATAAAGTTAGTTTATTAGTTAGACAGTTTAAAAAGTTAATTTAGAAATACGTATGAAAAAAAAATTGTAAATCGTATTTTTAAAATCGCAAAATTTTTAAACTTTTAAAAAAAATGGCCAAATATCGGCATTTTTGACATTTTTTCAAAAAATTCAATACTCTACGTCCTTAACCACTATGCTACGTGACAACATAAACCACGATGCCAAAATTGAATGTATGCTACAAAAATAGCTACGCCGATATAAAAAAACGTAAAATGGCAAATGCCGCAAATATAATTTAATAATAATCGAAAGGTCACGCGACCACTACAATTAATTTTGTTAATATTCACATTAATTGGTTTATTATTTTTTTTGCAAAATATTAACAGGTCGAAAGGTCATTATATTAACACGTCACGCACGCAGGTGTTCTCTATACGCAATATAAAATTTGCTAAATGAATCATTTATTTATTTAAGTAAATTGATTTATCTTCTATTACGCCAATACATAAAACTTAAAAAGTAAAAAAATAAGCCTATTTTTTGGATGATTTCTCTGTACTAAGGTCAGCGATATACATTTCTATAAGTTTAAAAAATTAATTACGGCAAGTTAAACATACAACACAACTGGTACAAATTATATATGATCAATAATTAAACATTTTTAAACAAATAAAAGAACATTGTTTAGATGAATTTAGTGAATTTTATTACATTTATTTAAAACTGATTTAAATATGTTTTAAAGATGGTTCGTTGTGCAACATTCTGTAAATATAAAAACAATTAGTAATAAAAACAAAAATAAAGGACATTTTTTTTAGTTTATAAAAGAGTATAAATTTTCATATTTATTTATATTAAATAAAATACAACTACCGCTATAAAGTAATATAAAGACATAAAGAAATTGCCAAAAACAGAACGTTGTATCACGTTGGGTCACGTGTTCACACCCCGCATTGGGTCACGTGTTCACATCTTGCGTTGGGTCACGTGTTCGTGCTTGTAGTTTGAGATCAAATTCGGCAACGTTGTTGAGAAAACAAAACTTTTAAGAACTTGAACCAAAAAAGTTTTGCATATATTAAATACTTTCATGTTCGATTAATATTTAAATAATCACATTAAATTCCAAAGCTTTTATTAAATATTTACGTAGTTTTATTTTAAATGTAAATAACAAAAAACTTACCTTAAATGTGCCAACTCCAAATCCATCACTTTCTTCATAGAATAACCGTAGCTCTATTAGCATCGTCCGTCAGGTTTATAAATGCAAAAGGCGGAATTTTTATTATCTTACCCTAATCTTTTTTGTGAATTCCGCCTTTTTCCGCATTCTTTTTAGTACTACTGGTTTAAATCGGCGGACGAAGCTAATAGATCTCCGAAAAGCCTTTCATCCTACTACTAACTATTAATAAGGTTGATCTTCTGGGTTTGGTGACAATGCCATAATATACTATAAAAACTTTGTGTAAACATTATTACTTTTGGCATGTTTTAAATCATTAAATTGATTTTGTCATTTTTTTCCGTCGCATTGATGTAATATTAATTGTACATCGTATTTATTATTCACTTTTATCAATGCGCGAAAAATCAAAAAAAAAACATTTGCAAAAAAATTAAGCAATAGTTCAGATAACTTGGATATATATTTGCTGTAACTCTGTATAATAAACTCATAAAACTGGTACAACTACAATAGGTAAAAAAACCTACCTATCCCAAACTATTCTTTTTTGAAATTTTCCATATAAAGCTATTGTAGTGCAAAGCCACGCCTTAAATGAAAAGGTCACGTGTGGAAAAATCCTGCACGGAAATTTGTAATCAACGTTTTCTTTTTACTTCTCAAGCCAACAGCTGTTGTTAAATATTTTATTTATTATAATTTATTCTTTTTTTTTCAATTTTTTACCGCAAGATGATGCACGAGAGCAGTTATTTTTCTTTATTTTAATTATTAATTTTTTTAACGCAAGATAATGCAAAAAAGGAGGTATTTTTCCATTTTTTTTAATTATTAATTTTTTCACCGCAAGATGATGCACGAACCAGGTATTTTTAAAGTTGTTAAATTTTTATTTTTTACCGCAAAACAATGCGCTAAAACCATTCCAGTTTCCATTTTTTATATTTTGACCATACTACATTGGGTTAATTAAACATTTTATGGTTTAAAACCTTTGTAAATTGAAAGCTTTTCAATGAAGGTTTTTTTTATTGCACATTTTCACAACTTATTTAAAAAAAGCAACGGATTTAATTTATATATTGTACCATTAAAATACATAGTTTAAATTAGGTAACATTTATATATTAACATAATTTGTCCTATAATCATTTAAATTACAATTTTATAGCAGTATTTATAAGAACTCCTTTACTGTAAAATCAATTCAACTAACAAAATAAATTAATAAAAATATCCTAAAACCAGAAAAAAAAGTTTAAAATTTTTGCTTTTTTTCCATTTTTTTCTTTTGCTTTTCGCTTAATTCTGGTGGCGCTTGAAAAATCCATGGGGCTATTATACTGACCCATAACTTGTAGCAAGCAACCCCAGGAACCTGAAATAAAAGTCAATATTTAGGGCATTGTACTTAAAGATGTGGATTAATTATTTAATGGTTGCATGATAAAGCATATATTTATAAGGTGGTTAGTGTGGTATGGAGATCATCGCATCGAACTACAGTCCGAAGGGTTTAGGTTTAAGCCACACCATTTGCCCAGATCACTTGCTACACTACATGAGGTTGTAAGTTTAAACTCCACTGCGCCCATCCTGTAGCACCCTTGAGTAAGGAGCTATAAATGGTATAAATGCCTGCTGAGCCAATACTAATCAGCAGTTTAATTGTTGGGCAAATATACTTAATAATATCCCAAACCGCCAAGGCAACTCAGATTAGGTCAGGGTAACTTATGTTACTCTATGTTTAGGTCGTGCAATCTACCTTCCCACATCGAGAATAAAAATATATTAAACAAAAACACGTAACAGGATTAGGTAAATAAAAAACAGCCACTTTAGAATATAGTTATAGTAGTGTAGGTTTTAGGCATTTTAGTAAAAATATTTTAAAACACTTTGGCCTTCTAATTTTTATGCAAAAAAAAATAAAAATAAACTGTATATTTGAATACATACCACAAGCCAAATAAGCCATAAATACATTGATATACAGCTTAGAACTTGACATACAGCTGTAATAATAAGAATATCTTTTGCATGTCTGAAATATAATATAAAACAATTTATATTGAAATTAAGAAAAACATTTTTTTTTATATATCTTTATCCTCAATGAGAAAAGGACGAATGTGCAACCTAAACATAAAGTAACAGTTACCCCGACCCAGTCTCGAGTTGCCTAAGGCAGTTTAGAATATTATAGATTATAATTGCCTGATAATTGAGCTGCTTATTAGGTGCTTGCTTAACAGGAATTCATATCGTTTATAGCGTCTTACTCAAAGGCAATACAGCATGAGAACACTAGAAATCTACCCAGGACCTCATGAAGTGTAGAAAGTGTTCTGACCACTATACCACACTGCTGAATTTGTTTAATTTTATTTCTTACTCTACCATTCCTGAATCCATATTTAAATCCAATCCACTATTGACCATTGAACTCATTAATTTCATACAAAGTGCATAAGTTACTGATGAAAAAATAAACATGCTCTGAAATTCAAAAAAACAAACATTTTTGTATTTATTTATTCTCGATTTGGAATGACCAATTTTCATGGCCAAAACATATAGTGAATTTGTTACCCTGACCCAGTCTTAGGTTGGCTTAAGTAGTTTTAAATATTATTATTTATATTTGCATAATAATTATTCTGCCTATTGTTTTTGAGCTTATCAGCGGTTTATACTCTTTACTACTCTATTTTAAAGGGCATTGCAGTCTGGAAGTGGTGGGCAAACCCAGGACATCCAGTAGTAAAGCCAAGTGTTTTAACAACTACACAACGCTGCCAGTGTTTTTAACAGTCTACTTACCATTTGACTCCACTGAAGATCATTATACTTCAATAAGATATGGAATAATATAACTGGTATCTGTTACAACAATAAAAAATAAGAGTAAGGTTTAATTTTTTTATATTTATTTAACCTTAATGTAGGAATGTTGACTTCACGACCTAAACATAGAAAAGTACCAGTGTCCCCAACCCAGCTTATCAGTTTGGGATATTAAAGATAATAATTGCCTTATAATTATGCTGCTGATTAAGTGTTGGCTTAGGTAGAGTTTAAAGTGCCTTTCACAGACAAAATAATATGAGAGTATTGGAGATCGAATCCTAGACCTCATTTAGTGAAGCCAAGTGTTTTGACCGCAACACAATTTATCTGGTTAAATAAAGATTATATAAATAAAGGTATATAACAAGCCTGGTGTGTATAAACTAAGGTGGGTGCCAAACTATGAATTAATTAACAAGGCAATTAACAAGGCGAAATTTGAGGTTAAATTTAACTTAAAAAAAAATTAACAAGGCAATTAACAAGGCGAAATTTGAGGTTAAATTTAACTTAAAAAAAAACATAGCGAACCTGTTACCTTCATTAAATTAAGCTTCCATTATTATTAGTCGTTATTTCTATATTTTTACAAGTAAACCATGCTAAGATAGGGATTTATACATTTGATATCTTTTATTGGGTTAACTGTTCGTAATTTTTTTGCCGTTTTTGGGTTTAATTGTTGTAATTTTTAAACAGTGTATCTAAATGCCAACTGGCCATCATCATTAATGTCAATATGCCAGATCTAGAAACTTCTTTTAATCTATTTAGTGTATATAAACTAAGGTGGGTACCAAACTGTTAATTACTAATTAATCAAGGTGAAAGTAAACCTACGATAGGGATATATTTGATATCTTTCATCGGGTTTAACTGTTTGAAATTTTTGGGTTTAAATGTTGTTTACTTTTAAAAGAATATGACATATATACAAATGGTCACAATTTTGTAATAAACCGGCAGCGTGGTGTAGTGGTAAGAACTCTTGCTACACCACTAATGAGGTCGTGGGTTCAATCCCCACTGATCTTATGCTGTAGCGCCCTTGAGTAAGGCGCTATAAACTCCTGCTGAGCCAGCACTTAATCAGCAGAATAATTATCGGGCAATTATAATCTCTATAATATCCTAAACTGCCACAGGCAACTCGAGACTGGGTCGGAGTAACTTATGTTACTCTATGTTTAAGTGGCGCATTCGACTTTTCCACATCGAGGATAAAGATATATACAACAAAAAAAACAAATGATCACAATTTTGTACTTACATTTGCAAAAATGATAACATATTTGTAAAAATTATAAGTTGTTTGATTTTCTTCTTTAATTTGTTTTGCTCCTTTAGTCCCTTGTTTACCTTTGGTTGGCTGTAAAATAATTAAAACAAATAATTACAGAACACTTTCTACACAACATGAGGTTCTAGGTTCGATCCCCGGTGATCTCATACTGTAGTGCCCTTAAGTAAGGCGCTAAAAACGGTATAAACTTCTCCTGAGTCAGCACCTAATCAGCAACTCAATTATCAGGTAATTATAATCTATATTATCTCAAACTGCCGCAGGCAACTCGAGACTGCAGTTGAGGTAACTGTTGTTAATCTATGTTTAGGTTGCGCATTCAACCTTCCCACATCTAGGATATATCTATATACAAAAAAAAATTTCGAAAATTTCGTGTTAAAAAATATTAACATTTCTACAAACTCAGAATTAGAATAAAAAAACTTACCGGCATTTTGATATAAAAGTCTTTGAGATAGCTATTTTATAAGTTCAAATTTCATTTAAAAATATATTTATTAAAAATTTGTATAAATATTCTGAAAGAGAAAGAAAAATTATAAAAATCCACTGCATTTCATTTTAGTAATAAAAAAATCTTGTAATTATGCTTTTTAAAAGGCAAATTGTACTAATTACACTAATTTTAATAATAGCACATTTAGCTTATTGCCTGCCTAACAAACTTTATTTTATTTGTTGTAATAAGATTGCTACTCACAACTAATACATTCATAAGATATTTTAGTCATGCACTACAAATGGCCGCTTTTTATGTCAATGGTATATATTTAAATTTAAATACACATACATACATATATATTTATATATTGCCCACTAAGCTTTATTATATATAGATTTGCACTATACTAAAGTTATTTAAAAGGTGATGAAAGGGTAATTTTTACAATGTGACTTTTTTGTTTTTTATGTTTTTCTGAATAGGTAAGGGTTGGGTTTAGGGTTTAATTTTGTAATACGTTCAGTATATATTCAATACAGACGATTCAGTTAATTTTATAGCTACCCCTTGTAAAAAACAACTAATTTTAACAGCATAAATTTTACTAAAAAATCTAATTATTTTTTTAAGCAAGTCAATAAAGTTTCCATTTTATTTACAAAATGTCTTCCCGGTACATCAGACCATGAAACCTCCCTCCATTTTCCTCCAAGAGATAAAAATTTATCGTTATCAGTCCATTGTTTATTTTCAAACGAGTTAATGTCATCACTTCTTGGATGCTGGACATTAATTTCATATTTAATATTGTTATTGCTGTCCAAACTGCAGCACACAGAAACATTTTTACTACCATTGGGTTCGGCGATTATTAAAGTCCCACGGATACGCAGGGTGTTATCGTTACCTACCCCACAATGCGGTGATAAATTCAACAAAGTCCATCCTAAGGTTTGAGCTAACGATTGTATGGTCAACAGCTGATGCATACAAATGCGAGACAAAAGATACTGGTAAATTTTCGATGATTCTATCGGAAGTGTTAACACTGTACCTTCTCGTTGTATCACTCTTATTTCATCGGGTTTTGCTGTTAGCAACATAACTGATTTATTACAGGATTCATATCCACTGTTCACAAGCATAACACGAACTGTAGTTTCGTACATGTTGGTGACAGTAGACCAGTGGGCTTGCACATCTGGGTCATTAAACTCTTTAGTTATTTTAAGAATAACTTTGTTCAAGCGTTGCTGCACCTCGTGATGTTTTGCCATTTTAATAAGCGGCTTGATAAACGAAATTTCACCCTGTTTTGTCGATTTTACTAAGTGTCTGGATGGACTACTTTGCACAGATGCCCGTCTTAGAAGGTTTGTTAAACCGAGTGCAGCATTTATAGGGTGTGGAGGTTCGATATTAAGACGTTTTGCATGGAATTTTAAAAGCAGTTGCATAAGGGCATGTTTTAAAGTGAATATCGATGACTTTTTAGTTGGAACACTCGCTGGATGTGAACTTTGACTATGTAAAAGTTTAATTTCAAGTTTTATGTCAGGAAAAATGTGTGTCAATATTGTGTTTTCGATGACAATAAACGGCGACTTTATTCCGTATGCTTTATGTTGTACAGCTTCTTTTGTTAGCCTTGCAAATAACTCTTTGCAAAACAAAACATTTTGAGCATTGCATAACTTTCTGTGCCAATTTGGCTCGCTGCTTGCAGTTTTTTTCGGAAAAAAGTCAAAATTGTTCATTTTGCATGATTTTAAGGTTTTTGAAGATATGTCGATAATAGAAACTGAAATGGTTGCAACTCCTTTTAAATCGGCACTAACGACAACCAGGAGAGGAGGCCGAAGAGAAGGAACCAGGGATATTATACTTTTTGTTGCTTCATCGTTGTCGGAATCTTCATCAACATCATCATCTAGAGATTTTTTAATAACTTCAAAGGCACTCGAGTGCCAAAAATCCGAACCCGCTGATCTATAACTTAAATCCCCCAAAATTTTATCCCCGACCCGTCTTACCCGCCATCGCTGTCGAAGTTTAAGTAATTGTGAATGAAATGTGTGCTGTGTGGATGCCTCAGATTTTGCCTTAGTCAGTCGCATAGCCCCATCAAGTAAAATCTTAGAAGCCGCATTTAGACAACGTTTTTTAGTTAACATTTTGAGTACGGGTTTAGTGGGAGTTTCTTGTTCATCATGGGCTAAATCAAACATTAAATATTGTCCAGTATCACCGACTTCTTTTGGTTGATTGACCAATTTATTTTGAGAAATTGACATCACATCAACTAACACGTTCATTTCGATAAGCGCTCTTTGCAAATGTGTCTGAATATTTTCCCACGGCCATTGTTTTTCATCCAACATTTCTTTAGCTTCTTCTTCTTCAGGCTGACTGGCTTTGTCATTGTCTTCTAAGAAATCAATCCGATTTGCTAACTCTGTTAAGCTTTGAGACATTGTTAGAGGTTGAATAAAAGTCTCTTGACCGCCGTAAGAAATTTCTTGAATCTTGTTTTCCGACGACGATTGCAGAGAGATTTTAACGCTGAGTGGATTCTCTTCCATCCTAATAGAATCCATTTTTAATCCTTTACTGGTGTATATATTTAAAATTTATACAACAACCTAATCTATTGAAAACATTAAATTTATTTTAAAAAAGTAAATAAACTTTTTTGGAATAATAATAACTTAAATGAAAATAATATTTCACTATATCGCAAAACTCAAATTTTCTATGCCAGTGAAAACTTTTACAATAGGTAACAAAAATTTAAACATCTTAACTAGTGATAGCTTTCTTAATTCTAGTAAAATTACGCCATTTTTTAAATAACTTGCGCAAAATATACCTGGCAAAACCCATGGGTTTAGCAATGTATATTTTCAATTTTAAACTAGGCATTAGATTGGCCAATTGAAACAGCATCTTGCACTTATCTTATTGGGTTTTTGGTAACCGTGCAGTGTAGCCATACTATAATCTAGTATAAAATCTGTAAGTAAACATTGAAATATATCAGAATTTATGGTATGTTTTAAATCTTTACATTCATTATGTTTTTTTTGCTTATGCATTAACTTAATGTATATTGTATTCCTTTTCTTACTTTTATCTGTTTATTGATGCGCGAAAAAACTTAAAAAAAGGGTATATTGAACAAACTGACAGAGTTGAAATTTAAAAAAGGTCTTTATAGTCAGATAGTGTGCTTTAACCACTACATCACGCCACCGGTTAACTCGAGAGTTTTTTTTTCATTTTATTATTTAATTTAAACTAAATTGTAAGTGCACACATTATTTCCGAACAGCAGTTGTTACTAAATATGTTTAAATTGGTGATATAACTCCAATGGGTTTAAGTTTTATTTTACATATTTTTTTAAATAGTATTTGATTTTTTATAATTTTTTTCTATATTTAGATGCATTTTTAATTTTATCGCTTTATTTAATAATGCTTTAAGGGTAGAGTCACTAAAGTCGAGCTAAACTCAAGTTAACGCTGATCGCGGATTAAACTCGGGTTAACTTTTTTTCGGAGTCACTAAAGTCGAGTTAACGCTAATCGGGTATTAAAATACCTCGACTTTAGTGACTCCACCCTAAGAGCACAAACGGTAAACAATTATTAGCTATATACCTTGGTTTACCAAGAAAAAAATTACCTAAATTTTATCTGCCTTTGCGTACAGGTTTTAAAATTTTTGTTTATTTACACAACACAAAAATATAAACTAGATTTATTTGATAAATAAAATATGGTTCGAAAATATTTGATTGTTTTTAACATAAATTTTTATAAATAAAAAAAGATATGCATAAACATTAACCAAGAATATTACAAACCTTTGATTTTTAATAAACAAACAAGCATTTATATATATAATACAAACAAAAACTAATATTTAACCCAGTTTTAAGTTGGTGATATTAGGATATAAATTATAGTAAATTTTAAATTCTTAAAATTGATTTTTATTAAATAAACAAGCATTTAAATATGATAAATAAACGATAATTATTTTTCTAATATGTTTTTCAATTACTTATATTATAAAATACATCATACCAAATTTTTAATGCTTAATGTCGAACTTTAATTTTTAATGAACAAACCAGCATTTAAATATAAAAAACAAACAAGAATTATTTTTTAATTTATTTTCGAATTATAAATATTATAAGATAAAACCGACAAAATTTAAAAACCTAATAACAATCTTTAAATTTAAATAAACAAACACCTATTAATTAGTAATTAGTGACAAAAATTAAATTCGTTTTTGAGTTACTAATATCATGATATACAATTGACAAAAATTTAAAAAATTAATAACAACCTTTAAATTTTAATAAACAAACACCTATTATTAAGTAATTAGTGATAAAATTTAAAATTTTAATTTATTTTTGAGTTACTAATATCATAATATACAATTGACCAAGATTTAAAAAATTAATAACAACCTTTAAATTTTAATAAACAAACACCTATTAATTAGTAATTAGTGATAATTAAATGTCGTAAATAGGAGGTTTGCGATTCGTTGGGATAATAACAAACATACTAAAAATTTAGAACTTTTAGTTTTAAAGAACAAAAGTTATCGTCTTTCAAAATTCTGACTAGAAAGAATAAAAACAATAATAATAACTAGATTTATTTGATAAATAAAATATGGTTCGAAATTGTTTGATTCTTTTTTATAAATATAATTTATTTAGTAGGTTTATTAATTAAATTATAAATTTAAATATGAACTTTTTTTATATTTAAACATAATTTTAACAAGCAAACACGCACTCATTGATATTGCAAATTTAAAAGCAAAATACCGATCTTAATTTTTTAGTAATCAAACAAGTATTAAAATATAATAATAACAAAACAATTAAAACAAAAATTTTACACATTTTTTACTTATATTTTAACATTTTACTTAAATTTTCAACCAATATTTTTATTTTAATGGACAGCGAAAAGGACGATTTTTGACGGCGACCAGAACGCTATTAAATTATTCAAGCGTTAAACTCACACTGATTCATTATTTTATAAAAAAACAAAAATAATGATTAAACGATATTTAGCTAGAGTTAAATCTTCATTTTAAATAGCAACATACAAAATAATAATACCAACAACATATTAAAATTTCAGCAAATTTAATCTTTAAATTTTAATAATAAAATATATTAATTAGTAATTAGTGATAATTAAATGTCGTTAATAGGAGGTTTGCGATTTGTTGGGATAATAACAAACATACTAAAAATTTAGAACTTTTAGTTTTAAAGAACAAAAGTTATCGTCTTTCAAAATTCGTCAAATAAGAATAAAAACAATAATAATAATAATAAATATAATGACAATAACAATATGTTTCGAAATCTAAGATTTCGAACCATAATAACTAGATTTATTTGATAAATAAAATATGGTTCGAAATCGTTTGATTCTTTTTTATAAATATAATTTATTTAGTAGGTTTATTAATTAAATTATAAATTCAAATATGAACTTTTTTATATTTAAACCTAATTTTAACAAACGAACACGCATTCATTGATATTGTAATAGAAAAGTAAACTAAATTTAAAAGCAAAATACCGATCTTAATTTTTTTAGTAATCAAACGAGTATTAAAATATAATAATAACAAAACAATTAAAAAAACAAAATTTACACATTTTTGACTTTAATAGACAGCGAAAAGGACGATTTTTGACGGCGACCAGAACGCTATTAAATTATTCAAGCGTTAAACTCACACTGATTCATTATTTTATAAAAAAAACAAAAATAGTGATTAAACGATATTTAGCTAGAGTTAAATCTTCATTTTAAATAGCAACATACAACATAATAATACCAACAACATATTAAAATTTCAGCAAATTTAATCCTTAAATTTTAATAATAAAATATATTAATTAGTAATTAGTGATAATTAAATGTCGTTAATAGGAGGTTTGCGATTCGTTGGGATAATAACAAACATACTAAAAATTTAGAACTTTTAGTTTTAAAGAACAAAAGTTATCGTCTTTCAAAATTCGTCAAATAAGAATAAAAACAATAATAACTAGATTTATTTGATAAATAAAATATGGTTCGAAATTGTTTGATTCTTTTTTATAAATATAATTTATTTAGTAGGTTTATTAATTAAATTATAAATTTAAATATGAACTTTTTTATATTTAAACCTAATTTTAACAAGCGAACACGCACTCATTGATATTGTAATATAAAAGTAAACTAAATTTAAAAGCAAAATACCGATCTTAATTTTTTAGTAATCAAACAAGTATTAAAATATAATAATAACAAAACAATTAAAACGAAAATTTTACACATTGTTTACTTATATTTTAACATTTTACTTAAATTTTCAACCAATATTTTTTACTTTAATGGACAGCGAAAAGGACGATTTTTGACGGCGACCAGAACGCTATTAAATTATTCAAGCGTTAAACTCAGACTGATTCGTTATTTTATAAAAAAACTAAAATAATGATTAAACGATATTTAGCTAGAGTTAAATCTTCATTTTAAATAGCAACATACAAAATAATAATACCAACAACATATTAAAATTTCAGCAAATTTAATCTTTAAATTTTAATAATAAAATATATTAATTAGTAATTAGTGACATTTAAATGTCGTTAATAGGAGGTTTGCGATTCGTTGGGATAATAACAAACATACTAAAAATTTAGAACTTTTAGTTTTAAAGAACAAAAGTTATCGTCTTTCAAAATTTGTCAAATAAGAATAAAAACAATAATAATAATAATAATAATAATAATAATAATAATAATAAATATAATGACAATAACAATATGTTTCGAAATCTAAGATTTCGAACCATAATAATAAATACTAGATTTATTTGATAAATAAAATATGGTTCGAAATCGTTTGATTCTTTTTTATAAATATAATTTATTTAGTAGGTTTATTAAATAAATTATGAATTTAAATATTAACTTTTTTAAATTTAAACCTAATTTTAACAAACGAACACGCATTCATTGATATTGTAATATAAAAGTAAACTAAATTTAAAAGCAAAATACCGTTCTTAATTTTTGGTAATCAAACGAGTATTAAAATATAATAATAACAAAACAATTAAAAAAAAAATTTTACACATTTTCTACTTATACTTTAACATTTTACTTAAATTTTCAACCAATATATTTTACTTTAATGGACAGCGAAAAGGACGATTTTTGACGGCGACCAGAACGCTATTAAATTATTCAAGCGTTAAACTCACACTGATTCGTTATTTTATAAAAAAACTAAAATAATGATTGATTAAATGATATTTAGCTAGAGTTAAATCTTCATTTTAAATAGCAACATACAAAATAATAATACCAACAATATATTAAAATTTCAGAAAATTTAATCTTTAAATTTTAATAATAAAATATATTAATTAGTAATTAGTGACATTTAAATGTCGTAAATAGGAGGTTTGCGATTCGTTGGGATAATAACAAACATACTAAAAATTTAGAACTTTTACTTTTAAAGAACAAAAGTTATCGTCTTTCAAAATTTGTCAAATAAGAATAAAAACAATAATAAATATAATGACAATAACAATATGTTTCGAAATCTAAGATTTCGAACCATAATAATAAATACTAGATTTATTTGATAAATAAAATATGGTTCGAAATCGTTTGATTCTTTTTTATAAATATAATTTATTTAGTAGGTTTATTAAATAAATTATAAATTTAAATATGAACTTTTTTAAATTTAAACCTAATTTTAACAAACGAACACGCACTCATTGATATTGTAATATAAAAGTAAACTAAATTTAAAAGCAAAATACCGTTCTTAATTTTTGGTAATCAAACGAGTATTAAAATATAATAATAACAAAACAATTAAAAAAAAAATTTTACACATTTTTGACTTATACTTTAACATTTTACTTAAATTTTCAACCAATATATTTTACTTTAATGGACAGCGAAAAGGACGATTTCTGACGGCGACCAGAACGCTATTAAATTATTCAAGCGTTAAACTCACACTGATTCGTTATTTTATAAAAAACTAAAATAATGATTAAATGATATTTAGCTAGAGTTAAATCTTCATTTTAAATAGCAACATACAAAATAATAATACCAACAACATATTAAAATTTCAGAAAATTTAATCTTTAAATTTTAATAATAAAATATATTAATTAGTAATTAGTGACATTTAAATGTTGTAAATAGGAGGTTTGCGATTCGTTGGGATAATAACAAACATACTAAAAATTTAGAACTTTTACTTTTAAAGAACAAAAGTTATCGTCTTTCAAAATTTGTCAAATAAGAATAAAAACAATAATAAATATAATGACAATAACAATATGTTTCGAAATCTAAGATTTCGAACCATAATAAATACACTGACAATAACAATATGTTTCGAAATCTAAGATTTCGAACCATAATAAGCCTAAAATATCGTTTTTTTAATGTATGAGTTTTGTTTAAGCCGCTAAATAAGTAGTGCATTTTTTCGCATATTGCTACGGCCCTTCAGCGATTTGGCCCCAAAATTAGGAAGTGGAATGCAGGCGAGCATGTTATTTTTAGTTGACTAATTTACCTACGGGCATAAAATTTATGTTTTATCATAAAACATCGCGTATCAGGACGTTTATTTAATAATGTAATATTGTTTCAAAAATAGCTACAAGGTTATTTAAATAATTTAAATTTTATTTAAGCTGAATAGCGAAATTTAGCGATGGAAAATGATGTAATAAGGATATTATTGTTATATGCGGGCTAAAAAATAAATCAAATTATAAACGAGAGTTATTTTTAAGAATCATGCTACAATAACTGTGCTAGAAACTGAACCGATAAAAGAAAATCGCAAAAGTAATGTTGATGCTAAAATTAACAATTCGAATGACCTTTTATATGGCTTAACCGATGTACCGCCCTGGTATTTATGTGTTGTATTTGGCTTACAGGTATTTTGATATTACTTAACTGTACAATTAAAGTTTTACTGTTTAAATTATTTTAATCAGGTTGATTTTAAAATATAAACATTGTCATTTTTTTCAACCAATTTTAAAATATTTTAATTTTTATTACCCGATAATTAAACTACAACTAGACTTTAGGGTTGGCAAAAGTTAGTACTGTGCCGTTCAAGGGTGCTCAATCATGGATACAGAGGAAATCAAACCCAGACAGATTCCATGGATAGAAACAAAGTATTCCAAACATTAGGCCAAGGCACTGTTGTAACTAAGATTTTGGGTGTATTATTGATTATATATGAAAAGTTTTACTGTTTTGTTACTTTAGCACTATCTACTATAGCGCTTGGTATAGTTGTTGGTGTGCCTCTTATAGTCTTGGATAAATTGTGCTTAAATGATGATGTGAATGGTTATCTAGTTCGGGCCAATTTTATCTGCAGCATTGTTTTTGTTTCGAGCGTATGCACAGTTCTGCAAACAACTATAGGAAATAAGTAAGTTGAGATAGATCACTTGTAGTTAACGGTCCGTAAACTACAAGTAATCATAAAAATAGGTTACTTACTATAAGGCACAGTTTGTAAAATTTTAAAGCCCAACCATACACAATAGTGTTTAAAAAAATTTTAACGGGAGTTTTTTACGCATCGTTGAAACTTTTACTTAAATTAAGATAACAAAAGGTTGTTACTTTTTAAGTAAAGGCTTTTTTAAACTGATGGTAGAATCCAACGATGACAGGTGCTTAAAAAAATTAATTTATTAAATGTTTTATTGGTTGAAAGACCCAACTTATTTTTTTTATTGGTTGAAAGACCCAAGGCTTGTGATTAGACCAACTTAAGTCTAATCACAAGCCCTTTTTAATGTGAAAAAAAGTGGCTAATTGTTTTTTAATGCACAAGCTAGTGATAGCAAGTGTTTTACATATTTAAAATCAATTTATTCAAAACTCATCACATATTATTTATATTTGCTTTAAGAATGGGATTTTGTTATAAATGCTATAAAGCCATTTTGCTTGTTTTGTAATTTTTTTTTGATAATTTATATTTAATAACTTTATTAAACTATTAACATTTGTTGATTATTTGTACTAGTAACAAAAAAATAAAATAAACTGGTTTTTGTCAAATGTTAAAACTGTTTTTAGTATTTACAAGTTCTTTAACTACATTTGGTTTTATGTTTATCGTAGTTTTTTTTTGTAAATATATTGGTATATTATATAAAAAAAAAGCATTTTTTTGTTTTAACTTTTATTGCCAAAATTCAAATAAAACACTTGACATAGTTGATATTGACCAGATCAATGTATAACCAATATTTTTATTTGGTTATTTTTCCAGATCAAAGGAACAGGATGGAACAAGCGAATGGTGGTTGCTCGGTGGACCGTTAAAAAAACCTTTCTTGTTCCAAGTAGGGTCCATTATCACCTAAAGCCAATTTTAATATTTTTTAAAAAACGTTACTATACACTTTAAACTTTTTATGGTGAAATTTACTATGCCGGTTAATAAACTAAAAAACGGTTTTTTGTTTTATTATTTATTAAATATTTATATTAAAATTCTGAAAAAATAATTCTACCTGAAATCCAATGTGTTTATTTGCTGCGCCGGAGTATGGATATCCTGGATACCACAATTCCTTTTTTGGGATTCAAGAGTTGCCGTTTCGAAGTTTCATTTTATTATTCTAAAATTTATTAAAACATCAAAATAATTTAAATGTAAAAACTAACAATCTCTCTTTTAAATTTTTTTTTAAATTATACAATTTTTAAAACACATACTTCGTATTTCGAGGCAAGGCCAACGTTAACAGATATCCAATACCCATCTAAGTACACATTCCAATTATCTTGAATGTAATTGTAACTAGCAACTGTGTAGATCAACCTGTAGCATTTGTTATTGCTCACCACGCCTTTGCATTTTCTAAATAAACGAAAAAGGACTGGTTGTAAAATAAAGTGGGTAGGCTATTTTCGTCAGAAATATTTATCGCTTAAAAAATTAAAAACTAGGTGTTAAATTAAAATATTTGATTTGACCTACACAGATTGTATGTTTTTTTAAAGATATGTACTTAAAATAACCTAAACAAGGCCTTCCATGCACCAGTCCTAGACAAATAAACGAAATCACGATAATAACTTTTAAGAACATTTTTCTTTCGATATCTTTTTAATTAAAACGAATTTTTCAATCAGAAATATTGCACAACTTAATTACCACTATTTGGCAGAAGCGTACAAGTAAGTTTTCAAGTGTACACTGCTTACCTTGTTATATAGCTTTACTCTAAGTCATTATCGACTATTAAATTAACTATCGGAAGCTTTGCTCAAAATATGGAGTTTGAAATTTCGATACCAGATTCAAATTTTCTATTCACACGTCCCAATTTGATAAGACGAATAGTATTATTAATAAAATATAGACCAAAAAGTATGTTCAAATATATAATTAATTGGCAACAAAAGTGTTCGCTCCTAAGCTCACGGAAATGACTTTGGATTGTTAACTAGCACAGCAAAGAAAAATAAAGTTATACTAAGCAACATTTAAATTTAATACTAATTAATTGTCAAGTTTTAATCAAAATTACAATAGGTTTTTATTTTTTTATTACAAATTGATTGGGGGTAGTCAGAAACTCAAGTCGTTATAGTAGGGCGATTTTTTTGCAACATTTGAAACTTTAAACCACAATTTTAAATTAATACAAATTTTATATTTTGAATAGTGATAAAACAAATAGCATAATAAATAAAATATAAGCAAAACAATATGCGTGAATTTTCGCTTCTGAGTCCACGAAAGTGAGTTTGTACTGTGAACTGGCATAGTGAAAAAGAAATAAAGTTATACTAAGTTAAAATTCAATTTATAGCTGGTTAATTATTAAGTTTTGATCAAAAATAAAGCAGTCTACCATTTTTAATTTAAAATTGATTGAAAGTAGCAAGAAACCGATGGAAGAAGTCGTTATAAATCAATTTGGTAAACCTCAGGCTTAGTGCTAAATATACCAAACCGGGGTAGCTGACAACAGAAAGAATATTAATTTTATATTATTAACGCCACGTATCGTTATAGTTAAGACCTTACTTTTTTTAGTCTCACTACAGGCATTTTCCTTTTTTATACGCAGAAAAAAGGCAAAAAACGACTTGGGTGGAGCTCTGCATTTTTTTGTTTGAAATTTTTAAAAGCACAGTCTAGCTGTAAGAATTAACCAAAATTAACAAAATCTTACTGTTATAAGTGCATTAAAAATTTAAAAAAAAACTTATTTTTTTGGGCAACGTTGTTTGTTATGTTTTTTATTTTGCTTTTTGAATAATGCCTAATAATATTACAAAAATTTAGAACTTTTGTTACAAGTTTGTTCTAGTATTATAAATATTTAAATGCTTTTTGTATAGCAAAACGATTTTTATCCTTACGTCAAAATTTATTGGGCCTTTAAACCTAAAACACAATCTGATGCAAATAATATATTCAAAAAATCCCTAAAACTTTTAAATTAATTTAAAGAAGATACTAAATGACGTATTATTCAAATTACAAATTAAATTTTTCTATTCACACTTCCCATTTTAATAAAGACGAATAATATTTTTAATATATACACAAAGGAGTATACACAAATATAATAATTAGCAACAAAAGTGTTTGCCCTAAGCTTACGGAAATGAGTTTTTATTGTGTACTGGCACAGCAAAAAAACAAAACAAAGTTAAGTTTATTATACTTTTTATTGGTTAAAAGACCTACTTTAATTTACTCTAACCACAAGCCTTTTTATATGTGAAAAAAAGAAACATTGCTTGTTTCGTAATTTATATTGTTTGATAGTTTATTCTTATTAATTTTATTAAACTACCGGTTTTTGTCAACTGTTAAAATTGTTTTCTTTAATATTAACATGTTCCATGTGTCCCCTTGTCTAGCGCAGTTTTTGTAAATGTATAGGTATAATATATAAAAAAACAACATACAAAAATGCCTTATTTTGTTTCAATTTTTATTGCCAAAATTCGAATACAACATTAATTCAATATTTTTCATTTCGTTTTTATTCCAGATTAAAGGAACATAATGGAACAGCGCTATTAAAATTTACTTCCCGTTTGGTAACAAAACCTTTCACAGTACGGGTAGAACTCATTGCAACTTTAAAGAAATTTAAATATATTTCTAATATTAAAATTTATTTGTTACTAACATTTATTTTAGTTTGAGTTTTTTATTAAATATTGTTTTTTTTTTCTATTGATTAAGGGTGGAGTCACTAAAGTCGAGTTAAACTCGAGTTAACGCTGATCGCGGATTAAACTCGGGTTAACTTTTTTTTGCAGTCACTAAAGTCGAGTTAACGCTAATCGGGGATTAAACCCGAGTTAAATTGTTAAAAAATTAACCCGCCGGTAGAGGTGGTTTAAACTCGGATTAACGTTATATTTGATGGAGGATAAACGGTTTTTGCCTCTTTTACGGTTTACTAATTTTGGAAGCGTATCGTTTTTACACGTGCACGCAAGTCAAAATACGTCCGCAGAAGTTTTTTGTTTAGCCTGTGAAAGGTAAACAGCTCAAAATAGGTGTAAAATGGATAGTACTAAAAATACGGGATGCGAAGACGTGTACATACGGTTTCGCACCATTCCACAGCACAGCTACCATTGTACTTTAATATTATCCTGGAAAGTAATGCAAAGTTAATATAATGTGGCTAAAATTTTACCGAAATTGTAAAGTTAGGATTTAAGGTCCAAATGAAAATTGGTATAAGTTGTTGCGGAATATTCATGGGTGTAGCTTTTTGGCATACAAAATTGGGTTCGGCAAGTAAAGAGCAACTAATAAAGGGTTTTGTGAAAGAGTGGAGGAAAACACAATAAATGGGTGTTTTGGAAACTGCCACAGATACACAGTATGTTTGTTGTATATAATATTTAAATTCCATTAACTGATTAAAATTTGGTATTCATCATCAAATATTCCTTTTCACTATTTGTTTTGTATTCACCTTTTTTACACCTCTCGCCCTTTTCTGTGGGTAGCTCACCCTAATTATGCAGTTACTACTAGTTTCTATAGGCAACAATTTCTACCTTCCAATCAACAAACATTTGTTATTTAATAAAAAAGGAATAAAAGAAAACAAAAATAAAACAATGTTAATAAAAAAACTGAAGTTAAACAAAAAGTATATTAGGTTAAATTATTTTTCCCCTTATAATTTTTTTATTTTTAGAGCATAAAATCCCATTTTAATTTTATGTTCTTTTAATTCATGCTCCAATTCTTTTCTTTCTTCCTCTCTCGCTAACTGTTGCTTAGTTATTTCATAAAGTTCTTTTTTGTATTCCAAATCCATTTTTATTAATTTGTCCCTGTCTTCCTCCCAACTATGTTTTCTTTTTAAATTTCTACTTTTGTTTTGCTTTTCTACAGAAGTTAAATCCTATCATTAAAAAAATTTTTTGTTCAAACTACAATTACTATGTAATAAAAAAATAATCAATACTGTTTTAAAATACATTTTTAGAAAATTGTTATTTTACAATTTTGGAAAAACATCCTTTTCAAATGTAACTACCTGGAACTGACTCTAGAACAATAGAGATTTCCCCATCTTTCACATCTTGACTGACAACCTGGTCATCGTTATCCAAAGTTAAGTAAAGGGTATGTACTTGACCACTGTCATCGTCATAGCTATTTTCCAACGGATGTATTTCCTGGGGAATAATGGCTAAACAAAGCAGTTAAAAAAATTTTAACACTACAATAGGTAAATAAAATTTTAATACATTTATACAAACAAATTAAACTTACAAATAACTTTTTCAGTAAACGTATCAATTGGTGGTGGTGGAGGACCACCTCCTATTTTTCTCATACTGCGGTTGTAATTTGCATACTCAGTTTTTTTTTTTTTTTTTATATTTTTCCAAAGATTTTGAAGATTTTCCAAAGTTCTTCTGCACCTTGAACTGGAGCTATTAAATTGATTTGTTACTTCCAACCAGGCCATTTTCTTGGATGCAACGGAATTCGAATTTGTTAAGTTGTTAGTTATGATGGGGTATTTTTTTATCAAATCTGTCAGAATTTCTTTTTCAATAAAGTCATAGTTTAAACTTTTAATAACTAAAATAAATCTAAAATTGTGTTAAATTATATTTTCATAAATGTTAAAAAATAAATATGGAATTACAGGTATAAAATATAAATATATGCATTTTATATAAATAAACTTAAAAAAAAATTAAAATATACAATATTCTGGATATAAGATAAATTTAAAAAATGTATATATATATATATATATAAAATTTATATAATAAAACAAAAATTAACAAAACTATTCAAAAACTCGCTGCCTATGCAAATTTTAAAATAAGACTTTAATTAAAAAACTCTTCAACAACATTTTGCCTTGCAGCAACACCACGCAATGAGTGTTCAAGGTTTACTTCTTCAGACATGGGGTTGCCAAACGACTCATCAAAACTTGCATCAGAATGTTGTTCCGTTTTGATGGCATAGTTATGTAAGCACATAACAGCTATAATCACTATCAGAGAGTGTTCAAGTTTTGTCCTGAGTGGTGTTCTCAAGCAGCGAAACCTCTGTTTAAGAACACCAAAAGCCTGCTCCACTCTACTTCTTGTTTTAACATGGGCTTGATTGTATTTTCTCTCCCCTGCTGTAAATGGATTAAAAATTGGGGTTAACAGATAAGGTTTACACCCATACCCATTGTCTCCTAACAGTAAACCCTGGATACCCTGCTCTTCAAAATGGTCATGAATGACTGAATTTTGAAAAATTCTGGAGTCATGTGTCGACCCAGGCCATCGAACTACAATGTTGGTGAAAACCCGATTCGCATCACAAATGGCTTGAACATTAATTGAGAAAAATCCCTTGCGGTTTCGAAAGATTTCTGGAGAAACAATGGGGATGTGCGTGCAATCAATAGCGCCAACTACATTTGGAAAGCCTGCGATCATATAAAAATTTTGTTTCACAGAAAAAAGTTCGGGGTTGGAGGGAAAATTAACAAACAGTTTTTTTAAAGATGCAATGTGTTTGGAGATTCGGTGTACAACACCACACACTGCCGTTCTACTTACACCGACTAAATCTCCATCACTTCTCTGAAAATGGCCAGTAGCGAAAAATCGAACGGTTATTAATAATTGTAGTAAAGGTGGAATGCCATGATTCCGGTTATCAAAATTGCAGTTATTTTTTTATTATGTGGAACAAATAAGGGCACCCTGGACACCATGGTGGAGTAACGGAACCACGGACAATGGACAAGTAGTACCAACAACAATACAAAAATGTATAGCCAGTAGTGCGGTTCAAACAAGACAAATGGAAGTGGGAAACAATCACAGTAACAGCCACACTGGAAACCGATGGCGGTTCTACACTCCAGGGGGACATACCAGACACGACATAACCGGAGAAAATTCGGTCAAAACCGACGTGAACGGGTACGACATGTACCGAATAAAAAATTGGAATCTAAATCTATGGCCAGAGTGTATCTAGATGTAGGATGGGATAACGACCAAATGTTATATAAAAGATCCTTCGACATCGGGCACCAAACAACAGCCACCCAATGGATCACTGCCTGCGATGAGGAACCCCTTATAACAAACAGTTCAATGAAAAGATTTGAAATAGGGGACGATTTTAATAACATACCCTTAAAAATGATTCAAAAAGTTACACATACCACGGGAATGAACGATGCTGGAACGGGATGGACCGGAAATGTCACAGTGCAACCAATGGAAACAACGCCGTGGTACGACGTATCAACACTAACCAACCCAATATGCAAAGCAATGATCACACAAATGCACGTATACACAGACACGATCAAAAAAGACCTATTACATGCAAAATATACAGCAACAACAACAAAATCCGACAACCTAATGAGTATCCCGTATATAACAACCGTCGAACTGGAATTTGCAAGACATCGATAAATTTTGACTTGGCGCGCATTTTTTTTGTTAATTTTTTTACGCGCCAAGCCAGTGTTTCGTGTTAGTTCGACTGTTCTCGCTTTTAACCAATAAAAATAAAAGAAAAAAAGAGGTGTGTTTATTAACCAATCAAAATAAATTCTAAATTAGTTCGATGAGAAGAAGGGAGATGTCTGAAGCACATATAAAGGCCGCAGATATAGCACTAATTATCCAAAACCTTTGGAAAAGAGATACTAACAAAACCAAATCAGAAGATGACTTCCAGCAGCAGCAACAATTTAGAGAACTCCTCGAACTATGGGGAACACGGCGCAAACATGACTGCAGACACGGCCTTCCGAGCCAGAAAATGGTGTTTCACCGTGGACAATGGCTCGGAAGGCGTGTTCCAGACCCCTACTACATATGTGGTTGTAGGTCCGAGGGAGGGAGGAGCTGCCGGTGTGAGACCTCACAACCATGGCGTACTTTGGCGGAAGAAGCAAGAGGGTCTCACACCGGCCATACGCAAGAAAACTGTAACAGAGCTCCTAAGAAGTCTTGGGATGTGCATAAGCTTCAGTGGACCGGTTAAGACCTTGGAGGATTGGATAAAGTACATGTACAAATCCAATCCTCAGGCAATGCCCGACATACTGGCCAAAGAACTCCAAAACAACAACAAAGGAAAAGGCCTAAAGAGTAACGAGTCTACAGCAAAAAAAGTGGCGGCCAGATTCGACAGCAAACCAGCGGTGAATGCGTTTAAACAAGCCCTCTTCGCAGAGGATTTCACCTTCCCCGAAACATTTGTGAAGAGGGCTTACGGGATGGTCCAGTGGGGGGCGTCAAAATCTAAGATCGGCAAGGCCTTCCAAGGTATGAAAAGCAAAGCAACCAACTGGACCACCCAGGACGCAACCAAAATCATAAACAACGTAATAAGCCAAGCAAAGAATATCCGCAACAATGGGGAGAAGCTAACGAACTTCGAACTTAAACTGTCTCTCGTTGGGGCCGCGTTAGAGATTCGCGACCCCAACGAGGACGGGATAAGACTTTCACAACACTTCATGTTGCATGGTGCGGCGGGAAAAGGAAAAACTATGATCGGGGCGATCCTTTTCCCGACCGAATACGCGTCAACTCTCACGAACGATTCCGCCGGCGTCGGACAGATGAGCCTAAGATTGAAACATAAGATGATCAAGATCGACGACGCCGGCGGTTCGATCTTTAACAACGACCAGTTGACAAGCGCGGTTAAGTTCATGTACCATAACGCTTGTTCGGCCAAGGTCCACGGGGATCGGCAGGATAACGCTGCAACATGCGCGTTCATCACCACAAACTGCCGAAACCCCGTGGAACGATTGGCCGGAATGGGAGATATTGGCCCAATCAAACGAAGATTCACTGAAGCAGAGTGGGGCCAAGAGGCGCAATTAGATCCACCAAAAAAAAATACAAATTGACGACAAAGATCTCAGATGACGTAGTCTGCGAGCTCGCCAAAGAGGTTGAGGTCCAACTCGAAAACCAAGAAAAAATCTCGGCGGACCTAACAGAGCTCGCAGTGTTCCTCGGTTAAAATTTCAATAGTGTGAATAATTTCCATTATTATATAAAATATAAGGTAAATTATAAAGATAACATTTAATTAATTTCTAAAAGGTTTAAAATTTACAAAATGTTAAAATTCGAAAGGTCTTTGCATCAATCTAATAGTTCAGGGCTTGAATAAAGCCTAAACAAGCTTCCACTCCTAAAAAATCAGTTTAATTAGTACTAATTTAAAATAACGGTAAAAATCGCAAACCCTGGCTTTTTAGTTAGACCCTGCGGTTTTAAGCCTCTCATCCTACAGTTTTCTTTTTACAGTTTGACGTAAATACCTTTATTTTGACCTAATTAAAAATAATTTACTTTATTGTAAAATTTGGTTAATAAACTTCTAAAAATGTCGGTTAGCCTTATTATTTACAATAGCTTGAATCTCGCGCAAAAAAAGTAAACAAAGCGTCCTTGGTTACAGCGAAAATCAACAAAAATTGTCGTTCGCTGTTTTGATTCGCTATAGCGATTTCAAACCGGTTTAAACCAGTTTTTAGACAAAAATCGCGAGTTAAACTAGGATTAGTTAATCCGAATTTAACTCGACTTTAGTGACACCAAAAAAAATAAAAAGTTAATCCCCGATTAACTAATCCAGGATTAAGCTTAATCGGGGATTAAGTTAACTCGACTTTAGTGACTCCACCCTAAGAGACCTAACTTAAGTTTTTTGAACGCAATAAATTATTTTACCTGAAGTGACATTTTATCATGGCCTGGTTTGTTATTTGGAAATCCTCGATGCCACAAATCGCTTCTTGGAAGCCAAAAGTTACCGTTTTGAAGTCGAATTCCGCCATTCTAAAATTAAAAGATAAAAATATCAAAAAAATAAAAGTTTTGTGTAAATATTTTTTACGCAATTTTAACGTTCTATTTTATAGAATTATAAAATATGTAAAGAAAATACTTCAAGCTTTGAAGCAAGCCAAATTTGAACCCAGATCCAACGACCATTTAAAGCAATATTCCAATTATCTTAAATGTAGTAAAACAAGTGGTACTGTTCTTCCGAGGCAATCTCAGCCAATTTTCCACCATGAAATTTGCAGATAGCATGAGCCTGGGCCAAAATAAAACCTTTTACTGGAGCAACCGTGTAGATCAACCTGTAGCACTTGTTATAGCTCACCACGCCTTTGCAATTTGTAGTTTCTAAATAAACGTTTAATTTTAAGATATTGTTTGTGTATATTAATTATGACAGGGGGTAGAGCTTTAAAAATTAACAAGTTGAAGTGGAAAATTATTATATTTTTCACAATATAACGAAAGTGAATTGATTTAATAAAAAGAAAAACAAATACTTTGCGAAAAACTTGTAATCTCAACATTATAACATAAACAAAAACAAACGGGAAAATGAGTAACGATAGTAACAGAAAAATGACATATATAAAGGTGGCTCTTCCGGTCTGCGACGCCACACTACCCCCCAGACTAGGAAGAGCGAAGAGGCTAAAGGAAACGTGAGGGTATTCGAATTCGCCTTCCTGAACGTGACTGGCAGCTTGTTTCGGTTGTAGGGCAATCTACATTGTAGCCTGACTTAACACCTGGGCATGTTTTGACTGTTGGTCGGTTTGTCGCTGGTCGACCGCGGGGACGGGGTTGTGCCAACATAACAGGTTGGTCAATATCCAAGTGGGCGGGTTTAAGACGGTCAACGGAGATGACTTGACTATGATTGCCCATTTGTATTTTAAATGTTTTATCCCCTGGCTCTAAAACTTCGTAGGGTCCTTCGTAAGGTCGTTGAAGTGGATGTCGATGGGCGTCCCGGCGAATAAAAACATATCTTGCCTGGTTAAGCGACCTAGGCAAAAACGACTTGGTTAAGCCGTGATGAGATGTGGGAACAGGTGCCAAAGATCCTACCTTTTCTCGAAATTGCTGAAGATGTGCTGGCGTTGAAAAATGCTTCTCACAATCAGGTACAAAATCACCGGGGACAGTTAATGGTGTTCCATACACTAGCTCAGCTGAGGAGGTTTTAAGGTCTTCCTTTGGGGCTGTGCGAATCCCGAGCATGACCCAAGGTAACTCGTCGATCCAATTAGGTCCTTGAAGGCGGGACTTAAGAGCTGCTTTCAAAGTCCGGTGAAAACGTTCAACAATGCCGTTGGCTTGGGGGTGATAAGCTGTCGTGTGATGTAGCTTGGTTCCAAGTAGTTCAGCAATTGCTGACCACAAAGATGAAATAAACTGAGAGCCGCGGTCGGAAGATATGTCAAGGGGAACGCCAAAAGGGGAAATCCAATTAGTTACCAGTGCTCGTGCACAAGATGTAGCAGACATGTCGGCAAGTGGGATTGCTTCTGGCCACCTTGTATATCGGTCCACTATCGTGAAAAGGTATGTGTTGCCCTGAGATGGTGGAAGTGGGCCAACCAGATCAACGTTGATATGGTCAAAACGTTTGTCTGGTATATCAAATTTGGCAAGAGGTGCGCGGACATGATGGTGGATTTTAGATTGTTGACAGGCAACACAACTCTTTGCCCATTCACCAACTTGTTTTGATAATCCATGCCAGACAAATTTCTGAGAGATTATTTTTCGTGTTGTACGGATACTTGGGTGGGAGAGCGAGTGTGCTGCATCGAAAATTCGTCGGCGCCATTTCGCAGGAACAACGGGTCTTGGTTTACCAGTGGAGACATCACAGAGTAGTGTAAAAGAACCATTGCCGAAAGAAACATCTTCAAAACGTAGGTTAGTTATGGCAGTGCGGTAGGCCTGGGTTTCTTTGTCGTCAGCTTGGTCAACAGCCATTTCTTGAAAATTTATGCCGTCGTTGATCGAATTAATTACAGCACGGGAAAGAGCATCGGCGACTGTATTATTTTTGCCCGAGATATGTCGTATGTCTGTAGTATACTCGGATATGGCATTAAGATGACGCTGCTGCCTTGCGGACCATGGTTCAGAGACTTTTGCCATTGCAAACGTGAGAGGTTTGTGATCGGTAAAAACAGTAAAACGCCGTGCTTCTAAGAAATAGCGAAAATGCCTAATTCCCAAGTAAACGGCTAAAAGTTCTCGGTCGAATGCGCTATATTTTTGTTCTGGCTTGCGCAGCTTACGACTGTAAAAAGCAATCGGTTTCCAGACACCATTTAATTTCTGTTCAAGGACGCCGCCTAATGCCAAATCGGAAGCATCCACTGTAAGGGCGCGTCAGGATGCGGGTGAATAAGCATCACGGCCCTAGCGAGGGCTTGTTTCGTTTCACTGAAAGCCTTGTTCATTTGATTTGTCCACTCTGTCAATGCTTTTGGCCTTGTTTTTTTTGAGAGACCTGAAGTGCTGCAAAAAGAGGTTGCATTATTTTTGCAGCATTGGGCAAAAATCGATGGTAAAAATTTACCATTCCGATGAATTCTTGCAGGCCTTTGACTGTTGCTGGCTGTGGAAAGTTCGCAATCGCCTTCACTTTCTTAGGGAGCGGTAATGCACCATTTGAGGTGACTTCATGTCCAAGAAACTCAATTCGTGAGACACCAAATTCGCATTTAGATGGATTGATTACAAGGCCGTACTCCTTTAGACGTTGGAAAAGTTCTCGAAGATCCCGTTTGTGTTGCTTTTTATGGGTACTAGCTATCAAAATATCGTCCAGATAAACAAATACAAAAGGAAAACCACGGCAAACAGTGTCCATCAAGCGCTGAAAGGCCTGGGCAGCATTCTTTAAACCAAAAGGCATCCTGAGAAATTCAAATAAACCAAAAGGTTTGATAATAGCGGTTTTGGGGATGTCTCTATCACATATAGCAATTTGATGATAACCGCGAACAAGATCTACTTTAGAAAAAATTGTCTTGACTGCTAAATGGGCAGAGAAATCTTGTACGGTCGGGCACTGTTAAATCATTAAGTCGCCTGTAGTCTCCGCATGGGCGCCAGCCACCCCCTGGTTTGGGTACAACGTGAAGTGCTGAAGACCATGGACTTTTTGAGGGGCGTATTATGCCAAGTTTAATCATATTATTAAACTCTGCTTTGGCGGTTGCCAATTTGTCTGGGCGCAAGCGGCGGGCCCGAGCGTGAATGGGAGCTCCTTCAGTGAGAATGTGATGCTCTACTCCGTGCGTTGTTTTAGGGCTATCAAAAGTTGGAGTAATTAACTCAGGAAATTCGTCTAGAATTTTTGCGAACTCATTTTCAGCAATGAAATGAAGACCAAGAGGCGTTCCACCATGTCTGTGAGTTGGAAACGATTTGTATGTATCAGTTTCTATAAGCCTTTGTCCTTTCACGTCGACGAGCAATCTGTTTGCACGTAGGAAATCGCCGCCAATGATTGCCCTATTAACATTGGCAAGAGTAAATTTCCAGGTGTATTGCCGGTCTTTAATATTGAGAAGAACATTCCGAGTGCCAAAAGTTGGAATAGCGCTACCATTAGCAGCAATAAGTGACTGCCCTTGTTTACGATGGCGACGTTCTTTGGCGGTAGCCGGCAAAACGCTAACCTGTGCCCCGGTGTCGACGAGAAACCTGTGGCCGGCGGTGCGGTCTGTAAAGTAAAAAAGATTGCCATCGCCGGTCGCCAATGAAGTTAATGACAACCGGCTTGGGAGTTTTCCGAATTTGAAAACGAGCATGGACTACGGCACTTTTTGGCGTTTTTTCCGAATTTAGCGTGGTAAAAACAGACGCCATATTTAAAAGCCAATTGTTTTTCTGGTTGTTTATGAACGGCATTGGTAATTGCAAACTCTCTGGCGGTAAGAATTTCGTCTGATTTTTTGGCTAACGCTCGAAAATCTCCAGCAGTTGAAGTTACATCTTGTGTCAGCTGTGCACGGACTTCCGATGGCAGGTGAGATACGAAAAGGTGTCGAAAAATAAAATCAGGATTCTTACCGGATGGGTATAAAGCGAGCATTTTATCCATGAGCTGCACAGCTGTGCCGTCACCTAAACCAGGCATCGAACACAGTCGAGCTGCGCGCTCTGCCTCTGAAAGCGAACACTTGTTGATAAGTTGTTCTTTTAAATATTCGTATTTGTTTGATGCCGGCGGATTGTTAAGAATGTTTAGTATACCTGTTGCCGTATCTTCGTCCAGAGCCGAAACGATGTAATCATATTTGGTGTTGTCGTCGGTGATTTTACGTAACTGGGCTTCAACTTGGTGAAACCAAACAGCGGGATTTCTTGTCCAGAACGGTGGCAACTTCAGTGCGACCGCTGCAATTTTACTTTCAGCCATTATTCCGTAACAAACTCAACTTGAATCTACGTCTGTACGTGAAGAATTAACTCAAAATGACGATTTTGAGGTCGGGGTCACCAATGAAGTGGAAAATTATTATATTTTTCACAATATAACGAAAGTGAATTGATTTAATAAAAAGAAAAACAAATACTTTGCGAAAAACTTCTAATCTCAACATTATAACATAAACAAAAACAAACGGGAAAATGAGTAACGATAGTAACAGAAAAATGACATATATAAAGGTGGCTCTTCCGGTCTGCGACGCCACAAAGTCAAGTTTAAATATTTAACTTTACCTGAACGGCACTAAAAGTTATTTTGAAAAAAATACTTGAACTTAAATTACCACAATTGCCTCTCCCATGCACCAGTCCTAGACAAATCCAACGAAATCACGATAATAACTTTTAAGAACATTTTTCTTTCGATATCTTCTGAATTAAAACGAATTTTTCAATCAGGAGTATTGCACAACTTAAAACACAAGTAAGTGATCAAGTGTACACTGCCTACCTTGTTATATAGCTTTACCCTGAGTGATTATCGACTTTTGAATTTACTATCGGAAGCTTTACTAATTAAGCGGGGTTTGAAATTTTGATATCAAATGAAAATTTTCTATTCACACAGCCTAATTTGAATAAAACGAATTGTGTTTTTAATGAAATATGTGCAAAAAAGTAAGCGCAAATATATAATTAATTAGTAATGAAAGTGTTCGCTCCTAAGCTCGCGGAAATAAATGAGTTTGTATTGTGAACTGGCACAGCGAAAGAAAATAAAGTTAAACAAAGTAAAATTTATATTAAAAGCTGATTAATTATCCAGTTTTGATCAAAATTGAAGTAGATTTCCATTTTCTATTTCAAATTTATTGGGGGTAGTAAGAAACTTACGGAAGAAGTCGTTATAAATTAATCTACCGAACCTTATTAGGCTTTGTGCTTGAATATATCAAACTGGGGTAGCTGACAACAAAAAGTTTAGTCAGTTTCTCATTGGTTATTAGGAAATCTGACTTATTTTTGTCTCACTACAAGCCTAATTGCGTTTTTTAGCTTAATTTTACTAATAGAAAAAGCAAGTGGAAACAAGCTATCTACATTGCCAAATAGCTTAAATTAATTTAATTACACTACACGTTAAATATATATTTGCAAAAACAAATTAAAAGAAATACTATAATATTAAGTATAAGGTTTTTTCATAGTTCATTTTGTTTAGTAATTTGTTTTTTAAAAACAAATTAACTATCAAATTTTAAAACATTTCTTAAAAGTTTACTTTAAAAAATACAATTTCTTTTACATTGACACCATTTCAGTTTCTACCTTTTTATAATAATATTTTAATTTATTTTTTTACCCAAATAAAGTGTTTTAGACGCGGTTCTACAAAAAAATGTTTAAAAAAAGGGACAAAATCCACAAAAAGAAACGGGTTTTACTTATCCCAAAATTATATGGTTATATATTTACAAGCCTAAATTTCATTTTTAAGTTGTGTTACTTTTGAAAACCTTTGCCTATATAGTTTTAGGTTGCTGCTTTTGTTTAATGCTACAAAATAACTATATCTTAGAACGATTATTACAAAAAGATGTTTTTTAATTAGAAATTAATTTTTACCACTTTCAAATAAGTTAACACTTTTGAACATTTTGATTACAAGATTATTTAATTGTGGTGTAGTGGTAAGTACACTTGTTACACGTCGTTGGTTCAATCCCCACTGCTCTCATGCTGTAGCGCCCTTGAATAAGGCGCTATAAACGGTATGAACTCCCGCTGAGCCAGCACTTAATTATCGGGCAATTATTATGTATATCATATCCCAACAGCCAGGGGCAACTCGAGGCTGGGTCGGAACTGATGTTACTCTTATGTTTAGGTCGTGCATTTGACTTTTCCACATCGAGGATAAAGGTATATACAAAAATGTTGTATAATTTTTTATTCCAAATTGATTGAGTGTAGTCAGAAACTTACGGAAAAAGTTGTTATAAATTAATTTACCAAACCTTATCGGGCTTTGTACTTAAATATATCAAACCGGGGTAGCTGACAACATAAAGATAATTAATAATAAATTCTTAATGCCACGTTGTGTTTTAAACTTTTGCTGCTCCGCGTAGGCTATCGAGTTAGTTTACTGCTTTTTTATTCATTGAGAGACCTAACCTAGTTTAGTTTTACTATAAGCTTTAAGATGGTAAAAACACTTGTTGCACCACCATGAGGTCGTGGGTTCACTGCGCTCATGCTGTAGCGCCCTTGGGTAAGGCGGTTTAAACGGTATAAGCTTCTGCTGAGCCAGCACTTAATTAGCAGAATAATTACTGAGCAATTCATTATGTTCAGGTCGCGCATTCGACCTTTTCACATCGAGGATGAATATATATACGATAAAAAAAATTGGCTTTAATTATTTTGTTTATGTTTTTTTAGAGTAAGTTTTTGTGTTAATTACAGTGACAAAACTACAAAAGATATCACAGTTACGAATTTTTTTGTATTATTTTTAAAGATACACTAAACGTCGACTTACATCACAATATAATAAGAAAATTATATTATGTCCTTTCTTGTACGATGTTTTCGCTTACGAATTTATTATAAATTATTTACAGAGAAAACATTCACACTGTTATTTCTATCATTTTTGATTGTTCTGCAGTATAACTAAGTACACAATAATAAAAAAATACGATTCAAAGAATAAAGTTACCCTTAACTACCATAACAAAGAATACTAAAGATTGTATTTGGTTAAGTATTCTGTCAAAGTTAAAACGAAAACACAATGTTAAAGTTAGCGTCTCGGTATTTTAAATTTTAAAACTAAAATTTTGGTTTAATATGAAAGTTGAATAATTAAACTTTAGTGTTAGTTATATTTATAACGTTTGGTTTCAGCCTAAACATAGTTCTTAAATAAAAGTTCTTAAATAAAAATGATATCTTTTTGTTTTGTTTGTAGCTTATGTGTAACAAAATAATTAAGAGCTTGTTCGGTTTATTAATATATACATAATTGTTTAATCCATATACATAATTGTTGAATCCATATAATACGTGCCATTTAAGAGATCTAATTTTTAATGGATTTAACGAATGGTAAATACTAGTTTTCAACTAAAATATTTTAAATAATAAAATTATTTTTTAACAAAAATGTTGTTTATTATTTTGCCTATTTTATTTACATTTGGTACAACTTGTACATTATATTTTATTATTCGTTAACAAACTGTGGCTTTTTTAATTGCGAGTGGTACGAATACTGTTGTGCAAATTCCTACTGCACCTCGTCTTCTTCATTTTGTAATCCTGATACCGACAATTTATTCATAGCCGTCGTAGGACTAACAAAATTAAAAAACTTTTTTTCTAACACATAATTAAGTGTATGTTCTAAACACAAAATCGTGAGTAAAATATTATAAAAATTAAAACATATATTACTAATTTCAAGTATTGGTCCAATTATTGGCATAGTGGTTGCTGGAATTGCGATTGTAACAGGAATAATCATTTTGATAATAAGTTGCTGCACTGCGGCTAATCGAAATACTGGACGGGTGAACACAACCGGGGCAGTGCAAGGTACAGTTATCTGGTCTTATATATTAGTAAAATTTAACTGTAAAAAAGATTAGGTTTTTATTATAAATACCAGTGGAAATCGAACCCGGCACTTTGTATGATAAACCCAAACGTTTTTTTACATATTTTTATTCTTGATGTAGGAACGTCAAATGCGCCACTTAAACAGAGTAACAACTGTTACTCCAACCCAGTCTCGAGTTGTCTTTGGCAGTTCGTGATATTTCAAATTAGAATTGCCCGATAATCATGGTGCTGATTAAGTGCTGGCTCGGCAGCAGTTTATACCATTTATAGCACCGTACTCGATAAAGCAAGAGACTGGTGGGGATTAAACCCACGACCTCATGTGGTACAGCAAGTGTTCTTACCACTACACCACGCCTTGAAGCCAACGTGCACACTGATGCATTGTTAGTATTAATTTATTTTTATGCATTATAGTACAACAGCCAGTGGTATCTTATGTTAATCCACAGCCTCCTGCATATGTTCAGTACAACGCCCAGCAACCTGATTCAGTACAATATACCAACCCTGTTGCGTACCAGCCGCCTTCTTATGGAAATTCTCAGCATACCTATGCAACTAAGACAACTAATATGGAAAATATATAAAACGTAATTATAAGCGTTACAAGATGCTTGATTTAACCAAAGTAAAGGCATTTAATTTTCTTAACAAGTGAAATCTACATCACTGGACTATGCTTTATAATCATCGAAATTTTTTGTTATATTTAAGACAAACTTCGTTGCAAAAACGAAGTAAGTGAAATTAACAAATATTAAGTTGCTAATAAAAATTCCATAGATGATGCTATTTTATGTAAAAAAAATTTTTTTTAATTGTTTTAATAAATGATTGTTTTCGTCTGAACTTCAGGTTTTGAGTAGTAAATTAACTAGTAAAGTACACTAGAGAAAGCAACGTTCCGTTTACCGTAGGAGAGAATTTAGGAGGACCGTATACCATAGGAAAGAATTTAGGGGGACCGTAGTTTAACTATGTTTTGTCTAGATCCGGGCAACATACGTGACGCGTTTTTTTGTGTGTAAATTTATTCTCGATGTGGAAAGGTCGAATGCGCGATCTAAACATAGGGTAACATTTGTTACCCCGACCCAGTCTCGAGTTTTCTTTTGCAGTTTGGGATATTATACATTATTATTAACCGATAGATACGCTGCTAATTAAGTGCTCGCTCAGCGGGAGTTTATGTTGTTTATAGCGACACACTCAAGGGCGCTAGAGCATGATAGCAGTGGTAATCGAACTTACGACGTCATGTAGTGTGGTTTTTTTTTCTACACCACGGTGCCGGTGTTCGCAACCAGCAATTGATTTTGGGTCGTGGTAATATACCCAGCCACCACAAACGTCAGTTTTTTTATTTTTATCAGCTCTAAAATTAACATTTATGACTTCATCCATACATAAATAGTTTAAAAAATAGATATCTGTTTTATTGTAAAAAATCGGCAGTAACTAATAAAATAAAAAGTTGCAAAGCGGCCTTTAGTGTTTTAAAATATGCAGCACGTAGCGCAATGGTTAGAACACCTAACGTTACAACGCTTGATCACATTTTGTTTAAGGTGCCATTATTTAAAAATTAAACGCTAAACGGAACTAACTTCTGCCATGACAATTTTAATTTAGGTGTTCACTTTAATTAATTTGTTTGGCCATAACAGTTTAAACTTAAGTGTTCACTAAATATACTGTTTATTGATTGTTTTTTTTATCAGTTTTATATTTATTTTTCCTCAATGTTTTTTTTGTCGTGGTATACCGTAAATTGAATTTGAATTTTTAAATTCGACAACGCAAAGTAATAGAAATAATTAAAGGTTGTTTTTAATGCCAAAAAAGTAAATAAACAGGTCCTGCCGAGATTTGAACTCGGATCGGTGGATTCAGAGTCCACCGTGCTAACCGTTACACCACAGGGCCACAATGTCATTCTTAAGACTAAAAAGATAGCTTGATGTGTGTGCTTTACCTTCAGGCGGGAAAAGCCGGCTTACATGCACAACAATTAAATTATAAAACAAAAAATGCTAAAAGGTAAAAAATGGTTATTGCAGCAAGTCGATAGATTTGAACAACCACCGGGTACAATCACATTTGCCTGGTGTGCTGGCAAATATTTTATTGATATTGTAACATACTGTGTTTTATTATCCTCGCTGTTATCTTTCTGGTCTGACGCCTTCACTCTTACGTCACTTCTCCTTTTAGCTTACCGCCACTTCTTATGTTAGATAAAGTGTTGACTTGAGATTTGAGGTTGCTTTACATTATTTATGACATTGTTTATGTAAATACTAATGGATTCTATTTGAATAAGGTTTACCGTTATTAAATTAATAAACTGTTGAATATTGTGAATATATTAAGAACTTAGTACACGGTTCTAACAATATAATTGGAAATAATTTTTTTACCCTAAAACTAACTACAAGGTGCAACATAAAGAATGTTACCAGATTATTTAACAAAAGTACATAGTGGATTAGGTAAAAGAATATATTTCAATTTTAAAAAGTATGTTTTTGTAAAAAAATTTTAATTTTGTGTTATAGCCGCAAACGACGATAGGTTTTTTTAAATAAATGGAAAGGAAACAAATAAAACGGAAACAAAAAAAGTTGAAACAAATGAAACGGAAACACCATAACAAAAATTTAAACCGTATATTATCCGCTCATTTTTTCAAAAACCATTTGACCGTATAGACATTTATTCAAAAGTTCGAAGGCAACGTTTTTATTTTTTAAATTAACAGTAGTTTTTAAATATAAGGTTGAGTTGAATATCGGTACAACAAAAACTGTTATTTTCGACAACGTACTTTTTTTCCGTGACGTTACTGTAATTTTTTGTTTTTTTGTAAGAATACTTGCGTTCAGAATATAAAGATACGGTTTAAATTTTACCACTGCCGGGTCAATAAAATCAGGCACAAAATAAATATGAATAATAACTGAATATAAGAATAATATATAGATGGATTGCTTATATAAAATTTAGTTTTTAAATTTATTTTAAGGAGGTTGAAAGTTAGGTTTATAAAGAAAAGTTGTAACATTAAAAAAAGTAATACATTTACTAACTGTTGCCTAAATATTACATTAAATTTAATAATTCTGTGGTACTCTAAGCCCAGTTTTAATATTTTTTTAATTTTTAGATGATTCCTATAACAAATATTTTTATCCTCAACGTAGAGAAAGGTCGAATGCGCAACCTAAACATAAAGTAACAACATTTAATCTGACCTAGTCTCAAGTTGCCTTTAGCAGTTTGAAATAGTATATAGATTATAATTCCACGATAATTAAACCGCTGGTTCAGCAAGAAATTATACAATGTATAACGCCTACTTAAGGGCGCTACAGCATGAGAGCAGTGGAGATTAAACGCACGACTTCATTTGGTCTAGCAAGTGTTTTCACCACTACACCACGCTGTCGGTTTTTGTACACATTATTTAACTCATGAATATCGGACACATTTTTATTAGACTTTTTATGGAAAAATTTTAAAATATTTTAATTGACTAGACTAAACTTGTAACCTTTTAAACCTTGACAATTTTTGTCATTTTTTAATCACGTACTATTCTCTAAATATAAACATAACAATAATATAGCCATTCCGAAGTGTTTTGTTTTTAACAGTTCAAGAAATTATGATAGTTAACTAAACTCTAAAACTTTTTGTTTTATATTTAGAAATAAGAAAATTATATCTGTAACAATTCAACCCTATGCCTTATATAACATAATAAACATATGCATGTTTTTTTGTGTTTAACATTTTAAAAAATTATGACGTTTTTTTAATTTTTCCAATTAATTTTTTTTTAATTTTTCCAATCAAATTGCCTTTGCTTAACTTTATATCGCTTTAAACAAAAATGCGATAAGTTACATAATGAACAAGTTTGATGATTTTAAGTTTAAACGTTGTATCTGGGCCATGGTATACATATAACAATGAAGAATATTATATTAGTTTAACTAAGGTAAACTATACAACAGCAGTGAAAAAATGTGCAGAAATGAATGCCAAGTTGGCTACTTTAAAAACATCTGGAAACTTTTAGTAAAGAATTAAAATCGCTAAAAAGTAATATTTAATATTAAAAAAATGATAAGGTTTTTTTTACTTGTGTAAAACTTATATTCTGAAAACTAATTGGGACTTTCAGTTAAGTTTTTAACCTTTTTTTGAGACGCTAAATGTTTGTTTTTGCTCCCTTTAATGAAATTTGTCTGGACCGCATAACTAGTTTACATGAAATTCGTATTTAATTATTATGTGCAAAGGTCGAATGCGTTTTTTTTAGAATATAATTGCCCGATAATTTTTCTGCTGATTATGTGCTGGCATAACATAAGTTAATACGATTTATAACACATTTTACTTAAATACTTGTTACAATTGGGCACTAAAAACTAAATAAATTTGTTGCCTCGTATTTTAAGTGATTTATTTTAAATTCTGCGATCTTTAAGAAAAAACTTATTTTAAATATTTAGGCCAAACTAGAACAAATCCAGGTAATATCAATTCTTATTTTAAGTGCTGGGTATTTTAAGTGCTTGCTGGGTAATCAAACCAACTGAAATAATGGTGAACCTGATAATTGGGAAGGTAATGAGAATTGTGTTGGGTTAAGGAGTGATGATTTAAAGTGAAGGGGTCATCAATGTCATTATCATATCAGATATATTTGCCAACGAAATTTTCAAGGTAAGTACCTTTTATTTAATTTTTACATTTAGCGTTGTTAAATTGTGTTTGTTAAATCAATAAAACGTAAATCAAAAATATATACCTTCTTCTTTAAACTAGAAAATAATTTGTAAATTTTTGTTATTTTACTACCACTATGACAACAACTACTATGACACCCCTTTTTTGATAACAACTACTATGACAACCTTATTTATTATTGTTGTAGTACAATTTATATGGTTTTACCCTAAATGTGAATCTATTATATTTTATAATGTTGGCTTACATAATTCATATTGTTTATAAAAACCTCTTATTTAGAACCTTCCGTTAATAATAGGATGTGCAACTGCTGGAACACTTTTTCTTCTTATCATTCTTGTGAACCTTCTTTTATATTTTAAACGCAAAAATCGGGCATGTAAGTAAAACGAAATAAATTTTTAAGTCTATGGGGTATGTGTTAGCTACCTGATTACATCACATGCGCAAATAGTATGGCATTATTGCGATAGAAACATGATTTTTTACCGCGGTAAACTACTGCAAAGGCTAGTATGCTACATCATAAAACAATTTCTTTTATTAATACTATCAGCAGTGGTTGGTATTGTAATAAAACAATACAAAAGTACGGGATGCGAAATGGTTCGGACTGTATGTAAACGTTAACAAAACTTCGCGGAATACGAGACGGAACGTAACTTTTGTACTTTACTTAATGCACCTAAAGGGATAAAGGATTATGGAAAGTTTACTTTAAAAGCTAAGGCGGTATAAAAAATTTCGGTATTTCCTGCACCCCGCAACTTTCCGTATTTAAGTACTACCCTTGTTATAACTTATATGCTTATAATAAAAGAAATATATTATGCTACTTTGCTTTTTATTGTGTCAATTCCCATTTTTTAGAATCGGAACTTAAAAATATACAAAATACGTTTTTTATTATAAAGAAAATTTTTAACTTAACGCCTGTTTACACGACAGGTAACGTTGCGTAACGTAACTTTACGAGTTTTCGGAATTTCTTTTTTAAATTTCTATAAAAAATATCTAATAAAAGTATACCGCTTACAAAATCTTGCGTAAATTTTGCTCCAAACACAAAACTTTACGAAAACTTACGTAACTTTCGTACGTGTGAACGACGTTACGAAGCGTACGCCGCGTAAAAGGGCCTATATTTTAAATATTTAACTATTAAATGTAAAAATAGCGTGTTTACAGCGAATAATTTTTAATATTTCTGAGGGATCCAGACCCTCTTAGCGGTGATGTGATTTTCTAAAATTAGCCCCCCATTTATTTAACCCACGAGCCGCCACTGACTGTTGCTGAATAGAGTTTCGTGTTTTGACATATTTATTAATTCGGTAATTTTGCCAGATCGTTTGTTGTTAAAATAAGTAATTGATCTTGGTTGTTTATCATAGGCCGGCCATGACCTAATCGGAGTTACACCTCTTGTCTAACTCATATTTAAATCCGACCTGTTTCCCTTATAGGTTTTTTGCTCACATTTCAACTTTGACGCTAAAATTACAACAAACATTAAAATTATAATGGGATTACAAATTAAAATAAAAAATGGACTACCTGATAAATTTACTACAGGCAACTAGAATGCTTTAAATTGCAATTAAAAATGTAACCTACATGCTTGACATAAATTGGTGCATGGAAATGGTGGCAAATCCTTTAAAGGACTCAACCGCTTCTCCACCATCGGTAAAGTTGCCTTTTTAGAGCTAATAAAGTGTTTTACCTAAAATATAACGCAACTGTTTTTCTATAACACAAAAAATTAACTGATACAATAGGTTGTTAAAGTTAAAAAAAAAACGTTATTCAGCTAAAAAAAATATGGTTTTGCACAATGCTAAAATTTACACATGAATTAATGTAAAAGCAATAATTTTTTTTGCAGGGTACTAATAAACATTCTTGCAGGGTACTAATAAACATTCAATTATTTTGCTATTAATGTTATTAAATAGTGTAGCGAACCGGTCATGGCGTCGGACTACGAGCCGGAAGGTTTCTGGTCGAGCCGCACCAACGTCACACTATTCACCCTTGAGCCGGGCGTTTACGGATAGCTCAACCACGTCCTAGAAGCACACCCCTCCCACTAAAAAATATAAAACCTATCACATTAAGGTGATATGGAAAAAAAGGTAATTTAGTCTACGTCAAGTATTTGCAATGTGTGGCCAACAAAAGTTGCGATTCATGTAACCAAAGCCAGTAAGGTTAAATCGCATTTTTATATTACACTGAAGTCAGATAATACCCTCATATAACTTACCTCCTTAAAAAAAATTCCCTGGTTTTACAATGTATTGGCTATAACTGTAATATAAATACAAAATGTACTTATTAAAATTGGGTGTGTAGAATCAATTGTAATAAGCCTATTACAATCAATTCTAAGTTCAAGCCAATTGAATGTCATTGACCGGACACGTACAACAATTATTCTCGTTACAACGGGCGTCAACTTCAAACAATGCACTCTAAAATCGCCCTTAACGAGAATTAGCCACGTAACCTGTACGTAGAAGGCCAGCGGTTTTACAACGAACGAACTTTTATTGCCTTTCGGTTTTGCTATAAATACTGGAACATTTTAAACATTCTTCACCAATCTACTGATAGTTGGTCACCGTCGCATCTCGCAATAACTGGACCTACAAACCGTACTGTAAACGTAACGTCAGTCTAGTAATCTAGGTGATCTTGTAACGTAACCGTAAATCAAACCGTGTAAGTGTTTTGCCATATTACAATAAAAGTATTACTGTTAACGTCTTTACGTATTGTCGTTTATACGTATTGTCGTTTATATTATAACAATAAATCAAGTAACTCTACAGGGGCAACCACTAGGAAAGTGGCGACATACCTAAAATCAAGCTTTTTTTGTGACAGTTACTAAATTTTAGCAGTAATATTAAACAAAATAAAAAACAATACATTACCTTGGAAGTATTCTTAATGTAATAACCTAACGGCTATAAAACTTAGTTTTGACTAGCCGGTTAGGGCTAAACAAAACCATGTGTCCACTTACCATAGGCGTCAAATTTTTGTTAAGAAAAAAATGCAAGGGTAAAATGTCGCCTGGACAAATAAAAACCTATTCCATTTAGCCAAGTTTTTCTTTGTTTTAAACAATGAAATAGATAAATTTTACTAAAAATAAATGTTTAAACTTTAAAAGTGTAATTTTTAAGTCATAAAGTACTGGCACCAAGACTAATGCTGTATTATACAAAAGGCCACCAGTCGGATGAATTTAATTCAAACAAGATTGTTTTTATTAGCATAATCATGAGTCACATATGCCGCGTATTAAAACAAAAATGCCAACCCAAGGCCGAAGATAAGCGCAACGTAATTTTTAAGTGGGTATTGGAAAATACACTTTTGTAGTTGAAGTTAATGGTTATTTTTGCGTAGTTAATAATATTTTTATTGTTTTTTTCTCATTTTGTAAATTAACCGACATCAAGTTATATTAAAACAAAATTTTTACAAAAAGTCCAATAATGCTATCTTTTTATACATCAGCAACTAATGCAACGTGTTTGTAACATACAGTATTAAATCTTAAGTTTAAATTTTTCGCTTTCAATTCCATTTAAAACCACATTACATGGTTTAAGCATTATATCAAGTTTCAACAAATCGATAATTTAAAACAGTGTCATCTGCTCATGTGTCTACCAGCATAATACATTTGCAATTGTTTTGTGTACACAGCAGCACTTACTTTTACTGTTTGGGCATCTTTTTTAATAGTCGAACTGCTACCTAAAAGTTCGACTATAGGTCGTTTTTCGATTACTTACAACTCGTTCGCCCTTGGCGGTAATTTCTGGGGCGATCGTAATATGTTTGTATTAGCTTTGTTATGATTATAGCTAGTTGTTGAATTGATTGATAAATTGACTTTTTTTTTTCGCCCAAGTCAATCTAAAGTTCTAACTTTAACGCTATCATTAAAGCTTCAACCGTTTATAAAGCAGTTAGCTTTTAATAAATTCCGTTGTTTGCTGTCTGATTTGTCATATACTAAGCACTGTTTTGTGATCGTATAAAAATATTTTTTTATGCCATTACTATGTTAAATGAACTAAAGACGTTGCGGTGAAACCACTCGTGCATAAAGAAAATAAAGACGTCATTTTAATAACATTAAAAACAATTAAAGATAAATACAGTTTTTATTGTCGGGCCAGAATTATTTGCGGTCCGGCTAAAGTTATTTTGTGTTCTGGTCAAACTACTTTTATGGTCAGGTCAGAATTTATTTGCCCTTGTAGCGAATTAATTGATTAAACAAAAATAAGCTACATCAACCCAACTTAAAGTAGAGCCCGGGGTAATCAAAAATAAGAAAACACAACTGCTATTCTTTGATACGCGCCTTAATTATCACAAGCGTAAATTTGTAAATAAGCGTTTATTATTTGATGACTGTATTTCTTGCACATTCGAACTTTCATGAGGTAGGTAATTGCGACGATCGACGAATAAAAGGGCCTCTGTGGGCATCATAGACATATTAGCCTCGTTTGGGCATTTCGGAAAAATAATAGGCCTTCTGTGGGCATCAGACATGGGTGCGTCGATTATTATCTTTAGTCGGCCATCGTTGGGAAAAGAAACTAGGTAGTTCGTGCAAGAAATGTATTTCATCTTGTTTACTTGACCCGCTTGGCAAAGAAAAACACGTAAAAGAAATGCTGCCATGGTCTCTTTTCCGTTTTTTCCAAAGTGTTGCCTAATAATGAAATCTTAGGAATTGCTTAGCTCCGTTTGCCCGACTCCTTGAAAGGTGTTTATTTGGTCTGAGAACAAAAGGGAAATCACCATTTGGAGCGAATTAATTATTTAATTTTTAAGAACTGCCGTTAGTTGTTTACAAGAATATAATATTCTGGCAAAATCTTGCGAAAATAAACGTTGAATTTAAGTATTGTCTAAATCCATGTTTGTTGGGTGGCGTCCGTTCAGCAGAACGAAATTGCCGAAATAAATCGTTGAAAAACTAATTTAATACCAGAAAAACGAGGTTGGAGTTCCCATGTGAAAAAAGACGGCAAATTCAATAAACAAGGCATAGGTAAAAGCATTGGAACACGTTGTCAAAAAAGGGAGGAAAATTCGCCAAAGCTTGTCAGAAAATAAATAATAATTACATTTCAAATTAACATCAAAAATACGCTACACCTTATGGCCAAAGTTATTTTGTGGTCATACCAAAATTTATTTGCATGCGGTCTGGCCAAAGATATTTTATGGTCGGGTCAGAATTTATTCTCGGTTAGGCCAAACTACTTTGGCTGTCCTTCGTTGGTGTCAGCTGTCGAACTATATTCACTGTCTTGCCAAACCATGGCAGTATTGCCTAAGTTTTTTTATTGCCGTACCTAAATAATATTACCGACTAGCTGAAATGTTTTTGTCATGCTAAGTTTGCTTCACAGCTTTGCCAAATGTTAATTACGGTCTGATATCTTCGCTAACCCGTTTAGACAGTCTTGCTCAAGTTACAATTTTAAAAGATATTGACTACTGACAATAATAATGTATTTTTTGTCCCCTGCAGCTGAGTATTTCAAAGCTTCAGTGTATTTTATTTGTATCTATGAAGTTTTGTTTGCAATTTAGATAATATTTTAAAGTGTATTTTTAAGCAAGACTGTAATAGGAAATACATTTATTTAAAAAAAGAATGAAACTAGAACTCAAAAAAATAAAACAAACAACATACACACAAAATTAAATACCCAATTAAAAGTTTACACCAAGACATCTAAAATTTTCACAATAAAATTGCTTGGATAAAACAAAATTAAGTTTCCACAAGACGAGGACCATAGTGGACATATTATTGGAAAGGTTATTATTTTGTCTTGATCAATGTATTGTGTAAAACTTTTAAATTAAATATTTAAATTATATATGTATATTATTATATCACTTAGTTTTTTCAAATTTTAATAGCACACCCATTTATAACGTCACATAATATTGTAAATAGTAAATAAGTTTAATTTATAATAGTTGTAATTTCATTTAAGGCACATTCTCTTGCATTATAACTTCAAAAATTTTTTACAGGACGCAGGATCTATGCAAATGGTGGACAAACAAATTATTGCTAAAATTGGTTGATGACGGTGTAAGCAATGTTAGAGAATTACAAAGAGCGGTCAATTTATATGTGAAGCATGACCTATTTAAAGATAAAGAAGTTCCCATTTCTACGAATCGCCGATTTTTCCTGACCGCAAGAGATTTAGCAAATCATTTTTATAAAGCATTTGTACAAAGAAAGCTTTCAAAATTTGATCAAACAAATGAAAAACTTTTAATTGATGAATGGAAAAAGTCATATGGTACTACTGATGACAATGTTTTGTATCGACCCTATGTCGCAAAAGGAAGGGGACCAACTAGTGAAAAAAATGATGTTGAATTGGATAAAATCCCTATTATCAAAAGTAGGCAGTCACTACTATATGTTCACCAATTTCCATGGCAAAAACGACTGCTTGAACGATATGATATGGTCAAGAGATGTGTCTTTTAGATGCTTCTTACAAAACTTCAAAGTATGCTCTTTTCTTATTTTTTCTTTGTGTTAAAACTAACGTTAACTATCAGGTTGTTGGATCATTCATTATACAAAATGAAACAGCTGATAATATTCAAGAGGCTCTTAAAGTTTTGCAAAAATGGTGTCCCAAGTGGAATCCTTCTTTTTTTATGACAGATAAGTGCGATGCTGAAATAAATGCAATTGAAGCTACATTTAAAGGTGTATATTTTATAAATAATTAAAAGGTTAGATACCAAGATTATTTCGTAAGTTTAAAAATAATATTTATTTGGTTGTTAGTTTATTTATTTCTTTTCATATATATTTTTAAACAGGCTGCCGGGTTCTTATATGTGATTTTCACCGTGAACAGGCATGGGAGAGATGGGTAAAAAAAGGTGAAAATGGTGTTGGAGATAAAGAAAAACGGCAACTTGTGTTAAATTTATTGCGATCCATTGCTTCAGCTAATACAAAGGAAATGTTTAGCAATGCCCTTCATGACCTGCACTCTAGTGAAATTTGGAAAGAAAACAACAAATTCAAAAACTATTTTAATAATATTTGGAAACCTACAAAGGAAGTATGTTCAAGTTGTAATAACAAATTAACATGGATTTTGTTAATGACAAATATTTAACTTATGTGTATTTGTAGCGTTGGGCTTGGTTGTTCAGGAAAGGAAAGCTTCATGTTATAATTAACACCAATAATGGAGTAGAACGACAGAATAGAACTTTAAAGGAGTGTCATATTCGGTTCCGCGCTGACAAATCTTTGCCAGAAAATCTAAAACAGTGAAAATAGTTTTTTAATCTAATTCTAAATTATACTCATATATTTTTTAGTCATTTTAATGTTTAATTTCATTGGAGCTAAAGTAAATTTACAAATTTTTAGGGCCAATAAGACCTGTTTTTTGCTTTAAATACTAATTTAAATAAGTTAAATAAAAACAATCATTTTTAAAGCATCTAAGACTATTTTAAATTAAAAACACAGTTTTATTTTCTTTTTATTTTAGATACAAAAACGGCAATATTGCTGCATCCAGCAACTTCAGGCAATACAATGATATTGTGCCAACCTATTTGCGAGACAGACAGCATGATGTTATTAGACACTGCATGCGTAGGATAACATCTGCAGCTGAGGTTACTCTGGAATCAATAACCAAGAAGGAAGATTTGTAAGAAATTTATACGATTTCAATTAAGAAATTTCCTAAATGTACATGTCAAGACTTTCAAAGACACTTTTTACCATGCAAACATATGTTTAGCATTTTTGAAAAATTTTCTGATGTATCGTGGAATAGTTTCCCATCATGGTACATAAATTCACCCTCCATGACTCTGGATCCTTGCATTGTTGATCCTACCACCCCAGTTACCCAATCAGTAAGTGAAATAGACCAAAAGATACCAACTCTTTTTGTGTAAAACCAACTTCACAAAATTTTAATAACTTAAATACCTTACCACAACAGATTACTAAATCTAAACGTGGAACCCTAACCAGAATCTCTGAAGCCTTAACAACTATACAAGATTTATCACTTGATATCATTTCAGAGAAAGCCTTGTTAAAGGCGGAAGCGGCATTAAATAATGTTATTGTGGATTTAAAAAAATATTGTAAACATGATTGTGGGTTACGTTTGTCAGGATCAGATAACAATGGAAAAGTAAAATCAGAAAAAAAAACAACAACGACATCACAATGACATAGAGAAGTGCATGATAAACTTCCAAGAAAATATCCCAAAGTGAACAAGTTTGTATCCAGACACGGCAAACATGCAGACTTAATGCGCGACCTTTGCCGAGTAACTACTTTGTTCCCTAAGGACCGGGAATTCCAGGATGATGGTTCTGATTTTCAAAATCCACCAGTTAAAAAAACCCGAATTAATATGCCAAATATAAAGATTCAATCAAAACCAGTGGCTATAATAAAGAAGGTTTGTTCCCCCTATCTCAACCCTAAAAAAGTATGGTTTGATTAAAAACTCTTTAAATAATGGTCCTCATACTATTTCGTTTGTAAATATAAAGTCGTTAGAACCTTGTCTTGCTGAAGGTGAATTACAAGTTTTGCGGACTTATGACTCGGACTTTACTGAAGGTTGGTTATATGATGAAGTTATTAACAGTTACTTATGGTGGTTAAGCAAACACTATCCTTATATCTTGTTTGTTGACTCTTCAGTTGCTATGACCTTAAGCAAAAGACCCTCTATTGATAGGCTGTGGAGAAACATTACCTTGGCTGGTAAAAAATATATTTTTGTTCCCTGGAATAAAACTCAACAAAAATTGGGGTTCTCAATTGTAGAAGTCATAAGTAATATGTCACATACATTGCAACCAAATAGCACAAATTGTGGTGTTTTTGTTTGTATGTACAGCAATTGGCTAACTTTGAACCACGACCTTGTTCAACAACACCAGCAATCATCTTTTAACTACCGGCAGGAAATTTACACTGCTATTGTTGGCAACTGCCTTGAAGGCAGATATAACAAAAATAAATGTAGACAGTGTGACAATAGCGATGACAGTAAATGTGACTTGGTTTGAGTGTATGAGATGCCAAAAATGGTATCACACTCAGTGCGTTGGCTTATCGTCGACTGAAGCAAAAAAGAAACATTTTTTGTACCCTTGAGCAATTATATAAAATAAATAGCTAATATTTTTATATATATATATATCATCTATCAGGTTTTTGTGACTTGCTTTAGTCGAGTTTTTCTTTCAAGTTAATGTGACTCACTTTAGTCGAGTTTTTCTTTCAAGTTATTGTGACTCGCATTTAGTCGAGTTTTTTTTCAATTATTGTGACTTACTTCTTTTTTGGGCACAAAAATTTTGTTCAAAATGTTGATATTATTGGCTGTGTTTTATAATGGTTTTGTTGACTGTCTGTCTATCTGTTTTGGAATTCATTACATAATTTTTTTGCGTTAAAAGATATTAACTATGCTGTTTTTTGTTCATAAAGTTTAGGATTTGTTGTTAATTTTAAGTTTTTGTTTTGCAGATTTATTTATCCCAAAAAGTTTAAAAAAAAATTATTTTAATAAAAATGGATTGTAACAATATTACAATTAACACGGGTGGGGGGGGGGGATTACACAAAAAACTACTACAGCGGGTGAGTAAACATTTATATTTACCAAGATGTAATATTGTTTGCTAAATTTTATTAATTTTTTTAGTATTTAACCTATGTACCATATTTTGTGTTCATTTATTTTAAATTAAATGCAATTTATGCAGAAATGCCAACAACAACAAGAGTAACAAAAAGAGGTGGTGTCCGAAACGGAGAAGGCGCGCCAAAAAAGTGGATGCCCGCAGCATTATCTCTGCCGCAAAGTATAATTTAGTTAATATTACATAACTAACTATGACTAAAGATTATCACGATCATTTTTTTTCTTAACTGTTAAAATCTTATGCAAGTAATTTGAACTTCTAATGTAGATATTTTACAGAGAACAAAATAGTGCTAGCCTGGAGCCAAACAGCTCCATCCTCTCCATTAGATCAGAAAGGTTCCAGGCTAGCCAACCTCTATGGTCGGTATCAAGGGTCTCCCTTCGTCGCGGCGGAATCCAAATAACATCTTCCCGCGACGGAGAGAAGTTCCTGGCCGGAGAGGCAGCGGCAGAGGCGGGCATCCACCAGGAAGGCGTGCCTTCTACTTCTACCCCAAGGCCCATTCGGACACCACCTAACAAAAACAATAAAATTATTTCGGCCCCCCAAAAAAGCTTTCAGTTTTGCTTATACATCTTTTATCCATCAAAACACGCTATTTTTTTTACGCAAATTCCGTAGTAAAATTTCATCGATTTTCATTGTTACGTAAGTGTTACGCAACAGCTAACTATTGTTCGACCTCAGTTTGGCGCTTAAAAAATTTTGTACCGAAATAATCGACATTATCACGAAACAGTTACCATTGTGACGCAACAGTTACTATTGTTCGACATTTCAGGGTGATGTTATAAAAAGAACACCATTTTTCTTTTAATAAGATTGCATATGTATTACAAAAAAAGTTAAATCAATATTTGTACTAGTAAAAGGGGCAATATGTTTACTTTGAGATTATTTAGTGCTTGCTTTAATCCTTCGATCTCAAGCCACTAACTATTTTTTACCTCTGCGGGCTATCAAATCTGCAATCTCCCGACACTACCCTTACTTTGAAAGCTATCATTGCTTAAAATAAATATATATCAAATGTTCATAAATGCAGAATAGCTGTTTCCGGTAACAAGCAAAGATGAAGGCATAAGTAAATTAATAAAAACATTATTTGTAAGAGGTTGTGACCGCCATTTGAATAAATGTCCATCAACGCATTCTGTTATCACCGTCACAGCAAACCCACTATTTGTTACTATCGAAATGTCATGTAGAGGTTTACCACAACTTCGAAAGTGGCAGGTTTTAGAAAGATCTAAAAGCAGTTGCAAATATACTAGCACTTTCACCCCAGAAAAAAACATCTACAGTCTTACTCCATTCCCAAGATCCAGCTGAAGATGGGGTAGATGCTGATGCTTCTGACGGTATGTTAGGAGTTTAAACAACCTGGAGCCTTACAGAAATTGCCACTTGTTGTTAATTTTGCTTTCTAAGCTAAAATTTCGGGACTAAATTCCATATCTTTTTTTACAATAAGATCAATGTTATAGTTTGTGAGATCAATGTTATAGCTTAAATTGATACATATCAGGTTAAGGTATATATTCAAATAACCACCATAATTAAAAATTATACAAATATGAAAATAAGCCTACAAAATGGCTATCAGCCTATGCAATTAATTTATAGAAAATGGGGAAATTAAATTTCTTTAGTTTTTGATGAAAAAACGGAACTTTTTAACAAACTTCACATTTTACAGCATGGCTTTTACGTCAGACATTAGGGAGCAAATTAAAGAGGGGAAATTAAAAGATATGGTACCTAACAAAACTGCACCTTACAAAAAGCACGACTTTAAAAATAAATAGTAACATAAATTTTACAATAGCTCATGCAATATAACAAGTAAAATATCATTAATATGTAGCCTACAATAAGCTAGAAAAAATTAATTACTACCAATTAAAACAATGCAAAAACATTGATGCTTTAGTATAGGGTTAAGCACAGTATAAAACACAAAAACACACTTTTTTAGTATATGTAGCTTTTGCCAAATATTGCAATATTACCAAAAGTAGAGACATACTATAGTTAAAGTAGATTATTTATAATTTTATAATAAAAAAGGAAATAAAAAAATACATGACTAGATTACATTTTATACAACTTTTTATTTTATGTTGATAGCATCAAAACCATATAAACCAAGATAAGCAAACTATTGTCCAAACAATAAGGCTTGTTACGACATTGTGACGTTGCGTAGTCGGCCCTTTTGTGTGCTATTTTAAGCGGTTTCCAAAGATTCATCTTGCAGAATTGGTGCATGCGATTTAATGAAGCTGACCAGTTCTGGCGCATCATCCTCTTTCTTCGTAACCCGACGTCGATGGTGTTTTCATAAATTGAGTGAGACAAATAAGTTTTAGGGAGGATCGATTTGGGATGGGATTTATCCAACTTTGAACCGGTTTCCATGTATTGTTAGGAAATTTTATGTATCTGCGAAAAAAAAAATTTAATTAACAAGTTCTATAAAAACATCATTTTGTTTAGCAATATTAAAAAAAGTACACAGAAAAAGGCAGTCGTCAAAGCTTTTTTTGCCAAGTGACCTTGTAGTACCACTGTCCTTTTGGTGACGCTGTACAGTAACTTAAAACCTGCTCAAATCATAACATTTTAAAATACCTTCTTATTAAAAAAATGTTTAGTTATTACTTGTGCAGCCATTCCCACACGCATTTTTTGATATTGTGAAGGATGCGAATGCTCGTATGTCAACTTTGAAACAAGTTTAAATTCTTTTTCCTCTTGGAATCCTACAACGCTCTCTATCCAAGTTTTTGAAACGTACAAAACAAATAATTTTCGAACAGTAGTTCTGTTTATTTTTTATATAAACATCGATTAAATAACTTACAATTGCCGTAGGCAATTCATAGTTTGTAACTGTGTTTTCGGAAAGCATAATGTTGTGCTTTAACAAAGCTGTTCGCGCATGTTTTTTAACAACATGCTGAAGGTCAGCAAAAAAGTAGATATTACTTAACATCTCGGGCATTTTACACCCAATTTCATTTCTAAAATAATTGCATAATTTAAAATATATACGGAAAAATCATAAAAAAATCCTAATAAATAAGACAGGTTTTTATACCGATTAGAAATAACCCCGGCAGTTTTCCACATCGCTTGGTTATGTAGGAAAGCGCTTAGCATCTCCATCAATTCCAATGCCAAGGCTTTCCTAGCCTCAAACCAGGCTTGATGCTGGTTCGCGACGAACGACAAGAAAACCTGTTTGGTTTTGGACAATCACACACATGTTGGCCACTGGGGTACCCAAAATAAGCTGATATCGATGAGATAAACAAAAGAAATAAGAAACCCTTCTCGCAGGTACAATAATAACTTTCGTTCAGCGAACCGAAACAGTGCAAACTCGCTGCCATCCCGTGCGGTTTAAACACCGTACAAAATACTTATTGATATGGAAAAACTCATAGAGACTGTATTTACGTATATTTAAATATATACAGGTTATAAAGGGGACAAACAAATTAACTTCTTTATTCAAGGACAAGTCTAACGCCCATAAGGCAGTTAGACGCTCTAAATTTATTCGTTATTATATTGAACATGGTCCAATTGTATATTTTTCGCGTGCCCTTGTGAAACATTGTCGCTATTTGTTATGTAGAGCCAGTGGAAGCTGTGCTTAATTTCCTGTTCAGTCGTACTGTATTATTCTATAAATTTCATATGTAAAAATGTGGATTGACAGTTGTCCGTTTTTGTGTTTTTCCTGCGCGATTTTTATTTTCTGACAGTTAGTATATTTTTATGGTTCCTAAAACACACACCTATTTTTACTTCGCCAAGTTTTAATTTAGAATTAGTTAACAGTTAAATACCATTATAAAGGATGTAGTCGATATTATGTTTATCGCTGTGTATGTGACCTGGAGACCAGATTTTTGTAGTGTGTACTTGTAATATCGTTTTTGTATATGTGTAATGTAACTTTCGGGATAATTATGTGATGAACGTGCTTGATTAATAAATAGATGTTGTCTGTAGATTCGGTTTGCTATTTTTGACCGTTTCTAACGGGTCTTAAACCGTATTTTAGACATAAGAGACTTATACTTTATACGTTATTGCCATATTATTTGGATAAGAGCACCCTTAGGAGTCGATACTTTTTATGATTAAATTTTTCTTGACCTCAGTCCCTACAGTTACAAGGGCCCATATGCCATCAGCGCTAAACTGTTGGCATAATTTTAGAAAAAGGGTTACATTGTGCCAGCCTAAAATCCATAGTTGCAGACTTACACAAAGGAGAGGATTGCAACGTATCGATAAGAGCACTATGTACTTTTACGTAGTCAGATGTTTGTCGCATTGACATCAAAACGAATGTTAGTGGTATCTGCAATCAAAAGTTATAATTATTTATTGTTGTCTTTGAAGAAACTTAATTTCTAAAGAATATATTACTGACAATAAGATAATAATAATGTCTTAATAGTCCTTGTGTAACTATATATGAAATAGCCTCTTCTACATCTTTTGTTACAATAATATATGTTACCTGTTACATATTATCCTCTTTCCACACAAAGGCATGAATTGAAAAAAGCTGGACAAATGGCTTTCTTACGACTTTAAAAGTCGAATCCAAATACCAATGTTTGGCCTTTTGAAAAACATTTTCCTACACCTCCGTAGCAAAAATAATGTGCCTATATCCGCCTTCGTTTATGTCGTTCACAAAAAAAGGTAACCGGGATCTGATCGTCCAGTAGCGCCGAATCAATGGAACATATCCGCCTTCGTTTATGTCGTGCACAAAAAAGTAAACCGGGATCTGATCGTCCAGTAGCGGCGAACCAATGGAACTTAGGGCTTTAGGTCGTCGGTTACCCATGTACGCATTGGTTGTCCTTGTCAACAAACTTAAGGCTGGAAGTACCTGCATTGTGGGACAATGGCCCCAGCTAAAGCGCAAGGGTTTTCGTGTAGCTCGCACAACACAAGCTACGTTTAATCCTAAAATTAACAACATGTTATATGGGTTTACCTAATAACTACACCTACTTGACGACCAATCCATTAGATAGATTTACAAGTATTTTAAATGTGTCAGTTACGATTCTTATCTGGTAAAGAAGGATGATTATGCTCATGGGACGACAGGCAGTAAATCGTAAGTTGTTTTGCAAAACAGTTGCACAGCACAGTATCTTTTTTTATTAGAAACAGAACAACGACACAATATTGACGTTTTAGATTGTCTCTTTATCGTGGAGTGCCTTTAAAATGTACTTAGTTTAAATCTTTAATTTAAAATATTTTCGGGCCTATAATAAGCTTGATTCGATGTTTTAAACTTCGACAGCAAATCCTTTATGACGTCAGCGGGTTGTACGCAAATTTGTTAGCTATACAAAGTTTGCGTTCGGCAATAGAACAACGTTTTAATAGGCATAAAAACGTTTTTTATGCATCTGAACGAACAAAAACACTTAAAAAATGTAAAACTATGCTTGGGAAAGCTTATAAACGTTTTTATAATAGTTTTATTGATAACGTGCATCTTATGTAGGAACTCTAACCTCGTTTTTCTGGAATGGAATCATTTTTTAAACGATTTACTTTTGTTTTTTATTAAGTGCAAATGTTCGATTTAAAACCGGTTAGGCAATTTTGTTCTGCTGAACGGACACCACGCAATAAATATGAATTTAGCATTATTTAAATCCAGGTTTTGTTTCCGTAAAAAATAGCCAGAATTTTAGGTTCTTGTGAACAACTAACCACTAAGGGCAGTTTTTAAAAATTAATAAATTCGCTCAAAATGATGATTTTCCAACGTGATTTAAGGTTTTGAGATTCAACAGAATTTTGAAGCTTCTGTTCTCAGACCAAATGAACACCTTCCGAAATCGCACAAACGGATTAAGCAAGTTTCAAGATTTCAGTATTAGTCAAAACTTTTGATAAAAACAACGTTATTTGCGCGAAAACGTTATTGCGTGCTTTAAAAATTAAAAAAATGACAGATGAAGAGAGATCGCAGCATATTTTTACATGTTTTTCTTTAATAAGCGGGTCAAGTGAACAAGATGAAGTACATTTCTTGCACAAACAACCTAGTTTCTTACGCCCAACGATGGCTGACTTAAAACGATGATCGACGCACCCATGTCTGATGTCCACAAAACGCCAATTATTTTTTCGAAGTGCCCAAACGAAGCCAATATATCTATGGTGACCATAGGCCCAGTCCCTTTTATTCGTCCATCGTCGCAATCACCCACTTCACGGAAGTGCGAGAAATACAATCATCAAACATAAAACACCTATTACGATGGAATACGTTATTAACAGTTACGGTAGGAAAAACACACCCATTCTACCGGCACGGCATATAATCGCTTTCAAATTTTTTACTGATTCTTGGAACAAAAGTAATTTCTGCTTCATTGCTCAATAGGTCGTAAACATACACTTCACATGTTTCCACACTCTTAAAGAAAAATAAATGTTAAATATGCTTTCAAAATGATTTTATCATATGTTAATTATAAGCGATTATAATAAAAAGATATTTTTACATTAGGCACTTTGCTTATTAACAAACTTACCATTAAAACCCAAGGATTTCCTGTATTCACAAATGACATCCATGGCGTATCTTTAATAACCCTAAGCTGTATAAACTAAATATTTGTAAAATAAATAGAGTAATTGTTTTTATTTTTAATAAATGTTATACCGGTTTGCAAGTTTTTCTAGCTTTTAATAAAGATTCCATAAAAAAAAACAATTGCTGAAAACCTGTGTAGAGATCAAGTCCCACCTACATTTATTCTAGCAAATAAAGGTATATAGTTTCAATATTTTGTTTAAATCTGTTAAGTTATATATTTAATTTGTATTATTCTTACATTTTTTACCTTTTCGCAGTTGAAGAAGCATCCATAATCTGTAACAACATAGATAATGGTTGAATTAATACTGTTGATTTTTAATAACAATGTGTATTGCATTAGTTTTGTAAGTAAGTATCTTGTCATCAAGCCAATTGCTGTTATGTAACACCAATAGCAATAAAACTTTTTTAGTTAGAACATAGTTTTAAATGACTGCTGTAACTCGACTATCATCATGTTGTGAGGACCATAAATCCTTTGTATCTCAACATATTTTTTAAATAAGGTCAAGTTTGCATAAACTTTACAAATAAATTTGTAAACGAAATGTTTACTTTAATATTTTGCTGTAATTTTTCGTAGTTTTGTTTCAAGCTTTCTTACGAACAAATCACCTGTGGGATCTGTTGTCATGTTTGGTTGATCTATAAAGATAAAAATTTGAAGCAAAACAACATTGTTAACATTTTTTTAAATAATATTTAACCTTTTCAGGTTTCATTGCTTATTTTAGCATTGGTATGCTCAGATTCTTAAGATTGCATTGTTGGTGCATCCCCTATAAGTATTTGTAGTAGTTTTTCTCGTTGTTCAGAATTATATGTTTATAATTTTTCTTTTTTAGATATTTTACTAGTGATAAAAAATCTTTTTTGGGCTGTGTTTTTTTGTTTGGAGGCATAAAAAATTTTTCTTTGGTGAATTGATTTTCTAAATTCGTTGAAAATTTAGGTAATTTATGCGCCTAAGGAATGCTAACCTTATGCTGAATTCGGCAAAGTGGAATATTTGGGGCATGTCGTTTCATCGATTGGCATCAACGTTGCCAGAAAAAGTTAAAGCAGTCTAAAATTGGCCACAACCAAACAATCTTAAACAATTACAAAGCTTTATGGGATTATCGCCGTATTATAGGAAGTTTATTCAAAATTTTGCAGATATTGCCAAACAAGAGATAAAATATTGTACAACGCGCAAAGAGCTTCTGGCTATGGTTAAGGCGGTTGAACATTTTCAATTTTTTATTTATGGACGAACTGTCAATGTAAGAAGTGACCATGGTTTCCACAGATGGCTATTAAATTTTTTAAATCAAATGGCCAGAAGCCTACGCAATGCCACCCTAAGTAGCACAAACCGTCGCTAAAGTTCTAATAGAGCAGTTCTTTTTACGATTTGGCATTTCATGTGAAATTTTAATTGATTAAGAGTTAAATTTTAAATCCCATCCCTTTAAAGAAATGCTTAAAGTCTTTAATATTATCAAAACAAGGACTACGCCAGATTGGCCTTAGGCTGACGGAATGGTTGAGAGGTTTAATAGATCGTTGCAAGCCCAGCTGGTTTTGTGGGTCGAGGTAAGTCAACGTGACTGAGATGAACAACTACTATGTACCAATGGCGTATCGAACAGCGGTGCATGAAAGCACGGAGAATACCCCAGCAAAGGTATGTTTGGTAGAGAAATAAATTTGCTAACTGACTTTTTATTTGGAAGACCCGAGACCACCCAATGTTCTGCGTGAGAATACGTTAAAAACGTTCAAATCAACATCGACCGTGCTTACGAAGTTGTGGTCGTCGGGTCAAAAAATGTATTATAATCGATCAACTTCATCCAAGTTATTAAACGAAAAAGATCCCTGTATGGCTTCATTGTCCCCAACGAAATAAAGGACTATCCCCAAAACATATACCAAAAGTAGGGAACTGAAACCGGTTACGGCGAAACATTGCAAACACTGCATCGACTCAAGTAACCAACTCTCTAACATAATTCGCCTATTACTCGCAGAGGGCGCAAAATTGTAAAACCGTCTCGGTATCGTTAATTATTCCCCTTATACTTTTTGACATTTGGGCACTTGGGGGCGTAACTTATTTATCTTATCTTTTTGTAAAGCGTTGCTACTGCTTTATTAAGCCATAAGTAACCTTATTCAGTAAAATAGTATTGTTTGCTCTTATAAGAGATAGTCATTCGATATTATATGTATGTTTAACTTTTTTGGATTCTATTTGAATAAGATATTGTTAAATTCGTGTAAATAATAAATACTAATGTAAATTGATTGTGAGCTTAAGTAATATAAAAGACAAAATACATAACACAAGCAAAATATGTTATACTTTATAATCTACGTATAATATTTAGTGTTATAGTATTTTAAATTTACTTTTCTGGTTAGCCAAATTTTTTATGTTTATGATTTCATGTGCTGGTTTTACAGCTTGATTTCGTTTTCCAACTCCGTTTTAAATTTATTAACATTGTGTAATTCGGTTTTACGTGCTATTTAGCCAAGCATTATGTAAACGTAGTAAAGTTTTAATACTTACCCTGCCGTGTAATTTATTTAGATGGTCGTAGTAGGTTGATTTTTTTGTCGAATTGAAATTACACATTTGTACTCGCGCATATTTGCACAAAAATGGTAGTCATCTGGTTAAGTAATAGCATTAGCGGCTCGTCTATGGGGCTTAAACCACCAACTTTTTTAAATTGGTATATTATTTTTTTTTCTGCAATGTTTTTCGTCGCCTATTTTGGCCTCGAAATACGCAGAATTTTCGAAAAACGTAGCGTAAACATATGAGGGCTAAACCAAAATTAGGCCCACGGGCTGCCAAATACAAAATATCTTAACGCATTTTTTGCGGTCAGTTTACCTAAATGTGGAAAAAAGTTGAGAACTTCGATTAAAATATACGTGAACTGGGTATTGCATTATTATTTAAGAAAGTTTTAAGGCCTTTAAAGCAGCAAATTTAAATTAATTTTTGCATTTTTTTTAAACAATTATATGGCAAGTTTTTAAAAATAATCATAATCAGATGTAGACTAAAGGGTAGCTTGCCTGTCTGTCAAAAGAGCATAAATACAGTTTGCCAATGAAAATAAAATGTACATACTTTACTAGTGACATTCGCGTGAAAGGGCGTTTATTTTAAACATTTAATTATTAAATGTAAAAATGTTTGACCCCCCCTAGCGATGTTGTGTTCTTTTAAATTAGCCCCCATTTATTCGACCCACGAGCCGCCACTGCTCCATGCTACCAGCCTTATAAAATGTTCAGTTGTTAAAGTCGGCATTTAAACTTTCAAATATAAAAAGATAAAATAAGAACAATGTTTAAATTTATTTTAAGGTGAGAGTGCCCGATTTAAACTCCCCAGAATTACTTGCTGGGTTAAGAGAGATTGTAGCTGGTGCTCAAGGTAGAATTTGTTTTAATGTTAGGTTGTCGTTTATTAAACTATTTTGAATTATGTTAATTATACTTTTAAACAATTGGGTGTAGAAGACCAAATTGTTTTTGTGAAAGATTTTTTGATTTTTTAAACTTTTATTTAGGTCCCGTTACTTTACAATATAATCTCAATGATCAACGACAAATTCAACAAACTCACAATGTTCAACATCATGTGGAACATATAATAGCAAGGCAGACCAATGTACAGGAGAAAACTATTGTTGAACAACTAACTAAAATACAACACAATGATATAAGACTGAGGTCCAGCATAAACACAACATTACTGGTGCAAATATTCAACATCTTGGAGACAGATATAAAAGTACTGCTTGTAAAGTTTTTTTAATTTTTGCTAAAAATGTAAAACAATCATAAAATCATTACTTTTTTGTAATTAATTTTTCCGATTTAGCAAGTGTACCCGAATCAAGTACCACCCCTTACTAAGTACTAGGGATGGGCCAATCGAATCCGAGTCCGAGTACTCGGCCCGAGTATTAGGAATATTTTAATACTCGTGCTCGTCGAGCATTTTTTGGTACTCGGACACCGATTAATAATTTGTCGTTTAAGATCGTATACGATTTTCTTTACATAAAAATACACGAAGTTTGCCTTTTTCTAATAAATTATAATCTACTCTCAATTATATTACGTTATTTAAGCAACGATTGCGCAACAAATACACTTTTTACTTAATAAAAAGTGCTATTGTTTCGCAATAACGTTTTTTTTCTTAATTGTTTGTCAATTTGATTGTTGCGCAATTTGCTTGCCATATTTTGTTATTTAATTCTATGTTATTTAAAGTAGTATTGTTCACTGTCAAAACTTTATAAGCCAAGAATATATCTTCTAAATCATCCAATGTATGGTCGTATTTTGATGAAAGTGCCAATGACAACACAAAGGCAATATGTAGTGTTAAGTCCATTTATATGAAAACTGATTTATATTTTCTCATTAATTTAAATACAATTTCACACTCGGTTGGACACCATTAGCCGCTATTGTGCGCTTCTTTCTGGATCGCCTTATCGCCTGGTCATTTCAAATTTTTCCCTTTTTGCCAGCGTTCTTAGTCACGTGATTTGTGTTTCGCCTTTTATGTCTTTATTTGTATCGTAACTTGGAATAATTTTGGAATTCTACTTTTAGTACGTCATATATTTAGAATACGATTCGCCCTGTTCTAACAATTCATTTGGTCTTTAGTTAGTTTTTGTTAATTGTTTTTCTTGTGTACTAAATATTGAATAAATTGTAGAGTATTTCAATTGTTGTATCAGTCGAGTTAGACAGTTGCAATTCTGGGCCCATTATCGGTATTATTTTTATATTAACTGAGATCAATCTGTGATCAAGGGGCGTATTTTATTCTCCGATCAACCTATTGTTGGTCACGTGGGGTATAGTTAGACAAACCCTACATATAGTATGTGTAATTGCTTAATTAGTCGCGGCAATAGTCACGCAAGTTTTACTACAACTTCAATGATAAGGCATCTTTTACTGAGACACAACATTGACATTAAGCGAAGCAAGATCAGGATACTCAAGTTCCTCTCAACACAGGCACGTCAGGTGCAAAGCGAACTTCTCAACAAACTTTGGAAGAAGTTATTTCGAAAAAGCAATGTTACCCGCAAACACATCCAACAGCAAAAACCATAACAAGGTAAATATGCGAAATGATCGCAGTCGATTTCCTACCTTTATCCGTTGTTGATAATCAGGGATTTCGGCGTTTAATTGCCGAAATTCAACCACGATTCAATATGCCATCACGCAAATTCGTAACAAAACAAGCCTTACCAAATATTTTTAACCAGGTTAAGAAAAAAATTATGACAACTTTAGCTAACAAAGTGGGCACTGTAAGTGCAACCACCGACGTGTGGAAAAGCCTTCAAAATATAGCATACATGAGTATAACAATAAATTTTTTATCATGGGTCAAAGGTGATCTTTGCCAGTTTGCATACGTTCTTGCTTGCAATGAATTGGAAGGCTCCCATACATACAATGCGATTCTTGATGAAATACGAAAACAAGGGCTAGACTGGGGAGTTAATTCCGACTACGTTGTAAGTGATAATGCGACAAATGTAGTCAAGGCCTTGCGAAAGGGCAACATTACTGGGATACGATGTATGGCACACACTTTAAACCTTATTGTTCAAAACGCGCTAAAAAATGGCCAGCGTTCAGTTATTGACACCGTCGCTATATCACGCAAAATTGTTTCGCACTTTCACCATTCTCAACGCGCCTGTGGAAAATTAAAGGAATATCAATTACAAAATGGGTTGCCCAAACACAAACTAGTCCAAGATATTTCTACTAGATGGAACTCTTACCATATGCTTGAAAGAATTCTTGAACAAAAAGAAGCTCTCAATTTTATGCACTACACTCACGGCCAATGTGAAATTTTGTCGTTTAATCAAAGATTGCTGGTTCCCTTGTAGTAGTATTAAAAATGTTCGACGCAGCAACACTCGAGCTAAGCAGTGAGAAGGCAACAATAGCAAGTGTGTTGCCGCTGAAGAACAACTTGCTCAAGAAAATTAATTCGTTTATGGACGAAAAAAAACAACTTTATGGTATTGGCAGTTTTTTGGATAACTTAAAATCCAATATTGAACGTAGGTTTTCAAAACCGCAACATGGTATTGATCAACCTCGCGAAGCATATTTCTATGACGGAAATATTTATAAAGCATGTGCTCTTTCATCTATACTAGATCCGCGCATCAAAACATCATGGATCTCGAATAACGAAGACGTTTTGTATTTCACTATGCTTATTGAAGAAGCTGCTATTGAAAAGGGCAGGGTTGTTGTAGTGCCGGAAGAACCAAACGAAAGTTCATCGTCATCGGGAGAAGATTTGCGGAGTTTAATTTTTGCTGAAATTGGTGGTGATGAGCAGCTCTCCCAACCAAGGACACATGATAAATCTTGGGAACAACTGATTAAAACACATGTTTCGCAGTACATGTCCGCGCCACGCATTAAATACAACAAGTGTCCTTTGCAATTTTCGACTAAATTTCGAAACGATCGCCCTGCTTTGTTTTCACTGGCAGTTTCATTTTTATCATGCCCACCCACAAGCGTCTCATCAAAGATTGTTTAGCTCTTCTGGGGTAGTAGTTTCCCCTTTGCGCAACCGTTTAAAACCAAAGCACGTAGAAATGCTAACCTTTTTACATGTTAATTTAAAAAATTTCAATTTTAATTATTGATTTTATAAAAACAAATTTAATGCAGACTGTTCGTTTTTAAGTGTTTTTATAATAAGGTCTATTGTATTTTGATTTGTAATATAATGCTTATCTTGTGTTCCTGTTAAAAACTGTCTTTTTCAGCCTCTTTGTACCAATGTTTTACGCCTAATAAATTTGAGACTTTTACATTTTGGTTTGGACTTAAAAGCATATCTCTATCAGCAGTTCATAGTTTTGGCAACGTTAAACACTTTATAACTTTTTATAACGAGTATCGCGACAAATTACTCGGGCTCGTCGAATCCGAGTAATTTGGTTTTCAGCCCATCCCTACTAAGTACTAGACCCAAAACAAGTGCAAGCACTAACCCCAACAAAATTTTGCAGCTACACTCAAGCTTGAGGTGAACTTTAGCAATGTGACACATGTGATTATGCATTGCTTAAACTGTATCTATAAAGCCACTGTTAATTTAAATCAATTATGTGCTAAGGTTTTTTAATATATTAAAAAACTATGCAAATTTAGTGAATTTTCAAAATCCTTTTAAGTTATTTAAAACCTAATTAAACCATTTTTAATTATATTCACCATAATGTTGTTTTAATGTTATTATAGTATACTAACTAAGTTAAAGGGCATTTATTAGGGGGCATTTATTATTAGAATTGTGGCTAAAAATCAAAGTGTTAATCATAAATTTTTTAATTATTTTGACATAAAAAAAAGTTGTTTAACAATTTGGTTGCTTTTTGCAAAACTACTATTCAATTAAAAATGGGTTTTCTGAAAGTGAATTAAAACTTGATTCAGTTGAAATAACTGAAGTAAAATATAATGTGGTTTCCGAAGTTGATTTGAAAGAAGTGAAAAAAAAGCTGAGGAAAGAACTCGCAAGTTTGTGACAACAAAAATAAAGGTAGGATTGTTTGAAGTTTTTGTTATAGTTTTGTATCTAAACTGTTTTAAGGTGGAATATGTGAGTTTATTTATAACTGATATTTTTTATTTTATATATAAAAGACAAGAAAATAGGTAAGTGTCAATATTTTATTGTTGATATTTATATGTTTGTTAAATTTTAAATGTGTTTTGTTGCATTATTTTAAATTAACAATTTATTTGTTTAGTTTTAACAAAGTTGCTTATAATGAAAGGTTATAATAATAGCACAAATGTTGTTTTGTTTAACTCTGCTATACAACAAAGAACTCAAAATGCCAGTAAGTTTTCTAAATTTAAAAAGTAACTATGTAAGTTGTAATTGCTTTATCTGCTGTTGTCAACAAACATGTTTTCATCATGGGCGGGAAGGATAATTCTTCTGTTAAAAGTTTAAGGTTAAATGATGTAGATCCACAATAAAAAGTTGAAAGTCCAATGAAACAAAATAGGTGGTGGGCATCATCAGCTACTTTAAATTGTGCTAACTTTAGTTAAAACTATTTGTTTATTGTATTTAAACCTGCGTTGTTTTTAAAGATATATATATTTTTTTTATATTAGTGGTTATGGTGCTCCAACTGCTTAAAAAAAACAAACAATGATTTAAATATATAAAATTAGATATTACAGTGATCTAAATGTTTTTATAACAGTTTTTAATATAATCTAGTAAATGAGGCAATATTTCATTTTTCATCAAAATATTTTTTGTGGAAAAGGAATATTCCTATTTATAAAAACCATTCGTTGGGCACTTCAAAAGAAAATGATCAGTCGATTCTGGGACCAGATTTAATTAAACATTTTACTTTATTTTTAGAAAGTTTGGTTTCTACTTTTGATATGAACTCTGTAGGACTTGGGCAAGTCTAGCCAACTGGTCAGCAGTTTTATTGCCTGGAATACCAACATGACTTGAGATCCAAACCAACTTAATTATATATAATATTTTGTCTTTCAATCTCTAAAATAGGACTGATAATTTTATTAAGAAAAAGGTCAGTATTCCATTTAAATTTTTTTAGAGACTGAAAAACACCAGAACTATAGGATAGATTTAAGTATTTCTCTGCTAAACTTACATTTACCTTGAAGACAGAAGATAAGGGATTTGTAACACTTTTTGATTTGTAAACATGCCCGATATGGCTTTTGTATCACAATACACGTGTGATTTTAGACATGTTACGGGCAGATCAATTTTTCAGTCAACAACTAACAAATGGAAGAAGAGAAAATGAGCTCAGAAATAGAAGAAAATATGGAGATGCAAGAAGAATTAAAAGGTAATCATAAATAAATTTCGTTAAAACAATAAATAGCGTTTTGTTTGTTTTTTTTAGAAAAAGAAATGGAGTCGAATAAAATGGAAGAACAAATAAAAGGTAATCATAAATTTAAAAAAAAACTATTCGACAGAACAATAAATAATGTTTTTTTTTTTATTAGAAATTGAAAGTGAATTAGATGTGGCAAGAGGATTCACCAAAGAAGAACGTAAGATTTTAAATATACTAGTGTCTTTTTTCTAAATATTAATTGCTTGTTGTATGTTATTAGCTCGAATAGCAGAGAGATTATGCAATCGTTATGAACGACTAACATCACATGGTAATTAAGAACTTTTTTTTTAAATTAGGAAATAAATGTATATAACAAAAATAAAGTGAGGTTATAATTACTATAAGCGCGCAACTGATAAAAGTTTATGTTTATAGAGGCAGAAGAGGTTGTCGTCATTTCGGATTCGGACGAAACAGACGACGGTGGTTATTGAAAAATATTGTTGTTGGTTTTATTAAAACTTTTTTTGTGTGCTGAGAAATAATTTTTTAACATGCTTTTTTATAGCGTTTGAACTTGTGTTTTTTTTAATAAAATAAAAAAGTGCTAAAGAATTACAGTTTTTTTTTTAAATTGGTTTCAGTTAGGGAACAAAAATTCGGAGTCGATAAGAACACACTCACGCGCAGGCCGCATATTACAATTTTACAACTACAACCTCTGTGATATATCAGGTAAGTTAAGGAAATTTCAAGTGAAGGCAATTTTAGCTAAAACGTCCCTTATTTTTTAGCGCAAGAATGGCATGACCTATGGTTTCAGCGTTTTGTAAAAGAAATCTTCAACGAGCAAACGTCAGCCTTTAAAATGAATTTATCTTACAACGCCAATGTGCTCGAAACAGTGTTTCTCGTGGAAAATTTAGACGATTTTATGGAATTTATTCGTAATAATTTTCAGTTCGACATCTTAAATTGGGCTGTATTACAAAGGCCGAATTCCTCGTTCGTCGTTACCCAAGTGGTTAATATTTCACTTTACGTCTACCCGATACGTAATTTAGCTATTGGCAATTCGGTCACGCCACCTGGGTATTTGACGAAAAGTCCCTTTTTACTCTCGCTGACAACGAAAAACAGTAAACCGTATGAGGATTACCTTTGTCTTTTCCGAGCGATCGATTGTTTTACTTCAAAGAAAAAAATGCCCGCCGAAAAATAAGTGGTACAGTTGCTTAGAAAATATTCGAAAGAAAGTAAATCGTCATTTCCGGGGGTACAAATTAATGACCTACCTCAAATCGAAAAAACCTTTCAAATCAACATCCAGGTGTATTCGAAATTGGCAAACACGAACACGGAATTGGTTTATCGCAGTCGACGGGGGCAGTTTATCAAAACGGAGGAAACAATGTACCTAAATTTATACAAAAATCATTTCAGTTTGATTAGAAATCCTACGAAATTTTACAAGAGTTTTGTTTGCCGCAAATGTCTAAAAGTTTGGAACACGTTTGGAACACAAAAATCATTTCAGTTTGATTAGAAATCCTACGAAATTTTACAAGAGTTTTGTTTGCCGCAAATGTCTAAAAGTTTGGAACACGTACCGCACCCTCACTAAACATCAACAACTAAGTAGTTGCTCTCCGCACATAAAATTTAAATACCCCGGAAAGGTGTTCCACCCGTCAAAGTCAGTGTTCTAGCAGTTACGCGAATTCGACATCGAAGTAGAAAAGGAACTACAATATCACGATTTTCGAGCTAGGTTTGATTTTGAAACGTTTTTTGTGAAAAAAGACCTTTCGAAAAGCACGGATAGAACGTCTTGGCTCTTTAAACACGAGTTATTGTCCGTGAGCGTTTGTTCCAACATACCCCATTTTTCACAGGCGAAATGCTTCGTTTTAGGCGGCGATTCGATGTTACTCATCGAGCAAATGTTCGGGTATTTAACCGAAATACAGATGGCCTCTTCAAACCTACTGCAACAAAGGTTTAAACGTGTTTTTGAGCGGATCGAGTCGCGGTAAAATACCCACTCTCGCATCTTAAAACGCAACTTATGAATCGAGTCACCGTGCTTCCGGTCCTAGGATTCAACTCTGGGTCTTTCGACTTGCAAACGTATTTGCTTACCTCGTTAAAAAAACTACACGATTCAATTTCCTCGAAATGAAAACCCTGAAAGATTTTCTCATTCACTATAACAACCTTGATACCCACCCAATGTTGTTGGCGCTCGAAAAATAAGCCGACTTTTACAAAAAATACGATTTCGATATGCTCGATTCGGTAAGTGCTCCAAATCTGGCGCTAAAAATGATTATAAGGAGCATGCCTGCAGACACGTTTTTTGCACTTTTTAACGAGAAAAACAAGCACGTTCATCAGTTGATAACCGACAACTTACGCGGTGGAATGAGCCTCGTATTCCCGTCGAACGCAAAACTTACCTGGAAGATCATCGGATACGACGCTAATGCACTCTACCTTCACGCACTGTCACAGAAGATGCCAACTGGAACGTACGCAACGTACACGCCGAACGAGCGAGGGATTTTTGAACGAGAAAGTCCATACAGTCATTGGGAAATGTGCGCCTTGTGGTTAAGCTATATTACCCGCAAAGAAAACAGGTTCATTCAACACATGTACAACTTGGGTGAACGAAAAATCGGACTACGTAATTACTATGTAGATGGTTATTCGAAAGCGGACGGTGAAAAGCCCAAGGTGTACAAGTTTCACGGTGGCTGATGGCACAAATGTCGTTGTATCTGTCCGGAAGATGGCGTTGACGAGCAAAGTAAATTAACATTTAATGAAATTCGCGAGCGTTCATTGAAAAAAAAGATTACTTGCGAAAATTAGGCTACGAGGTCGTCGTTATGTACGAACATGAGTGGAAGAAAATGTGCAAAGACATACCTGAAGCGGGACAGTTCGCTCAAAATCACCGAAAGAAATTTGCTCATCCGATCGCTAAAACGGCTTCGTAAATCTTAAAAAGGTACGAAATCAAGACTTTTTATGGGGTGGTTGAGGTAGATATTCACACGCCCGATCATCTAAAGAAATATTTTAAGGAATTTACTCCAATATTTAAAAACTGCATGGTATCGAGAGAGGATATCGGGCCGTTCATGAAGAACTACGCCGAAAAAAATGATTTGTTGAAAACACCACGAAAATGCTGATTAATTCGTACAAGGCGGAAAAAATGTTGATGGCGAGTCCGTTATTGAGCTATTACCTCTCGAAAGGTTTGTTTGTGACAAAGGATTTTGCCGATTTTGTGAGCGACGCCGACCGAGCAAGTCGAAATCTATCATCGAAGATAGCGCCAAGTTAATAGATAACATTTTTAATTGATTTTTACTTTTCAAACCTATTTATACGTTTTTTTTTTGAAAAGGCAATTCAGCTTTCGGGAAGTTCTTAACGAATAAAAGTAAGTTTAAGAACGTAAAGTACTACGAGCAAGAAGCCGCGGAGAAAGCAATCGGCAATCCTTTGTTTACGCCGTTAAACGAAATCGAGAACGACCTATACGAAATATATTTTAAAAAGAGCACCATCCTCCAGAACCTCCCTATACAAGTTGGGTTTTTTGTTTTCGAATACGCCAAGCTCCGAATGTTGGAATTTTATTACGATTTTTTGGACTTTTACCTCGACCGCTCAACGTTTGAAATGCTCGCAATGGACACAGACAGCGCTTATTTCCAAACGGCAGGGAGCCTGGAGGACTTAGTGATCCCTGAAAAGCGTCATCACTATTATTCAAATCTGTTTCGTTGGTTTCCCTCGGTTTGTTGTGATGCACATCGTAGCGAATACGTTGCGACGAAAATGACCGCAAACAATTGGGTGATGCGCGAGTGCTGTAGTGATCGATTGCGCTATGACAAGCGAACGATTGGGCTATTCAAGCTCGAATGGGGTACAAGTACTAACGAAAGTGAAAGCGGAATGTACGCGCTCTGCAGTGAGACCTACATCTGTTTTGGGGAGGAGAATAAGCTGAGCACAAAAGGCCTAAACAAGTCGCAAAACCAAACGACAAAAGAACAGTTCGAGGAGGTATTGAGAACGCAAATCGCTTCGGGCGGGCGATCTGTTCACTTACTCGCAGTCGCGGTTGGCTCCCCTCTTTCTCTATCCGAAGCGTCAAGTGCTGGCTGACGGAATTTAAACCATTCCTCTCGATCTCCGACTGCGGCGTGCGTGCGTGCGGCGGACAACTGTAGTCAACTTTTTTATATAAATGTACAACATTGTTGTGAAATGTTATTGTGTGTTGTTTACAATGTCTTTAAAACATCCGTTCACGTGGCTTGTTAGCGGGCCGACCGGTTCCGGCAAGACCCTTTGTTGCCAAGTTATTGAAAAATATAAATTTAATGGAACCTCAACCGAAAAAAGTTGTATACTGTTACTCTCAGTGGCAAGACAAGTTTAAGGAGATCGAAAACGTAGAGTTTTACGACGGGCTACCCGAGTCGACGCACTTTGACTCGCAAAAACGTACGTTAGTTATCGTGGACGATCTTATGGAAGAATGTAGCGCTTCTGTTTCCGAGCTATTCACACGCGGGTCGCATCACCGGAATATTAGCGTGGTGTATATCGTTTAAAATTTATTCGGCAAGGGCAAACACCATCGTACGATAAGCTTGAACGCACATTACTTGATTGTTTTTAAATCACCACGCGACAGTAGTCAGATCATGAGCTCAAAAAAATGAAAGGATGTCGACGAGACTGGTGAAACACGCAGACGTATTACGAATTCTAGCAAATTCACCTGCGTCGGCTCAAAAAAAATACGTTTCGGCGGCGACGCCAGATCTGATCAACTGTTTGTGCGAATGCTCCAAAAACATTTTACACGGCGGCGTACAATTAAACAGGGACCATAGAAAAAAATTGGAAAAGCATAAGAAAAAATTGCGTTTTGTCGTGAAAAAAAGGCAAGCGTAAAAAATTAAACGAAAGTCTTTTCAAACGGCCGGATTCTTAAGCGCGCTTTTGGGTGCAATTATTCCCGCGATCGGTGGTCTTTTGAGCGGCTTCTCGCGTGAACTCAGTGTCGAAATTAACCTAAGTCGATCCGCGTATGCTGCAAAACCCTGTCACCCCTACGCACACGATCATGTCCGGGCTTGATCGCGACATGTCGAAAATTACGCAATCTAAAAATCTCTCGGTAGACGAAAAAGTGCGTGCCTACAATCAACGCCTTCAACAATACTTGACGTTTAAGGGGCAAGTCGAAGCGCCAATCCCCAATAAAATCGAACGCAAACTTGGAAAGTCGAATTTTAAACGCCCTGCCCCCGGACTTAAAAGCTAAAGAAAGTCGCATTCTTAATGTTATTAAAGACTCGCCACGCTTGAGTTGGGATCAAGTGGGTCATTTACTTCACAACGACGTCTCTATTCCGGGTAGTCATATCAGCGAGGTGGTGAACGACGTTTTAAAACAGCGTCAATCGGCTCTGAGCTTTTATACAAAGAATTCGAATTGCAGGGCATGGACTCATTACGAATAAGTACAGACTCCCAAGGAAAACAAAGCCGGCAATAAGGTGGTTGCCCTATTAGCTATATGGAGGAAATATACTACGCCCCGTCCAAGTCCGGCAGTTTTGGTAGCGTCGTACCACTCATGCGAGCGAGCAAATAAGGTAAAAAACAAGTAAAACAATGGCTACTTAGTCAAGACGTGTACACGCTACATCGCTGAGCACGAAAAAACTATCCGCGACGGAAAACGCTCGTTTTTGGTAAAAACAAACAATACCAAATCGATTTGGTGGACTTGACAAGACTCGCCAAACATAATGACGGATTTAAATTTATTCTCACCTGCATTGACGTGTTTTCCAAATTTGCCTACGCTATTCCGCTGAAAAACAAGACTGGGCTGTCGACAAGCAAGGCCTTTGAACAGGTTTTGATCGAGCGGAAAATCGAAAAAGTTTCCTTTGATCGTGGCTCTGAATTTTACAATAAATTTTTTTTAAAACTACTCAAAACCTATAAAGTCGAATACTTTTCGAAGCACAATTGCGATATTAAAAGTAGTGTGGTCGAAAGGTTTAACTTGACGCTGGTATCGAAACTACGTGGAGGTGCTTTTGGACGTGAACAACGCGTACTATCACACCAAGCACAGAAGCACCGGTTTCGCACCTGTCGAAGTCAACCACACGAATCGCGAGGACATTTGGTTTAAATTAAATGAGGCCGATTCGAAACCTAATAAAAAGCCTCGCTTTGCGGTTGACTCGCTAGTCAGGGTAAGTCGCCTGCAGAAGCGCTTTCAAAAGTCGTACCAGCAAAATTTCTCGGGAGGAAATCTTTAAAATACGAAAAGCCGTAGCCGGTAACCCGCCCTATTATCATTTGAACGATTTCAACGATGAACCCGTGGTGGGTACTTTTTACGAAGAGGAAATTTTACCAATCAATAAAATGGATGGTGTTTTTCTTGTTAAGAAAGTTATTTCGACGCGGAAACGCAACAAACAAATTGAGTATCTAGTCAAATGGCTCGGCTATGACGAAAACTTTAATTCGTGGATTAAAAAAATGATTTTCAACGCTATATAAACTAAAACACCAATCATGCGAAATCACTTCCTTAAAAATGCCAGAAAGTAGAGCGAGAAAAATTGCAAGTCATTTGAAACACTTTGACGTCATCGTATATTTTTCGCAATTACTCGTGGTTTTAATCATTATCTCGGCGAGTATTTATAACCTGACCAAGGGCAGCGAACATAAAGATATATGGTTGACGCTATTGTCGTCCTCAAGCGCAATTTTATATCCATCGCCGAGTTTGAAAAGACATGAGCGTAGAGTTCTATCTGACGACGGCATCCAATAGTAGCCTGCATTTTTACCGAAAAACACCCTATCCCACTTTACGACGAAACTATCCAAACAGTTAGATTCAAATTGGGTTTGCGGTCTAAGCGAAATAAGTCGAACGAAATTGCAAGTTATACTATACCAGCGAGGGAAGGGTGACCGAACCCAAATTAGCCGAGGGCTTTTACGACTCTCCCGAGGCGCTCATAATTCACGTCGAAAAGGCTTTTTATCGAGCCGCTCTACGCGATAAGGTTACTGTTTTCCACAACACGATTATCAACAAAGTTCACCTTGCGATTAAACCCGAAGGCGAATTGGAAATATGTCAGGGTCTGGCCGATCTACTGGGTTTCGTGCAAACAAGATTTACTCCGGATCATTACACGTCACTCACCGGGCTCGATATCTATGCCAAAATGAGTGCAGCCTACCTTTATTGTGATATTCTCGATTACAGTCACACCGGAGACAAGATCACGCCGCTATTAGACATCATCGGGTTACACGGTCGAGCGCTCACGCCGCTGCACATTCGCTACAATCAAGTCCACTATAAAAACATTAGAAATTTTACTTTTGATAGCATAACGTTTCAGCTTACAAACCATATTGACGAACCTATCTTTTTTTGTCTGGAAAAGTAGTACTTACGCTGCATTTCAAACGCAATTCACCGTCGCTTGTTTAATACGCAATAAACATTATAAAAGAGAAACAAACCCGGCGTTTTTCCTCATTAGACGAGAGATAATGTATCGACATTACAGCCCTCTGTATATTTCCAAAAACAATGTTTACGAGCGATACTACGACAGTCAAGCGGGTCATGGCATGCCTATATTCAGAGGATCGCGTTCCATGTCAGGCGCAGGGATCGGCGCTATTTTTAGTAGTTAAGGGCGCTCAATATTACCCCTCATTAAGTCGGGGGCTAAGGCGATTGGAAAAAGTGCTCTCAAATCCGGAATCAAGTTAACGGGCGATCTTATTCGTGGCGAAAACCCCAAAAAGTCGTTAATAAAAAGGGGTAAGCAGTTGGGAAGTACGATTATTCATGATGCGCAATCACACATTCTCTCGCCTCCGGGCGTGAGCCAAAAAAACCCACATAAAAAGCGAGGCAAAAAACGAAAAGTGGTTAGTAACAAGTTGCGAGCAAAGAGTAAACGCAGAAAAAATTTTTTTTCGATTAGCTAAATGGCCCTTGTTCACCCGCTATCCTGCGAATGTCTGCTATCTGATTTGAACTTATTTTCGCTTCCCCCGACGCAAACGGCAATTGAGAGTTCAAAAACAATTCAAATTTTACCATTGTCAGCGCTAGGCGAAGATGCACCAATCGAATTTATCGTCTCTGGAAGTGGCGATCAGTATGTAGATTTGGCCTCGACGCGGCTTTACGTTTGTGCCAAAATTTTAAACAACGATGGTTCAAACGTGGCTGCCGATACCAAAATCGCTCCGATTAACTATTTGTTAAATACCATGTTCAGTCTTGTTGATTTATCTTCGAACGATAAACTCGTGACATTAAGCGCAAATACCTATGCGTATCGCAGTTATCTTGAAACCCTTTTGTCGTTCGGCAGAGACGCTAAAGGTTCGCATTTACAATCCTCGTTTTGGTATGGAGATTCCGACACAAGAAACACCTTTAATCAAACCAATAACGGATATAGCAGGAGAAAGCGGCACGTTTGATATGTTAGGAAAACTACATTTAGACTTCAGCTTTCAAGAAAGATTTTTACTCAACGGCGTGGATTTAAAATTAAAACTCATTCCGCACGCCAGCAGTTTTACTTTATTAGCCGCCGAGCAACTCTACAAACTGAAATTGGAAGAGGTATACTTGATGATTCGAAAAATCAAGCTTAGTTCTGACGTTCAGTTACGAGATGCAAAAATTTTACGAAATGCAAAAATATGTCTTACTGGCTGGCAGGTATACAAACAGAAAAATTACTTTCTTCTGATATTGACTCCGTATCCTTTTGAATAGCTTGTACACATCGTTGACTATTGTATAAAAACTGATGTCATTCATTAGCTCTTATGTATTTAAGTGTTTTACCAGATGCTGGCGAATATTCTGTCCGAATTGGACTGTCTTCAGGAAAGAAATCGTTATAATCGTCCCCGAGCACTTGGCCTTCTAATCGCCGACTTTCGCTGTCGTCCCAGCAAAAATGTGGCATGGGTTCAACGACACCAACATTCCTTTCTAGAAATTTAATTATATATTTAAAACCCTTATTATATTTTTTTTTTTCGGAACTAAATAGTTCTGTTTTAAAAATCGTTAATTTGCTAAATTACAATTAAAAAAAAATATATACATAAAATAACCTTGTTTTTCCTTAAAACACTCGTTGGACTTATTTTCATGATTACAAGCTTCACTTGCTAAACAAAAAACTTCGATTATATTGTGTTTTAATTTTTAAACATAAGATTAACATGATTTTACTTTGAGCAAAACGAATAAACAACATATTTTTTGCTTTACTTTTACTAAATTGCAAAAACAAAATGCTTTAGCTGATGTTGAAGCACCTTCATTTACACTCTGTGGTTCCGTTAAAGGTGAACTGCTCGATGGTAAGACTGTTAAAAACAAAAAATATAATATAGAACGTTTAGTTAGAGCTAAATTTTACCTTAAATATCGCATAAACAAATCCGATAATGTTACGTTAATAAACCTGCTGAGTTGTTCGAATAAGCTTCTTTGTAGGCTTGCTTGTATTGAAGTACTGCATATGAAAAATTACGCTGAATATAATCGACTTGGTCCAGCGGCTTACTACACTCACAACTCGGCAGACGAGCAATTTATTCACAATACAGATAATATCCCTGGCGCTGTTAGCGCTTTTGCTAATACTGTCTTTCGGGCAAAACGTTTACTTGCTCCATCAGCTGCAAAAGAGGGAACGAGCCTTTCTTGGGGAGCGAAGAAACGCATCAACAAATACAAGAAGGCGAGGTACGAGCGGGACGCCCAATCAGTGGGGCTTGATTCAGACGGGTTGAGACAGTTACTCGAACCAGACGCAAAAGCATTTCCGAACAGTATGAAAAGAGCCATGCAAGCAGACAGTACGGAGGACGAGCCAGTCAATAAAATGGCAGCAACTGAAGACACTGGCGGTGGAGCAGCACATCCAGGCCAGTTGACACAAATGATCAGAGCCCCAACCATATATACAAATGTAATAGTATATGGAAGACGAAAGGGGATACTGGTCTTCGAGGGAAATAGGACTGGAACCGACACGGAAAACATAAGAGCACCTTGGACCCCGTGGTGGAGTAATTCAAACACCGACAACGGACAAACAGTAGCAAACACTATAAAAAATTGTATAGTCAGCAGTGCGGTTCAAACGCGTCAAATGGAAGTGGGAAACAACCACAGCAACAGTCATACGGGAAACCGATGGAGATTCTATACTCCCGGAGGACAAACCAGGCACGACATAACCGGAGAAAACTCAGTAAAAACCGACATAAATGGTTACGACATGTACCGAATCAAAAATTGGAATCTAAATCTATGGCCTATTACGGCAATGAACCGGATCACAGCAGATGGGGCCATCAAACCCCGGGTATACCTCGACGTGGCATGGGACAACGACCAAATGTTGTACAAGAGGTCATTCGATATCGGGCACCAGACAATAACAACACACTGGATAACAGCCTGTGACGAGGAACCCCTAATCACAAACAGCTCAATGAAAAGATACGAAATAGGGGACGATTTTAACAACATACCACTAAAGATGATACAAAAAGACACCCATACCACGGGAATGAATGATGCAGGAACAGGGTGGACAGGGAATGTTACAGTACAACCAATGGATACCACCCCATGGTATGACGTATCAACCTTAACAAATCCTATATGCAAAGCGATGGTGACACAAATGCACGTATACCGATTATCCGATTATCCTATTAATAAGCCAATAGGAATAAATTCTAAATTAGTTCGATGAGAAGAAGGGAGATGTCTGTAGCGCATATAAAGGCCGCAGATATATCACTAATCATACAAAATTTGTGGAAAAGAGATATAAACAAGACAAAGTGCGAAGATGACTACCAACAACAATTACAATTCAACGAGCTGCTCGAACTATGGGGAAGTCGGCGTCAACATGACATCGGACACCGCCTTTCAGACGCCGACGACCTATGTGGTTGTAGGACCAAGAGAGGGGGGAGCTGCCGGTGTGAGGCCCCACAACCATGGCGTACTCTGGCGCAAGAAGCAAGAGGGCCTCACGCCGGCCATCCGCAAGAAGACCGTGGTGGAGCTATTAAGGTTGCTTGGCATGGTCCTCAGTTTCAGTGGTCCAGTCAAGGTGCTTGAGGATTGGATCAAATATATGTACAAGCCATGCCCGATATTCTCTCTAAAGAACTCTCCAACAACAAGGGGAAGGGCCTAAAAAGCTATGAGACAACTGCAAAACGAGTTGCTGCCACCTTCGACAGTAAACCTGCCGTCAACGCGTTCAAACAAGCCCTCTTCGCGGAGGACTTTACCTTTCCAGAGACCTTCGTGAAGAGGGCGTACGGCATGGTAACCTGGGGGAAGACAACATCAAAGATGGGCAAAGCCTTTGCAGGCATGAAAAGTAAGGCAACCAATTGGACGACAAAAGATGCAACAACGATCATCAACAACGTTATCAGCCAGGCGAAAAACATCCGCAACAATGGCGAAAAACTGTCCAACTTCGAACTTAAGCTATCTCTCGTTGGGGCCGCGTTAGAGATTCGCGACCCCAACGAGGATGGCATAAGTAAGATTAAGCCAACACTTCATGCTCCATGGGGCGGCCGGAAAAGGCAAAACGATGATAGGAGCCATACTCTTCCCTACGGAGTACGCTAGTACCCTGACGAACGATTCTGCCGGCGTCGGACAAATGTCATTACGACTAAAACACAAAATGATCAAAATTGACGACGCCGGAGGATCGTTCTTTAATAACGACCAACTTACATCTGCTGTTAAGTTTATGTACCATAACTCATGGTCGGCCAAGGTCCACGGGGATCGACAGGATAACGCAGCAACCTGTGCGTTTATTACAACCAACTGCAGAAACCCCGTGGAACGATTGGCCGGCATGGGTGATGTGGGACCCATCAAACGCCGCTTCACCGAGGCCGAATGGGGACAAGAGGCCGTGCTAGAGCCACCCAAAAAAAATTACAAGCTTACAACCAAAGTCAGTGACGACGTAGTCTGCGAGCTAGCGAGAGAGGTCGAAGAACAAATAGAGAAAAAAGAGAGAATCTCGGCAAATCTCACAGAGCTCGCGGACTACGTCATGGCGTTCAACAAAAGTCTCGCATCAAATAGCGATTCAGAGGAAGAAAAAGAAGACTTGCCAAAAAAACCAGCAAGTCCAAAAAGAAAACGACCAGTGTACGACGAGAGTTCTAGCGACGACGACGTTGAATTTCTGGGGAAAAAAGCAAAAGTAACAATCCAGACCGACACTGACACGTCAATTTCTGTCAGCGAAAAACTTTTTAAAATAAAACATTTTTTTACGATTTCCTTAATTATAAAACTACTAACCAAGACATTGAAAGCTGTGCTTAAGGTATAAGCAGAATTTACAACGTAAAACAAAGTCATGTATGTACTTTGATCAAGCTATGCTTATTCTCATGCCATATATTGAGCTGCATCGCAAAAAGACGACTGTTCTCACACCGCAGAATAGATTTACAACAGAAATCCCAGCTTCTTTCTATTAAATAAAGTTAAATTAACTTCACATACATAATATCACTCGCGTACTTTGATCAAGCTATGGATATTTTCATGCCACATATTCAGCTGCATCGCAACAATATATCTATTCTCACGCCACAAAATAGATTTATAACTGAAATCCCAGGTTCTTTCTATGAGATAAAGTCAAATTAACTCCAATTTATATGCTGACTGTTACGTAGCAGTCTCTGTTTAATTAGAAACGCTTTGACATTCTCACACCACAATCAATTCATATCAAAACAATAATATATGTTTGATCCCATGTAACACAATTTATTAGAAACAGACTTTTGTTTTCACACCGCGCATTAAGTATTAAAATCTTCAATTCAACTTAAAGTATATTTTTTTAGTGAAGGTTACGTTAATATTGTGCAGTCATTTTAATAAAAAAAAGATTTAACTTAAAGACAGAGAACCTTTTTTCTTACTTTGAAATAACAGCGATATAAACGTTTTATATTTAGATCAAACCTAAAATAGTATTTATCAAAACTGCAAAATGAGTCAAGCAGATAACTTAATTAGTTAGTTGTAAATTGTATCGAATACGCAAGTTATAGCTGACCCGAAACCTAGTCCGGGTAGCTCAAAGGGAAAAAGATATCAAACTTTAAAAACTCAACCAACGAAAAAAAAAGATGAAACCGAATAAGCCCGAAAAATCGAAGTCTCTCGATGAACTGCTCCAATCAATTGATGACAGCCAAACCCTGCCACGTGACTGCACCAATCCTAGGTTAACATCGTCTTACATTTCGACCTATTCGAAAAATGTGAAATGGGATTAATGTGATCTTTTCAAATTAATTGATCCTCTACTGGGCGAAATCCCAATTATCCTGGGATTTCCATCTCAGTTCGAGAACAGCCTTAACATGATATATTATTCCGGGGAAAAAGAAAGCCTAGAAGTTTGTCCGGTGAAGGAAAGAATCAAAAATGTTATGCCAAATTTTCGGCCCATATTAAAAAATTGTGTTTACTGATTGCCCCTTTAACTTATAGCCTTTTGAAGTATAAGACTTGATCTGTCCTGCTACTTTTACCAAGCCTATCATGTTACAGGGGTTTATTTGTTTGAGCAGGACAGAGGCTCTTCCTCGCAATCAAGACCTTGGATCATAAAGCCAACTCACATTTTTAGAGATTTACGTAAACTTATATTTTGATCTTTTTTTAGATGCAATGCAGAATTTAATTTTTTTGCCTTTTGATAACACCGAATTTTTACGAAAAATTGACATATTTTAAACAGTATGTCGTGTATAATGCGTAAATTTTCAATATTGAGCTCCAAACAAAGAAGTTGTTGGTAATAAACCACATCAACTTTTTGCAAAACTTCCGCTTAAATATTTTTATAAAAAATGTATTGTCGAAATTTCTTTTCCAATTCCACCATTATATCAGTAAATTCATTAATAGAAACAGTTAAAGATCCCAAAGTTAACATTATTGAGTAAGGATATTAAGGAATTAGAATTTATTACTTTATTGCAATCAGTCAAATTTTCAAGAAATTTATGTTCTTTATCACTTTTGGCACTTTTCCTCATTTTTTGCAAAATGTAACCGCCAATGTATTCTAAAATATGACGATCATCTACAGTAATAACATTAATTGGCAGGCTATTGGATTTGTTCTTAACAGTCTTCAATACAATACAAAATTTATCAAACATCTTCCTGGTATAATCTAAGGCATTTTTTCTAGAAAGAATGGAATCAAAAAGACTTGGAATAGTTGTTATTCCATCAGTACTAAATTTTAAGAACAGGGCATTTGAGGATGTATAAAAATTAAAGGCATCCAAAAAATAATTTAAGGCAGACGGTGAAAGTTGTAAATTAGGAGCACCTACTTCTTTCCACAAGGTTCTAATGTCACTGACTGCCCAAGAATCTGACACACTCGAGGTTGGTAAGGCTGGTTCGCATAACGCCAGTTCTGTGCCGTTATCTGACTCTATTATACATGAAAGTTGGTCCAAAGTATCAACATCAATGAATACTGCGACAATTTCGTCATTAAACTCATTAACATTAGCCATATTTATTTAAAATACAACAATTTTTTAAACTTCAACTAAAAATGAATAAAAACACGCGTTGCTAGACTAGAAACCTTGAATGTTTTTGTATTTTACTGAAGCGTGACCAGGAAGATGTAAAAATGAGCAAAACGTGAGAGTTTCTTATCATGGGTTGTATGATCATTGGTGGGAGTATTGCTTATGTTGTCCATGTTATTTTTTGTGAAGTTTTGTTGGTGTGGTTATTAACCCTATGGTTTTATTATTGTTAAGTGTTAAAGCCTGCAATGTTTGTAAAACACTCTATGGTTTTTAAAGCATTTGTTATTGATACAGGTGTTGGTAGGCTAAGAGTTACATCATCAGCATATGCCGTTGCCTTAATTATATGTTTTCCTGCTACTTCTCCTTTTATGTCATTTTGATTGTCTATTTTATTTAATAATGGATTAAGTGCCAAAACCAAAAGGTGTAAGATTAAAAGATTACCGTCTTATTCCTCTTTTTATATGTATTGTGTCCGTGAAAGAATTATTAATATTTATTTACGTATTTGCATTTGTGTAATAGTTTTAAATTAAATATTAATTGGTAAATTTTTTAATGTTGTAAAAATATATTTATGTATTGTACTGTCAAAAGCTTTTTTTAAATCTAGTGTTATCATGTAGTTTGAAGTTTTGTTTATAGTTGTGTCGTTATAGATGTCTCTTAGTAACTGCTTTTGTAGTTAATCGTGTTGGTTGTGCGAATTGATTTGAATTTATTAAAGTTGGTAATATTTCTCCCAATTCGAGTAAAGATAATTTTAATCAAGACTTTATAATCAGTATTTAATAAAGATATTGGTCTATAATTGTTTAATTCGGATTTCGAGTTCTTTTTATGAATAAGTGTTATTGTACCATTAGTAAATGATGCTGGTGAAAATAGTAGAAAATTATTATAACAATTTATACCAGATAAAGGAAAGCTATAGTACATTTTAAAACTTGTAATTTAATACGCTTACAGATAGTCAACAAAAAGCATTAACCGCCCAAATTACAACTAAGGAAATTATAGAAGTAATAAAAAATCTCAAGGTTCGGATGAAATAACAAATGAATTATATATCAAAAAAACATTGATATATTTTACATTCTATATTACATTAGTTATTAAGTGCAATATTACAAACAAACGTGAGGAGTCTTATTATATGGCAAGTGATATTTATCCTTTAATTCAATAATGTGGTTTTTAATTTTACTTTCTTTTAGTTAATTGTAAATTGTTTTGTCCGGTGTAGATTTATATTGATTGCAAATATTTTTGTATTGTTTTATTATTTGGGTAGATGGGTTTATTTAAAGAGTCAATTTTAGGTGGTTTTAGCTTTTGGGTTTCAGTTTTTTGCTTTTGTGACATATGTTTGGAATGTATTATATTGAGTTTTAGAGTATTTGTTGGCGCGTATATATTGATTATGTGGAATGTATGTAGTTTTTTTGTTATATCTGCCATTATTGTTCTTCCTTCAATGTCTTTTTGTAGATTGTTTACTTTAATTTGATTGTTTTTAATTAATAGCGCCACTCCCTGTGTGGCTTGTGACGATAAAATATATGAGTTAAAAAAGGAAGGCTCATATAAATATTCGTTATCTGGTTGTGAGTGAATATTATCGTTACGTTTGTTTTTGCTAACATTAAAAAGATTGAGTGTCTTTTCATGTTATTTCTTATTCCATTACAATTTAACATTATTAATTATGACGTCATTTTTATTTATTTACTAATATTTGTTTCATTGCCTCTAAAATTTTCATTTTTATCTATTTTATAATATTAATTACTTATATCTTAATGATAAATTTATTTTATCATTTACTTGTGAGATAAATTCTTAAATATGTAACACTCATCTTTTGTTATTTATTTTTTTTTATTCAATTTAGTTTTCAAATTAATTAATTGAATTTAAATAAAACGTTTTTGGATTTTTCGGAATAACAACAAAACAAGACTTTTGCTACTAGTATAGTAGCTACTTTTATTACGATTATTTCTTATCAAATATCAATAAAAAGCTTCGAAAAATAAGCTTACTGCTTACGAAATCTTGCGTAAATTTTTCCTCGGCTACAAAATTTACGTAATCTTACGTAACTTTTGCAAATTTTTGTGTGAACGACGTACAATAGTAAAAGACGGGATTCGGGATAGTGCGGGACCGTATGTAAACGTTAACAAAAATTTGCAGAATGCGGGACTTAAAAGTACGGGACGATTGCTGTTTTTATTGAAGGGGTGATGCGGAATTGACTTTAAAGGTCAAGAAATAATGCGAAAGTAAATATAACGCACAAGGGAAGATTAGGGGGGATATAAAAAGTCCGTCCTTTTCCGTATTCAGCGTTTTTTGTTGACGTTTACATACACCCTCGGTATTTCCCCGTACCCCTTGTTTGGACTACCCTAAACGACTGTTTATTTTAAATGGTTGTGAGATCTTACACTACGTTGCGTTACGTACGTCGTGTGAACGGGCCTTTATTACTGTGTTTCAAATTCCCTGTTGCATAAAACCTTAAGTTACCAACAGCTGCAACAATGCTAAAACGCCATTGCTTCTAATTTTTAAACTTAATTGTTTTTCAATAATGTTATAAAGTTGTAAAATGCTATTTTTTCTAAATCTGTAACGCTAGACTATTTCTCTTTCTGTATATTTTTCCAGGGAATTTGTAATATCTTTTATTCGTTTTTTTGAAAATTTCATAGTTTGTTATTTCAACGTTTTCCAAAGTATCCATTTTAATAAAATTAATTAACAATCGTTAATTCCTATTGGCAATATTTAAGAACAATTTGTAACGATGTTTCTATAGCATACATTTTTTTATAATAGTAGTCTCAAGCATGAACAGCCAAATGGCTAAAGGTCTGTTTTTTATTTACTAACAATAACTAATCTTGACTAAATCTAAATTAATAAATATTCGAATGTTAAATGATTACTAAAACCCTTTAAAATTACGTTAAGCCTAATTATTTACGATAACTCTAATATCGCACAAAAAAAGCGTCCTTGGTTACAGCAGAAGTCAACAAAACAATTTGATTCGCTATAGCGATTTTATACCAGTTTTCACACAAAAATCGCTAATTAAACTCGGAATAACGACTTTAAAACACAAAGAAATAATAAGTTAATCAGGGATTAAGGTTGATTGGGGATTAAGTTAACTCGACTTTAATTACTACACCCTAAGTGTAAACGAACTTTTAACTTTCAAGCCAACACAAAAGCTTACAAATAACTTTTTACTTACAAATAACTTTGTGTGAAGGGGCTAATAAAAACTGGTGGTGGATTTCTTCAGTTTTTCTTGTTTCCCTTTTAAAAGCTATGGAAACAACGTTTTTATATGAATTTTGAAGTTAATTGAAGAAGCCATTTTTGGGGGGATGTGGTTTGGGAATTTGTTAATTTAGATGTAATAATTGGGTAGGGCTTTTTGGTTTTTAAGATATTGCTATTTAAAAAACATAAATATAGCAATATAAATTTTATTAAAATACAAGAATAACATAAAACGAATTTAGGTAATTTAACTTTAAATAAAAAAACGTAACAATAAACAAAATATATTTTTTTATAGCAAATAATTGTTAATTATTTGATTTCGAACAGCCTGACCAGCTAATGAAAAATGTTCAGCACTGCCACCTGTTTCAAGAATTGAGTGTGTTACTAATTCAACTGGTTCAAGGTCCCTTGCTTGGTCAGTAGTGCAAAGTTGTACAGGCACATAATTGCAGTTATGATGACCAATAAATTATCCATGTGTGTTCGAAGGGGTATGGCAAGAGCCCGAAACCTTTGTTTTAATTACCAATTGATTGCTTAATTTTAGTCTGGTTTTAATGCGAGATGCTGTGGATGAAGTAAGCAATGGCGTCGTTCAAATTTTTTTGCAGGGGTAACAATAATCCCCCAACAACAAACCACTAATACTGCGAGGCAATGCATTTAGAGATTCTATACACTAAAAGGAACACTGCATCTGTCGACACCAACTAAATCGCCGTCGCTACATTGGAAATGCCCTGTTGCATAGATATTTGGGGTAATAAGTAGTTGCAATAACACTAAAACACCATGAGACCTAAATTTCAAGCTAATATCTTCTTTAATAGTTTGGTATAGTTGCAAAATAGTTGCAAACAAAAACTTGAATCTAGTTTGCAAAATAGTTGCAAACAAAAACTTGAATCTCGCGCACAAAAATTGGCTCTACTGTTTTGATTTAAACCAATTTTTAGACAAAAAATGCAAGTTAAAAATCGGAGTGTAACTTTAATAACACAAATAGTTGGGGATTAAGTTAACTCGACTTTAATAACCCCACCCGGAAGACCTAAATTTCAAGCTAATGTGTTCTTTAAAGGATCTGCGACATGTTTTTTGTATTTTTAGTTAAAGTTATAAATTTTGGTTAAGAATGTTAACAGATTTTTTTAAAATTGTTTAAAAATCTAATAGTATAGTTCTGTGATTACGTATGTTGACATTGAAAAGATCCCGCGAACCAGTGAAAAATAACTATGAAGCGTTTGCGGGCCTCGTGCACATTTTTTTTGCCGAAAAAACGATTTGTTTCCAAGAGAAAGTCAGAAACAATTTAATTAAAATAAATTAGGTCAAGGTTTGATAGTTATAGTAGCTCTACGGGTTCTAAGGCTGATGTTGACCAAATGTTTTTTACAGGATACTTGTTTGAGCCCGAATATAGTGATGCCCAAATTTTTTAAATAGGTAGCAGAACTGCTATATTATGATCAAGGTAACTGAGTAACTCCAAAAAAATGTTGTAGTATATATTTAAGTCAAAATAATTTGTATACACCTACGCATTGAATTTATTTAAGTAACAAAACAAGTTTTTACAGGTGTTCGTGTGGAAACTGCCTTCCTATAGACTTGGTAATCAATCCATATGCTGCAAAGAAATTTCTAAATTAAACATTGGACCAAAAGATTCTTGTATTATTGACACCCTTGATTTGAAGCGATTTGTTTAAATCCATGGATGTTACAAACTGGTCCGTTCGGGTATAGACAACAATATTAATATGATGTCAGTGTTATAAAAAGCCAGCACAAGTAAGTATATTTAAACTAGGTTTTCGGGTAAAAAAAATCAGTATTAATTGTGAATAAGATGTAATACTAATTTTTCAAATTATTTGGATAACTTTCCCCCTTTTTATTATTTTAAAAAGTATAGACATTCTGCATACAGACAACTGGTAAGATGGCGTTTGTGATACCTGGGAAAAAGTATTCCGGTTCCAACGTTACCTACGTTAGCACACAAAGCAAATAATTTGTTTTACCTGTCTTGAACTAAATTTTTATTTATTTTTCTAATAAAACTGTCATTAAGAATAATGCAAGGAAAACTTCTGAAATTTCAACTAATTAGTTGTTAAATCTAGTTATTCTTGGAGAAATTCCCATATCTGGTCTAATGCAATTTCAAACCAAAAATGAAGCCTTTCCAGGAGGGTACAATACACACGTGTGCGGAAGTTCATTTTTTCTGCCAGAAGCAATTACCCTGTTTACATGGGCGAATTTTGCGAGACTAATACCGCTAAAATGATCGCTTAGTGACGTAATACACGGTTCATTGCACATAATTCTAAAAAATTAAAATTTAAGCGGCAGTTCTCTCAAATTGCAGATGACCGCTTGCAACAGGTTGTCTTAGTACCGATTGTTTAGGTAATCAGCTGATGTTATTGTTTTGGTAATCAGCTGACTTTAAAAATAGGCTTAACTAGGGTATTTTTCAAGATAATTTTGTTATTGAACAACATATTTTGCTTTGGTTAACAGAATTGAAACGATATTTTAAAGTCTAAACACTAAAACGATCTAAAATGGATGCACATTATCCAATTTCAGCTAAAAAGCCTAGAGAGGCGGGATGGACCGAACGAGAAATTAAAATTTTGTTAATGATTATACGCGAACGGAAAATAATGAAAATTATTGACGGGAAATCACAACGAAATAAGCAAATATTTACTGAAATAAAAAATGAGCTGGCAAACAATGGAATTGTTAAAGATTGGTCAGTATAAACTAATTACATTTAATTGTCCAGTTAAGTAAATAAGAACATCAACTCATTTAATGTTTTTACCAGGGAAAAAATTAGACAAAAATGGAAATTATTAAAGAGAAGATATTTTGAACTAAAAAATTTAGCTAATAAGTCTGGAGCAGGGAAGCATTATTGGGAACATTACATGGACATGGATGAACTTCTTGGAACCAGACCCAGGGCTCAGGTAAGAGACTTGTAAAGACTTATAAAAATCAAAAAGCAAGTATTAAAAAAATTGTTGTTTAGGCCATAAAAAAGAAACTGGGTTTTGATTGTTTTGAAGAACAGTTAGAAAACTCGGAGATTCTTTCTAATAATGATTTAAATAATTGGACCGATATTCCATGTGACTTGCAAATTGTTGGTAAGTAAGTGAAACTAAATTTCAAGTAACATTTATACCTGTGTACAGGAAGCCAGTTTAGAAAAAAAAAGATAAGTCAGATTTACATATTAAAAGGAAGATTTTATTTACTGTAGAAATTCTAGATAGTTCGGAAGGTACTTCATCAGAAGTTGAAACCCCGAAATTAGATCAAATAAAGTGTAATTTGAAGTCTAAAAATAAAAAGGAAAATAAAAAAAGGCGAGCTCAGGATATAGATGATCTTTTTATAGAAACTTATAAAAATGAATGTGAAAAAGACAGGGCTCTCACAGAAAAGTTGTTTAGTCAACTGACAAATTCCTTTCAGGAAACTATATCAAAACTGGTCAACAATACAAATTAGAAAATAGATAGTTGTTAAGTGTTTAGTTTTTGTTAAATTTATTGTTAGTTTTTTTAAATTTATTAAAAAAAATATAAAAAGGTCAAATATTATAACGTAAAAAAACAAATAAAAGATAAAAAAAAACAACAGAAATAATAGAACAAAATCAAGAATTTAACATAAAAAAAATATATTTTTAAAAAGTAAAGGAAAGTAAATATAAATTCAAGATTTTAAAATCTTGAAGATTGTCCAAGTGGTAAGTTTTTAGAAACATAATTGAAAAGTGCCGTTCTTATTGGTTCTCCTGTTTCAACTGTGGATGCAAATGGTCTTGACCTCGGTGAACTATAATCAGTTTGATGCGCACGGAACTCGGGCATTGGACAATTAGATAACTCACAGATATTGTGCAGTATACAACATGTGAGTATAATTTTAGGTGCAAATTTAATCTTAACATCCATTTTTTTCCCCAAAATTCGCCACCTAGCTTTTAGCCTGCCAAAAGCATTTTCCACTGTAATTCTTATAGAACTATGATAGCAGTTAAATGATTCTTGTTCTGGAGAAAGTCCTGCCCCAACAAATGGCTTGATCAAATAAGGTAACAAGGGATAGGCAGGGTCGCCAAGAATAATAAGTGGAACTTGTCGTTCCTCAATTACAATGGGTGCCTAATGAATGTTTGCATTTTAATGAAGTAAGTGCATAAATAGGATGTTGATTATAAATAAAATTAGCTACTTTATTAAATTTTAGATTACCTTTGGTAGTCTATTTGAATACTTAAATATAGCAGATTCTTTAAATACCGAAGCATCATGGCAACTGCCAGGTGCACGTATATTACAATCCCTGAAACTAGTGTTTGTTTAGGGTATTACAAGTAGGTTAATAAATAATTTATACGAAAATTTATTTATATATACCAATATTTGTCATCCACCAAGGCTTGAAGAATAATGGAGTCCCATCCTTTACGGTTTGTAAAATCTTTTTTTCCATTTTCAGGTGCTGTGATAGGAATATGGCAACCGTCGATACTACCAAAAACCTGAAAGTTTATATATAACTCATATTAGGTTTTTTTTTTAACTAATGTTAAATTTAGGAAATAAATAATTTTTTTTTTAAATAAACAAAATAATATGGTTAATGTAGTAGGTCAGTAGGTATTGTTGATGGACATTCCATGATTCTACTGAAAAAATTTTATTTATATTATTTTAATGTAGTTAAATTTACGTTTATGCCATATTAAAAATAAAGTTTCTTTAATATTAATTACCTTATACGTTTTATTGCAGAAATTTCATCATGTTAACTAAGAGCAACCAATGTGGAAAAAACTTGTGGAAAATGATGCCGGGCTTCTATTCGCTGTGCAATTAATACAGCTTCTTCTTCAGAAGGCATTCTAATAAATTCCTTAACCCTTTTCTTTAAAGCGTTACAAAATCTACAAAATATATTTAAAGTTTTTAAAAACTACCTGATTTTGAAGTTACTAAAAATACAACTGACAGATCAAAATAAAGACTAACATTGAATGGTTTTAAGATATATATACCTTTTTACACAGTTGTATACAGATGATTTATGAATACCAAATAAATAGCCAACGGTTCGATATTCTGCTGCGGAAGCTAATTTAAAAAGTGCAACTGCAATACGCTTTTCTAACTGTATAATCACCTATAAACATTTTATTTAAATAAATTAACTGTTATTTAACTAGCCTCTGGCTTCATGTCTTCCCATATTAACTCAGTTAATAAATTAAAATCCTTCTTTGTCATTCTAAAGTTTTCAACCCACTGACTATTGGTAAAACGTGAAATCACGTTTCCCAAAAATCGGAAGATCTAACAAAAAATATAGCTAGGTTGTAAAACACTACAAAAATAATCAGCTGGTGACTGTTCAAAAATTTAAATAAAATTTTGGTTAAGTTTCTGTTTAAACATATACCTAGACAGCGTCCATGGCCTTCCTATGCGCTTACAAAGTTTCTTTGAGTTAGCATTCTTCGCTGTTGCCTAAACTTTATTTGCCGACGTTTACATCGTTTTTGGTATTGAATAAATAACAAAATGCAGCTTACTACATACTGAGCCGTAATAATTACACTAAATTCTATCCTACTTTGATTTTCCATCTCTCGAGTAATATTAAAAGCTTAATTAAACTTAAATTAAATGTTGTAAATTAAAAGCTGTCTTCTTTGTTGACAAAATTTGCGCCAAATTAAAAATATCCCTTTAAAATACATTAAAAAGATAATTTTATTTTAAACAACTTGTAATATATAAATCATAATAAGTTATTTAATTTATATTTTAGCAGAGTTTTATCTCAAATATATTACTTTATCAACTATTATTACAATGCCAAAACAAAAATCTCACAATCAAATTATTATTAATCAAAAAAAAAAGAAGAGCCTATCAAGAGGGCCAAAAGTAAAAAAAAGGTATTATGAAAACAGCAAATTGTTGTATTCACAAAGGGATCGTGAAAGGTACTTAAAAAGTTCCGAAAAAAAAACAAAACTTGTCGTTTTAATTTCCTCGTAAAATATCTAATCGTACTTTTATATCTCAACCTAAAAACGCAGCAAACAAATTAGAGGATGCTAAAAAAGTATTACTCCTTATATTGGAAGCTATCAAAAAGCTAAATGAGAATAATATTTTTTCTGCATCCGAAATTTTTAAGTTTTCCAAGATGAATTTGAAGACGCTGTTCATATTGTAGATACACGAAACCAGGTTGTTTTAAAACGCAATTCGGAAGTGTTGTGGATTGTCATGTTTTAAACAAGTGTAGGGTCTAAATACGTAACGGTGGAAACAGGTTTGACTGGCACTACTTTAAATGTCTATATAAGGCCTTGTAGATTTAAAGTTATAACGAGTTTACTTAGCAAAACACGTTTATTAAATAACGGCAATAAGTATCTCGACAATTTTAAACGCTGAATGGCCCCGTTAACAGAATGTGCACAAATTTTATAAACCACAGTAACAATAGCGTGGCGGGTACTTGCGTGTTTGTCCAACAATCGAACAATATGACAGTGTGATAAGGCTACAAGTCTGATAAGATGCGATTAAACTATTGTTCAATTTTTAAGTTGTTAAAGTCGTGTTATTGTTTGGAAAGGCGATTATTGATAACAATTACAGCTGTTAGGATAAAACGATTTGTGACATCACTCCACATTTTAAGAGAATAGTTTAAACAATTCGATAAAAAAATACATTAAATAAAATCACAACAACGTAAACAAAACAGACACATATACTTACTATACATTTATATACGGCTCAAATAATCGGCGCCGCTATTTTTCGCTCCTTTATTATATTCAAATTTAATGCGGTAAAAAGAACATTGTCCATCTCATTATACGATCATTAATAAACTTTGCCTTGTCAATGTGGCTGATGGTCTGATTGTAAAATGAACTTAGCCCCGTACAAGTAGTTCATAAATTTTTTGATCGCCAATACGACTGCCAGACATTTCCTCTCAACTTTTTATTTGCAAAGCTCACTGGTAGGTATCTGCCGTTGTGCTTTTGGCACAACATCGCCCCAATTCCTTCGCATGGCGCGTCGGTTCGTAATATGAATGGTTTGGACGTATCGGGTAGCTGTAGAATTGGTCTTTGTAGGATACGTTCTTTTAGGGTAGTTGGGTATGAAGTCTCGGTAGTACCCTGTTAAGCCAATAAATGCCCTGACTTCCTTTTTCGTATTTGGGCAAATTGCATTTTTGATCTTGACAATATTATCATTGTGTAGACTTATCTCGTCTTTATAAATGTTGTGCCCAAGAAAATCCACGGTGTCTGTTCCTATAATGCATTTAGATGGTCTAGCTGTTACATTCGCTTGTTGCATTCTGGTGAATAGCTCGTGAAGACATTTTAGATGTTCTTCCCAGCTGTTTGCGGTGACCATAGATTCCGGGTCAAACTGTGTGATCTTATTGAGTTTTGATAGTCGATGCAAAATCGGTTTGAGCCATCCTTTTTTCTCACCATGACGACATAGGAAGACTGCGATGGTCTTATCGTTCATTTCAAGCATAATTTTAATTTCTTCTAGCGCATCTCTTATATGGAACGGAACCGGGTAAGGTTTTGACCGCACCGCCCTGTTATCTATTAATTTATGATGTGTTAAACTAGCATGAAATTTCCCGGTAAATATGTGAATACGTCATCATACTTGTTTAATTATTTTTCAGCTGACTCCCGTTGATGTGTTTCTAGATTTTCTCCATACGTGATGTCTTTACTGGTCTCCTTCAAAGTTGTTGCGTTACGTTCGAGCAAAGCATCGTCGTCGACGGAATCGGTTGCGCTGGCCAAGCATGCAACGTTTACCCTATCTATGTCTTTGACGGTAGGATCTATACAATGGCCCCGTTGAATATATTTCTTTAAAAGGTTTATATGGAAAATTTCTGTTTTTCCATTAATCAAGATCTTGTAATCATTTATTTCAATGTTGTCGAATATATTGTATGGGCCCTTCCATTACATTAACAACCTGTTGTTATCTGTAGGTAGCAATACTAAAACCTGATCTCCCGCCTCAAACTCCTTGGCTTTGTTTTTCGACTGAAATACTCTTTAGCAATTTTCAAAGGCTCTTCGAGTCTTTCGCGGAGTTTAAGGACATAGACATAACTATTTGTTACTTCCGCCTCCACTGATGTATTCGTGAACATTTCTTTAAGAATCTGCATCGGCTCCCTTATAAGCCGACCATACAATAGTTCAAAGGCGCAAAACCTGTTGATAGTTGGGGAACTTCCCTATATGCGAATAATAGAGCATTGATGTACCCATGCCACTGTCGGGGGTTTTTCAAAGCAGAGTCGTTTCAACATAATCTTCAAAGCCCCATTAAATTTTTCCACCAATCCATTACTCATCGGTATGACTACTCGACTATATATATCTACAAGAGCTTCATCTACGTCTTCAGTACTTATGTCCTAAAGGGGTATTGCCTCAGGGTAAACGTCAGTACATACCGGTGGCCTTTTTCGCTTGGTGGATAAAACGGCCCAATAAAATCAACAGCTACTCTTTTAAATGTGTATCTATCAGTAGCATTTGTTAAAGTGGTGCCTTGGCAATCTTTCCCTTGTGAACAGTTCTTTGGCATATATTGCATGATCTGCAAAAACGCTTGATGTCGTCTTTCATTCCCTTCCAGTAAAAACTGGTGAGTATTTTGTCATATGTATTTTTGATGCCCATGTGTCCTCCCATCATTGATTCATGTGCGACCTCCATAACTTTTCACTTGAGAACAGTAGGAACAACAAGTTGTCTTTTGCTTTTTCCATAGTTTACCTTAAAATGTGTAAACTCTCGATATAAGATGACGTTATTTTTTAGGAAACGTATCTTTTGATCTCCCTTTATCTTTTGCTCGGTGAGTTGGTGCAGTGCTTTCAGCGTTTTATCGCCTCTTTGCATTAAGTCATTTTTAACGGGTAACAACATACGCTCTAGTTGTCCAGTTCAAACTCTTTGTAACTATTAATAGTTATTATAATTGTCTGGCAACATTGTAGGTAAACATCTTGCGCACGCAAGTCGCGTTAAAAAAGACATGCTTTTAAACAGGCTAATGTTTAAAAATAATTATAGAAAAGTAACACCATGTAAAGTAGGTTGTAAAAAAATGGTAAATTACAAAATGCAGACACAACTTATTGTAAATATTTTTGTAGGTGTTGGTGAAATTAGCGAGATTGAGGAAATCGTAACTGGCAATGAGGGTAGCACCAGAATCAATATTGGGGCAAACTCAACTGTCAATGCAGCAAATATCACCGACAATGAGTCAATGGGGGCTGGCAACAAGGTAAGTATTTTTAGCAGTGAGGCAAGTACTACCAACGATGAGGTAAGTCAGTCTACAGCCCCACTCTTCACATGTTATCAACCTAGTGATCTAGCACAGCATGTTAGTTATGCCATTCATGATAATGTGTTGTGTCTTGCTCCAGGAGAAAATAATCCTCCACTTTTGGCCATTAGAAATGAGGCGAATGCATTTCCATATATATTTTGTAATGGGGCCAACACATTTGAAGAAGAACGGTTACAAAAAATTGGGTTTGGGGCATATTGCAATGGACAACTTTTTTTGTTTAGTAATATTTTTTCTAGTGACCCTGCTTACATATTTTATTTACAATATGTTAAAGAAATAACAGAGTTAATGTCTGCAATTTCTATTGCCATGAGAAATAAATCACCCTTATTACCTACAATTACTTCTAAAATCTTACTTGATAATGATAGTTTAAGAAAGATTTTTAGGAATGATGAAGGTTACAAGTTCATGAAAACTGTAAGAGGATCACCGGCCAACATTTTTTTGCAGTTTTTTAGCAGGTATTTTAATAGTTTTATATATAAATGTTATTCACCTGTTTGTTAGTTTTATTATAGCCTATTTAAAGTAATTAACATAAAAGTAAAAAGTTCAGTTCGTTATATAATATATATATATTAATCCCGGTATAGTTAAAATTATTATATAAACTACATGTCAGCATTTTGGTAATGCATTATAAATAAAGTTAATGTTGTATGTATTTTTATGTTTTATTTTGCAGGTGACCGTCGATGGAAAAAAATTGTGAGATGTATTTGCAAGCAATTGAACGTAGAGTGCAAGGAGAAATTTGATTGGTCCGAGTACTGTAAACTGATTGCTAGCAACCCTGTTATGGCCGCTAGAATGTTCGATCGTCGAACAAAATGCTTTTTTCACAACTTTTTAATGAACAAATCCAATCCTGTCGGTGAAGTTGTAGACTATTTTTACAGAGTTGAGTTTCAAGCTAGAGGTTGGCCACACATACATGCTTTGTTGTGAGTTAAGGATGCACCCGTTTTTAATCGGAATTCCACAGAAACTATACGTGAATTCATTCATCAGCATATCAGTTGTAAACTTCCTAATCCCGATGGCGACCCAGAGCTGTATGAAATGGTCACCTCTACACAAACTCACAGTAAACGCCACACTTCCTCGTGTCGAAAGAAAAAAAAAACTTGTCGATTTAACTTTCCACGTGAAATTTCAAATCAAACTTTTATTTCTAAACCTAAAAATAATCCTGAAAAGAGTAAATATGCAGAGAAAGAAGTATTGTTGTCACTACATAATGCCATCGAGGAGCTAAACAACAATCACTTTCATTCTACATCTTGAAATTTTTTCCCAAGCTGGTGTAGGTCAAACTGAATTTGAAAATGCCGTTGACATTCTGGGCTCAAGAAATAAAGTTGTTTTGACTCGTGATTCAAGTGAGATGTGGATTAATCCGTATAATCCAAATTTACTTCAAGCATGGAACGCAAACATGGACATTCAGTATGTTTTAGATCCTTACAGGTAATATTTTTTAATACTTTGCAATTATATTTAAAGAACATTCTTTTAGGCAGTAATATTAAATTGGTGATAAAATACACTTTATATTATGAACTAAAATGTTTTATTTTATTACAGTTGTGTGATGTATATTTTATCATACATCACCAAAGAGGAAAGAGAGGTGGGTAAATTAATTAAACAAGCACAGAAGGAGGCGCGAGAAGGGAATGTAGATGCTATGAAGGAGCTGAAATCACTTTCCAACCTGTACCTAACTCATAGGGAGGTTAGTGTTATGGAAGCTGTTTATCGTGTTGGAGGATTGCCGTTAAAATCATGTACTAGAAATGTGTGTTCATTTCTGTGGATGCTGACAGTACACGGTAAGTGTTATGGTGCCCTTATAAAGTATCATGTATGTAAAATTTAATTTGAATATATAACACACATCAACTGTTATCTAACTTTTTTGTATTGTAGCTTACAATGAGTGTTTTTAATTTTTTTAATTTGTATTTATATGACTAAGAAAATGTACATAAATTTTATTAAATTTGTAATAATTTTAAAAATATCACTTTGTGGATGACCAGCCAGCCTCCTTGATCGTTACCTTAATCGACCCGATTTACCACAATTTCAGAATATTTGTTTAGCTGAGTTTTCTTTAAAATATCGAATAATATATGGAGACAATAATCAAACAACTAATGAAAAGCTTTCTGAAAATTCTGTGTTTTTATTAGAACAAGGCATGGGTCGAACTAAGAAAAGGTTTGTATTACAAAAAAAATAAAATATTTTTTATATTATGTAATATTGGTATTTGTCCATTTTTCATTTAAAATTCATTTAAAAAACTACACTTACATGAAATGTTTTTTTATAAAATTTAGGCATATTACTTGAACATGTTATTAGTATGTTTATTTTTAATATAAAAAAACAAACATTTTAATATTGCAGAAAGGTCGGCTGTAATTAAGCATACCAAACTAAACAAGGAAAGAGATGGGGAAAAGTTTTTTGAAAACATAATGCGGCTTTACATTCCACATCGTGTGCCTGAAGAGCTTAAGCCTGATGGATATCTAACATACGAAAAGTACTTTGAGTGTGGTGAAATATTTTCTACTGATACTGTTGCTAGAGTTAAAGATCTTGTGGAAATAAACATGTCGGCTTTTACGAATGTTATTGAAGATGATCTTGACAACGCTGTAGAATCTATGGATCCAGAAATTTTAGCTGATGCGTGGGCAAGTCTTGCTCCACAAACGGAATCTGAGCGGTTAGAGACTGTAGGGACTGAGGTCAAGAAAATTCTAATTATAAAAAGTATCGACTCCTAAGGGTGCTCTTATCCAAATAATATGGCAATAACGTATAAAGTATAAGTCTCTAATGTCTAAAATAGGGTTTAAGGTCCGTTAGAAATGGTCAAAAATAACAAACCGAATCTACAGACAACAAATATTTATTAATCAAGCACGTTCATCACATAATTACCCCGAAAGTTACATTACAAAAACGGTATTACACGTACACACTACAAAATCTGGTTTCTAGGTTACATACATAGCGATAAACATAATTACGAGTACATTACACACAAAAAAAACGTCTTTCGTATATCGACAACATCCTTTATAATGGTATTTAACTGTTAACTAATTCTAAATTAAAACTTGGCAAAGTAAAAATAGGTGTGTGTTTTAGGAACCAAAAAAATATACTAACTGTCAGAAAATAAAATCGCGCAGGAAAAACACAAAAACGGACAACTGTCAATCCACATTTTTACACCAAAAGGGTTACACTATTAACCCTTATTCTATGAAATTTATAGAGTAATACAGTTCAACTAAACAGGAAATTAGGCACAGCTTCCACTGGCTCTACATAACAAATAGCGACAATTTTTACAAGGGCACGCGTAAAATATACAATTGGATCATGTTCAATATAATAACGAATGAATTTAGAGCGTCTAACTGCCTTATGGACGTTAGACTTGTCCTTGAATAAAGGGGTTAATTTGTTTGTCCCCTTTATAACCTGTATATATTTAAATATACATAAATACAGTCTCTATGAGTTTTTTCATATCAATAAGTCTTTTGTACGGTGTTTAACCGGGATTGGTAGCGAGTTTGCACTGTTTCGGTTCGCCGAACGAAAGTTATTATTCCGCCTGTGAAATTGGGTTTCTTACGTATTTCTTTTGTTTGTGGAATCAATAACAGTTGATTCTGGTTAATAATGTTCTGTTTTTGGTACCCCAGTGGCCAACGCTGTATTTTATTGTCCAAGGCCACCAACAGGCCATACGGTTTTCTCGTCGTTCGGTGTGAACCGGCATCAAGTCTGGTTTGAGGCTAGGAAAGCCTTGGCATTAGAATGGATGGAGATGCTAAGCGCTTTCCTACAAGACCAAAGGGCTTAAGAAGTCTGATCTTGTTGAAGGTGAGGAGGAAGATGAGTTACCTGCCGAACTAACATCTGTGGTTAAGGACTTTCCATCTTCCGAGTTTGCTGAAGTATAAGTGCGCAACCACTTTTGACTTATGCTGAAGGCATGCGCATGATCAGAACTCTCAACATCGATCAACAGGCAATTTTTGGCTTCGTTCGCCTTTGGTGCTGTAGGAAAGCGCTTAGCATCACCATAAACCTATACAAGATTTCAATATCCTATTCGGCTAGCTTATGCTGTGACTGTCCAAAAAATTTAAGGAGCAACTCTTTCAGAAGCCAAAGGTTGATAGCAGCCTTTTGTACCCAATTCAAACTCTTAAGATGACTTCGCATTTTGTGATTACCTCGTTAAATGCCCAATCTCTGATCAGTCACATGGAGGACTTACGATCCCATCATCCAATATTAGGATCTGATGTTATTTGTGTTACTGAAACTTGGTGCAAGCCTTGTGATTCATCTTTAAGGTAATTTTCAGAACATTTATTTCACTCTCCATTTTTATTAACTTTTGTTTAAAGAGTATTTTTTGTGTTTTCGCAGATTTGATATAGAAGGGTATTCTTTAATTTGTTGTGATAGACTTCAAAATGTATGTGGTGGTGGAATAATTATTTATGTCAAAAAAAATCTACAAATGCAACCAGTCGACCAGTTTCATGATCAGTACAACAACCAAATTGTTTGTGTTAGAGTACTGAGTTATGTTATATGTGCAGTGTATAGGCCGCCCAAATCAACAACATCAAAACTTTTGGAATTTATTTTAAATTTGAAAAAATTGCCTGACACTTTAATCCTCTTAGGTGACTTTATTGAGGATTTATCAAGGTAAAACATTTTGACTTGTAACTCACTGATTTCTTTACATATTTAAGGTGTTTTTACAATTTTAATTTATTTGATAATAAGGTTATGGGGTTTTGTGTTCAAATAAAGCTTAACACTCACTAACATTTATTTAGTGATCATTTACTGCAACCAATTAACCAAAAACTAATTGAACAACAATTCTCTCAACTGATTGAAAGTCTAACAACAACAAATTCCACTCATCTAGACCATATTTATACTTTTAAACAATTACTGTGCCATGTCGGAATTATATCGGTTCATTTTAGCTACCACAACTCCACTTATATTGCGTTATGTGAAAAAAAAGATTGCAATTATAAACTTGGTATGTATATAATTTTTATTGTAATAATGTTCTTATTATATTAATTTATATTCTTTGGTAATAAACTTTATTATATCTTTTTTAATAATAGTATTTTTTATTTACAGGTATTCAATCCTTTGATATTCAAACTATTCTAGTAAGAGAACCCATACCCAACCTAAAAATTTTACAATCCAAAGATCAAACTACACAACTTTCTTAAAAAAAGATTTTGGCAAAAGGCTGCAAAACTAACACTGACATCATTAAAACTAAAAAATCAACTTTTTCTTCAAAAACTCATCCCAATAGTAATCTCCCTTTAATCAATCCTTCTAATTTTCCTATAACTTTTAAAATTTGTGGAAAAGCGCGAGTTGTAGATTTTATGGACAGTCATGTAACTGTTAATTTGGTTACAGACTTACGTAATATTGGACTTAATGTGGCAGCTGAAATTAACAATACTCAACGGGGTGTGTCTTGTGGTTACATTGGTATAGGTGCAAGTTGGTCAATTTATCAAGCTTTGATAAATGGTTATGATTGGCTAACCTGTTCTTTATCAAATGTCGATGAGTCAACAATCGTTCGTTCAATATAACAATATAATTAATAAACAACCTTTTCATACTGCTCACTATTTAAATAACGACGATATAATACAAATTCTTTCACATATTTATGTTGCTCATTTTGAAAACAATCGGCCCACAACTTGGATAAATTATCCTATTCCCATAAATCTTTTACGGCATGAGATTTTAAATAATCACCCCTCTCGACGAAATTTAAATAATGTAGTTCGAATTGTTGTTGTTAATACTGATATGCAATCTGCAAGACTTAGTGATGTAGAAACTGGCTCACATTGGATTACAGTAGCTTATCAATTAGAATAATATTAAAACTTTTTGTTAATTAAATTTTATACATCTTTTAATTCATTAAACAAATTTTTTATTGCATTTTTTTAAAACAATTAACTTTGTTATGATGCCTTGTACATTTTTTGTTAGGTTTGTTTCACCAAGTTTTCTGTTATTCTAATTTTTTGTTTTAAATTTATTTTTATGTATTTATTTTTTATTGTTTTTGGATTACCATTTTTCTATACTTTTCTACCCATTTCTCTATTTTTCCTGGATGAGAGCAGCCCCTTGACGTGGGATCTAGGCTTTAAACTAAGAGTGCTCATTGTTTTTATTATGACTAGTCTGAATTTTAAACATTAAATACAATATAAATTTGAATTACGTTAAGAGATGTGTAAAATTAAATTTTTGTTTTTTCTTATAATTAAATCGCTAATTGTTTGACATTGTTATTTGTTTACAATAAGACTTATGTTAAAAGAGGGACAAAGCTCCCCTTCTATATGTTTTTATTTAGATTTAAATTAGAAATTATCTTTATTCACAATAAAAATTAATTTTAAAAATAATCAAATAATTTCGAACCATATTTTATTTATCAAATAAATCTAGTTATTATGGTTCGAAATCTTAGATTTCGAAACATATTGTTATCGTCATTATTATTATTCAGATTAATCTTTTCCAGTGTCTTATAAGCCGTAAATTTTGAGTTAAAATAACTTTTGTTCTAGAAGATTTGCAGTTCTGAAATTTTAGTATCTTGTTTATTATCATGTTGTGTTTCAATTCTCCTATTTTGATAATTTAAATATCACTAATTACTAATTAATAGGTGTTTGATTATTAAAATTTAGGGATCGTTATTATGTTGTTAAATTTCGGTCAGTTATATATCATAGTATTAATAACACAAAAATGGATTAAAAATTTAACTTTTGTTTGTTTATTAAAAATTAAAGTTTAATATTAAAGGGGAACTAAAGGCAAAACTAGGCCTATTTTATAGTATATTTTTTAAAATTTATTTTCAAAAAACGGATTTTCTAGGAGTTCTGGTTTAAAAGTTATAGGTTTAAAAGTTTCAGCTTGCTATACCTGAGATAGTTTCTATCTTAACTATAGAAGTCAGGTGATTAAATTTAAAATAACTAGAAGAGCAAAATTTGGTATCTAAATGGGTTATCTCATAGCTCTTATTAATTTTTAGACAATCAACAAAAGTGTCCCATTGCATTTTAACCAAGTTGTCTTTAAACAAATATAGACAATATTTCATGCACACTAATAACTTTTACTCTAACCGAGAAGGGTTTCACATCATCGATATTGGAGGAGTGTTTAAAAACATCCTCGATGGTCAAAAGTTTAACATTTTTGGTCCGAAACTTCGCATACATTGCCAGGATTTACAATTATTTGTAACTTATCGCCCTGGTTTGCCTCTGATTTTCTAACCTCTACTCCACGTGCGACAATTGGCGTTTTGCATTTAGTGAATTGGGTTGTTGCTCATGGTCAAACGAGAATAGGGTAAGTTTTCGTTTACCAGAAGCAACGTCTGCAGTAAAATAAGATTTCTTTTTGCCTTGTTTTACTGGCGAAACTGCGGTCGGAATCATATGCACGCTAATATGTTTGTGCTTCTGAACGATATCTTCTGCAATTATTTCTTCGTGAGAATAAGTTTTTTGACTTATTTTAATTATTTAAAAAAATAATATTTACACAATTTGTAGTTACGTTCTGCGCTTATCTTTGTCGTCATAGATCGCCAATTTACTGATCAATATAAACATATGAAAAATAGCTATTATACTTAAATATTTGACTACACACCTGTTTTTAAATACATGACTGTTATAACTCATAAATTCTGTCATATATATAGCTTAAATAAGTATGCTTGCGAACTGGTGCAGACAAGAACGTTTATTATTATTTGTGAGAACGTGTCTGAATCGATTTGCCCCAAAACCGCTGTGATGGAAATAGAAGAAATGATTTATTAGTTTAAACTTAAATTTGTTAACCACGGGTGACCTAAAATCAATCAATAATTTCAAAATTTCGAATCAAACAAATATTCTCTCTAGACTCCAGCTGTTTTTGTTCATGGGAAAAGTTTTCTTTCTTAAGATTACTTTTTCATAATATATTATAAAACACATTTTACTATTACTTAAATGTGCTTTACATGAAAACAAAAAAACATTTTGGTTTGCTTTTTTTGCGTAAAACTGTTGCAGCTAAAAGTGTTAACGACGCCTGCAAATTAAATGTTAGAAAACTTCTGTATAAACTGCGCACGACATTTGTGCATAATTAAAATCTTTAAAAAAAATTTGCTTTTAGCTTTGAAAAAATTAAACACCTATGTAAAAAATAAAAATCATGTATTGGCATTATAGACTTTACACCGATTTATCTCCTAAAACTGTGGTAAAAGTAAACGAAATGGCTAATTAGTTTTAGCTTTATTTTGTTAACCACGAGTAACTTGAAAACTCGGGACGGAAAATATAATTGTTTTAATGGACCCCAGCTGGTTTTGTTTATAGGAAAATTTTGCCTATTTAAGATTAATATTATAAATAGATTGTAATTTATTTTAATGCTCCTACAAAAAGTTATATCAAACGATAATATACATACAAGTAATATTTAAATGAAAAACTATCTGTAAAAAAAATTGACTGTTATTTATTTAAATATTTAAGATAATTTAAAAAAAAGTCTAATTTCGTTTAATGGTATATCATGAAAACTGTTTAAAAACACGTGTTTAAATTATCTTTTTATTTATTACAATAAAATACTTATTAAATATCATTAAAAATGATCAAATAATTTCGAACCATATTTTATTTATCAAATAAATCTAGTTATTGTCATTATATTTATTATTTTTATTATTATGGTTCGAAATCTTAAGATTTCGAAACATATTGTTATAGTCAGTATTATTATAAGTTCTGAAATTTTAGTATGTTGTTTATAATAATATTGTGTTCCAATCCTCCTATTCTCAAAATTTAATTATTACTAATTGTTTGTTTATTTATTAAAATTTAAATCGTTATTAATTTTTCAAATCTTGGTCAATTGTATATCGTAATATTAAGAATTCAAAAATGAATTAAAATTTTAATTTTTATCGCTAATTACTAATTAATAGGTGTTTGTTTATTAAAATTTAAAGATTGTTAATTTTTTGTAAATCTTGGGTAATTGTATATCATGCTATTGGTAACTCAAAAATGAATTAAAATTTTAATTTTTATTACTAATTACCAAGTAATAGGTATTTGTTTATCAAAATTAAAAAATTGTTTTTATTTTTCTAAATCTTGTTTAATTGTATATCATGATATAAGTTAAATAAAAACAAGTTAAAAAAGTAATTTTTGTATGTTTATCATATTTAATAGCTTGTTTATTTAATAAAAATTAGGGATTGTTATTAAAACGCAGAATTTAAAAAAAAAAAAATTTTTTAGTTTAATAATTATAAAAGGTATACGTAATATTTGTTTAATTAGTTCAGGTAATATTTTTAATTAAGTAATGTTTATGCATAAATTTATTTACAATAAAGGTTAATTTTAAAAATAATCAAATAATTTCGAACCATTTTTTTTTATCAAGTAAATCTAGTTATGGTTCGCAATCTTAGATTTCGAAACATATTGTTTATTATTATTTGCTTGTTAATTTATTATAATTTGAAGATCGGTATTAGATTTTTAAATTTTGGTCAATTTTATATTAGAATATTAATAACTCAAAAATAGTCTAAAAATTTAATTTATGTTTGTTTATTATATTTAAATGCTTGTTTGTTTTTTAAATGCTTGTTTATTTATTTAAAATTTGGTCCAATGTATACTATTATACTTACAACTTAAAACTTGGTTAAAAAAATAATTTTATTTTGTTTATTATATTTAAATCCTAGTTTGTTTATCAAAAAATTAAAAGTCAATTTTAACTATTAAAATTTTGGTCTAATGTATATGAATACCAATAAGAGAAGATATGTTAAAAATTTTTTGTTTGTTGCAATTAAATTCCTAATGGTGTACTAAAATAAAAAGGTTGACATTTTAAAACTTTTAAATGAATTTTGTTTTGAAATTTTTGGTCCAAAATTTAAAAAAAAGTTCTAGTTCAAAAATTAAATACGTAATATTTGATTAATTAGTTAAGTCAATGTTCTAAATGAGGTAATGTTTATGCATGTTTTTATTCACAATAAAGAGTTATTTTAAAAATAATCAATTATTTTAAACCATATTTTATTTTTCAAATAAATCTAATTTTAATTAGAATTAAACTATTCTTAATTAAACACGTTTTTATTAGGCAAGCGGTTCAATTTCGATATTTGATGTAGAAATTTTTATTCAATTTCGATATTACAAATATTATTTAGTTAGTAACAAAGCGACTTTGAATCTGTGGTAGGAATTAAATATGATTAAATTTTTCGGCGATTATTTTTATCTGGCCAGTATAATTACCGCCGCCAATTTCCAACATGCATTGGTGGTTCAGTGGTAGAATCCTCGCCTTCCACGCGGTGGGTCCTCGTTTGATTCCCAGCCAATGCAATTTTTATTTATTTTATGAGATCAAGTTTTTAATCTATTTTATAATGCGACCGCTGAATTGTTGGTCTTATTATTTTTTACATTACTTATTAAAGAAAAAAAAACGATTATATATCGTAAGAAACTAAACTAAAAAATAATTTATTAAAAAAAAGACTGGCGACATGGTAGTTTTTTCTCTTTTCTTAATTAAACACGTTTATATTAGGAGGCGGTCCAATTTCGATATTCGGTGTAGAAATTTTGTTTAATTGTGATAATACAAATATTATTTAGTTAGTAACACAGCGACTTTGTATCTGTTGGTACGAATTAAATGATTAAATTTTTCGGTGTTTATTTTTATTTGGCCACTATAATTACCGCGGCCAATTTCCAACAAGCATTGGTGGTTTCACTAGAAAAATTTTTGCCTTCTCTTGGGCCATTTGTATTTAAAATAAGCTAATCTGGCTTAATTTAATGCTGTGTTATATAATTTGGCCAAAAATAGGCCACTAAAAGTTTTGGCTAAAATACAGACTTTAATAAAGAAACTGGCCTATTTATAGCCAATATGTTATCTTATGCATAGCTTTGGCTTTATTAAATAACAAAATAAATTTAATACCAAAATAAATTTGATAATTTTAAATAGTTTAGCAGTAAAAGTGAATTTTTTGTTAATTATTTTGTGTAGTCACTAAAATGCAATACCAAAATTTTATGTTTTTATTTATTTTTTATCATTTCAATACTGTGCAATAATGTGTATATCTGCGAATTCTACCAATATAAAATTAAAACTTCACAGTAATGCAGAGATATTTTGCCTAATAACAACATGCATTTTTTCTTTGTATGTATAAACAGAAAATGTTTAATGGCAAAGTAATTTACAGTTAGTCACTAATGAAACTTATGATATAAGAATTAAAAGAGTTACAGACACCATGTGTTACATGTAAATTAACTAAAAAGTAAAATGTTGAATTGGATAAAATTATACTAACAATCTTAGCAAACACAGGCAAATCCTGTTTTACTTTACAAAATATAAAAATACCGGTATTCTATTTGATTCTATTTACACAAATCCAAGACGCTGAAAGTATTTCACTTCCAGAAACAAGGATTTGGTATTTAAGACTGGATAGTATTTTGTAGTTGAGTATTCAATTCAAAAAAATGGTTGAAGTAGTAGGACCATGACATATTTCAGTTTTAAATATATCCCCTTCCATCACATCTTTGCAAAACTTCCATTGGTGTCGCTCAGCAAGATATTTGCATATATTTTTAAAACTTCCCACCCTTGCTATTTTTTTAAAATAAGAATGCTTAGCTTCAAACCTCATTGACCAATAATGAATCAGTGGCCCAAGATTTAGTATATCTGTAGGAATATGGCACAAATAATGCTGTTTTGGTATAATGTTGACTGTGGGATCATCATAGTATAAAATAACTTGTACATTGTGATAATTATACCTGCGAAATACTGGATTTTCTGAAAATACTCTTTCATCAGTAAAATGTGAATAAAGGGAGGTGCTGTTGTTCTGTATGTTATTGTTGCCAAGAAATGTACTTAACTTAGATTGTCTATACAGGGCACCAATTGTTTCTTTTAATTAAATATAATACAATAAATGAGGGGAGTTTACTGTAATACGATTTAATCCCAGTTATTTGTGCAGAATGCCCTAATATAATTTCTTTTGGTTCAACAATAGGAAATGAAAATTGCATAAATTTTTTGCGATGCCATGGTGTTTGTAATGTTTTAAATTGGTTTACTGCCATTTCAAGTTCATGACAATGATTCTTTTGTTCGACATGTTTGTGTACTTCTTTCCATATTGTTTGTAAAATGTCATTTATTCCTTCCAAAATGTAGATTATTGAAGCCTAAGACAAAACCGAAACGTTAGGACACTATCAGTTTATCAATATAAAGTTGTTTTGTATTCTTAGTTGATGAGGTAAGTTTTAATTTTAAAAGAAAGATGTTTACTAACCTCAGTTAATTTATGCTTTTCCTTTGCACAAAGCAAAAACCTTGCAGCATTATGTTTCCATTTATTAAATACTTGGGAAACATGTATGTTATTATTCTGTAAACATTTTTTATTCATATTGGGCATTACTGGTTCACTGAGTTGTTTGGACATTACTGGTACACTGTGAGTTGTCTTCTGAACTAGTATTATTTTCTACTGATAGGACCGGGAAAGTATAGGGTAGAAGTAAAATGTCATGATTTCTTGTGCTCATGTTGTCAAGAAATATATGTAGTTAAAGATTTAAATTTTGTTGTATGCGTAGAAATATAATGTCTTAAAATATGCATTGACAAAAAATAGAATATATTAAAAACCTATTTTTTTATATTTTATTTATTTAAGTATACCGGTTTTATGATTTTGATGTGATTTCATCCATTGAGAGTAAGTTTTGCATTTAAATGTTAAATAAATTTGGTTTAGTTGTTTAAAATACAAGTAGTTGGATAAGCACATGTTTTCTGTGGAAGTAATAAATATTCTGTTAGATACAAGTTTACGTAAAAGCTGCCAGTGGTAATAAAATATAAATATGAACAACTTAGATTACCTTACATACAAAGTCAATTTTAGAATTAAAATTAGCAAAATTAAAATATTATTTTTTTAAATGAGCCTTTGCATTGCAATTAATAGAGATACTTTAACCTCTATTACCTTTTAAAAATTATCTAGAACTAATTTACTATAGATTTAAACCGATTTGTGAACACTATTTAAACCTTGACAGTACGGCACTTTTGCTAAAACAGCGACAGTAACCGAATCGGGCTACTTCTCCCGATCGAGCGACAGACATTTTGCAACCAAAAGCGGCGACATGCGCTCTCTTTTTGCTTTAACGGCCAACCTAATCAATAAAAATATGTCCAAAACATAAAAGAAACAACAAAGTCACCAAGTTGACCTTTCTTTGACATTTTTTACCCGTCAGTTTAGCTAGAAATTAAAAGAATACGTTTTCTTATTCAATTGCTTTTTTCGACGAAGAAAGAAAGCGAGATCGCGTGGTGAAATAGCTAGAAGAAAAAGGGCAAATATGAAGCAATTAAATAAGAAACGCATTCCGTTAATTTCTAGCTAAACTGACGTGGGGTGGGAATCAAAAAAAAATTCTGACTGGTATTTGAGGTTAATTTAACCATCTGCCGAATCATACTTGTAAGTTGTTTTAGAGGGGTTGTGGTAATAAAGTGATTAAGACTTTTATAACTAATATATACATTTTTAAAAAGTCGAATAACAGCAATTTATAAATAGTATATACATTTTTAGAAAGTGGAATAACAGCGGAAGTTTGTCCCCTAAACGAAAATGAAATTAGGTCCGAATTTGCAAATTTTAATTTTGAAGAAAAATCAAAGAGTTTTTTGATAATTTAAATAGCCAATCTTTTCAGGTTATATCAGTTTACTGAACTTATAAGATAATAGTAGTTTTACATGTTTTTAATTTAGTAAGGACATATGGTAGTTTTTCCTTATTTTTGTAAGCACAGAATATAAATTAAATTATAATACTTGATCAAATATTTAACTTGTTTTAGCTGGATGCCACCACTGCAAAAACCCAAAGTGCCCATACCAGTACCAGCAGTAAAAGTTTTGAAATGCGATCAAGCGATTCAACCATGCCACTGGAACTTGATAAGCAGAGGCCCTACCCTGGAATAAACCTGTGTACTCATGGAAAAAAAGAAACAAACATTTTAAAACATTTAGCCCACTTTCAAAAAAAAGCTCCGAATCTGTAGACAATAACATTGTTTTGACATATGGAGACCTTATTCCATATCCTTTCCCCCTAAAAGAAGAACTGCAACTATATTTAAAAAATATTGGCCCAGTGGATTTTAGTACATCAGAAATATTCATTCCGTGATTGACCCAAAAATTGGTAAACCATCGAAGGAACAAAGAAATGACATTGCAAAAGTGCTGGTGAAAGAATATCCAATTTTGGCTAATGGATGTGAGAAAAATAATCATTCTACACTTTCAAATTCAATAAGAAAAAGGTTTAACAATGCAAAAATGTCGTTTAAAAAAGCTACCGAAAAAACAACAAACTATGCCTGTCGCTAATTGTACAACTAATGAAGAACGCGACTAATGAAGAACGCACATTATTAATAGTGGCCTAATTTTAATAAAAATTTCAAATAAATAATATAAACAAATTTATCCATTGTTTGTAGTGTTTAAAAGAATTTCAAGACATTCCAGAAGTTTCACCCTTCTCTACAAGATGGAGAAAATTGATGCTAAAATGTGAAGCCGCTTTTTAAATTAAGTTCTGATTTTTTTTATTTTCATAAGTTACTTGCGCATCTTAGCAATAGTGAAAAAGGTTGTCGAAATATTTTAGCATTTGGAGATTTAAGTGACATAACCTCTGGAGTAAAACAAAAAAATCAGCCATTTCTTTTGTGTACTGGGAGTCCTTCTGACCCCAAAGATATTTCAATTTTAGTTAAACAAAAAAGGTACTTGATCTTAATGGTGCTTCTATGCATGATTGTTTTTTTTAACTTTAGTTGCGGTGTATTACATTTTTAATCTTGAATATCCATACTCTTGCAAACCATTTCATGGTAATCTTGTAAACTTTTTTTTTTGATCAGTTAGGGGGAAAGAAGTTACTTGAAATAATGCAGTGAACGAATTAACAGATTACTATTACATTTTCATGGATACAAATTTCACAGTAATGTTAATATTTAAAAAAAAATACAAAATCTTATTTTAAGGATGTTAATTCGGACATTATATTATAAGTAATTTCATTCTTTAAACTATTAATTTTTGTGCAAAAATAAGTTTTGTAAAAATTTATATTATAATTGATCATATTTGCAGTATATGATGGGATTACTCTACATTTTGTGTAAAAAAGTAATAATTTTAGTAGATTGCTGATTGTTTTTTACTGTTCCTTCGAAACCATGTTGTATTATTTGCAGTATAATGCGTAAGACCATGTAGTGTGGTTTTTGCAACATATTTGTTGCAGTATATGTTGGATTACTCTACATTTTGTGTAAAAAGTAATAATTTTAGTAGCTTGCTAATTGTTTTTTATTGTTCCTTCGAACCCATGTTGTATTATTTGTAGTATTATGCGTAAGACCATGTAATGTGATTGTTGCAGTATATGTTGGATTACTCTACATTTTGTGTAAAAAAGTAATAATTTTAGTAGCTTTCTAATTGTTTTTTTAATGTTATTTCGAAACCATGTTGTATTTATTGTAGTATTGTATGCGAAAGACCATGTTATGTGGTTTTTTCATCATATTTGTTGCAGTATATGTTGGACTACTCTACATTTTGTGTAAGAAAGTGATAATTTTAGTAGCTTGTTAATTGTTTTTTATTGTTGCTTCGAAACCATGTTGTATTTATTGTAGTATTATGCGTAAGACCATGTAATGTGGTTTTTGCAACAGCGTTTGTTGTCGTAATAAATGCAACTGCAAATTGGTTTAAATAAAAGCTGGCTAGTTGACACAATCACAATTGGCCAAAAATTTTCTACTGTTAGTGGTAGAATCCACGCCTTCCACGCAAAGAATCCAAGTTCGATTCCCAGCCAATGCAAATTTTATTTATTTGATGAGATCAAGTTTTCATGTTATTTTATTAAGCGACCGCTGAATTGTTGGCCTTATTATTATCTTTTACACTAAGTATTTTAGGAATTTAAAAGAAACGATTATATATCGTAGGAAACTAACTAAAAAATAATTTATTAAGAAACAAAACTGGCTCTATTCATTTTATTTTTTTTCTTAATTCTCTATTCTTAATTAAACACGTTTTTATTCAGTATAGACAATTCGGCAAGAGAAATTAATAATTAAAAACACTTTATTATTTACCAATTACACGATAGGCAAAATAACAATACAATTGTGCTTTTTTCGCAATATTGTTTTAAGATTTTATGTTTGTAAATTTATGAATTAAATGTTAAAATTTATGTAAATAACAAAAAAAGAATATAAATATCACTAATTAAAATATTTAAATTAGATAATTTAAATACCATTTAAATGCGACCGCTGAATTGTTGGCCTTATTATTATTTTTTACATTACGTATTTTGGCACATTAAAATAAACCATAATATTTCGTAAGGAAACTAACCCAAAAAATAATTTATTAAAAAACAAGACTGGCGCCTTGCTAGTTTTTGCTTCATTCTTAATTAATCACGTTTTTATTAGGCATAGTCAGTTTGGCAAGAAAAATTAATTAACGAAATCACTTTATTATTCACCAAGTAAACAAAAGGCAAAATAATAATACAATTGTGCTTTTTCCGCAATATTGTTTTAAGATTGTATGTTTGTAAATTTATGAAGTAAATGTTGAAATTTATCTAAATAATAAAAAAAGAATATAAATATCACTAATTAATTTATTTAAATTAGGTAATTTAAATACCATTAAGTTATGTGTCTTATGTTATAGCAAAATATTTACAGTGATTAACGAGTTTGTAATAAAGTTTAAAATAATTTTAATTAGAAATAAACTTATTTTTAAAATATTTGCTACAAATAATATTAGTTAATTTTGGTAATTTAAACACTTATATGTAAATTATTTTCCATATTTAAGTCTTGTCGTAAATATTGGTAATTTATTTAATTAAAACAAGCGCAAGGGATTTTTATGGCGATATAAATAAAATTACACAACGCCGTGTAAAAATTTCAAATACAATCAAGAATTAACAGATATCTGTGTTTAGAAACAACAATGTCAAAAAAGGCATTTGAACCGTTGACTGTTGGTTTAAAAGTTCAACGCTCTACCAACTGAGCTAACCGGGCACGTTTGCTGTTACTGTGTGCTTTGTAGCTTGATTATAGAAACCATTTGTAAAAAAAATTTGTCACCAAATAAAAATAAATTAATTTAACATTTTAATTTTTTCAAAATCACTTAAAAATATCTAAATAATACATTTGTTATATATTTTCTGGAGTAAATGACGATGGTACTCTGTTTGAAAAATTGGTTTTATTTATAAATTTAAAAAGCGTAAGTTTACGTTTAAACAATTAATAATAATAATAAAAAACAAAATGTTAATAAAATTACTTAATTTTTTTAAGTTGAATAATTAAAATTTTAAAACTTAAATTAACTTGCATTAGGTTGTTATGTGTTTGATTAATGATTTACAAATTATATGAGTAACGAGTTTAAACATATTTTTTAGACACCCTTTTTTTAAATGTTATTTGAACTTTAAATTGCTTAACGTAATTAATATTGTTTAATTTATTTAATTTATATAATTTAAATACCTATGCATCAGTTAGTTTGTATTATTAAGTCCGTAGCGTGAACATTGGCAACTTTTACGTAAGAAACTAACTCGGACAATTTTTATGACGACTTAGACTGATAAAAAGTAGCATTACAAATTTAAATTCTTGTTTGAAAGATAGTACTTATTTGTGCATAGAAGCAACAATAATCGATAATTGATTTAATACTTGGCGTTTAAATTAAAAGTCCAACGTTCTGCCAACACAGTCACCACACAACGCCTTTTACTGTGATGTGCTCGGATTTTTAAATGTAGTTACTTTTTAAGTCTTTGGTACTAATAGAAAATAAATTTACATTCTATTTTATTTTCATTTTGACAAATTAAAAAAAAATAAACACAAATGTTAGTTAATTTTTTTTGTAGATTTTTTAGTATTTTTTAATTTTGTTGACTATATGAGTCATTTTCATATAATTTTATATTAAAAATTGGAACAACAACTAACAAAACGTATAGTTGAATATATTAAAATAGAATGGAGTTAATAAATTAAAAAAAATAAAACATTAATATTCCGACGGAAGAAAAATTATTTTTAATTTTGCAAATATCCGTGATAATCACAATGTCCATAACGTAACAATTGCAAGGTATTGTACGAAAAATTAAATAAATATTTAGTAAAGCACATTATTGCAGTAATTTTTGTAATAACTCTTTATAAAAAAATATTTAGTGAAAATTTATAAGTTAAAATATTTAAATTTCTTCTTAATTTAAAAAAAAATTCAGAAATAATCATATCAAGTTCTTAATTTGGTCCATTTTATGGCGTTTTTACCGCCTAATAATATAAATATCTTTTACATAGTCAAGAAGTTAAGTTTACTGGCTTTCAACCAGGCGGGCAAATTGGATATTCGGTGTAGAAGTTATTATCTAATTTCGATAATACAAATATTATTTAGTTAGTAACACAGCAATTATGAATCTGTTGGTACAAATTAATTATGATTAAATTTTTCGGCGTTTATTTTTATCTACGCAGTATAATAACCTCCGCTAATTTTCAACAAGCATTGGTGGTTCAGTGGTAGAATCCTCGCCTGCCACGCGGGGGGCCCGGGTTCGATTCCCGGCCAATGCAATTTTTTTTCTTTTATGAGATCAAGTTTTCAATTTATTTCATTAAATGCGGCCGCTGAATGGTTGGCCTTAATATTATTTTTTACATTACGTATTTTGGCAAATTAAAAGAAACGATAATATATCGTAAGAAAACTAAACTAAAAAATAATTTATTAAAAAACAAGACTGGCGCCTTGCTAGTTTTTGCTCCATTCTTAATTAATCACGTTTTTATTAGGCATAGTCAGTTTGTCAAGAGAAATTAATTAACGAAAACACTTTATTATTTACCAAGTAAACGATAGGCAAAATAACAATGCAATTGTGCTTTTTCCGCAATATTGTTTTAAGATTTTATGTTTGTAAATTTATGAAGTAAATGTTAAAATTTATGTAAATAATAAAAAAAGAATATAAATATCATTAATTAATTTATTTAAATTAGATAATTTAAATACCATTAAGTTATGTGTCTTTTGTTATAGCAAAATATTTACAGTGATTAATGAGTTTGTAATAAACTTTAAAATAATTTTAATTGGAATTAAACTTATTTTTACAATATTTACTACAAATAATATTAGTTAATTTTGGTAATTTAAACACTTATATGCAAATTAATTTGCATATTTAAGTCTTGTCGCAAATATTGGTAATTTATTTAATTAAAAAAAGCGCAAGGGGTTTTTATGGCGATATAAATAAAATTACACGATGTCGTGTAAAAATTTTAAACACAATCAAGAATTAACACATATCTGTGTTTAGAAACAACAACGTCAAAAAAGGCATTTGAACCGTTGACTGTTGGTTTAAAAGTTCAACGCTCTACCAACTGAGCTAGCCGAGCACGTTTGCTGTTACTGTGTGCTTTGTAGCTTGATTATAGTAACCATTTGTAAAAAAATTTTGTCACCAAATAAAAATAAATTAATTTAACATTTTAATTTTTTCAAAATCACTTAAAAATATTTAAACGATACATTTGTTATATATTTTCTGAAGTAAATGACGTTGGTACTATGTCTAATAAATTGTTTTTATTTATAAATTTAAAAAGCGTAAGTTTACGTTTAAACAATTAATAATAATAATAAAAAACAAAATGTTAATAAAATTACTTAATTTATTTAAGTTGGATAATTAAAATTTTAATACTTAAATTAATTTGCATTAGGTTGTTATGTGTTTGATTAATGATTTACAAATTATATGAGTAACGAGTTTAAACATATTTTTTAGACACCTTTTTTTAATTTTATTTGAACTTTAAATTGCTTAACGTATTTAATATTGTTTAATTTATTTAATTTCTATAATTTAAATACCTATGCATCAGTTAGTTTGTATTATTAAGTCCGTAGCGTGAACATTGGCAACTTTTACGTAAGAAACTAACTCGGACAATTTTTATGACGACATAGACTGATAAAAAGTAGCATTAAAAATTTAAATTCTTGTTTGAAAGATAGCACTTATTTGTGCATTGAAGCAACAATAATCGATAATTGATTTAATACTTGGCGTTTAAATTAAAAGTCCAACGTTCTGCCAACACAGTCACCACACAACGCTTTTTATTGTGATGTGCTCGGATTTTTAAATGTAGTTACTTTTTAAGTCTTTGGTACTGTTACAAGGAAAGTTTGATCGTCTCGTAATTTAGCCTAACGTTTAGGTGGCGATATAATAAAGGTCCGAATTGTATTAAACCCTCACCCTTAACTGTTTATTAGGACGAGACGATCTTTCTAATTTAGTAAAACCTAGGATACCCCGCTTTAACGGTCCACCGTAAAAACCAAGTTGGCTAACTCTGTTATTTATATTAACATGTACGGTAGGTGTGTAAACTTACTTTTAATATTCGATAAAAACTACTAAAACAATACTTGCGATAAAAACATAAGAGTAATAAAACAGTATAAAAACAACACAACTACACCTAACCGCACCCAAGTCAGAACTAATCTTTTGGTAGGCGCTACATACAACATTCGGCGCTACATTTACGTTTAGGACAAGAAATCCCGATAAGGTTAATTAATTAGATATACTAGGGCATATACAGACTATCAGGTGTCAGGAGCCACCGACGCATGACAAAACATATATGTTACACCCCCCCACTTAAATACAACCAACTCCTGTGGTTGAAATACTACGAAAAACAGATTCCTTATGACATAAAGAAAACATTAACATGTACAATACTTAGAGGTAAAAAAAAACGTAGACCTGCAATAACATTGTGATACAAAAAGTGAAACAAACATTTAAATACTACTAAAGGCACGACAACAACAAAATCTGAACTTTTACGTTACAGGAAAATTCAATACAACAACAAACTATTTAAGTGTAAGCGTTAATAGTGTTTTAAATAACAAATACAATTAAGAGTAAAAAAAAACAAGAAACGCATTATAAACTACAAAACATGTTTAAGTGAAAGAAAAAAACAATACTGTTGGTTATGATCAACGCAAGTCTAAAGTGACAATAATGTGCAAGTAAACAAAAACGAGGGCAATTTAGTGAGGTAATAAAAAAAATAACAGTAAAAAAACAGTCAATGTAAACTAGATGTCAATAACCTCAATGTCCGGATAGAAGTGGGTCCGCTTTCTAATGCGTTGGGGACGTGAAGTTGTTGGCTCAGTTAACACCAAATTGTCACTATTTTCCATTGGTAGTCCCACATGCGTTGCCTCACTGTCTGGGGTTAATGTGGGTTCAGTGTGCCTTGTATTAAGCATGTTCCCTAGAATAGGTGGCCTCACACAGGTTGGCTCGTTAAAAGTATATGATGTTGCCTCTGTTGAGGTCCCTGTAAATAATTTTAACCGGTTAAAATGTACCATTTGGGATTTACCTTCTTTATTTTTTATGACATAATTAACGTTATTTAATATCTTTTCTACAATAAAAGGTCCCTTATAAGGTAAATGGAACTTCTTCGATTTATTTAGAGGTATGGCTGGGTTCGTTAAAAGTACATTATCACCAATTTTAAATGGGACGCCATGTTGTTTCTTGTCGTAATTTCTTTTCATACGTTCTCGTTGTTTTTCCAAGGTTTTACGGGCAGTGTCTTGGGCTGACTTTAGGCGTTTGCTTAAGTCCTCGACTAGTGTCTTGTATGGCGTTGCTTCTGTCGGACACCCCGTTCCTGCGTCGCCTGGCAGACGTAACTTGTGGCCGGTCAGCAAGTAGTGCGGCGAATACCCGGTGCTTTCATGAATACTAGCGTTATAGGAGGCTACCACTGCGGGTAGAGTGATATCCCAACCCGTTTCATCGCTTTGAACGTAATTACGTAGCATGGACGCGATAGCTCGATTGTTTCGCTCTACGCCTCCATTTCCGGCTGGATGATATGCAGTTGTTCTTGATTTTTTACTACCCATAAGCTTGAGCAGCTCCTGGAAAAGTTGACTTTCAAAGTTTGTTCCACGGTCAGAATGAACTATTTCAGGCACCCCGTGTACCGTAAACCAGTTGCTGAAAAGTATCGAAGCCGTTTCAGTTGCTGTCTGGTGTCGCATAGGCCAAGCGCGTACATACTTTGTAAAAATGTCACACGCTACGAAAATGAAACGGTTTCCGGATTTGGTTATGGGTAGTGGACCCATCACATCTATTTGAATGCGTTGCATTGGTCGATCTTCTGACGATGGTATTAATGGCGCTTGTGGGTTTTGAGTCGCTCTTTTATTAAGATTACAGTCATTGCATCGTTTGCAATATGCTTCTGTGTGACTTCTCCAGTGATGCCAATAAAATCTTTCATTTATTTTGGCGCAGGTTTTGCTAATTCCAAGATGTCCGCCACCATGTGGACTATCGTGAAATTTTATTAGGACCGTATCTATTAAAGAATCAGGCAGTACAACTTTGTAGACCATTTGCGCTGACAAGGACGAACATTTTTCACCAAAGTAAACAATATTATTTCTACACACCAAGTGGTCGAATTTGTTCCAGTAGTGTTTACTGGCTGGAGTAGTGTTCCAGTAGTGTTTACTGGCTGGAGGTAAATTTTCCGTTTTTTGGTTTGGTCTTATTCCCTTTTTTAACCAATCAAAAATGGAGGGTATGTTTTTATCAGCCTGTTGTAATTCCGCGATTTTTGTTTTTGATATCTCTGGCTCGAGGCTGAATTCCAAACTTTCAATTGCGTTGCAAGGTTGTTTATTTTGTTGTATATTGTAGGGAAAATCATCGGGAATTGGCTCCAGTCTGCTAAGGGAGTCGGCATTTCCATGTTTCTTTCCTGGCCGGTGAATTAGTTCGAAATTGTACCCAGCTTACAACTCTTTTGATTTCCATAACCACCGAAGCGAAGAATGGTCGGTGCGAATGGTAAATTTATCTCCTATCAGATAACATCGAAATAGTTTCGTGGCAAATACGATAGCCAGCAATTCTTTTCTTGTGGTAGAATAATTTCTTTCGGCTTTTGACAAAGTTCTACTACCATAGGCAACCACGTGTTCTTTTCCATTTTGTTCTTGGGATAGAACACACCCGATGGCGTTAGATGCATCGGTGTCCAATATAAAAGGCTTGTCAAAATTAGGGTATTGAAGAATTGGAGTTTCTGTTAGTCGATGTTTTAAAGAAATAAATGATTCCTGACATTCATCAGTCCAGTTAAATTTTTTCCCCTTTTCTGTTAGCTTATGTAATGGCCCGGCAATGTTGGCATAGCCTTTAATAAATTTCCGGTAATACGATGTTAAACCAACAAATTGACGTACATGTTTTACATTTTTTGGTATTGGCCATTCTTTGACTGCTTTTATTTTGTCAGGGTCACATTTAATTCCATCGCGCGACACAATATGCCCCAAAAAACTTACTTCATGTTTAAAAAATGAACACTTTGATGGTTTTAAAGTTAACCCAGCCGATTGTAGGCGAGCGAAAACTTCTTTAAGGCGCCTTACATGTTCTTCAAAAGTTTTCGAGTACACAATGATGTCATCCAAGTAGGCTAATGCCCCCTGCCATTCAACCCCGTTCAGTACAATACGCATAAGACGCTGGAAACTCGCTGCTGAATTACACAAACCCATAGGCATGACCATGAATTCATATAAACCCATGTGGCTAGCAAAGGCAGTTTTCTCCCTTGAGGCTTTGTCCATTGGAATCTGGTAATAACCAGACCGAAGATCTAGTGTGGAAAAATAAACAGACTGAGACATTTCGTCTAGGCTTTCATCGACTCTGGGTATTGGATAGCTGTTTTTCTTAGTGATGGCGTTGACCAGCCGATAGTCTACACAAAACCTAGTTTCTCCTGATTTCTTTTTTACTAGAACCACAGAACTTGACCAGGGGGACTGAGAGGGTTGAATTAGATCCTGTTTACGCATTTCTTTAATAATTTGTTCAACGTTGTCTTTATATTTATGGGGAACACGCCTTGGCGCTCGTCGAACAGGTTTACTACTGCCCGTGTCTATTTCATGTTTGACAAGATTCGTCCTTCCTATTTCATAAGGCGAGGTGGAGAAGACACATTTATATTGCTTTACCATTTTTATTACAATCTGGCGTTGACTTTCTGTCAGAGTTTCGCTTATATTGACGCTATCTTCTGCGTGATCTACTTGATGTTGGCTCAAGGTAGGCTGTATTTCTTCAACCGAATGATCATGTTCAAGTAACTTAAAACAGGACGAATTTTTGCATGTACATTTATGCGATGCTTGATTGATGATAGCACAGGTACCAGGTATTCGGCAACTATCGGAACCTATGGCTGAAACGGGGGATACTGTTGCTACTCGCACACCGTTGTGTAAAATGACGCTATCATCGGTCAGTTAGCTATTCTTACTTCAACTAAATTCGATTTTATGTTGGTTATTGCCGAAGCGACAAAAAGGCCATAACGTTCACCAAATTCTATATTTCGCTCCACCAAAACAGACATGTTAGGTATTGAAGTTGCTATTAAATTATTATTACACTTTGCTAACAGGCTTAACTCCGTGAAAGCTGGAACGGAAACTTCCTCTATTAGAAATGCCTCATGGCGTTGAAATATATAAGGTTTACTTATAATGGGCACTGACGTACGACATAGGGTTAAATAATTGGATTTATAACATATTTGACATTTTTCCCTTTGTAAAAAGTCCAGTCCCAGAATGAAGTCGTGGGAAATATCTGGGCTTATAAACATTTGTAACCATGACGTTACATTCCCCAAGGTAACTGGTAGTGATGCCATGCCAGTTATAATTAGAGGACTACCATTAGCGCCCACTAAATTAGGGGAGGACTCGGGGGGTTTAGTAACATTTTTAGTGTCTTTTCTTAGTTTATCCCAAACACGCTGGTGCACTAAGGTAACACTGGCACCAGTATCCAGCAAAGCGAAAACAGGTAAATTTTCAACTAATAAATTTACAAAACGACGTAACAAGTTACCTTGTGCCGCATTTTTAGTCATAGGTGGAGCAGGTTGTTCGGGTTGAATACTTTTTTTACGGGGTCTTTTTGTTGTAACTAAAACCTCGGGTCGGGTCGGGGTTGGTATCGTGGGCGTCGTCCCAGTCTGCTGGTGTGGTCTTCTATAAGTGTTACGAACGTTATACGGTATATTTTTGCTTATATACCTAGGACAATTTTGTCTTATATGTCCATAGTCAAAACAATAAAAACACTCACGGTTTCTATAGGACACCCAGGAATCGGGCCTTTCCTTGTATGGCTGTCTACGTGACGGCCCAGCCATTTGTGATTTTATCAAATTCATTTCTGTCTGTATTGTCGAAATGGTTGTTGTTATTTCATCAGTTTTCTTTTGTGCAACAGTTTGCATGTTTTCGATTTTTTCAAGAATTAGTGCCAGGTCATTTTTGGAAGATTGTTTCTCAACGTTCGCAAGCACCAATGAATGTGACGATGTGGAGTTATTGGCTTCCATGGCTTGGTTAGCAGCTAATAAAAAATCTCGTTTATTTTCTGGATTGTTTTGAATTAGGTTACGAAGATTTTGATTTCTAAGACCGCGTAGTAGGGAAATGTACATGATTTCATTTTTTAAATTGCATTCAGCCGCCTTAGGGTAAGCCCTATCCCCCAAATTTCTAATCGCATAAACAAAAGAGCGTACATCCTCTTCAGGCATTTGTATACGTTCGCTAAGTTGTGTTCGTATCTTAAAGGCATGTTGGTCGTTCACTGTTGCTTTTTTTGCCCTACTGATTAGTTCGTCGAATTCAAGTGGATATAAACTCGCATCTTTTTCCTGGATTATCCATTTGAGATCTTGATCAATACAGCTTATAAAAATATGTTTTTTTTGATCGTCCGTAGCACCAGCGCTCTTACAGTAAGAGTTAAACACATTTAAAAATTCATTAAAATCCTCGCCCATAATAAATCGAGGCGGTGTTGTATATAAATTAAAAGACATAGTTAAATTTTAAAAGGTAAGAACAATTTGTAATATTAAAATAGCTACTATATTTAACTAGAGTCCTGACTATATCTAACAGAGCTAGCACGGTGGCGGGGTCCTGGCGCGCTCGCCAATTTGTTACAAGGAAAGTTTGATCGTCTCGTAATTTAGCCTAACGTTTAGGTGGCGATATAATAAAGGTCCTAATTGTATTAAACCCTCACCCTTAACTGTTTATTAGGACGAGACGATCTCCCTAATTTAGTAAAGCCTAGGATACCCCGCTTTAACGGTCCACCGTAAAAACCAAGTTGACTAACTCTGTCATTTATATTAACATGTACGGTAGGTGTGTAAACTTACTTTTAATATTCGATAAAAACTACTAAAACAATACTTGCGATAAAAACATAAGAGTAATAAAACAGTATAAAAACAACACAACTACACCTAACCGCACCCAAGTCAGAACTAACCTTTTGGTAGGCGCTACATACAACATTCGGCGCTACATTTACGTTTAGGACAAGAAATCCCGATAAGGTTAATTAATTAGATATACTAGGGCATATACAGACTATCAGGTGTCAGGAGCCACCGACGCATGACAAAACATATATGTTACAGTACTAATAGAAAATAAATTTACATTTTATTTTATTTGCATTTTGACAAATTAAAAAAAAATAAACACAAATGTTAGTTAATTTTTTTTGTAGATTTTTTAGTATTTTTTAATTTTGTTGACTATATGGGTCATTTTCATATAATTTTATATTAAAAATTGGAACAACAACAAACAAAACGTATAGTTGAATATATTAAAATAGAATGGAGTTAATAAATTAAAAAAAATAAAACATTAATTTTCCGACGGAAGAAAAATTATTTTTAATTTTGCAAATATCCGTGATAATCATAATGTCCATAACGTAACAATTGCAAGGTATTGTACGAAAAACAAAATAAATATTTAGTAAAGCACATTATTGCAGTAATTTTTGTAATAACTCTTTATAAAAAACTATTTAGTGAAAAATTATAAGTTAAAATATTTAAATTTCTTCTTAATTTAAAAAAAAATTCAGACATAATCATATCAAGTTCTTAATTTGGTCCATTTTATGGCGTTTTTACCGCCTAATAATATAAATATCTTTTACATAGTCTAGAAGTTGAGTTTACTGGCTTTCAACCAGGCGGCCAAATTGGACATTCGGTGTAGAAATTTTTATCTAATTCGATAATACAAATATCATTTAGTTAGTAACACGGCAATTATGAATCTGTTGGTACAAATTAATTATGATTAATTTTTTCGGCGTTTATTTTTATCTGCCCAGTATAATAACCGCCGCTAATTTTCAACAAGCATTGGTGGTTCAGTGGTAGAATCCTCGCCTGCCACGCAGGGACCCGGGTTCGATTCCCGGCCAATGCAACTTTCTTTTATGAGATCAAGTTTTCAATTTATTTAAATGCGGCCGCTGAATGGTTGGCCTTATTAATATTTTTTACATTACGTATTTTGGCAAATTAAAAGAAACGATAATATTTCGTAAGGAAACTAAACTAAAAAATAATTTATTAAAAAACAAGACTGGCGCCTTGCTAGTTTTTGCTCCATTCTTAATTAATCACGTTTTTATTAGGCATAGTCAGTTTGGCAAGAGAAATTAATTAACAAAACACTTAATTATTTACGAAGTAAACGATAGGCAAAATAACAATATAATTGTGTTTTTTCCGCAATATTGTTTTAAGATTTTATGTTTGTAAATTTATGAAGTAAATGTTAAAATTTATGTAAATAATAAAAAAAGAATATAAATATCATTAATTAATTTATTTAAATTAAATAATTTAAATACCATTAAGTTATGTGTCTTTTGTTATAGCAAAATATTTACAGTGATTAACGAGTTTGTAATAAACTTTAAAATAATTTTAATTAGAATTAAACTTATTTTTACAATATTTACTACAAATAATATTAGTTAATTTTGGTAATTTAAACACTTATATGTAAATTAATTTGCATATTTAAGTCTTGTCGTAAATATTGGTAATTTATTTAATTAAAAAAAGCGCAAGGGGTTTTTATGGCGATATAAATAAAATTACACAACGTTGTCTAAAAATTTTAAACACAATCAAGAATTAACACATATCTGTGTTTAGAAACAACAACGTCAAAAATGGCATTTGAACCGTTGACTGTTGGTTTAAAAGTTCAACGCTCTACCAACTGAGCTAACCGGGCACGTTTGCTGTTACTGTGTGCTTTGTAGCTTGATTATAGTAACCATTTGTAAAAAAAATTTGTCACCAAATAAAAATAAATTAATTTAACATTTTAATTTTTTCAAAATCACTTAAAAATATTTAAACGATACATTTGTCATATATTTTCTGAAGTAAATGACGATGGTACTATGTCTGATAAATTGTTTTTATTTATAAATTTAAAAAGCGTAAGTTTACGTTTAAACAATTAATAATAATATTAAAAAACAAAATGTTAATAAAATTACTTAATTTGTTTCATTTCGATAATTAAAATTTTAATACTTAAATTAATTTGCATTAGGTTGTTATGTGTTTGATTAATGATTTACAAATTATATGAGTAACGAGTTTAAACAAATTTTTTAGACACCCTTTTTTTAATTTTATTTGAACTTTAAATTGCTTAACGTAATTAATATTGTTTAATTTATTTAATTTCTATAATTTAAATACCTATGCATCAGTTAGTTTGTATTATTAAGTCTGTAGCGTGAACATTGGCAACTTTTACGTAAGAAACTAACTCGGACAATTTTTATGACGACATAGACTGATAAAAAGTAGCATTAAAAATTTAAATTCTTGTTTAAAAGATAGTACTTATTTGTGCATTAAGGCAACAATAATCGATAATTGATTTAATACTTGGCGTTTAAATTAAAAGTCCAACGTTCTGCCGACACAGTCACCCAACAATGCTTTTTATTGTGATGTGCTCAGATTTTTAAATGTAGTTACTTTTTAAGTCTTTGGTACTAATAGAAAATAAATTTACATTCTATTTTATTTGCATTTTAACAAATTAAAAAAAAATAAACACAAATGTTAGTTAATTTTTTTTGTAGATTTTTTAATTTTGTTGACTATGGGTCATTTTTGTATAATTTTTTATTAAAAATTGGAACAACAACAAACAAAACGTATAGTTGAATATATTAAAATAGAATGGAGTTAATAAATTAAAAAAAATAAAACATTAATATTCCGACGGAAGAAAAATTATTTTTAATTTTGCAAATATCCGTGATAATCATAATGTCCATAACGTAACAATTGCAAGGTATTGTACAAAAAAACAAAATAAAAATTTAGTAAAGCACATTATTGCAGTAATTTTTGTAATAATTCTTTATAAAAAAATATTTAGTGAAAAATTATAAGTTAAAATATTTAAATTTCTTCTTAATTTAAAAAAAAAATTCAGACATAATAATCAAGTTCTTAATTTGGTCCATTTTATGGCGTTTTACCGCCTAATAATATATCTTTTACATAGTCTAGAAGTTGAGTTTACTGGCTTTCAACCAGGCGGCCAAATTGGATATTCGGTGTAGAAATTTTTATCTAATTCGATAATACAAATATCATTTAGTTAGTAACACAGCAATTATTAATCTGTTGGTACAAATTAATTATGATTAATTTTTTCGGCGTTTATTTTTATCTGCCCAGTATAATAACCGCCGCTAATTTTCAAAAAGCATTGGTGGTTCAGTGGTAGAATCCTCGCCTGCCACGCGGGGGGCCCGGGTTCGGTTCCCGGCCAATGCAACTTTTTTTTCTTTTATGAGATCAAGTTTTCAATTTATTTAAATGCGGCCGCTGAATGTTTGGCCTTATTAATATTTTTTACATTACGTATTTTGGCAAATTAAAAGAAACGATAATATTTCGTAAGGAAACTAAACTAAAAAATAATTTATTAAAAAACAAGACTGGCGCCTTGCTAGTTTTTGCTCCATTCTTAATTAATCACGTTTTTATTAGGCATAGTCATTTTGGCAAGAGAAATTAATTAACAAAACACTTTATTATTTACCAAGTAAACGATAGGCAAAATAACAATATAATTGTGTTTTTTCCGCAATATTGTTTTAAGATTTTATGTTTGTAAATTTATGAAGTAAATGTTAAAATTTATGTAAATAATAAAAAAAGAATATAAATATCATTAATTAATTTATTTAAATTAAATAATTTAAATACCATTAAGTTATGTGTCTTTTGTTATAGCAAAATATTTACAGTGATTAACGAGTTTGTAATAAACTTTAAAATAATTTTAATTAGAATTAAACTTATTTTTACAATATTTACTACAAATAATATTAGTTAATTTTGGTAATTTAAACACTTATATGTAAATTAATTTGCATATTTAAGTCTTGTCGTAAATATTGGTAATTTATTTAATTAAAAAAAGCGCAAGGGGTTTTTATGGCGATATAAATAAAATTACACAACGTTGTCTAAAAATTTTAAACACAATCAAGAATTAACACATATCTGTTTTAGAAACAACAACGTCAAAAAAGGCATTTGAACCGTTGACTGTTGGTTTAAAAGTTCAACGCTCTACCAACTGAGCTAACCGGGCACGTTTGCTGTTACTGTGTGCTTTGTAGCTTGATTATAGTAACCATTTGTAAAAAAAAATTGTCACCAAATAAAAATAAATTAATTTAACATTTTAATTTTTTCAAAATCACTTAAAAATATTTAAACGATACATTTGTCATATATTTTCTGAAGTAAATGACGATGGTACTATGTCTGATAAATTGTTTTTATTTATAAATTTAAAAAGCGTAAGTTTACGTTTAAACAATTAATAATAATAATAAAAAACAAAATGTTAATAAAATTACTTAATTTATTTAAGTTGGATAATTAAAATTTTAATACTTAAATTAATTTGCATTAGGTTGTTATGTGTTTGATTAATGATTTACAAATTATATGAGTAACGAGTTTAAACATATTTTTAGACACCCTTTTTTTAATTTTATTTGAACTTTAAATTGCTTAACGTAATTAATATTGTTTAATTTATTTAATTTCTATAATTTAAATACCTATGCATCAGTTAGTTTGTATTATTAAGTCTGTAGCGTGAACATTGGCAACTTTTACGTAAGAAACTAACTCGGACAATTTTTATGACGACATAGACTGATAAAAAGTAGCATTAAAAATTTAAATTCTTGTTTAAAAGATAGTACTTATTTGTGCATTAAGGCAACAATAATCGATAATTGATTTAATACTTGGCGTTTAAATTAAAAGTCCAACGTTCTGCCGACACAATCACCAAACAACGCTTTTTATTGTGATGTGCTCAGATTTTTAAATGTAGTTACTTTTTAAGTCTTTGGTACTAATAGAAAATAAATTTACATTCTATTTTATTTGCATTTTAACAAATTAAAAAAAAATAAACACAAATGTTAGTTAATTTTTTTTGGAGATTTTTTAATTTTGTTGACTATGGGTCATTTTCGTATAATTTTTTATTAAAAATTGGAACAACAACAAACAAAACGTATAGTTGAATATATTAAAATAGAATGGAGTTAATAAATTAAAAAAAATAAAACATTAATATTCCGACGGAAGAAAAATTATTTTTAATTTTGCAAATATCCGTGATAATCATAATGTCCATAACGTAACAATTGCAAGGTATTGTACAAAAAAACAAAATAAATATTTAGTAAAGCACATTATTGCAGTAATTTTTGTAATAACTCATTATAAAAAAATATTTAGTGAAAAATTATAAGTTAAAATATTTAAATTTCTTCTTAATTTAAAAAAAAAATTCAGACATAATAATCAAGTTCTTAATTTGGTCCATTTTATGGCGTTTTACCGCCTAATAATATATCTTTTACATAGTCTAGAAGTTGAGTTTACTGGCTTTCAACCAGGCGGCCAAATTGGATATTCGGTGTAGAAATTTTTATCTAATTCGATAATACAAATATTATTTAGTTAGTAACACAGCAATTATGAATCTGTTGGTACAAATTAATTATGATTAATTTTTTCGGCGTTTATTTTTATCTGCCCAGTATAATAACCGCCGCTAATTTTCAACAAGCATTGGTGGTTCAGTGGTTGAATCCTCGCCTGCTACGCGGGGGCCCGGGTTCGATTCCCGGCCAATGCAACTTTCTTTTATGAGATCAAGTTTTCAATTTATTTAAATGCGGCCGCTGAATGGTTGGCCTTATTAATATATTTTACATTACGTATTTTGGCAAATTAAAAGAAACGATAATATTTCGTAAGGAAACTAAACTAAAAATAATTTATTAAAAAACAAGACTGGCGCCTTGCTAGTGTTTGCTCCATTCTTAATTAATCACGTTATTATTAGGCATAGTCAGTTTGGCAAGAGAAATTAATTAACAAAACACTTTATTATTTACCAAGTAAACGATAGGCAAAATAACAATATAATTGTGTTTTTTCCGCAATATTGTTTTAAGATTTTATGTTTGTAAATTTATGAAGTAAATGTTAAAATTTATGTAAATAATAAAAAAAGAATATAAATATCATTAATTAATTTATTTAAATTAAATAATTTAAATACCATTAAGTTATGTGTCTTTTGTTATAGCAAAATATTTACAGTGATTAACGAGTTTGTAATAAACTTTAAAATAATTTTAATTAGAATTAAACTTATTTTTACAATATTTACTACAAATAATATTAGTTAATTTTGGTAATTTAAACACTTATATGTAAATTAATTTGCATATTTAAGTCTTGTCGTAAATATTGGTAATTTATTTAATTAAAAAAAGCGCAAGGGGTTTTTATGGCGATATAAATAAAATTACACAACGTTGTCTAAAAATTTTAAACACAATCAAGAATTAACACATATCTGTGTTTAGAAACAACAACGTCAAAAATGGCATTTGAACCGTTGACTGTTGGTTTAAAAGTTCAACGCTCTACCAACTGAGCTAACCGGGCACGTTTGCTGTTACTGTGTGCTTTGTAGCTTGATTATAGTAACCATTTGTAAAAAAAAATTGTCACCAAATAAAAATAAATTAATTTAACATTTTAATTTTTTCAAAATCACTTAAAAATATTTAAACGATACATTTGTCATATATTTTCTGAAGTAAATGACGATGGTACTATGTCTGATAAATTGTTTTTATTTATAAATTTAAAAAGCGTAAGTTTACGTTTAAACAATTAATAATAATAATAAAAAACAAAATGTTAATAAAATTACTTAATTTATTTAAGTTGGATAATTAAAATTTTAATACTTAAATTAATTTGCATTAGGTTGTTATGTGTTTGATTAATGATTTACAAATTATATGAGTAACGAGTTTAAACATATTTTTAGACACCCTTTTTTTAATTTTATTTGAACTTTAAATTGCTTAACGTAATTAATATTGTTTAATTTATTTAATTTCTATAATTTAAATACCTATGCATCAGTTAGTTTGTATTATTAAGTCTGTAGCGTGAACATTGGCAACTTTTACGTAAGAAACTAACTCGGACAATTTTTATGACGACATAGACTGATAAAAAGTAGCATTAAAAATTTAAATTCTTGTTTAAAAGATAGTACTTATTTGTGCATTAAGGCAACAATAATCGATAATTGATTTAATACTTGGCGTTTAAATTAAAAGTCCAACGTTCTGCCGACACAGTCACCAAACAACGCTTTTTATTGTGATGTGCTCAGATTTTTAAATGTAGTTACTTTTTAAGTCTTTGGTACTAATAGAAAATAAATTTACATTCTATTTTATTTGCATTTTAACAAATTAAAAAAAAATAAACACAAATGTTAGTTAATTTTTTTTGTAGATTTTTTAATTTTGTTGACTATGGGTCATTTTCGTATAATTTTTTATTAAAAATTGGAACAACAACAAACAAAACGTATAGTTAAATATATTAAAATAGAATGGAGTTAATAAATTAAAAAAAATAAAACATTAATATTCCGACGGAAGAAAAATTATTTTTAATTTTGCAAATATCCGTGATAATCATAATGTCCATAACGTAACAATTGCAAGGTATTGTACAAAAAAACAAAATAAATATTTAGTAAAGCACATTATTGCAGTAATTTTTGTAATAACTCATTATAAAAAAATATTTAGTGAAAAATTATAAGTTAAAATATTTAAATTTCTTCTTAATTTAAAAAAAAAATTCAGACATAATAATCAAGTTCTTAATTTGGTCTATTTTATGGCGTTTTACCGCCTAATAATATATCTTTTACATAGTCTAGAAGTTGAGTTTACTGGCTTTCAACCAGGCGGCCAAATTGGATATTCGGTGTAGAAATTTTTATCTAATTCGATAATACAAATATTATTTAGTTAGTAACACAGCAATTATGAATCTGTTGGTACAAATTAATTATGATTAATTTTTTCGGCGTTTATTTTTATCTGCCCAGTATAATAACCGCCGCTAATTTTCAACAAGCATTGGTGGTTCAGTGGTAGAATCCTCGCCTGCTACGCGGGGGCCCGGGTTCGATTCCCGGCCAATGCAACTTTCTTTTATGAGATCAAGTTTTCAATTTATTTAAATGCGGCCGCTGAATGGTTGGCCTTATTAATATTTTTTACATTACGTATTTTGGCAAATTAAAAGAAACGATAATATTTCGTAAGGAAACTAAACTAAAAAATAATTTATTAAAAAACAAGACTGGCGCCTTGCTAGTGTTTGCTCCATTCTTAATTAATCACGTTTTTATTAGGCATAGTCAGTTTGGCAAGAGAAATTAATTAACAAAACACTTTATTATTTACCAAGTAAACGATAGGCAAAATAACAATATAATTGTGTTTTTTCCGCAATATTGTTTTAAGATTTTATGTTTGTAAATTTATGAAGTAAATGTTAAAATTTATGTAAATAATAAAAAAAGAATATAAATATCATTAATTAATTTATTTAAATTAAATAATTTAAATACCATTAAGTTATGTGTCTTTTGTTATAGCAAAATATTTACAGTGATTAACGAGTTTGTAATAAACTTTAAAATAATTTTAATTAGAATTAAACTTATTTTTACAATATTTACTACAAATAATATTAGTTAATTTTGGTAATTTAAACACTTATATGTAAATTAATTTGCATATTTAAGTCTTGTCGTAAATATTGGTAATTTATTTAATTAAAAAAAGCGCAAGGGGTTTTTATGGCGATATAAATAAAATTACACAACGTTGTCTAAAAATTTTAAACACAATCAAGAATTAACACATATCTGTGTTTAGAAACAACAACGTCAAAAATGGCATTTGAACCGTTGACTGTTGGTTTAAAAGTTCAACGCTCTACCAACTGAGCTAACCGGGCACGTTTGCTGTTACTGTGTGCTTTGTAGCTTGATTATAGTAACCATTTGTAAAAAAAAATTGTCACCAAATAAAAATAAATTAATTTAACATTTTAATTTTTTCAAAATCACTTAAAAATATTTAAACGATACATTTGTCATATATTTTCTGAAGTAAATGGCGATGGTACTATGTCTGATAAATTGTTTTTATTTATAAATTTAAAAAGCGTAAGTTTACGTTTAAACAATTAATAATAATAATAAAAAACAAAATGTTAATAAAATTACTTAATTTATTTAAGTTGGATAATTAAAATTTTAATACTTAAATTAATTTGCATTAGGTTGTTATGTGTTTGATTAATGATTTACAAATTATATGAGTAACGAGTTTAAACATATTTTTAGACACCCTTTTTTTAATTTTATTTGAACTTTAAATTGCTTAACGTAATTAATATTGTTTAATTTATTTAATTTCTATAATTTAAATACCTATGCATCAGTTAGTTTGTATTATTAAGTCTGTAGCGTGAACATTGGCAACTTTTACGTAAGAAACTAACTCGGACAATTTTTATGACGACATAGACTGATAAAAAGTAGCATTAAAAATTTAAATTCTTGTTTGAAAGATAGTACTTATTTGTGCATTAAGGCAACAATAATCGATAATTGATTTAATACTTGGCGTTTAAATTAAAAGTCCAACGTTCTGCCGACACAGTCACCAAACAACGCTTTTTATTGTGATGTGCTCAGATTTTTAAATGTAGTTACTTTTTAAGTCTTTGGTACTAATAGAAAATAAATTTACATTCTATTTTATTTGCATTTTAACAAATTAAAAAAAAATAAACACAAATGTTAGTTAATTTTTTTTGGAGATTTTTTAATTTTGTTGACTATGGGTCATTTTCGTATAATTTTTTATTAAAAATTGGAACAACAACAAACAAAACGTATAGTTGAATATATTAAAATAGAATGGAGTTAATAAATTAAAAAAAATAAAACATTAATATTCCGACGGAAGAAAAATTATTTTTAATTTTGCAAATATCCGTGATAATCATAATGTCCATAACGTAACAATTGCAAGGTATTGTACAAAAAAACAAAATAAATATTTAGTAAAGCACATTATTGCAGTAATTTTTGTAATAACTCATTATAAAAAAATATTTAGTGAAAAATTATAAGTTAAAATATTTAAATTTCTTCTTAATTTAAAAAAAAAATTCAGACATAATAATCAAGTTCTTAATTTGGTCCATTTTATGGCGTTTTACCGCCTAATAATATATCTTTTACATAGTCTAGAAGTTGAGTTTACTGGCTTTCAACCAGGCGGCCAAATTGGATATTCGGTGTAGAAATTTTTATCTAATTCGATAATACAAATATTATTTAGTTAGTAACACAGCAATTATGAATCTGTTGGTACAAATTAATTATGATTAATTTTTTCGGCGTTTATTTTTATCTGCCCAGTATAATAACCGCCGCTAATTTTCAACAAGCATTGGTGGTTCAGTGGTAGAATCCTCGCCTGCTACGCGGGGGCCCGGGTTCGATTCCCGGCCAATGCAACTTTCTTTTATGAGATCAAGTTTTCAATTTATTTAAATGCGGCCGCTGAATGGTTGGCCTTATTAATATTTTTTACATTACGTATTTTGGCAAATTAAAAGAAACGATAATATTTCGTAAGGAAACTAAACTAAAAAATAATTTATTAAAAAACAAGACTGGCGCCTTGCTAGTGTTTGCTCCATTCTTAATTAATCACGTTATTATTAGGCATAGTCAGTTTGGCAAGAGAAATTAATTAACAAAACACTTTATTATTTACCAAGTAAACGATAGGCAAAATAACAATATAATTGTGTTTTTTCCGCAATATTGTTTTAAGATTTTATGTTTGTAAATTTATGAAGTAAATGTTAAAATTTATGTAAATAATAAAAAAAGAATATAAATATCATTAATTAATTTATTTAAATTAAATAATTTAAATACCATTAAGTTATGTGTCTTTTGTTATAGCAAAATATTTACAGTGATTAACGAGTTTGTAATAAACTTTAAAATAATTTTAATTAGAATTAAACTTATTTTTACAATATTTACTACAAATAATATTAGTTAATTTTGGTAATTTAAACACTTATATGTAAATTAATTTGCATATTTAAGTCTTGTCGTAAATATTGGTAATTTATTTAATTAAAAAAAGCGCAAGGGGTTTTTATGGCGATATAAATAAAATTACACAACGTTGTCTAAAAATTTTAAACACAATCAAGAATTAACACATATCTGTGTTTAGAAACAACAACGTCAAAAATGGCATTTGAACCGTTGACTGTTGGTTTAAAAGTTCAACGCTCTACCAACTGAGCTAACCGGGCACGTTTGCTGTTACTGTGTGCTTTGTAGCTTGATTATAGTAACCATTTGTAAAAAAAAATTGTCACCAAATAAAAATAAATTAATTTAACATTTTAATTTTTTCAAAATCACTTAAAAATATTTAAACGATACATTTTTCATATATTTTCTGAAGTAAATGACGATGGTACTATGTCTGATAAATTGTTTTTATTTATAAATTTAAAAAGCGTAAGTTTACGTTTAAACAATTAATAATAATAATAAAAAACAAAATGTTAATAAAATTACTTAATTTATTTAAGTTGGATAATTAAAATTTTAATACTTAAATTAATTTGCATTAGGTTGTTATGTGTTTGATTAATGATTTACAAATTATATGAGTAACGAGTTTAAACATATTTTTAGACACCCTTTTTTTAATTTTATTTGAACTTTAAATTGCTTAACGTAATTAATATTGTTTAATTTATTTAATTTCTATAATTTAAATACCTATGCATCAGTTAGTTTGTATTATTAAGTCTGTAGCGTGAACATTGGCAACTTTTACGTAAGAAACTAACTCGGACAATTTTTATGACGACATAGACTGATAAAAAGTAGCATTAAAAATTTAAATTCTTGTTTAAAAGATAGTACTTATTTGTGCATTAAGGCAACAATAATCGATAATTGATTTAATACTTGGCGTTTAAATTAAAAGTCCAACGTTCTGCCGACACAGTCACCAAACAACGCTTTTTATTGTGATGTGCTCAGATTTTTAAATGTAGTTACTTTTTAAGTCTTTGGTACTAATAGAAAATAAATTTACATTCTATTTTATTTGCATTTTAACAAATTAAAAAAAAATAAACACAAATGTTAGTTAATTTTTTTTGGAGATTTTTTAATTTTGTTGACTATGGGTCATTTTCGTATAATTTTTTATTAAAAATTGGAACAACAACAAACAAAACGTATAGTTGAATATATTAAAATAGAATGGAGTTAATAAATTAAAAAAAATAAAACATTAATATTCCGACGGAAGAAAAATTATTTTTAATTTTGCAAATATCCGTGATAATCATAATGTCCATAACGTAACAATTGCAAGGTATTGTACAAAAAAACAAAATAAATATTTAGTAAAGCACATTATTGCAGTAATTTTTGTAATAACTCATTATAAAAAAATATTTAGTGAAAAATTATAAGTTAAAATATTTAAATTTCTTCTTAATTTAAAAAAAAAATTCAGACATAATAATCAAGTTCTTAATTTGGTCCATTTTATGGCGTTTTACCGCCTAATAATATATCTTTTACATAGTCTAGAAGTTGAGTTTACTGGCTTTCAACCAGGCGGCCAAATTGGATATTCGGTGTAGAAATTTTTATCTAATTCGATAATACAAATATTATTTAGTTAGTAACACAGCAATTATGAATCTGTTGGTACAAATTAATTATGATTAATTTTTTCGGCGTTTATTTTTATCTGCCCAGTATAATAACCGCCGCTAATTTTCAACAAGCATTGGTGGTTCAGTGGTAGAATCCTCGCCTGCTACGCGGGGGCCCGGGTTCGATTCCCGGCCAATGCAACTTTCTTTTATGAGATCAAGTTTTCAATTTATTTAAATGCGGCCGCTGAATGGTTGGCCTTATTAATATTTTTTACATTACGTATTTTGGCAAATTAAAAGAAACGATAATATTTCGTAAGGAAACTAAACTAAAAAATAATTTATTAAAAAACAAGACTGGCGCCTTGCTAGTGTTTGCTCCATTCTTAATTAATCACGTTATTATTAGGCATAGTCAGTTTGGCAAGAGAAATTAATTAACAAAACACTTTATTATTTACCAAGTAAACGATAGGCAAAATAACAATATAATTGTGTTTTTTCCGCAATATTGTTTTAAGATTTTATGTTTGTAAATTTATGAAGTAAATGTTAAAATTTATGTAAATAATAAAAAAAGAATATAAATATCATTAATTAATTTATTTAAATTAAATAATTTAAATACCATTAAGTTATGTGTCTTTTGTTATAGCAAAATATTTACAGTGATTAACGAGTTTGTAATAAACTTTAAAATAATTTTAATTAGAATTAAACTTATTTTTACAATATTTACTACAAATAATATTAGTTAATTTTGGTAATTTAAACACTTATATGTAAATTAATTTGCATATTTAAGTCTTGTCGTAAATATTGGTAATTTATTTAATTAAAAAAAGCGCAAGGGGTTTTTATGGCGATATAAATAAAATTACACAACGTTGTCTAAAAATTTTAAACACAATCAAGAATTAACACATATCTGTGTTTAGAAACAACAACGTCAAAAAAGGCATTTGAACCGTTGACTGTTGGTTTAAAAGTTCAAAGCTCTACCAACTGAGCTAACCGGGCACGTTTGCTGTTACTGTGTGCTTTGTAGCTTGATTATAGTAACCATTTGTAAAAAAAAATTGTCACCAAATAAAAATAAATTAATTTAACATTTTAATTTTTTCAAAATCACTTAAAAATATTTAAACGATACATTTGTCATATATTTTCTGAAGTAAATGACGATGGTACTATGTCTGATAAATTGTTTTTATTTATAAATTTAAAAAGCGTAAGTTTACGTTTAAACAATTAATAATAATAATAAAAAACAAAATGTTAATAAAATTACTTAATTTATTTAAGTTGGATAATTAAAATTTTAATACTTAAATTAATTTGCATTAGGTTGTTATGTGTTTGATTAATGATTTACAAATTATATGAGTAACGAGTTTAAACATATTTTTAGACACCCTTTTTTTAATTTTATTTGAACTTTAAATTGCTTAACGTAATTAATATTGTTTAATTTATTTAATTTCTATAATTTAAATACCTATGCATCAGTTAGTTTGTATTATTAAGTCTGTAGCGTGAACATTGGCAACTTTTACGTAAGAAACTAACTCGGACAATTTTTATGACGACATAGACTGATAAAAAGTAGCATTAAAAATTTAAATTCTTGTTTGAAAGATAGTACTTATTTGTGCATTAAGGCAACAATAATCGATAATTGATTTAATACTTGGCGTTTAAATTAAAAGTCCAACGTTCTGCCGACACAGTCACCAAACAACGCTTTTTATTGTGATGTGCTCAGATTTTTAAATGTAGTTACTTTTTAAGTCTTTGGTACTAATAGAAAATAAATTTACATTCTATTTTATTTGCATTTTAACAAATTAAAAAAAAATAAACACAAATGTTAGTTAATTTTTTTTGGAGATTTTTTAATTTTGTTGACTATGGGTCATTTTCGTATAATTTTTTATTAAAAATTGGAACAACAACAAACAAAACGTATAGTTGAATATATTAAAATAGAATGGAGTTAATAAATTAAAAAAAATAAAACATTAATATTCCGACGGAAGAAAAATTATTTTTAATTTTGCAAATATCCGTGATAATCATAATGTCCATAACGTAACAATTGCAAGGTATTGTACAAAAAAACAAAATAAATATTTAGTAAAGCACATTATTGCAGTAATTTTTGTAATAACTCATTATAAAAAAATATTTAGTGAAAAATTATAAGTTAAAATATTTAAATTTCTTCTTAATTTAAAAAAAAAATTTAGACATAATAATCAAGTTCTTAATTTGGTCCATTTTATGGCGTTTTACCGCCTAATAATATATCTTTTACATAGTCTAGAAGTTGAGTTTACTGGCTTTCAACCAGGCGGCCAAATTGGATATTCGGTGTAGAAATTTTTATCTAATTCGATAATACAAATATTATTTAGTTAGTAACACAGCAATTATGAATCTGTTGGTACAAATTAATTATGATTAATTTTTTCGGCGTTTATTTTTATCTGCCCAGTATAATAACCGCCGCTAATTTTCAACAAGCATTGGTGGTTCAGTGGTAGAATCCTCGCCTGCTACGCGGGGGCCCGGGTTCGATTCCCGGCCAATGCAACTTTCTTTTATGAGATCAAGTTTTCAATTTATTTAAATGCGGCCGCTGAATGGTTGGCCTTATTAATATTTTTTACATTACGTATTTTGGCAAATTAAAAGAAACGATAATATTTCGTAAGGAAACTAAACTAAAAAATAATTTATTAAAAAACAAGACTGGCGCCTTGCTAGTGTTTGCTCCATTCTTAATTAATCACGTTATTATTAGGCATAGTCAGTTTGGCAAGAGAAATTAATTAACAAAACACTTTATTATTTACCAAGTAAACGATAGGCAAAATAACAATATAATTGTGTTTTTTCCGCAATATTGTTTTAAGATTTTATGTTTGTAAATTTATGAAGTAAATGTTAAAATTTATGTAAATAATAAAAAAAGAATATAAATATCATTAATTAATTTATTTAAATTAAATAATTTAAATACCATTAAGTTATGTGTCTTTTGTTATAGCAAAATATTTACAGTGATTAACGAGTTTGTAAAAAACTTTAAAATAATTTTAATTAGAATTAAACTTATTTTTACAATATTTACTACAAATAATATTAGTTAATTTTGGTAATTTAAACACTTATATGTAAATTAATTTGCATATTTAAGTCTTGTCGTAAATATTGGTAATTTATTTAATTAAAAAAAGCGCAAGGGGTTTTTATGGCGATATAAATAAAATTACACAACGTTGTCTAAAAATTTTAAACACAATCAAGAATTAACACATATCTGTGTTTAGAAACAACAACGTCAAAAATGGCATTTGAACCGTTGACTGTTGGTTTAAAAGTTCAACGCTCTACCAACTGAGCTAACCGGGCACGTTTGCTGTTACTGTGTGCTTTGTAGCTTGATTATAGTAACCATTTGTAAAAAAAAATTGTCACCAAATAAAAATAAATTAATTTAACATTTTAATTTTTTCAAAATCACTTAAAAATATTTAAACGATACATTTGTCATATATTTTCTGAAGTAAATGACGATGGTACTATGTCTGATAAATTGTTTTTATTTATAAATTTAAAAAGCGTAAGTTTACGTTTAAACAATTAATAATAATAATAAAAAACAAAATGTTAATAAAATTACTTAATTTATTTAAGTTGGATAATTAAAATTTTAATACTTAAATTAATTTGCATTAGGTTGTTATGTGTTTGATTAATGATTTACAAATTATATGAGTAACGAGTTTAAACATATTTTTAGACACCCTTTTTTTAATTTTATTTGAACTTTAAATTGCTTAACGTAATTAATATTGTTTAATTTATTTAATTTCTATAATTTAAATACCTATGCATCAGTTAGTTTGTATTATTAAGTCTGTAGCGTGAACATTGGCAATTTTTACGTAAGAAACTAACTCGGACAATTTTTATGACGACATAGACTGATAAAAAGTAGCATTAAAAATTTAAATTCTTGTTTAAAAGATAGTACTTATTTGTGCATTAAGGCAACAATAATCGATAATTGATTTAATACTTGGCGTTTAAATTAAAAGTCCAACGTTCTGCCGACACAGTCACCAAACAACGCTTTTTATTGTGATGTGCTCAGATTTTTAAATGTAGTTACTTTTTAAGTCTTTGGTACTAATAGAAAATAAATTTACATTCTATTTTATTTGCATTTTAACAAATTAAAAAAAAATAAACACAAATGTTAGTTAATTTTTTTTGGAGATTTTTTAATTTTGTTGACTATGGGTCATTTTCGTATAATTTTTTATTAAAAATTGGAACAACAACAAACAAAACGTATAGTTGAATATATTAAAATAGAATGGAGTTAATAAATTAAAAAAAATAAAACATTAATATTCCGACGGAAGAAAAATTATTTTTAATTTTGCAAATATCCGTGATAATCATAATGTCCATAACGTAACAATTGCAAGGTATTGTACAAAAAAACAAAATAAATATTTAGTAAAGCACATTATTGCAGTAATTTTTGTAATAACTCATTATAAAAAAATATTTAGTGAAAGATTATAAGTTAAAATATTTAAATTTCTTCTTAATTTAAAAAAAAAATTCAGACATAATAATCAAGTTCTTAATTTGGTCCATTTTATGGCGTTTTACCGCCTAATAATATATCTTTTACATAGTCTAGAAGTTGAGTTTACTGGCTTTCAACCAGGCGGCCAAATTGGATATTCGGTGTAGAAATTTTTATCTAATTCGATAATACAAATATTATTTAGTTAGTAACACAGCAATTATGAATCTGTTGGTACAAATTAATTATGATTAATTTTTTCGGCGTTTATTTTTATCTGCCCAGTATAATAACCGCCGCTAATTTTGAACAAGCATTGGTGGTTCAGTGGTAGAATCCTCGCCTGCTACGCGGGGGCCCGGGTTCGATTCCCGGCCATTGCAACTTTCTTTTATGAGTTCAAGTTTTCAATTTATTTAAATGCGGCCGCTGAATGGTTGGCCTTATTAATATTTTTTACATTACGTATTTTGGCAAATTAAAAGAAACGATAATATTTCGTAAGGAAACTAAACTAAAAAATAATTTATTAAAAAACAAGACTGGCGCCTTGCTAGTGTTTGCTCCATTCTTAATTAATCACGTTTTTATTAGGCATAGTCAGTTTGGCAAGAGAAATTAATTAACAAAACACTTTATTATTTACCAAGTAAACGATAGGCAAAATAACAATATAATTGTGTTTTTTCCGCAATATTGTTTTAAGATTTTATGTTTGTAAATTTATGAAGTAAATGTTAAAATTTATGTAAATAATAAAAAAAGAATATAAATATCATTAATTAATTTATTTAAATTAAATAATTTAAATACCATTAAGTTATGTGTCTTTTGTTATAGCAAAATATTTACAGTGATTAACGAGTTTGTAATAAACTTTAAAATAATTTTAATTAGAATTAAACTTATTTTTACAATATTTACTACAAATAATATTAGTTAATTTTGGTAATTTAAACACTTATATGTAAATTAATTTGCATATTTAAGTCTTGTCGTAAATATTGGTAATTTATTTAATTAAAAAAAGCGCAAGGGGTTTTTATGGCGATATAAATAAAATTACACAACGTTGTCTAAAAATTTTAAACACAATCAAGAATTAACACATATCTGTGTTTAGAAACAACAACGTCAAAAATGGCATTTGAACCGTTGACTGTTGGTTTAAAAGTTCAACGCTCTACCAACTGAGCTAACCGGGCACGTTTGCTGTTACTGTGTGCTTTGTAGCTTGATTATAGTAACCATTTGTAAAAAAAATTTGTCACCAAATAAAAATAAATTAATTTAACATTTTAATTTTTTCAAAATCACTTAAAAATATTTAAACGATACATTTGTCATATATTTTCTGAAGTAAATGACGATGGTACTATGTCTGATAAATTGTTTTTATTTATAAATTTAAAAAGCGTAAGTTTACGTTTAAACAATTAATAATAATAATAAAAAACAAAATGTTAATAAAATTACTTAATTTATTTAAGTTGGATAATTAAAATTTTAATACTTAAATTAATTTGCATTAGGTTGTTATGTGTTTGATTAATGATTTACAAATTATATGAGTAACGAGTTTAAACATATTTTTTAGACACCCTTTTTTAATTTTATTTGAACTTTAAATTGCTTAACGTAATTAATATTGTTTAATTTATTTAATTTCTATAATTTAAATACCTATGCATCAGTTAGTTTGTATTATTAAGATTGTAGCGTGAACATTGGCAACTTTTACGTAAGAAACTAACTCGGACAATTTTTATGACGACATAGACTGATAAAAAGTAGCATTAAAAATTTAAATTCTTGTTTAAAAAATAGTAATTATTTGTGCATTAAGGCAACAATAATCGATAATTGATTTAATACTTGGCGTTTAAATTAAAAGTCCAACGTTCTGCCGACACAGTCACCCAACAACGCTTTTTATTGTGATGTGCTCAGATTTTTAAATGTAGTTACTTTTTAAGTCTTTGGTACTAATAGAAAATAAATTTACATTCTATTTTATTTGCATTTTAACAAATTAAAAAAAAATAAACACAAATGTTAGTTAATTTTTTTTGTAGATTTTTTAATTTTGTTGACTATGGGTCATTTTCGTATAATTTTTTATTAAAAATTGGAACAACAACAAACAAAACGTATAGTTGAATATATTAAAATAGAATGGAGTTAATAAATTAAAAAAAATAAAACATTAATATTCCGACGGAAGAAAAATTATTTTTAATTTTGCAAATATCCGTAATAATCATAATGTCCATAACGTAACAATTGCAAAGTATTGTACAAAAAAACAAAATAAATATTTAGTAAAGCACATTATTGCAGTAATTTTTGTAATAATTCTTTATAAAAAAATATTTAGTGAAAAATTATAAGTTAAAATATTTAAATTTCTTCTTAATTTAAAACAAAATTCAGACATAATAATCAAGTTCTTAATTTGGTCCATCTTATGGCGTTTTACCGCCTAATAATATATTTTTTACATAGTCTAGAAGTTGAGTTTACTGGCTTTCAACCAGGCGGCCAAATTGGATATTCGGTGTAGAAATTTTTATCTAATTTCGATAATACAAATATCATTTAGTTAGTAACACAGCAATTATGAATCTGTTGGTACAAATTAATTATGATTAATTTTTTCGGCGTTTATTTTTATCTGCCCAGTATAATAACCGCCGCTAATTTTCAACAAGCATTGGTGGTTCAGTGGTAGAATCCTCGCCTGCCACACGGGCGGCCCGGGTTCGATTCCTGGCCAATGCAACTTTTTTTTCTTTTATGAGATCAAGTTTTCAATTTATTTAAATGCGGCCGCTGAATGGTTGGCCTTGTTAATATTTTTTACATTACGTATTTTGGCAAATTAAAAGAAACGATAATATTTCGTAAGGAAACTAAACTAAAAAATAATTTATTAAAAAACAAGACTGGCGCCTTGCTAGTTTTTGCTCCATTCTTAATTAATCACGTGTTTATTAGGCATAGTCAGTTTGGCAAGAGAAAGTAATTAACAAAAAAAACACTTTATTATTTACCAAGTAAACGATAGGCAAAATAACAATATAATTGTGTTTTTTCCGCAATATTGTTTTAAGATTTTATATTTGAAAATTTATGAAGTAAATGTTAAAATTTATGTAAATAATAAAAAAAGAATATAAATATCATTAATTAATTTATTTAAATTAAATACTTTAAATACCATTAAGTTATGTGTCTTTTGTTATAGCAAAATATTTACAGTGATTAACGAGTTTGTAACGAACTTTAAAATAATTTTAATTAGAATTAAACTTATTTTTACAATATTTACTACAAATAATATTAGTTAATTTTGGTAATTTAAACACTTATATGTAAATAAATTTGCATATTTAAGTCTTGTCGTAAATATTGGTAATTTATTTAATTAAAAAAATCGCAAGGGGTTTTTATGGCGATATAAATAAAATTACACAACGTTGTCTAAAAATTTTAAACACAATCAAGAATTAACACATATCTGTGTTTAGAAACAACAACGTCAAAAAAGGCATTCGAACCGTTGACTGTTGGTTTAAAAGTTTAACGCTCTACCAACTGAGCTAACCGGGCACGTTTGCTGTTACTGTGTGCTTTGTAGCTTGATTATAGTAACCATTTGTAAAAAAAATTTGTCACCAAATAAAAATAAATTAATTTAACATTTTAATTTTTTCAAAATCACTTAAAAATATTTAAACGATACATTTGTCATATATTTTCTGAAGTAAATGACGATGGTACTATGTCTGATAAATTGTTTTTATTTATAAATTTAAAAAGCGTAAGTTTACGTTTAAACAATTAATAATAATAATAAAAAACAAAATGTTAATAAAATTACTTAATTTATTTAAGTTGGATAATTAAAATTTTAATACTTAAATTAATTTGCATTAGGTTGTTATGTGTTTGATTAATGATTTAGAAATTATATGAGTAACGAGTTTAAACATATTTTTAGACACCCTTTTTTTAATTTTATTTGAACTTTAAATTGCTTAACGTAATTAATATTGTTTAATTTATTTAATTTCTATAATTTAAATACCTATGCATCAGTTAGTTTGTATTATTAAGTCTGTAGCGTGAACATTGGCAACTTTTACGTAAGAAACTAACTCGGACAATTTTTATGACGACATAGACTGATAAAAAGTAGCATTAAAAATTTAAATTCTTGTTTAAAAGATAACACTTATTTGTGCATTGAAGCAACAATAATCGATAATTGATTTAATACTTGGCGTTTAAATTAAAAGTCTAACGTTCTGCCGACACAGTCACCAAACAACGCTTTTTATTGTGATGTGCTCGGATTTTTAAATGTAGTTACTTTTTAAGTCTTTGGTACTAATAGAAAATAAATTTACATTCTATTTTATTTGCATTTTGACAAATTAAAAAAAAATAAACACAAATGTTAGTAAATTTATTTTGTAGATTTTTTAGTATTTTTTAATTTTGTTGACTATATGGGTCATTTTCATATAATTTTATATTAAAAATTGGAACAACAACTAACAAAACGTATAGTTGAATATATTAAAATAGAATGGAGTTAATAAATTAAAAAAAATAAAACATTAATATTCCGACGGAAGAAAAATTATTTTTAATTTTACAAATATCCGTGATAATCACAATGTCCATAACGTAACAATTGCAAGGTATTGTACGAAAAATTAAATAAATATTTAGTAAAGCACATTATTGCAGTAACTTTTGTAATAACTCTTTATAAAAAACTATTTAAGGAAAATTTATAAGTTAAAATATTTAAATTTCTTCTTGATTTAAAAAAAAAATTCAGACATAATCATATCAAGTTCTTAATTTGGTCCATTTTATGGCGTTTTTACCGCCTAATAATATAAATATCTTTTACATAGTCTAGAAGTTAAGTTTACTGGCTTTTAACCAGGCGCCCAAATTAGATATTCGGTGTAGAAGTTTTTATCTAATTTTGATAATACAAATATTATTTCATTAGTAACACAGCAATTATGAATCTGTTGGTACAAATTAATTATGATTAAATTTTTCGGCGTTTATTTTTATCTGCCCAATATAATAACCGCCGCTAATTTTAAACAAGCATTGGTGGTTCAGTGGTAGAATCCTCGCCTGCCACGCGGGGGGCCCGGGTTCGATTCCCGGCAAATGCAAATTTTTTTCTTTTATGAGATCAAGTTTTCAATTTATTTAATTAAATGCGGCCGCTGAATGGTTGGCCTTATTATTATTTTTTTTATTACGTATTTTGGCAAATTAAAAGAAACGATAATATATCGTAAGAAAACTAAACTAAAAAATAATTTATTAAAAAACAAGACTGGCGCCTTGCTAGTTTTTGCTCCATTATTAATTAATTACGTTTTGATTAGGCATAGTCAGTTTGGAAAGAAAAATTAATTAACGAAAACATTTTATTATTTACCAAGTAAACGATAGGCAAAATAACAATACAATTGTGCTTTTTCCGCAATATTCTTTTAAGATTTTATGTTTGTAAATTTATGAAGTAAATGTTAAAATTTATGTAAATAATAAAAAAAGAATATAAATATCATTAATTAATTTATTTAAATTAAATAATTTAAATACCATTAAGTTATGTGTCTTTTGTTATAGCAAAATATTTACAGTGATTAACGAGTTTGTAATAAACTTTAAAATAATTTTAATTAGAATTAAACTTATTTTTACAATATTTACTACAAATAATATTAGTTAATTTTGGTAATTTAAACACTTATATGTAAATTAATTTGCATATTTAAGTCTTGTCGTAAATATTGGTAATTTATTTAATTAAAAAAAGCGCAAGGGGTTTTTATGGCTATATACATAAAATTACACAACGTTGTCTAAAAATTTTAAACACAATCAAGAATTAACACATATCTGTGTTTAGAAACAACAACGTCAAAAAAGGCATTTGAACCGTTGACTGTTGGTTTAAAAGTTCAACGCTCTACCAACTGAGCTAACCGGGCACGTTTGCTGTTACTGTGTGCTTTGTAGCTTGATTATAGTAACCATTTGTAAAAAAAAATTGTCACCAAATAAAAATAAATTAATTTAACATTTTAATTTTTTCAAAATCACTTAAAAATATTTAAACGATACATTTGTCATATATTTTCTGAAGTAAATGACGATGGTACTATGTCTGATAAATTGTTTTTATTTATAAATTTAAAAAGCGTAAGTTTACGTTTAAACAATTAATAATAATAATAAAAAACAAAATGTTAATAAAATTACTTAATTTATTTAAGTTGGATAATTAAAATTTTAATACTTAAATTAATTTGCATTAGGTTGTTATGTGTTTGATTAATGATTTACAAATTATATGAGTAACGAGTTTAAACATATTTTTAGACACCCTTTTTTTAATTTTATTTGAACTTTAAATTGCTTAACGTAATTAATATTGTTTAATTTATTTAATTTCTATAATTTAAATACCTATGCATCAGTTAGTTTGTATTATTAAGTCTGTAGCGTGAACATTGGCAACTTTTACGTAAGAAACTAACTCGGACAATTTCTATGACGTCATAGACTGATAAAAAGTAGCATTAAAAATTTAAATTCTTGTTTGAAAGATAGTACTTATTTGTGCATTAAGGCAACAATAATCGATAATTGATTTAATACTTGGCGTTTAAATTAAAAGTCCAACGTTCTGCCGACACAGTCACCCAACAACGCTTTTTATTGTGATGTGCTCAGATTTTTAAATGTAGTTACTTTTTAAGTCTTTGGTACTAATAGAAAATAAATTTACATTCTACTTTATTTGCATTTTAACAAATTAAAAAAAAATAAACACAAATGTTAGTTAATTTTTTTTGTAGATTTTTTAATTTTGTTGACTATGGGTCATTTTCGTATAATTTTTTATTAAAAATTGGAACAACAACAAACAAAACGTATAGTTGAATATATTAAAATAGAATGGAGTTAATAAATTAAAAAAAATAAAACATTAATATTCCGACGGAAGAAAAATTATTTTTAATTTTGCAAATATCCGTGATAATCATAATGTCCATAACGTAACAATTGCAAGGTGTTGTACAAAAAAACAAAATAAATATTTAGTAAAGCACATTATTGCAGTAATTTTTGTAATAACTCATTATAGAAAATTATTTAGTGAAAAATTATAAGTTAAAATATTTAAATTTCTTCTTAATTTAAAAAAAAAATTCAGACATAATAATCAAGTTCTTAATTTGGTCCATTTTATGGCGTTTTACCGCCTAATAATATATCTTTTACATAGTCTAGAAGTTGAGTTTACTGGCTTTCAACCAGGCGGCCAAATTGGATATTCGGTGTAGAAATTTTTATCTAATTCGATAATACAAATATTATTTAGTTAGTAACACAGCAATTATGAATCTGTTGGTACAAATTAATTATGATTAATTTTTTCGGCGTTTATTTTTATCTGCCCAGTATAATAACCGCCGCTAATTTTCAACAAGCATTGGTGGTTCAGTGGTAGAATCCTCGCCTGCTACGCGGGGGCCCGGGTTCGATTCCCGGCCAATGCAACTTTCTTTTATGAGATCAAGTTTTCAATTTATTTAAATGCGGCCGCTGAATGGTTGGCCTTATTAATATTTTTTACATTACGTATTTTGGCCACATAAAAGAAACGATAATATTTCGTAAGGAAACTAAACTAAAAAATAATTTATTAAAAAACAAGACTGGCGCCTTGCTAGTTTTTGCTCCATTCTTAATTAATCACGTTTTTATTAGGCATAGTCAGTTTGGCAAGAGAAATTAATTAACGAAGACACTTTATTATTTACCAAGTAAACGATAGGAAAAATAACAATATAATTGTGTTTTTTCCGCAATATTGTTTTAAGATTTTATATTTGTAAATTTATGAAGTAAATGTTAAAATTTATGTAAATAATAAAAAAAAAATATAAATATCATTAATTAATCTATTTAAATTAAATAATTTAAATACCATTAAGTTATGTGTCTTTTGTTATAGCAAAATATTTACAGTGATTAACGAGTTTGTAATAAACTTTAAAATAATTTTAATTAGAATTAAACTTATTTTTACAATATTTACTACAAATAATATTAGTTAATTTTGGTAATTTAAACACTTATATGTAAATTAATTTGCATATTTAAGTCTTGTCGTAAATATTGGTAAATTATTTAATTAAAAAAAGCGCAAGGGGTTTTTATGGCGATATAAATAAAATTACACAACGTTGTCTAAAAATTTTAAACACAATCAAGAATTAACACATATCTGTGTTTAGAAACAACAACGTCAAAAAAGGCATTTGAACCGTTGACTGTTGGTTTAAAAGTTCAAAGCTCTACCAACTGAGCTAACCGGGCACGTTTGCTGTTACTGTGTGCTTTGTAGCTTGATTATAGTAACCGATTGTAAAAAAAATTTGTCACCAAATAAAAATAAATTAATTTAACATTTTAATTTTTTCAAAATCACTTAAAAATATTTAAACGATACATTTGTCATATATTTTCTGAAGTAAATGACGATGGTACTATGTCTGATAAATTGTTTTTATTTATAAATTTAAAAAGCGTAAGTTTACGTTTAAACAATTAATAATAATAATAAAAAATAAAATGTTAATAAAATTTCTTAATTTATTTAAGTTGGATAATTAAAATTTTAATACTTAAATTAATTTGCATTAGGTTGTTATGTGTTTGATTAATGATTTACAAATTATATGAGTAACGAGTTTAAACATATTTTTAGACACCCTTTTTTTAATTTTATTTGAACTTTAAATTGCTTAACGTAATTAATATTGTTTAATTTATTTAATTTCTATAATTTAAATACCTATGCATCAGTTAGTTTGTATTATTAAGTCTGTAGCGTGAACATTGGCAACTTTTACGTAAGAAACTAACTCGGACAATTTCTATGACGACATAGACTGATAAAAAGTAGCATTAAAAATTTAAATTCTTGTTTGAAAGATAGTACTTATTTGTGCATTAAGGCAACAATAATCGATAATTGATTTAATACTTGGCGTTTAAATTAAAAGTCCAACGTTCTGCCGACACAGTCACCCAACAACGCTTTTTATTGTGATGTGCTCAGATTTTTAAATGTAGTTACTTTTTAAGTCTTTGGTACTAATAGAAAATAAATTTACATTCTATTTTATTTGCATTTTAACAAATTAAAAAAAAATAAACACAAATGTTAGTTAATTTTTTTTGTAGATTTTTTAATTTTGTTGACTATGGGTCATTTTCGTATAATTTTTTATTAAAAATTGGAACAACAACAAACAAAACGTATAGTTAAATATATTAAAATAGAATGGAGTTAATAAATTAAAAAAAATAAAACATTAATATTCCGACGGAAGAAAAATTATTTTTAATTTTGCAAATATCCGTGATAATCATAATATCCATAACGTAACAATTGCAAGGTATTGTACAAAAAAACAAAATAAATATTTAGTAAAGCACATTATTGCAGTAATTTTTGTAATAATTCTTTATAAAAAAATATTTAGTGAAAAATTATAAGTTAAAATATTTAAATTTCTTCTTAATTTAAAAAAAAAATTCAGACATAATAATCAAGTTCTTAATTTGGTCCATTTTATGGCGTTTTACCGCCTAATAATATATCTTTTACATAGTCTAGAAGTTGAGTTTACTGGCTTTCAACCAGGCGGCCAAATTGGATATTCGGTGTAGAAATTTTTATCTAATTTCGATAATACAAATATTATTTAGTTAGTAACACAGCAATTATGAATCTGTTGGTACAAATTAATTATGATTAATTTTTTCGGCGTTTATTTTTATCTGGCCAGTATAATAACCGCCGCTAATTTTCAACAAGCATTGGTGGTTCAGTGGTAGAATCCTCGCCTGCCACGCGGGGGGCCCGGGTTCGATTCCCGGCCAATGCAACTTTTTTATCTTTTATGAGATCAAGTTTTCAATTTATTTAATTGCGGCCGCTGAATGGTTAGCCTTATTAATATTTTTTACATTACGTATTTTGGCAAATTAAAAGAAACGATAATATTTCGTAAGGAAACTAAACTAAAAAATAATTTATTAAAAAACAAGACTGGCGCCTTGCTAGTTTTTGCTCCATTCTTAATTAATCACGTTTTTATTAGGCATAGTCAGTTTGGCAAGAGAAATTAATTAACGAAGACACTTTATTATTTACCAAGTAAACGATAGGAAAAATAACAATATAATTGTGTTTTTTCCGCAATATTGTTTTAAGATTTTATGTTTGTAAATTTATGAAGTAAATGTTAAAATTTATGTAAATAATAAAAAAAGAATATAAATATCATTAATTAATTTATTTAAATTAAATAATTTAAATATCATTAAGTTATGTGTCTTTTGTTATAGCAAAATATTTACAGTGATTAACGAGTTTGTAATAAACTTTAAAATAATTTTAATTAGAATTAAACTTATTTTTACAATATTTACTACAAATAATATTAGTTAATTTTGGTAATTTAAACACTTATATGTAAATTAATTTGCATATTTAAGTCTTGTCGTAAATATTGGTAATTTATTTAATTAAAAAAAGCGCAAGGGGTTTTTATGGCGATATAAATAAAATTACACAACGTTGTCTAAAAATTTTAAACACAATCAAGAATTAACACATATCTGTGTTTAGAAACAACAACGTCAAAAAAGGCATTTGAACCGTTGACTGTTGGTTTAAAAGTTCAACGCTCTACCAACTGAGCTAACCGGGCACGTTTGCTGTTACTGTGTGTTTTGTAGTTTGATTATAGTAAACATTTGTAAAAAAATTTTGTCACCAAATAAAAATAAATTAATTTAACATTTTAATTTTTTCAAAATCACTTAAAAATATTTAAACGATACATTTGTCATATATTTTCTGAAGTAAATGACGATGGTACTATGTCTGATAAATTGTTTTTATTTATAAATTTAAAAAGCGTAAGTTTACGTTTAAACAATTAATAATAATAATAAAAAATAAAATGTTAATAAAATTTCTTAATTTATTTAAGTTGGATAATTAAAATTTTAATACTTAAATTAATTTGCATTAGGTTGTTATGTGTTTGATTAATGATTTACAAATTATATGAGTAACGAGTTTAAACATATTTTTAGACACCCTTTTTTTAATTTTATTTGAACTTTAAATTGCTTAACGTAATTAATATTGTTTAATTTATTTAATTTCTATAATTTAAATACCTATGCATCAGTTAGTTTGTATTATTAAGTCTGTAGCGTGAACATTGGCAACTTTTACGTAAGAAACTAACTCGGACAATTTCTATGACGACATAGACTGATAAAAAGTAGCATTAAAAATTTAAATTCTTGTTTGAAAGATAGTACTTATTTGTGCATTAAGGCAACAATAATCGATAATTGATTTAATACTTGGCGTTTAAATTAAAAGTCCAACGTTCTGCCGACACAGTCACTTAACAACGCTTTTTATTGTGATGTGCTCAGATTTTTAAATGTAGTTACTTTTTAAGTCTTTGGTACTAATAGAAAATAAATTTACATTCTATTTTATTTGCATTTTAACAAATTAAAAAAAAATAAACACAAATGTTAGTTAATTTTTTTTGTAGATTTTTTAATTTTGTTGACTATGGGTCATTTTCGTATAATTTTTTATTAAAAATTGGAACAACAACAAACAAAACGTATAGTTGAATATATTAAAATAGAATGGAGTTAATAAATTAAAAAAAATAAAACATTAATATTCCGACGGAAGAAAAATTATTTTTAATTTTGCAAATATCCGTGATAATCATAATGTCCATAACGTAACAATTGCAAGGTATTGTACAAAAAAACAAAATAAATATTTAGTAAAGCACATTATTGCAGTAATTTTTGTAATAATTCTTTATAAAAAAATATTTAGTGAAAAATTATAAGTTAAAATATTTAAATTTCTTCTTAATTTAAAAAAAAAATTCAGACATAATAATCAAGTTCTTAATTTGGTCCATTTTATGGCGTTTTACCGCCTAATAATATATCTTTTACATAGTCTAGAAGTTGAGTTTACTGGCTTTCAACCAGGCGGCCAAATTGGATATTCGGTGTAGAAATTTTTATCTAATTTCGATAATACAAATATTATTTAGTTAGTAACACAGCAATTATGATTCTGTTGGTACAAATTAATTATGATTAATTTTTTCGGCGTTTATTTTTATCTGGCCAGTATAATAACCGCCGCTAATTTTCAACAAGCATTGGTGGATCAGTGGTAGAATCCTCGCCTGCCACGCGGGGGACCCGGGTTCGATTCCCGGCCAATGCAACTTTTTTTTCTTTTATGAGATCAAGTTTTCAATTTATTTAAATGCGGCCGCTGAATGGTTGGCCTTATTAATATTTTTTACATTACGTATTTTGGCAAATTAAAAGAAACGATAATATTTCGTAAGGAAACTAAACTAAAAAATTATTTATTAAAAAACAAGACTGGCGCCTTGCTAGTTTTTGCTCCATTCTTAATTAATCACGTTTTTATTAGGCATAGTCATTTTGGCAAGAGAAATTAATTAACAAAACACTTTATTATTTACCAAGTAAACGATAGGCAAAATAACAATATAATTGTGTTTTTTCCGCAATATTGTTTTAAGATTTTATGTTTGTAAATTTATGAAGTAAATGTTAAAATTTATGTAAATAATAAAAAAAGAATATAAATATCATTAATTAATTTATTTAAATTAAATAATTTAAATACCATTAAGTTATGTGTCTTTTGTTATAGCAAAATATTTACAGTGATTAACGAGTTTGTAATAAACTTTAAAATAATTTTAATTAGAATTAAACTTATTTTTACAATATTTACTACAAATAATATTAGTTAATTTTGGTAATTTAAACACTTATATGTAAATTAATTTGCATATTTAAGTCTTGTCGTAAATATTGGTAATTTATTTAATTAAAAAAAGCGCAAGGGGTTTTTATGGCGATATAAATAAAATTACACAACGTTGTCTAAAAATTTTAAACACAATCAAGAATTAACACATATCTGTGTTTAGAAACAACAACGTCAAAAAAGGCATTTGAACCGTTGACTGTTGGTTTAAAAGTTCAAAGCTCTACCAACTGAGCTAACCGGGCACGTTTGCTGTTACTGTGTGTTTTGTAGCTTGATTATAGTAAACATTTGTAAAAAAATTTTGTCACCAAATAAAAATAAATTAATTTAACATTTTAATTTTTTCAAAATCACTTAAAAATATTTAAACGATACATTTGTCATATATTTTCTGAAGTAAATGACGATGGTACTATGTCTGATAAATTGTTTTTATTTATAAATTTAAAAAGCGTAAGTTTACGTTTAAACAATTAATAATAATAATAAAAAATAAAATGTTAATAAAATTTCTTAATTTATTTAAGTTGGATAATTAAAATTTTAATACTTAAATTAATTTGCATTAGGTTGTTATGTGTTTGATTAATGATTTACAAATTATATGAGTAACGAGTTTAAACATATTTTTAGACACCCTTTTTTTAATTTTATTTGAACTTTAAATTGCTTAACGTAATTAATATTGTTTAATTTATTTAATTTCTATAATTTAAATACCTATGCATCAGTTAGTTTGTATTATTAAGTCTGTAGCGTGAACATTGGCAACTTTTACGTAAGAAACTAACTCGGACAATTTCTATGACGACATAGACTGATAAAAAGTAGCATTAAAAATTTAAATTCTTGTTTGAAAGATAGTACTTATTTGTGCATTAAGGCAACAATAATCGATAATTGATTTAATACTTGGCGTTTAAATTAAAAGTCCAACGTTCTGCCGACACAGTCGCTTAACAACGCTTTTTATTGTGATGTGCTCAGATTTTTAAATGTAGTTACTTTTTAAGTCTTTGGTACTAATAGAAAATAAATTTACATTCTATTTTATTTGCATTTTAACAAATTAAAAAAAAATAAACACAAATGTTAGTTAATTTTTTTTGTAGATTTTTTAATTTTGTTGACTATGGGTCATTTTCGTATAATTTTTTATTAAAAATTGGAACAACAACAAACAAAACGTATAGTTGAATATATTAAAATAGAATGGAGTTAATAAATTAAAAAAAATAAAACATTAATATTCCGACGGAAGAAAAATTATTTTTAATTTTGCAAATATCCGTGATAATCATAATGTCCATAACGTAACAATTGCAAGGTATTGTACAAAAAAACAAAATAAATATTTAGTAAAGCACATTATTGCAGTAATTTTTGTAATAATTCTTTATAAAAAAATATTTAGTGAAAAATTATAAGTTAAAATATTTAAATTTCTTCTTAATTTAAAAAAAAAATTCAGACATAATAATCAAGTTCTTAATTTGGTCCATTTTATGGCGTTTTACCGCCTAATAATATATCTTTTACATAGTCTAGAAGTTGAGTTTACTGGCTTTCAACCAGGCGGCCAAATTGGATATTCGGTGTAGAAATTTTTATCTAATTTCGATAATACAAATATTATTTAGTTAGTAACACAGCAATTATGAATCTGTTGGTACAAATTAATTATGATTAATTTTTTCGGCGTTTATTTTTATCTGCCCAGTATAATAACCGCCGCTAATTTTCAACAAGCATTGGTGGTTCAGTGGTAGAATCCTCGCCTGCCACGCGGGGGGCCCGGATTCGATTCCCGGTCAATGCAACTTTTTTATCTTTTATGAGATCAAGTTTTCAATTTATTTAAATGCGGCCGCTGAATGGTTGGCCTTATTAATATTTTTTACATTACGTATTTTGGCAAATTAAAAGAAACGATAATATTTCGTAAGGAAACTAAACTAAAAAATAATTTATTAAAAAACAAGACTGGCGCCTTGCTAGTTTTTGCTCCATTCTTAATTAATCACGTTTTTATTAGGCATAGTCAGTTTGGCAAGAGAAATTAATTAACGAAGACACTTTATTATTTACCAAGTAAACGATAGGCAAAATAACAATATAATTGTGTTTTTTCCGCAATATTGTTTTAAGATTTTATATTTGTAAATTTATGAAGTAAATGTTAAAATTTATGTAAATAATAAAAAAAGAATATAAATATCATTAATTAATTTATTTAAATTAAATAATTTAAATACCATTAAGTTATGTGTCTTTTGTTATAGCAAAATATTTACAGTGATTAACGAGTTTGTAATAAACTTTAAAATAATTTTAATTAGAATTAAACTTATTTTTACAATATTTACTACAAATAATATTAGTTAATTTTGGTAATTTAAACACTTATATGTAAATTAATTTGCATATTTAAGTCTTGTCGTAAATATTGGTAAATTATTTAATTAAAAAAAGCGCAAGGGGTTTTTATGGCGATATAAATAAAATTACACAACGTTGTCTAAAAATTTTAAACACAATCAAGAATTAACACATATCTGTGTTTAGAAACAACAACGTCAAGAAAGGCATTTGAACCGTTGACTGTTGGTTTAAAAGTTCAAAGCTCTACCAACTGAGCTAACCGGGCACGTTTGCTGTTACTGTGTGCTTTGTAGCTTGATTATAGTAACCGATTGTAAAAAAATTTTGTCACCAAATAAAAATAAATTAATTTAACATTTTAATTTTTTCAAAATCACTTAAAAATATTTAAACGATACATTTGTCATATATTTTCTGAAGTAAATGACGATGGTACTATGTCTGATAAATTGTTTTTATTTATAAATTTAAAAAGCGAAAGTTTACGTTTAAACAATTAATAATAATAATAAAAAATAAAATGTTAATAAAATTTCTTAATTTATTTAAGTTGGATAATTAAAATTTTAATACTTAAATTAATTTGCATTAGGTTGTTATGTGTTTGATTAATGATTTACAAATTATATGAGTAACGAGTTTAAACATATTTTTAGACACCCTTTTTTTAATTTTATTTGAACTTTAAATTGCTTAACGTAATTAATATTGTTTAATTTATTTAATTTCTATAATTTAAATACCTATGCATCAGTTAGTTTGTATTATTAAGTCTGTAGCGTGAACATTGGCAACTTTTACGTAAGAAACTAACTCGGACAATTTCTATGACGACATAGACTGATAAAAAGTAGCATTAAAAATTTAAATTCTTGTTTGAAAGATAGTACTTATTTGTGCATTAAGGCAACAATAATCGATAATTGATTTAATACTTGGCGTTTAAATTAAAAGTCCAACGTTCTGCCGACACAGTCGCTTAACAACGCTTTTTATTGTGATGTGCTCAGATTTTTAAATGTAGTTACTTTTTAAGTCTTTGGTACTAATAGAAAATAAATTTACATTCTATTTTATTTGCATTTTAACAAATTAAAAAAAAATAAACACAAATGTTAGTTAATTTTTTTTGTAGATTTTTTAATTTTGTTGACTATGGGTCATTTTCGTATAATTTTTTATTAAAAATTGGAACAACAACAAACAAAACGTATAGTTGAATATATTAAAATAGAATGGAGTTAATAAATTAAAAAAAATAAAACATTAATATTCCGACGGAAGAAAAATTATTTTTAATTTTGCAAATATCCGTGATAATCATAATGTCCATAACGTAACAATTGCAAGGTATTGTACAAAAAAACAAAATAAATATTTAGTAAAGCACATTATTGCAGTAATTTTTGTAATAATTCTTTATAAAAAAATATTTAGTGAAAAATTATAAGTTAAAATATTTAAATTTCTTCTTAATTTAAAAAAAAAATTCAGACATAATAATCAAGTTCTTAATTTGGTCCATTTTATGGCGTTTTACCGCCTAATAATATATCTTTTACATAGTCTAGAAGTTGAGTTTACTGGCTTTCAACCAGGCGGCCAAATTGGATATTCGGTGTAGAAATTTTTATCTAATTTCGATAATACAAATATTATTTAGTTAGTAACACAGCAATTATGAATCTGTTGGTACAAATTAATTATGATTAATTTTTTCGGCGTTTATTTTTATCTGCCCAGTATAATAACCGCCGCTAATTTTCAACAAGCATTGGTGGTTCAGTGGTAGAATCCTCGCCTGCCACGCGGGGGGCCCGGATTCGATTCCCGGCCAATGCAACTTTTTTATCTTTTATGAGATCAAGTTTTCAATTTATTTAAATGCGGCCGCTGAATGGTTGGCCTTATTAATATTTTTTACATTACGTATTTTGGCAAATTAAAAGAAACGATAATATTTCGTAAGGAAACTAAACTAAAAAATAATTTATTAAAAAACAAGACTGGCGCCTTGCTAGTTTTTGCTCCATTCTTAATTAATCACGTTTTTATTAGGCATAGTCAGTTTGGCAAGAGAAATTAATTAACGAAGACACTTTATTATTTACCAAGTAAACGATAGGCAAAATAACAATATAATTGTGTTTTTTCCGCAATATTGTTTTAAGATTTTATATTTGTAAATTTATGAAGTAAATGTTAAAATTTATGTAAATAATAAAAAAAGAATATAAATATCATTAATTAATTTATTTAAATTAAATAATTTAAATACCATTAAGTTATGTGTCTTTTGTTATAGCAAAATATTTACAGTGATTAACGAGTTTGTAATAAACTTTAAAATAATTTTAATTAGAATTAAACTTATTTTTACAATATTTACTACAAATAATATTAGTTAATTTTGGTAATTTAAACACTTATATGTAAATTAATTTGCATATTTAAGTCTTGTCGTAAATATTGGTAAATTATTTAATTAAAAAAAGCGCAAGGGGTTTTTATGGCGATATAAATAAAATTACACAACGTTGTCTAAAAATTTTAAACACAATCAAGAATTAACACATATCTGTGTTTAGAAACAACAACGTCAAAAAAGGCATTTGAACCGTTGACTGTTGGTTTAAAAGTTCAAAGCTCTACCAACTGAGCTAACCGGGCACGTTTGCTGTTACTGTGTGCTTTGTAGCTTGATTATAGTAACCGATTGTAAAAAAAATTTGTCACCAAATAAAAATAAATTAATTTAACATTTTAATTTTTTCAAAATCACTTAAAAATATTTAAACGATACATTTGTCATATATTTTCTGAAGTAAATGACGATGGTACTATGTCTGATAAATTGTTTTTATTTATAAATTTAAAAAGCGAAAGTTTACGTTTAAACAATTAATAATAATAATAAAAAATAAAATGTTAATAAAATTTCTTAATTTATTTAAGTTGGATAATTAAAATTTTAATACTTAAATTAATTTGCATTAGGTTGTTATGTGTTTGATTAATGATTTACAAATTATATGAGTAACGAGTTTAAACATATTTTTAGACACCCTTTTTTTAATTTTATTTGAACTTTAAATTGCTTAACGTAATTAATATTGTTTAATTTATTTAATTTCTATAATTTAAATACCTATGCATCAGTTAGTTTGTATTATTAAGTCTGTAGCGTGAACATTGGCAACTTTTACGTAAGAAACTAACTCGGACAATTTCTATGACGACATAGACTGATAAAAAGTAGCATTAAAAATTTAAATTCTTGTTTGAAAGATAGTACTTATTTGTGCATTAAGGCAACAATAATCGATAATTGATTTAATACTTGGCGTTTAAATTAAAAGTCCAACGTTCTGCCGACACAGTCACCCAACAACGCTTTTTATTGTGATGTGCTCAGATTTTTAAATGTAGTTACTTTTTAAGTCTTTGGTACTAATAGAAAATAAATTTACATTCTATTTTATTTGCATTTTAACAAATTAAAAAAAAATAAACACAAATGTTAGTTAATTTTTTTTGTAGATTTTTTAATTTTGTTGACTATGGGTCATTTTCGTATAATTTTTTATTAAAAATTGGAACAACAACAAACAAAACGTATAGTTGAATATATTAAAATAGAATGGAGTTAATAAATTAAAAAAAATAAAACATTAATATTCCGACGGAAGAAAAATTATTTTTAATTTTGCAAATATCCGTGATAATCATAATGTCCATAACGTAACAATTGCAAGGTATTGTACAAAAAAACAAAATAAATATTTAGTAAAGCACATTATTGCAGTAATTTTTGTAATAATTCTTTATAAAAAAATATTTAGTGAAAAATTATAAGTTAAAATATTTAAATTTCTTCTTAATTTAAAAAAAAAATTCAGACATAATAATCAAGTTCTTAATTTGGTCCATTTTATGGCGTTTTACCGCCTAATAATATATCTTTTACATAGTCTAGAAGTTGAGTTTACTGGCTTTCAACCAGGCGGCCAAATTGGATATTCGGTGTAGAAATTTTTATCTAATTTCGATAATACAAATATTATTTAGTTAGTAACACAGCAATTATGAATCTGTTGGTACAAATTAATTATGATTAATTTTTTCGGCGTTTATTTTTATCTGGCCAGTATAATAACCGCCGCTAATTTTCAACAAGCATTGGTGGTTCAGTGGTAGAATCCTCGCCTGCCACGCGGGGGGCCCGGGTTCGATTCCCGGCCAATGCAACTTTTTTTTCTTTTATGAGATCAAGTTTTCAATTTATTTAAATGCGGCCGCTGAATGGTTGGCCTTATTAATATTTTTTACATTACGTATTTTGGCAAATTAAAAGAAACGATAATATTTCGTAAGGAAACTAAACTAAAAAATAATTTATTAAAAAACAAGACTGGCGCCTTGCTAGTTTTTGCTCCATTCTTAATTAATCACGTTTTTATTAGGCATAGTCAGTTTGGCAAGAGAAATTAATTAACGAAGACACTTTATTATTTACCAAGTAAACGATAGGAAAAATAACAATATAATTGTGTTTTTTCCGCAATATTGTTTTAAGATTTTATATTTGTAAATTTATGAAGTAAATGTTAAAATTTATGTAAATAATAAAAAAAGAATATAAATATCATTAATTAATTTATTTAAATTAAATAATTTAAATACCATTAAGTTATGTGTCTTTTGTTATAGCAAAATATTTACAGTGATTAACGAGTTTGTAATAAACTTTAAAATAATTTTAATTAGAATTAAACTTATTTTTACAATATTTACTACAAATAATATTAGTTAATTTTGGTAATTTAAACACTTATATGTAAATTAATTTGCATATTTAAGTCTTGTCGTAAATATTGGTAAATTATTTAATTAAAAAAAGCGCAAGGGGTTTTTATGGCGATATAAATAAAATTACACAACGTTGTCTAAAAATTTTAAACACAATCAAGAATTAACACATATCTGTGTTTAGAAACAACAACGTCAAGAAAGGCATTTGAACCGTTGACTGTTGGTTTAAAAGTTCAACGCTCTACCAACTGAGCTAACCGGGCACGTTTGCTGTTACTGTGTGCTTTGTAGCTTGATTATAGTAACCGATTGTAAAAAAAATTTGTCACCAAATAAAAATAAATTAATTTAACATTTTAATTTTTTCAAAATCACTTAAAAATATTTAAACGATACATTTGTCATATATTTTCTGAAGTAAATGACGATGGTACTATGTCTGATAAATTGTTTTTATTTATAAATTTAAAAAGCGTAAGTTTACGTTTAAACAATTAATAATAATAATAAAAAATAAAATGTTAATAAAATTACTTAATTTATTTAAGTTGGATAATTAAAATTTTAATACTTAAATTAATTTGCATTAGGTTGTTATGTGTTTGATTAATGATTTACAAATTATATGAGTAACGAGTTTAAACATATTTTTAGACACCCTTTTTTTAATTTTATTTGAACTTTAAATTGCTTAACGTAATTAATATTGTTTAATTTATTTAATTTCTATAATTTAAATACCTATGCATCAGTTAGTTTGTATTATTAAGTCTGTAGCGTGAACATTGGCAACTTTTACGTAAGAAACTAACTCGGACAATTTCTATGACGACATAGACTGATAAAAAGTAGCATTAAAAATTTAAATTCTTGTTTGAAAGATAGTACTTATTTGTGCATTAAGGCAACAATAATCGATAATTGATTTAATACTTGGCGTTTAAATTAAAAGTCCAACGTTCTGCCGACACAGTCGCTTAACAACGCTTTTTATTGTGATGTGCTCAGATTTTTAAATGTAGTTACTTTTTAAGTCTTTGGTACTAATAGAAAATAAATTTACATTCTATTTTATTTGCATTTTAACAAATTAAAAAAAAATAAACACAAATGTTAGTTAATTTTTTTTGTAGATTTTTTAATTTTGTTGACTATGGGTCATTTTCGTATAATTTTTTATTAAAAATTGGAACAACAACAAACAAAACGTATAGTTGAATATATTAAAATAGAATGGAGTTAATAAATTAAAAAAAATAAAACATTAATATTCCGACGGAAGAAAAATTATTTTTAATTTTGCAAATATCCGTGATAATCATAATGTCCATAACGTAACAATTGCAAGGTATTGTACAAAAAAACAAAATAAATATTTAGTAAAGCACATTATTGCAGTAATTTTTGTAATAATTCTTTATAAAAAAATATTTAGTGAAAAATTATAAGTTAAAATATTTAAATTTCTTCTTAATTTAAAAAAAAAATTCAGACATAATAATCAAGTTCTTAATTTGGTCCATTTTATGGCGTTTTACCGCCTAATAATATATCTTTTACATAGTCTAGAAGTTGAGTTTACTGGCTTTCAACCAGGCGGCCAAATTGGATATTCGGTGTAGAAATTTTTATCTAATTTCGATAATACAAATATTATTTAGTTAGTAACACAGCAATTATGAATCTGTTGGTACAAATTAATTATGATTAATTTTTTCGGCGTTTATTTTTATCTGGCCAGTATAATAACCGCCGCTAATTTTCAACAAGCATTGGTGGTTCAGTGGTAGAATCCTCGCCTGCCACGCGGGGGGCCCGGGTTCGATTCCCGGCCAATGCAACTTTTTTTTCTTTTATGAGATCAAGTTTTCAATTTATTTAAATGCGGCCGCTGAATGGTTGGCCTTATTAATATTTTTTACATTAGGTATTTTGGCAAATTAAAAGAAACGATAATATTTCGTAAGGAAACTAAACTAAAAAATTATTTATTAAAAAACAAGACTGGCGCCTTGCTAGTTTTTGCTCCATTCTTAATTAATCACGTTTTTATTAGGCATAGTCATTTTGGCAAGAGAAATTAATTAACAAAACACTTTATTATTTACCAAGTAAACGATAGGCAAAATAACAATATAATTGTGTTTTTTCCGCAATATTGTTTTAAGATTTTATGTTTGTAAATTTATGAAGTAAATGTTAAAATTTATGTAAATAATAAAAAAAGAATATAAATATCATTAATTAATTTATTTAAATTAAATAATTTAAATACCATTAAGTTATGTGTCTTTTGTTATAGCAAAATATTTACAGTGATTAACGAGTTTGTAATAAACTTTAAAATAATTTTAATTAGAATTAAACTTATTTTTACAATATTTACTACAAATAATATTAGTTAATTTTGGTAATTTAAACACTTATATGTAAATTAATTTGCATATTTAAGTCTTGTCGTAAATATTGGTAATTTATTTAATTAAAAAAAGCGCAAGGGGTTTTTATGGCGATATAAATAAAATTACACAACGTTGTCTAAAAATTTTAAACACAATCAAGAATTAACACATATCTGTGTTTAGAAACAACAACGTCAAAAAAGGCATTTGAACCGTTGACTGTTGGTTTAAAAGTTCAACGCTCTACCAACTGAGCTAACCGGGCACGTTTGCTGTTACTGTGTGTTTTGTAGCTTGATTATAGTAAACATTTGTAAAAAAATTTTGTCACCAAATAAAAATAAATTAATTTAACATTTTAATTTTTTCAAAATCACTTAAAAATATTTAAACGATACATTTGTCATATATTTTCTGAAGTAAATGACGATGGTACTATGTCTGATAAATTGTTTTTATTTATAAATTTAAAAAGCGTAAGTTTACGTTTAAACAATTAATAATAATAATAAAAAATAAAATGTTAATAAAATTACTTAATTTATTTAAGTTGGATAATTAAAATTTTAATACTTAAATTAATTTGCATTAGGTTGTTATGTGTTTGATTAATGATTTACAAATTATATGAGTAACGAGTTTAAACATATTTTTAGACACCCTTTTTTTAATTTTATTTGAACTTTAAATTGCTTAACGTAATTAATATTGTTTAATTTATTTAATTTCTATAATTTAAATACCTATGCATCAGTTAGTTTGTATTATTAAGTCTGTAGCGTGAACATTGGCAACTTTTACGTAAGAAACTAACTCGGACAATTTCTATGACGACATAGACTGATAAAAAGTAGCATTAAAAATTTAAATTCTTGTTTGAAAGATAGTACTTATTTGTGCATTAAGGCAACAATAATCGATAATTGATTTAATACTTGGCGTTTAAATTAAAAGTCCAACGTTCTGCCGACACAGTCACCCAACAACGCTTTTTATTGTGATGTGCTCAGATTTTTAAATGTAGTTACTTTTTAAGTCTTTGGTACTAATAGAAAATAAATTTACATTCTATTTTATTTGCATTTTAACAAATTAAAAAAAAATAAACACAAATGTTAGTTAATTTTTTTTGTAGATTTTTTAATTTTGTTGACTATGGGTCATTTTCGTATAATTTTTTATTAAAAATTGGAACAACAACAAACAAAACGTATAGTTAAATATATTAAAATAGAATGGAGTTAATAAATTAAAAAAAATAAAACATTAATATTCCGACGGAAGAAAAATTATTTTTAATTTTGCAAATATCCGTGATAATCATAATGTCCATAACGTAACAATTGCAAGGTATTGTACAAAAAAACAAAATAAATATTTAGTAAAGCACATTATTGCAGTAATTTTTGTAATAATTCTTTATAAAAAAATATTTAGTGAAAAATTATAAGTTAAAATATTTAAATTTCTTCTTAATTTAAAAAAAAAATTCAGACATAATAATCAAGTTCTTAATTTGGTCCATTTTATGGCGTTTTACCGCCTAATAATATATCTTTTACATAGTCTAGAAGTTGAGTTTACTGGCTTTCAACCAGGCGGCCAAATTGGATATTCGGTGTAGAAATTTTTATCTAATTTCGATAATACAAATATTATTTAGTTAGTAACACAGCAATTATGAATCTGTTGGTACAAATTAATTATGATTAATTTTTTCGGCGTTTATTTTTATCTGGCCAGTATAATAACCGCCGCTAATTTTCAACAAGCATTGGTGGTTCAGTGGTAGAATCCTCGCCTGCCACGCGGGGGGCCCGGGTTCGATTCCCGGCCAATGCAACTTTTTTTTCTTTTATGAGATCAAGTTTTCAATTTATTTAAATGCGGCCGCTGAATGGTTGGCCTTATTAATATTTTTTACATTACGTATTTTGGCAAATTAAAAGAAACGATAATATTTCGTAAGGAAACTAAACTAAAAAATAATTTATTAAAAAACAAGACTGGCGCCTTGCTAGTTTTTGCTCCATTCTTAATTAATCACGTTTTTATTAGGCATAGTCAGTTTGGCAAGAGAAATTAATTAACGAAGACACTTTATTATTTACCAAGTAAACGATAGGAAAAATAACAATATAATTGTGTTTTTTCCGCAATATTGTTTTAAGATTTTATATTTGTAAATTTATGAAGTAAATGTTAAAATTTATGTAAATAATAAAAAAAGAATATAAATATCATTAATTAATTTATTTAAATTAAATAATTTAAATACCATTAAGTTATGTGTCTTTTGTTATAGCAAAATATTTACAGTGATTAACGAGTTTGTAATAAACTTTAAAATAATTTTAATTAGAATTAAACTTATTTTTACAATATTTACTACAAATAATATTAGTTAATTTTGGTAATTTAAACACTTATATGTAAATTAATTTGCATATTTAAGTCTTGTCGTAAATATTGGTAAATTATTTAATTAAAAAAAGCGCAAGGGGTTTTTATGGCGATATAAATAAAATTACACAACGTTGTCTAAAAATTTTAAACACAATCAAGAATTAACACATATCTGTGTTTAGAAACAACAACGTCAAGAAAGGCATTTGAACCGTTGACTGTTGGTTTAAAAGTTCAACGCTCTACCAACTGAGCTAACCGGGCACGTTTGCTGTTACTGTGTGTTTTGTAGCTTGATTATAGTAAACATTTGTAAAAAAATTTTGTCACCAAATAAAAATAAATTAATTTAACATTTTAATTTTTTCAAAATCACTTAAAAATATTTAAACGATACATTTGTCATATATTTTCTGAAGTAAATGACGATGGTACTATGTCTGATAAATTGTTTTTATTTATAAATTTAAAAAGCGTAAGTTTACGTTTAAACAATTAATAATAATAATAAAAAATAAAATGTTAATAAAATTACTTAATTTATTTAAGTTGGATAATTAAAATTTTAATACTTAAATTAATTTGCATTAGGTTGTTATGTGTTTGATTAATGATTTACAAATTATATGAGTAACGAGTTTAAACATATTTTTAGACACCCTTTTTTTAATTTTATTTGAACTTTAAATTGCTTAACGTAATTAATATTGTTTAATTTATTTAATTTCTATAATTTAAATACCTATGCATCAGTTAGTTTGTATTATTAAGTCTGTAGCGTGAACATTGGCAACTTTTACGTAAGAAACTAACTCGGACAATTTCTATGACGACATAGACTGATAAAAAGTAGCATTAAAAATTTAAATTCTTGTTTGAAAGATAGTACTTATTTGTGCATTAAGGCAACAATAATCGATAATTGATTTAATACTTGGCGTTTAAATTAAAAGTCCAACGTTCTGCCGACACAGTCACCCAACAACGCTTTTTATTGTGATGTGCTCAGATTTTTAAATGTAGTTACTTTTTAAGTCTTTGGTACTAATAGAAAATAAATTTACATTCTATTTTATTTGCATTTTAACAAATTAAAAAAAAATAAACACAAATGTTAGTTAATTTTTTTTGTAGATTTTTTAATTTTGTTGACTATGGGTCATTTTCGTATAATTTTTTATTAAAAATTGGAACAACAACAAACAAAACGTATAGTTGAATATATTAAAATAGAATGGAGTTAATAAATTAAAAAAAATAAAACATTAATATTCCGACGGAAGAAAAATTATTTTTAATTTTGCAAATATCCGTGATAATCATAATGTCCATAACGTAACAATTGCAAGGTATTGTACAAAAAAACAAAATAAATATTTAGTAAAGCACATTATTGCAGTAATTTTTGTAATAATTCTTTATAAAAAAATATTTAGTGAAAAATTATAAGTTAAAATATTTAAATTTCTTCTTAATTTAAAAAAAAAATTCAGACATAATAATCAAGTTCTTAATTTGGTCCATTTTATGGCGTTTTACCGCCTAATAATATATCTTTTACATAGTCTAGAAGTTGAGTTTACTGGCTTTCAACCAGGCGGCCAAATTGGATATTCGGTGTAGAAATTTTTATCTAATTTCGATAATACAAATATTATTTAGTTAGTAACACAGCAATTATGAATCTGTTGGTACAAATTAATTATGATTAATTTTTTCGGCGTTTATTTTTATCTGGCCAGTATAATAACCGCCGCTAATTTTCAACAAGCATTGGTGGTTCAGTGGTAGAATCCTCGCCTGCCAAGCGGGGGGCCCGGGTTCGATTCCCGGCCAATGCAACTTTTTTTTCTTTTATGAGATCAAGTTTTCAATTTATTTAAATGCGGCCGCTGAATGGTTGGCCTTATTAATATTTTTTACATTACGTATTTTGGCAAATTAAAAGAAACGATAATATTTCGTAAGGAAACTAAACTAAAAAATTATTTATTAAAAAACAAGACTGGCGCCTTGCTAGTTTTTGCTCCATTCTTAATTAATCACGTTTTTATTAGGCATAGTCATTTTGGCAAGAGAAATTAATTAACAAAACACTTTATTATTTACCAAGTAAACGATAGGCAAAATAACAATATAATTGTGTTTTTTCCGCAATATTGTTTTAAGATTTTATGTTTGTAAATTTATGAAGTAAATGTTAAAATTTATGTAAATAATAAAAAAAGAATATAAATATCATTAATTAATTTATTTAAATTAAATAATTTAAATACCATTAAGTTATGTGTCTTTTGTTATAGCAAAATATTTACAGTGATTAACGAGTTTGTAATAAACTTTAAAATAATTTTAATTAGAATTAAACTTATTTTTACAATATTTACTACAAATAATATTAGTTAATTTTGGTAATTTAAACACTTATATGTAAATTAATTTGCATATTTAAGTCTTGTCGTAAATATTGGTAATTTATTTAATTAAAAAAAGCGTTATGGCGATATAAATAAAATTACACAACGTTGTCTAAAAATTTTAAACACAATCAAGAATTAACACATATCTGTGTTTAGAAACAACAACGTCAAAAAAGGCATTTGAACCGTTGACTGTTGGTTTAAAAGTTCAAAGCTCTACCAACTGAGCTAACCGGGCACGTTTGCTGTTACTGTGTGTTTTGTAGCTTGATTATAGTAAACATTTGTAAAAAAATTTTGTCACCAAATAAAAATAAATTAATTTAACATTTTAATTTTTTCAAAATCACTTAAAAATATTTAAACGATACATTTGTCATATATTTTCTGAAGTAAATGACGATGGTACTATGTCTGATAAATTGTTTTTATTTATAAATTTAAAAAGCGTAAGTTTACGTTTAAACAATTAATAATAATAATAAAAAATAAAATGTTAATAAAATTTCTTAATTTATTTAAGTTGGATAATTAAAATTTTAATACTTAAATTAATTTGCATTAGGTTGTTATGTGTTTGATTAATGATTTACAAATTATATGAGTAACGAGTTTAAACATATTTTTAGACACCCTTTTTTTAATTTTATTTGAACTTTAAATTGCTTAACGTAATTAATATTGTTTAATTTATTTAATTTCTATAATTTAAATACCTATGCATCAGTTAGTTTGTATTATTAAGTCTGTAGCGTGAACATTGGCAACTTTTACGTAAGAAACTAACTCGGACAATTTCTATGACGACATAGACTGATAAAAAGTAGCATTAAAAATTTAAATTCTTGTTTGAAAGATAGTACTTATTTGTGCATTAAGGCAACAATAATCGATAATTGATTTAATACTTGGCGTTTAAATTAAAAGTCCAACGTTCTGCCGACACAGTCGCTTAACAACGCTTTTTATTGTGATGTGCTCAGATTTTTAAATGTAGTTACTTTTTAAGTCTTTGGTACTAATAGAAAATAAATTTACATTCTATTTTATTTGCATTTTAACAAATTAAAAAAAAATAAACACAAATGTTAGTTAATTTTTTTTGTAGATTTTTTAATTTTGTTGACTATGGGTCATTTTCGTATAATTTTTTATTAAAAATTGGAACAACAACAAACAAAACGTATAGTTGAATATATTAAAATAGAATGGAGTTAATAAATTAAAAAAAATAAAACATTAATATTCCGACGGAAGAAAAATTATTTTTAATTTTGCAAATATCCGTGATAATCATAATGTCCATAACGTAACAATTGCAAGGTATTGTACAAAAAAACAAAATAAATATTTAGTAAAGCACATTATTGCAGTAATTTTTGTAATAATTCTTTATAAAAAAATATTTAGTGAAAAATTATAAGTTAAAATATTTAAATTTCTTCTTAATTTAAAAAAAAAATTCAGACATAATAATCAAGTTCTTAATTTGGTCCATTTTATGGCGTTTTACCGCCTAATAATATATCTTTTACATAGTCTAGAAGTTGAGTTTACTGGCTTTCAACCAGGCGGCCAAATTGGATATTCGGTGTAGAAATTTTTATCTAATTTCGATAATACAAATATTATTTAGTTAGTAACACAGCAATTATGAATCTGTTGGTACAAATTAATTATGATTAATTTTTTCGGCGTTTATTTTTATCTGCCCAGTATAATAACCGCCGCTAATTTTCAACAAGCATTGGTGGTTCAGTGGTAGAATCCTCGCCTGCCACGCGGGGGGCCCGGATTCGATTCCCGGTCAATGCAACTTTTTTATCTTTTATGAGATCAAGTTTTCAATTTATTTAAATGCGGCCGCTGAATGGTTGGCCTTATTAATATTTTTTACATTACGTATTTTGGCAAATTAAAAGAAACGATAATATTTCGTAAGGAAACTAAACTAAAAAATAATTTATTAAAAAACAAGACTGGCGCCTTGCTAGTTTTTGCTCCATTCTTAATTAATCACGTTTTTATTAGGCATAGTCAGTTTGGCAAGAGAAATTAATTAACGAAGACACTTTATTATTTACCAAGTAAACGATAGGCAAAATAACAATATAATTGTGTTTTTTCCGCAATATTGTTTTAAGATTTTATATTTGTAAATTTATGAAGTAAATGTTAAAATTTATGTAAATAATAAAAAAAGAATATAAATATCATTAATTAATTTATTTAAATTAAATAATTTAAATACCATTAAGTTATGTGTCTTTTGTTATAGCAAAATATTTACAGTGATTAACGAGTTTGTAATAAACTTTAAAATAATTTTAATTAGAATTAAACTTATTTTTACAATATTTACTACAAATAATATTAGTTAATTTTGGTAATTTAAACACTTATATGTAAATTAATTTGCATATTTAAGTCTTGTCGTAAATATTGGTAAATTATTTAATTAAAAAAAGCGCAAGGGGTTTTTATGGCGATATAAATAAAATTACACAACGTTGTCTAAAAATTTTAAACACAATCAAGAATTAACACATATCTGTGTTTAGAAACAACAACGTCAAGAAAGGCATTTGAACCGTTGACTGTTGGTTTAAAAGTTCAAAGCTCTACCAACTGAGCTAACCGGGCACGTTTGCTGTTACTGTGTGCTTTGTAGCTTGATTATAGTAACCGATTGTAAAAAAATTTTGTCACCAAATAAAAATAAATTAATTTAACATTTTAATTTTTTCAAAATCACTTAAAAATATTTAAACGATACATTTGTCATATATTTTCTGAAGTAAATGACGATGGTACTATGTCTGATAAATTGTTTTTATTTATAAATTTAAAAAGCGAAAGTTTACGTTTAAACAATTAATAATAATAATAAAAAATAAAATGTTAATAAAATTTCTTAATTTATTTAAGTTGGATAATTAAAATTTTAATACTTAAATTAATTTGCATTAGGTTGTTATGTGTTTGATTAATGATTTACAAATTATATGAGTAACGAGTTTAAACATATTTTTAGACACCCTTTTTTTAATTTTATTTGAACTTTAAATTGCTTAACGTAATTAATATTGTTTAATTTATTTAATTTCTATAATTTAAATACCTATGCATCAGTTAGTTTGTATTATTAAGTCTGTAGCGTGAACATTGGCAACTTTTACGTAAGAAACTAACTCGGACAATTTCTATGACGACATAGACTGATAAAAAGTAGCATTAAAAATTTAAATTCTTGTTTGAAAGATAGTACTTATTTGTGCATTAAGGCAACAATAATCGATAATTGATTTAATACTTGGCGTTTAAATTAAAAGTCCAACGTTCTGCCGACACAGTCGCTTAACAACGCTTTTTATTGTGATGTGCTCAGATTTTTAAATGTAGTTACTTTTTAAGTCTTTGGTACTAATAGAAAATAAATTTACATTCTATTTTATTTGCATTTTAACAAATTAAAAAAAAATAAACACAAATGTTAGTTAATTTTTTTTGTAGATTTTTTAATTTTGTTGACTATGGGTCATTTTCGTATAATTTTTTATTAAAAATTGGAACAACAACAAACAAAACGTATAGTTGAATATATTAAAATAGAATGGAGTTAATAAATTAAAAAAAATAAAACATTAATATTCCGACGGAAGAAAAATTATTTTTAATTTTGCAAATATCCGTGATAATCATAATGTCCATAACGTAACAATTGCAAGGTATTGTACAAAAAAACAAAATAAATATTTAGTAAAGCACATTATTGCAGTAATTTTTGTAATAATTCTTTATAAAAAAATATTTAGTGAAAAATTATAAGTTAAAATATTTAAATTTCTTCTTAATTTAAAAAAAAAATTCAGACATAATAATCAAGTTCTTAATTTGGTCCATTTTATGGCGTTTTACCGCCTAATAATATATCTTTTACATAGTCTAGAAGTTGAGTTTACTGGCTTTCAACCAGGCGGCCAAATTGGATATTCGGTGTAGAAATTTTTATCTAATTTCGATAATACAAATATTATTTAGTTAGTAACACAGCAATTATGAATCTGTTGGTACAAATTAATTATGATTAATTTTTTCGGCGTTTATTTTTATCTGCCCAGTATAATAACCGCCGCTAATTTTCAACAAGCATTGGTGGTTCAGTGGTAGAATCCTCGCCTGCCACGCGGGGGGCCCGGATTCGATTCCCGGCCAATGCAACTTTTTTATCTTTTATGAGATCAAGTTTTCAATTTATTTAAATGCGGCCGCTGAATGGTTGGCCTTATTAATATTTTTTACATTACGTATTTTGGCAAATTAAAAGAAACGATAATATTTCGTAAGGAAACTAAACTAAAAAATAATTTATTAAAAAACAAGACTGGCGCCTTGCTAGTTTTTGCTCCATTCTTAATTAATCACGTTTTTATTAGGCATAGTCAGTTTGGCAAGAGAAATTAATTAACGAAGACACTTTATTATTTACCAAGTAAACGATAGGCAAAATAACAATATAATTGTGTTTTTTCCGCAATATTGTTTTAAGATTTTATATTTGTAAATTTATGAAGTAAATGTTAAAATTTATGTAAATAATAAAAAAAGAATATAAATATCATTAATTAATTTATTTAAATTAAATAATTTAAATACCATTAAGTTATGTGTCTTTTGTTATAGCAAAATATTTACAGTGATTAACGAGTTTGTAATAAACTTTAAAATAATTTTAATTAGAATTAAACTTATTTTTACAATATTTACTACAAATAATATTAGTTAATTTTGGTAATTTAAACACTTATATGTAAATTAATTTGCATATTTAAGTCTTGTCGTAAATATTGGTAAATTATTTAATTAAAAAAAGCGCAAGGGGTTTTTATGGCGATATAAATAAAATTACACAACGTTGTCTAAAAATTTTAAACACAATCAAGAATTAACACATATCTGTGTTTAGAAACAACAACGTCAAAAAAGGCATTTGAACCGTTGACTGTTGGTTTAAAAGTTCAAAGCTCTACCAACTGAGCTAACCGGGCACGTTTGCTGTTACTGTGTGCTTTGTAGCTTGATTATAGTAACCGATTGTAAAAAAAATTTGTCACCAAATAAAAATAAATTAATTTAACATTTTAATTTTTTCAAAATCACTTAAAAATATTTAAACGATACATTTGTCATATATTTTCTGAAGTAAATGACGATGGTACTATGTCTGATAAATTGTTTTTATTTATAAATTTAAAAAGCGAAAGTTTACGTTTAAACAATTAATAATAATAATAAAAAATAAAATGTTAATAAAATTTCTTAATTTATTTAAGTTGGATAATTAAAATTTTAATACTTAAATTAATTTGCATTAGGTTGTTATGTGTTTGATTAATGATTTACAAATTATATGAGTAACGAGTTTAAACATATTTTTAGACACCCTTTTTTTAATTTTATTTGAACTTTAAATTGCTTAACGTAATTAATATTGTTTAATTTATTTAATTTCTATAATTTAAATACCTATGCATCAGTTAGTTTGTATTATTAAGTCTGTAGCGTGAACATTGGCAACTTTTACGTAAGAAACTAACTCGGACAATTTCTATGACGACATAGACTGATAAAAAGTAGCATTAAAAATTTAAATTCTTGTTTGAAAGATAGTACTTATTTGTGCATTAAGGCAACAATAATCGATAATTGATTTAATACTTGGCGTTTAAATTAAAAGTCCAACGTTCTGCCGACACAGTCACCCAACAACGCTTTTTATTGTGATGTGCTCAGATTTTTAAATGTAGTTACTTTTTAAGTCTTTGGTACTAATAGAAAATAAATTTACATTCTATTTTATTTGCATTTTAACAAATTAAAAAAAAATAAACACAAATGTTAGTTAATTTTTTTTGTAGATTTTTTAATTTTGTTGACTATGGGTCATTTTCGTATAATTTTTTATTAAAAATTGGAACAACAACAAACAAAACGTATAGTTGAATATATTAAAATAGAATGGAGTTAATAAATTAAAAAAAATAAAACATTAATATTCCGACGGAAGAAAAATTATTTTTAATTTTGCAAATATCCGTGATAATCATAATGTCCATAACGTAACAATTGCAAGGTATTGTACAAAAAAACAAAATAAATATTTAGTAAAGCACATTATTGCAGTAATTTTTGTAATAATTCTTTATAAAAAAATATTTAGTGAAAAATTATAAGTTAAAATATTTAAATTTCTTCTTAATTTAAAAAAAAAATTCAGACATAATAATCAAGTTCTTAATTTGGTCCATTTTATGGCGTTTTACCGCCTAATAATATATCTTTTACATAGTCTAGAAGTTGAGTTTACTGGCTTTCAACCAGGCGGCCAAATTGGATATTCGGTGTAGAAATTTTTATCTAATTTCGATAATACAAATATTATTTAGTTAGTAACACAGCAATTATGAATCTGTTGGTACAAATTAATTATGATTAATTTTTTCGGCGTTTATTTTTATCTGGCCAGTATAATAACCGCCGCTAATTTTCAACAAGCATTGGTGGTTCAGTGGTAGAATCCTCGCCTGCCACGCGGGGGGCCCGGGTTCGATTCCCGGCCAATGCAACTTTTTTTTCTTTTATGAGATCAAGTTTTCAATTTATTTAAATGCGGCCGCTGAATGGTTGGCCTTATTAATATTTTTTACATTACGTATTTTGGCAAATTAAAAGAAACGATAATATTTCGTAAGGAAACTAAACTAAAAAATAATTTATTAAAAAACAAGACTGGCGCCTTGCTAGTTTTTGCTCCATTCTTAATTAATCACGTTTTTATTAGGCATAGTCAGTTTGGCAAGAGAAATTAATTAACGAAGACACTTTATTATTTACCAAGTAAACGATAGGAAAAATAACAATATAATTGTGTTTTTTCCGCAATATTGTTTTAAGATTTTATATTTGTAAATTTATGAAGTAAATGTTAAAATTTATGTAAATAATAAAAAAAGAATATAAATATCATTAATTAATTTATTTAAATTAAATAATTTAAATACCATTAAGTTATGTGTCTTTTGTTATAGCAAAATATTTACAGTGATTAACGAGTTTGTAATAAACTTTAAAATAATTTTAATTAGAATTAAACTTATTTTTACAATATTTACTACAAATAATATTAGTTAATTTTGGTAATTTAAACACTTATATGTAAATTAATTTGCATATTTAAGTCTTGTCGTAAATATTGGTAAATTATTTAATTAAAAAAAGCGCAAGGGGTTTTTATGGCGATATAAATAAAATTACACAACGTTGTCTAAAAATTTTAAACACAATCAAGAATTAACACATATCTGTGTTTAGAAACAACAACGTCAAGAAAGGCATTTGAACCGTTGACTGTTGGTTTAAAAGTTCAACGCTCTACCAACTGAGCTAACCGGGCACGTTTGCTGTTACTGTGTGCTTTGTAGCTTGATTATAGTAACCGATTGTAAAAAAAATTTGTCACCAAATAAAAATAAATTAATTTAACATTTTAATTTTTTCAAAATCACTTAAAAATATTTAAACGATACATTTGTCATATATTTTCTGAAGTAAATGACGATGGTACTATGTCTGATAAATTGTTTTTATTTATAAATTTAAAAAGCGTAAGTTTACGTTTAAACAATTAATAATAATAATAAAAAATAAAATGTTAATAAAATTACTTAATTTATTTAAGTTGGATAATTAAAATTTTAATACTTAAATTAATTTGCATTAGGTTGTTATGTGTTTGATTAATGATTTACAAATTATATGAGTAACGAGTTTAAACATATTTTTAGACACCCTTTTTTTAATTTTATTTGAACTTTAAATTGCTTAACGTAATTAATATTGTTTAATTTATTTAATTTCTATAATTTAAATACCTATGCATCAGTTAGTTTGTATTATTAAGTCTGTAGCGTGAACATTGGCAACTTTTACGTAAGAAACTAACTCGGACAATTTCTATGACGACATAGACTGATAAAAAGTAGCATTAAAAATTTAAATTCTTGTTTGAAAGATAGTACTTATTTGTGCATTAAGGCAACAATAATCGATAATTGATTTAATACTTGGCGTTTAAATTAAAAGTCCAACGTTCTGCCGACACAGTCGCTTAACAACGCTTTTTATTGTGATGTGCTCAGATTTTTAAATGTAGTTACTTTTTAAGTCTTTGGTACTAATAGAAAATAAATTTACATTCTATTTTATTTGCATTTTAACAAATTAAAAAAAAATAAACACAAATGTTAGTTAATTTTTTTTGTAGATTTTTTAATTTTGTTGACTATGGGTCATTTTCGTATAATTTTTTATTAAAAATTGGAACAACAACAAACAAAACGTATAGTTGAATATATTAAAATAGAATGGAGTTAATAAATTAAAAAAAATAAAACATTAATATTCCGACGGAAGAAAAATTATTTTTAATTTTGCAAATATCCGTGATAATCATAATGTCCATAACGTAACAATTGCAAGGTATTGTACAAAAAAACAAAATAAATATTTAGTAAAGCACATTATTGCAGTAATTTTTGTAATAATTCTTTATAAAAAAATATTTAGTGAAAAATTATAAGTTAAAATATTTAAATTTCTTCTTAATTTAAAAAAAAAATTCAGACATAATAATCAAGTTCTTAATTTGGTCCATTTTATGGCGTTTTACCGCCTAATAATATATCTTTTACATAGTCTAGAAGTTGAGTTTACTGGCTTTCAACCAGGCGGCCAAATTGGATATTCGGTGTAGAAATTTTTATCTAATTTCGATAATACAAATATTATTTAGTTAGTAACACAGCAATTATGAATCTGTTGGTACAAATTAATTATGATTAATTTTTTCGGCGTTTATTTTTATCTGGCCAGTATAATAACCGCCGCTAATTTTCAACAAGCATTGGTGGTTCAGTGGTAGAATCCTCGCCTGCCACGCGGGGGGCCCGGGTTCGATTCCCGGCCAATGCAACTTTTTTTTCTTTTATGAGATCAAGTTTTCAATTTATTTAAATGCGGCCGCTGAATGGTTGGCCTTATTAATATTTTTTACATTAGGTATTTTGGCAAATTAAAAGAAACGATAATATTTCGTAAGGAAACTAAACTAAAAAATTATTTATTAAAAAACAAGACTGGCGCCTTGCTAGTTTTTGCTCCATTCTTAATTAATCACGTTTTTATTAGGCATAGTCATTTTGGCAAGAGAAATTAATTAACAAAACACTTTATTATTTACCAAGTAAACGATAGGCAAAATAACAATATAATTGTGTTTTTTCCGCAATATTGTTTTAAGATTTTATGTTTGTAAATTTATGAAGTAAATGTTAAAATTTATGTAAATAATAAAAAAAGAATATAAATATCATTAATTAATTTATTTAAATTAAATAATTTAAATACCATTAAGTTATGTGTCTTTTGTTATAGCAAAATATTTACAGTGATTAACGAGTTTGTAATAAACTTTAAAATAATTTTAATTAGAATTAAACTTATTTTTACAATATTTACTACAAATAATATTAGTTAATTTTGGTAATTTAAACACTTATATGTAAATTAATTTGCATATTTAAGTCTTGTCGTAAATATTGGTAATTTATTTAATTAAAAAAAGCGCAAGGGGTTTTTATGGCGATATAAATAAAATTACACAACGTTGTCTAAAAATTTTAAACACAATCAAGAATTAACACATATCTGTGTTTAGAAACAACAACGTCAAAAAAGGCATTTGAACCGTTGACTGTTGGTTTAAAAGTTCAACGCTCTACCAACTGAGCTAACCGGGCACGTTTGCTGTTACTGTGTGTTTTGTAGCTTGATTATAGTAAACATTTGTAAAAAAATTTTGTCACCAAATAAAAATAAATTAATTTAACATTTTAATTTTTTCAAAATCACTTAAAAATATTTAAACGATACATTTGTCATATATTTTCTGAAGTAAATGACGATGGTACTATGTCTGATAAATTGTTTTTATTTATAAATTTAAAAAGCGTAAGTTTACGTTTAAACAATTAATAATAATAATAAAAAATAAAATGTTAATAAAATTACTTAATTTATTTAAGTTGGATAATTAAAATTTTAATACTTAAATTAATTTGCATTAGGTTGTTATGTGTTTGATTAATGATTTACAAATTATATGAGTAACGAGTTTAAACATATTTTTAGACACCCTTTTTTTAATTTTATTTGAACTTTAAATTGCTTAACGTAATTAATATTGTTTAATTTATTTAATTTCTATAATTTAAATACCTATGCATCAGTTAGTTTGTATTATTAAGTCTGTAGCGTGAACATTGGCAACTTTTACGTAAGAAACTAACTCGGACAATTTCTATGACGACATAGACTGATAAAAAGTAGCATTAAAAATTTAAATTCTTGTTTGAAAGATAGTACTTATTTGTGCATTAAGGCAACAATAATCGATAATTGATTTAATACTTGGCGTTTAAATTAAAAGTCCAACGTTCTGCCGACACAGTCACCCAACAACGCTTTTTATTGTGATGTGCTCAGATTTTTAAATGTAGTTACTTTTTAAGTCTTTGGTACTAATAGAAAATAAATTTACATTCTATTTTATTTGCATTTTAACAAATTAAAAAAAAATAAACACAAATGTTAGTTAATTTTTTTTGTAGATTTTTTAATTTTGTTGACTATGGGTCATTTTCGTATAATTTTTTATTAAAAATTGGAACAACAACAAACAAAACGTATAGTTAAATATATTAAAATAGAATGGAGTTAATAAATTAAAAAAAATAAAACATTAATATTCCGACGGAAGAAAAATTATTTTTAATTTTGCAAATATCCGTGATAATCATAATGTCCATAACGTAACAATTGCAAGGTATTGTACAAAAAAACAAAATAAATATTTAGTAAAGCACATTATTGCAGTAATTTTTGTAATAATTCTTTATAAAAAAATATTTAGTGAAAAATTATAAGTTAAAATATTTAAATTTCTTCTTAATTTAAAAAAAAAATTCAGACATAATAATCAAGTTCTTAATTTGGTCCATTTTATGGCGTTTTACCGCCTAATAATATATCTTTTACATAGTCTAGAAGTTGAGTTTACTGGCTTTCAACCAGGCGGCCAAATTGGATATTCGGTGTAGAAATTTTTATCTAATTTCGATAATACAAATATTATTTAGTTAGTAACACAGCAATTATGAATCTGTTGGTACAAATTAATTATGATTAATTTTTTCGGCGTTTATTTTTATCTGGCCAGTATAATAACCGCCGCTAATTTTCAACAAGCATTGGTGGTTCAGTGGTAGAATCCTCGCCTGCCACGCGGGGGGCCCGGGTTCGATTCCCGGCCAATGCAACTTTTTTTTCTTTTATGAGATCAAGTTTTCAATTTATTTAAATGCGGCCGCTGAATGGTTGGCCTTATTAATATTTTTTACATTACGTATTTTGGCAAATTAAAAGAAACGATAATATTTCGTAAGGAAACTAAACTAAAAAATAATTTATTAAAAAACAAGACTGGCGCCTTGCTAGTTTTTGCTCCATTCTTAATTAATCACGTTTTTATTAGGCATAGTCAGTTTGGCAAGAGAAATTAATTAACGAAGACACTTTATTATTTACCAAGTAAACGATAGGAAAAATAACAATATAATTGTGTTTTTTCCGCAATATTGTTTTAAGATTTTATATTTGTAAATTTATGAAGTAAATGTTAAAATTTATGTAAATAATAAAAAAAGAATATAAATATCATTAATTAATTTATTTAAATTAAATAATTTAAATACCATTAAGTTATGTGTCTTTTGTTATAGCAAAATATTTACAGTGATTAACGAGTTTGTAATAAACTTTAAAATAATTTTAATTAGAATTAAACTTATTTTTACAATATTTACTACAAATAATATTAGTTAATTTTGGTAATTTAAACACTTATATGTAAATTAATTTGCATATTTAAGTCTTGTCGTAAATATTGGTAAATTATTTAATTAAAAAAAGCGCAAGGGGTTTTTATGGCGATATAAATAAAATTACACAACGTTGTCTAAAAATTTTAAACACAATCAAGAATTAACACATATCTGTGTTTAGAAACAACAACGTCAAGAAAGGCATTTGAACCGTTGACTGTTGGTTTAAAAGTTCAACGCTCTACCAACTGAGCTAACCGGGCACGTTTGCTGTTACTGTGTGTTTTGTAGCTTGATTATAGTAAACATTTGTAAAAAAATTTTGTCACCAAATAAAAATAAATTAATTTAACATTTTAATTTTTTCAAAATCACTTAAAAATATTTAAACGATACATTTGTCATATATTTTCTGAAGTAAATGACGATGGTACTATGTCTGATAAATTGTTTTTATTTATAAATTTAAAAAGCGTAAGTTTACGTTTAAACAATTAATAATAATAATAAAAAATAAAATGTTAATAAAATTACTTAATTTATTTAAGTTGGATAATTAAAATTTTAATACTTAAATTAATTTGCATTAGGTTGTTATGTGTTTGATTAATGATTTACAAATTATATGAGTAACGAGTTTAAACATATTTTTAGACACCCTTTTTTTAATTTTATTTGAACTTTAAATTGCTTAACGTAATTAATATTGTTTAATTTATTTAATTTCTATAATTTAAATACCTATGCATCAGTTAGTTTGTATTATTAAGTCTGTAGCGTGAACATTGGCAACTTTTACGTAAGAAACTAACTCGGACAATTTCTATGACGACATAGACTGATAAAAAGTAGCATTAAAAATTTAAATTCTTGTTTGAAAGATAGTACTTATTTGTGCATTAAGGCAACAATAATCGATAATTGATTTAATACTTGGCGTTTAAATTAAAAGTCCAACGTTCTGCCGACACAGTCACCCAACAACGCTTTTTATTGTGATGTGCTCAGATTTTTAAATGTAGTTACTTTTTAAGTCTTTGGTACTAATAGAAAATAAATTTACATTCTATTTTATTTGCATTTTAACAAATTAAAAAAAAATAAACACAAATGTTAGTTAATTTTTTTTGTAGATTTTTTAATTTTGTTGACTATGGGTCATTTTCGTATAATTTTTTATTAAAAATTGGAACAACAACAAACAAAACGTATAGTTGAATATATTAAAATAGAATGGAGTTAATAAATTAAAAAAAATAAAACATTAATATTCCGACGGAAGAAAAATTATTTTTAATTTTGCAAATATCCGTGATAATCATAATGTCCATAACGTAACAATTGCAAGGTATTGTACAAAAAAACAAAATAAATATTTAGTAAAGCACATTATTGCAGTAATTTTTGTAATAATTCTTTATAAAAAAATATTTAGTGAAAAATTATAAGTTAAAATATTTAAATTTCTTCTTAATTTAAAAAAAAAATTCAGACATAATAATCAAGTTCTTAATTTGGTCCATTTTATGGCGTTTTACCGCCTAATAATATATCTTTTACATAGTCTAGAAGTTGAGTTTACTGGCTTTCAACCAGGCGGCCAAATTGGATATTCGGTGTAGAAATTTTTATCTAATTTCGATAATACAAATATTATTTAGTTAGTAACACAGCAATTATGAATCTGTTGGTACAAATTAATTATGATTAATTTTTTCGGCGTTTATTTTTATCTGGCCAGTATAATAACCGCCGCTAATTTTCAACAAGCATTGGTGGTTCAGTGGTAGAATCCTCGCCTGCCACGCGGGGGGCCCGGGTTCGATTCCCGGCCAATGCAACTTTTTTTTCTTTTATGAGATCAAGTTTTCAATTTATTTAAATGCGGCCGCTGAATGGTTGGCCTTATTAATATTTTTTACATTACGTATTTTGGCAAATTAAAAGAAACGATAATATTTCGTAAGGAAACTAAACTAAAAAATAATTTATTAAAAAACAAGACTGGCGCCTTGCTAGTTTTTGCTCCATTCTTAATTAATCACGTTTTTATTAGGCATAGTCAGTTTGGCAAGAGAAATTAATTAACGAAGACACTTTATTATTTACCAAGTAAACGATAGGAAAAATAACAATATAATTGTGTTTTTTCCGCAATATTGTTTTAAGATTTTATATTTGTAAATTTATGAAGTAAATGTTAAAATTTATGTAAATAATAAAAAAAGAATATAAATATCATTAATTAATTTATTTAAATTAAATAATTTAAATACCATTAAGTTATGTGTCTTTTGTTATAGCAAAATATTTACAGTGATTAACGAGTTTGTAATAAACTTTAAAATAATTTTAATTAGAATTAAACTTATTTTTACAATATTTACTACAAATAATATTAGTTAATTTTGGTAATTTAAACACTTATATGTAAATTAATTTGCATATTTAAGTCTTGTCGTAAATATTGGTAAATTATTTAATTAAAAAAAGCGCAAGGGGTTTTTATGGCGATATAAATAAAATTACACAACGTTGTCTAAAAATTTTAAACACAATCAAGAATTAACACATATCTGTGTTTAGAAACAACAAAGTCAAGAAAGGCATTTGAACCGTTGACTGTTGGTTTAAAAGTTCAACGCTCTACCAACTGAGCTAACCGGGCACGTTTGCTGTTACTGTGTGTTTTGTAGCTTGATTATAGTAAACATTTGTAAAAAAATTTTGTCACCAAATAAAAATAAATTAATTTAACATTTTAATTTTTTCAAAATCACTTAAAAATATTTAAACGATACATTTGTCATATATTTTCTGAAGTAAATGACGATGGTACTATGTCTGATAAATTGTTTTTATTTATAAATTTAAAAAGCGTAAGTTTACGTTTAAACAATTAATAATAATAATAAAAAATAAAATGTTAATAAAATTACTTAATTTATTTAAGTTGGATAATTAAAATTTTAATACTTAAATTAATTTGCATTAGGTTGTTATGTGTTTGATTAATGATTTACAAATTATATGAGTAACGAGTTTAAACATATTTTTAGACACCCTTTTTTTAATTTTATTTGAACTTTAAATTGCTTAACGTAATTAATATTGTTTAATTTATTTAATTTCTATAATTTAAATACCTATGCATCAGTTAGTTTGTATTATTAAGTCTGTAGCGTGAACATTGGCAACTTTTACGTAAGAAACTAACTCGGACAATTTCTATGACGACATAGACTGATAAAAAGTAGCATTAAAAATTTAAATTCTTGTTTGAAAGATAGTACTTATTTGTGCATTAAGGCAACAATAATCGATAATTGATTTAATACTTGGCGTTTAAATTAAAAGTCCAACGTTCTGCCGACACAGTCACCCAACAACGCTTTTTATTGTGATGTGCTCAGATTTTTAAATGTAGTTACTTTTTAAGTCTTTGGTACTAATAGAAAATAAATTTACATTCTATTTTATTTGCATTTTAACAAATTAAAAAAAAATAAACACAAATGTTAGTTAATTTTTTTTGTAGATTTTTTAATTTTGTTGACTATGGGTCATTTTCGTATAATTTTTTATTAAAAATTGGAACAACAACAAACAAAACGTATAGTTAAATATATTAAAATAGAATGGAGTTAATAAATTAAAAAAAATAAAACATTAATATTCCGACGGAAGAAAAATTATTTTTAATTTTGCAAATATCCGTGATAATCATAATGTCCATAACGTAACAATTGCAAGGTATTGTACAAAAAAACAAAATAAATATTTAGTAAAGCACATTATTGCAGTAATTTTTGTAATAATTCTTTATAAAAAAATATTTAGTGAAAAATTATAAGTTAAAATATTTAAATTTCTTCTTAATTTAAAAAAAAAATTCAGACATAATAATCAAGTTCTTAATTTGGTCCATTTTATGGCGTTTTACCGCCTAATAATATATCTTTTACATAGTCTAGAAGTTGAGTTTACTGGCTTTCAACCAGGCGGCCAAATTGGATATTCGGTGTAGAAATTTTTATCTAATTTCGATAATACAAATATTATTTAGTTAGTAACACAGCAATTATGAATCTGTTGGTACAAATTAATTATGATTAATTTTTTCGGCGTTTATTTTTATCTGGCCAGTATAATAACCGCCGCTAATTTTCAACAAGCATTGGTGGTTCAGTGGTAGAATCCTCGCCTGCCACGCGGGGGGCCCGGGTTCGATTCCCGGCCAATGCAACTTTTTTTTCTTTTATGAGATCAAGTTTTCAATTTATTTAAATGCGGCCGCTGAATGGTTGGCCTTATTAATATTTTTTACATTACGTATTTTGGCAAATTAAAAGAAACGATAATATTTCGTAAGGAAACTAAACTAAAAAATAATTTATTAAAAAACAAGACTGGCGCCTTGCTAGTTTTTGCTCCATTCTTAATTAATCACGTTTTTATTAGGCATAGTCAGTTTGGCAAGAGAAATTAATTAACGAAGACACTTTATTATTTACCAAGTAAACGATAGGAAAAATAACAATATAATTGTGTTTTTTCCGCAATATTGTTTTAAGATTTTATATTTGTAAATTTATGAAGTAAATGTTAAAATTTATGTAAATAATAAAAAAAGAATATAAATATCATTAATTAATTTATTTAAATTAAATAATTTAAATACCATTAAGTTATGTGTCTTTTGTTATAGCAAAATATTTACAGTGATTAACGAGTTTGTAATAAACTTTAAAATAATTTTAATTAGAATTAAACTTATTTTTACAATATTTACTACAAATAATATTAGTTAATTTTGGTAATTTAAACACTTATATGTAAATTAATTTGCATATTTAAGTCTTGTCGTAAATATTGGTAAATTATTTAATTAAAAAAAGCGCAAGGGGTTTTTATGGCGATATAAATAAAATTACACAACGTTGTCTAAAAATTTTAAACACAATCAAGAATTAACACATATCTGTGTTTAGAAACAACAACGTCAAGAAAGGCATTTGAACCGTTGACTGTTGGTTTAAAAGTTCAACGCTCTACCAACTGAGCTAACCGGGCACGTTTGCTGTTACTGTGTGTTTTGTAGCTTGATTATAGTAAACATTTGTAAAAAAATTTTGTCACCAAATAAAAATAAATTAATTTAACATTTTAATTTTTTCAAAATCACTTAAAAATATTTAAACGATACATTTGTCATATATTTTCTGAAGTAAATGACGATGGTACTATGTCTGATAAATTGTTTTTATTTATAAATTTAAAAAGCGTAAGTTTACGTTTAAACAATTAATAATAATAATAAAAAATAAAATGTTAATAAAATTACTTAATTTATTTAAGTTGGATAATTAAAATTTTAATACTTAAATTAATTTGCATTAGGTTGTTATGTGTTTGATTAATGATTTACAAATTATATGAGTAACGAGTTTAAACATATTTTTAGACACCCTTTTTTTAATTTTATTTGAACTTTAAATTGCTTAACGTAATTAATATTGTTTAATTTATTTAATTTCTATAATTTAAATACCTATGCATCAGTTAGTTTGTATTATTAAGTCTGTAGCGTGAACATTGGCAACTTTTACGTAAGAAACTAACTCGGACAATTTCTATGACGACATAGACTGATAAAAAGTAGCATTAAAAATTTAAATTCTTGTTTGAAAGATAGTACTTATTTGTGCATTAAGGCAACAATAATCGATAATTGATTTAATACTTGGCGTTTAAATTAAAAGTCCAACGTTCTGCCGACACAGTCACCCAACAACGCTTTTTATTGTGATGTGCTCAGATTTTTAAATGTAGTTACTTTTTAAGTCTTTGGTACTAATAGAAAATAAATTTACATTCTATTTTATTTGCATTTTAACAAATTAAAAAAAAATAAACACAAATGTTAGTTAATTTTTTTTGTAGATTTTTTAATTTTGTTGACTATGGGTCATTTTCGTATAATTTTTTATTAAAAATTGGAACAACAACAAACAAAACGTATAGTTGAATATATTAAAATAGAATGGAGTTAATAAATTAAAAAAAATAAAACATTAATATTCCGACGGAAGAAAAATTATTTTTAATTTTGCAAATATCCGTGATAATCATAATGTCCATAACGTAACAATTGCAAGGTATTGTACAAAAAAACAAAATAAATATTTAGTAAAGCACATTATTGCAGTAATTTTTGTAATAATTCTTTATAAAAAAATATTTAGTGAAAAATTATAAGTTAAAATATTTAAATTTCTTCTTAATTTAAAAAAAAAATTCAGACATAATAATCAAGTTCTTAATTTGGTCCATTTTATGGCGTTTTACCGCCTAATAATATATCTTTTACATAGTCTAGAAGTTGAGTTTACTGGCTTTCAACCAGGCGGCCAAATTGGATATTCGGTGTAGAAATTTTTATCTAATTTCGATAATACAAATATTATTTAGTTAGTAACACAGCAATTATGAATCTGTTGGTACAAATTAATTATGATTAATTTTTTCGGCGTTTATTTTTATCTGGCCAGTATAATAACCGCCGCTAATTTTCAACAAGCATTGGTGGTTCAGTGGTAGAATCCTCGCCTGCCACGCGGGGGGCCCGGGTTCGATTCCCGGCCAATGCAACTTTTTTTTCTTTTATGAGATCAAGTTTTCAATTTATTTAAATGCGGCCGCTGAATGGTTGGCCTTATTAATATTTTTTACATTACGTATTTTGGCAAATTAAAAGAAACGATAATATTTCGTAAGGAAACTAAACTAAAAAATAATTTATTAAAAAACAAGACTGGCGCCTTGCTAGTTTTTGCTCCATTCTTAATTAATCACGTTTTTATTAGGCATAGTCAGTTTGGCAAGAGAAATTAATTAACGAAGACACTTTATTATTTACCAAGTAAACGATAGGAAAAATAACAATATAATTGTGTTTTTTCCGCAATATTGTTTTAAGATTTTATATTTGTAAATTTATGAAGTAAATGTTAAAATTTATGTAAATAATAAAAAAAGAATATAAATATCATTAATTAATTTATTTAAATTAAATAATTTAAATACCATTAAGTTATGTGTCTTTTGTTATAGCAAAATATTTACAGTGATTAACGAGTTTGTAATAAACTTTAAAATAATTTTAATTAGAATTAAACTTATTTTTACAATATTTACTACAAATAATATTAGTTAATTTTGGTAATTTAAACACTTATATGTAAATTAATTTGCATATTTAAGTCTTGTCGTAAATATTGGTAAATTATTTAATTAAAAAAAGCGCAAGGGGTTTTTATGGCGATATAAATAAAATTACACAACGTTGTCTAAAAATTTTAAACACAATCAAGAATTAACACATATCTGTGTTTAGAAACAACAAAGTCAAGAAAGGCATTTGAACCGTTGACTGTTGGTTTAAAAGTTCAACGCTCTACCAACTGAGCTAACCGGGCACGTTTGCTGTTACTGTGTGTTTTGTAGCTTGATTATAGTAAACATTTGTAAAAAAATTTTGTCACCAAATAAAAATAAATTAATTTAACATTTTAATTTTTTCAAAATCACTTAAAAATATTTAAACGATACATTTGTCATATATTTTCTGAAGTAAATGACGATGGTACTATGTCTGATAAATTGTTTTTATTTATAAATTTAAAAAGCGTAAGTTTACGTTTAAACAATTAATAATAATAATAAAAAATAAAATGTTAATAAAATTACTTAATTTATTTAAGTTGGATAATTAAAATTTTAATACTTAAATTAATTTGCATTAGGTTGTTATGTGTTTGATTAATGATTTACAAATTATATGAGTAACGAGTTTAAACATATTTTTAGACACCCTTTTTTTAATTTTATTTGAACTTTAAATTGCTTAACGTAATTAATATTGTTTAATTTATTTAATTTCTATAATTTAAATACCTATGCATCAGTTAGTTTGTATTATTAAGTCTGTAGCGTGAACATTGGCAACTTTTACGTAAGAAACTAACTCGGACAATTTCTATGACGACATAGACTGATAAAAAGTAGCATTAAAAATTTAAATTCTTGTTTGAAAGATAGTACTTATTTGTGCATTAAGGCAACAATAATCGATAATTGATTTAATACTTGGCGTTTAAATTAAAAGTCCAACGTTCTGCCGACACAGTCACCCAACAACGCTTTTTATTGTGATGTGCTCAGATTTTTAAATGTAGTTACTTTTTAAGTCTTTGGTACTAATAGAAAATAAATTTACATTCTATTTTATTTGCATTTTAACAAATTAAAAAAAAATAAACACAAATGTTAGTTAATTTTTTTTGTAGATTTTTTAATTTTGTTGACTATGGGTCATTTTCGTATAATTTTTTATTAAAAATTGGAACAACAACAAACAAAACGTATAGTTAAATATATTAAAATAGAATGGAGTTAATAAATTAAAAAAAATAAAACATTAATATTCCGACGGAAGAAAAATTATTTTTAATTTTGCAAATATCCGTGATAATCATAATGTCCATAACGTAACAATTGCAAGGTATTGTACAAAAAAACAAAATAAATATTTAGTAAAGCACATTATTGCAGTAATTTTTGTAATAATTCTTTATAAAAAAATATTTAGTGAAAAATTATAAGTTAAAATATTTAAATTTCTTCTTAATTTAAAAAAAAAATTCAGACATAATAATCAAGTTCTTAATTTGGTCCATTTTATGGCGTTTTACCGCCTAATAATATATCTTTTACATAGTCTAGAAGTTGAGTTTACTGGCTTTCAACCAGGCGGCCAAATTGGATATTCGGTGTAGAAATTTTTATCTAATTTCGATAATACAAATATTATTTAGTTAGTAACACAGCAATTATGAATCTGTTGGTACAAATTAATTATGATTAATTTTTTCGGCGTTTATTTTTATCTGCCCAGTATAATAACCGCCGCTAATTTTCAACAAGCATTGGTGGTTCAGTGGTAGAATCCTCGCCTGCCACGCGGGGGGCCCGGATTCGATTCCCGGTCAATGCAACTTTTTTATCTTTTATGAGATCAAGTTTTCAATTTATTTAAATGCGGCCGCTGAATGGTTGGCCTTATTAATATTTTTTACATTACGTATTTTGGCAAATTAAAAGAAACGATAATATTTCGTAAGGAAACTAAACTAAAAAATAATTTATTAAAAAACAAGACTGGCGCCTTGCTAGTTTTTGCTCCATTCTTAATTAATCACGTTTTTATTAGGCATAGTCAGTTTGGCAAGAGAAATTAATTAACGAAGACACTTTATTATTTACCAAGTAAACGATAGGCAAAATAACAATATAATTGTGTTTTTTCCGCAATATTGTTTTAAGATTTTATATTTGTAAATTTATGAAGTAAATGTTAAAATTTATGTAAATAATAAAAAAAGAATATAAATATCATTAATTAATTTATTTAAATTAAATAATTTAAATACCATTAAGTTATGTGTCTTTTGTTATAGCAAAATATTTACAGTGATTAACGAGTTTGTAATAAACTTTAAAATAATTTTAATTAGAATTAAACTTATTTTTACAATATTTACTACAAATAATATTAGTTAATTTTGGTAATTTAAACACTTATATGTAAATTAATTTGCATATTTAAGTCTTGTCGTAAATATTGGTAAATTATTTAATTAAAAAAAGCGCAAGGGGTTTTTATGGCGATATAAATAAAATTACACAACGTTGTCTAAAAATTTTAAACACAATCAAGAATTAACACATATCTGTGTTTAGAAACAACAACGTCAAAAAAGGCATTTGAACCGTTGACTGTTGGTTTAAAAGTTCAAAGCTCTACCAACTGAGCTAACCGGGCACGTTTGCTGTTACTGTGTGCTTTGTAGCTTGATTATAGTAACCGATTGTAAAAAAAATTTGTCACCAAATAAAAATAAATTAATTTAACATTTTAATTTTTTCAAAATCACTTAAAAATATTTAAACGATACATTTGTCATATATTTTCTGAAGTAAATGACGATGGTACTATGTCTGATAAATTGTTTTTATTTATAAATTTAAAAAGCGAAAGTTTACGTTTAAACAATTAATAATAATAATAAAAAATAAAATGTTAATAAAATTTCTTAATTTATTTAAGTTGGATAATTAAAATTTTAATACTTAAATTAATTTGCATTAGGTTGTTATGTGTTTGATTAATGATTTACAAATTATATGAGTAACGAGTTTAAACATATTTTTAGACACCCTTTTTTTAATTTTATTTGAACTTTAAATTGCTTAACGTAATTAATATTGTTTAATTTATTTAATTTCTATAATTTAAATACCTATGCATCAGTTAGTTTGTATTATTAAGTCTGTAGCGTGAACATTGGCAACTTTTACGTAAGAAACTAACTCGGACAATTTCTATGACGACATAGACTGATAAAAAGTAGCATTAAAAATTTAAATTCTTGTTTGAAAGATAGTACTTATTTGTGCATTAAGGCAACAATAATCGATAATTGATTTAATACTTGGCGTTTAAATTAAAAGTCCAACGTTCTGCCGACACAGTCGCTTAACAACGCTTTTTATTGTGATGTGCTCAGATTTTTAAATGTAGTTACTTTTTAAGTCTTTGGTACTAATAGAAAATAAATTTACATTCTATTTTATTTGCATTTTAACAAATTAAAAAAAAATAAACACAAATGTTAGTTAATTTTTTTTGTAGATTTTTTAATTTTGTTGACTATGGGTCATTTTCGTATAATTTTTTATTAAAAATTGGAACAACAACAAACAAAACGTATAGTTGAATATATTAAAATAGAATGGAGTTAATAAATTAAAAAAAATAAAACATTAATATTCCGACGGAAGAAAAATTATTTTTAATTTTGCAAATATCCGTGATAATCATAATGTCCATAACGTAACAATTGCAAGGTATTGTACAAAAAAACAAAATAAATATTTAGTAAAGCACATTATTGCAGTAATTTTTGTAATAATTCTTTATAAAAAAATATTTAGTGAAAAATTATAAGTTAAAATATTTAAATTTCTTCTTAATTTAAAAAAAAAATTCAGACATAATAATCAAGTTCTTAATTTGGTCCATTTTATGGCGTTTTACCGCCTAATAATATATCTTTTACATAGTCTAGAAGTTGAGTTTACTGGCTTTCAACCAGGCGGCCAAATTGGATATTCGGTGTAGAAATTTTTATCTAATTTCGATAATACAAATATTATTTAGTTAGTAACACAGCAATTATGAATCTGTTGGTACAAATTAATTATGATTAATTTTTTCGGCGTTTATTTTTATCTGGCCAGTATAATAACCGCCGCTAATTTTCAACAAGCATTGGTGGTTCAGTGGTAGAATCCTCGCCTGCCACGCGGGGGGCCCGGGTTCGATTCCCGGCCAATGCAACTTTTTTTTCTTTTATGAGATCAAGTTTTCAATTTATTTAAATGCGGCCGCTGAATGGTTGGCCTTATTAATATTTTTTACATTAGGTATTTTGGCAAATTAAAAGAAACGATAATATTTCGTAAGGAAACTAAACTAAAAAATTATTTATTAAAAAACAAGACTGGCGCCTTGCTAGTTTTTGCTCCATTCTTAATTAATCACGTTTTTATTAGGCATAGTCATTTTGGCAAGAGAAATTAATTAACAAAACACTTTATTATTTACCAAGTAAACGATAGGCAAAATAACAATATAATTGTGTTTTTTCCGCAATATTGTTTTAAGATTTTATGTTTGTAAATTTATGAAGTAAATGTTAAAATTTATGTAAATAATAAAAAAAGAATATAAATATCATTAATTAATTTATTTAAATTAAATAATTTAAATACCATTAAGTTATGTGTCTTTTGTTATAGCAAAATATTTACAGTGATTAACGAGTTTGTAATAAACTTTAAAATAATTTTAATTAGAATTAAACTTATTTTTACAATATTTACTACAAATAATATTAGTTAATTTTGGTAATTTAAACACTTATATGTAAATTAATTTGCATATTTAAGTCTTGTCGTAAATATTGGTAATTTATTTAATTAAAAAAAGCGCAAGGGGTTTTTATGGCGATATAAATAAAATTACACAACGTTGTCTAAAAATTTTAAACACAATCAAGAATTAACACATATCTGTGTTTAGAAACAACAACGTCAAAAAAGGCATTTGAACCGTTGACTGTTGGTTTAAAAGTTCAACGCTCTACCAACTGAGCTAACCGGGCACGTTTGCTGTTACTGTGTGTTTTGTAGCTTGATTATAGTAAACATTTGTAAAAAAATTTTGTCACCAAATAAAAATAAATTAATTTAACATTTTAATTTTTTCAAAATCACTTAAAAATATTTAAACGATACATTTGTCATATATTTTCTGAAGTAAATGACGATGGTACTATGTCTGATAAATTGTTTTTATTTATAAATTTAAAAAGCGTAAGTTTACGTTTAAACAATTAATAATAATAATAAAAAATAAAATGTTAATAAAATTACTTAATTTATTTAAGTTGGATAATTAAAATTTTAATACTTAAATTAATTTGCATTAGGTTGTTATGTGTTTGATTAATGATTTACAAATTATATGAGTAACGAGTTTAAACATATTTTTAGACACCCTTTTTTTAATTTTATTTGAACTTTAAATTGCTTAACGTAATTAATATTGTTTAATTTATTTAATTTCTATAATTTAAATACCTATGCATCAGTTAGTTTGTATTATTAAGTCTGTAGCGTGAACATTGGCAACTTTTACGTAAGAAACTAACTCGGACAATTTCTATGACGACATAGACTGATAAAAAGTAGCATTAAAAATTTAAATTCTTGTTTGAAAGATAGTACTTATTTGTGCATTAAGGCAACAATAATCGATAATTGATTTAATACTTGGCGTTTAAATTAAAAGTCCAACGTTCTGCCGACACAGTCACCCAACAACGCTTTTTATTGTGATGTGCTCAGATTTTTAAATGTAGTTACTTTTTAAGTCTTTGGTACTAATAGAAAATAAATTTACATTCTATTTTATTTGCATTTTAACAAATTAAAAAAAAATAAACACAAATGTTAGTTAATTTTTTTTGTAGATTTTTTAATTTTGTTGACTATGGGTCATTTTCGTATAATTTTTTATTAAAAATTGGAACAACAACAAACAAAACGTATAGTTAAATATATTAAAATAGAATGGAGTTAATAAATTAAAAAAAATAAAACATTAATATTCCGACGGAAGAAAAATTATTTTTAATTTTGCAAATATCCGTGATAATCATAATGTCCATAACGTAACAATTGCAAGGTATTGTACAAAAAAACAAAATAAATATTTAGTAAAGCACATTATTGCAGTAATTTTTGTAATAATTCTTTATAAAAAAATATTTAGTGAAAAATTATAAGTTAAAATATTTAAATTTCTTCTTAATTTAAAAAAAAAATTCAGACATAATAATCAAGTTCTTAATTTGGTCCATTTTATGGCGTTTTACCGCCTAATAATATATCTTTTACATAGTCTAGAAGTTGAGTTTATTGGCTTTCAACCAGGCGGCCAAATTGGATATTCGGTGTAAAAATTTTTATCTAATTTCGATAATACAAATATTATTTAGTTAGTAACACAGCAATTATGAATCTGTTGGTACAAATTAATTATGATTAATTTTTTCGGCGTTTATTTTTATCTGGCCAGTATAATAACCGCCGCTAATTTTCAACAAGCATTGGTGGTTCAGTGGTAGAATCCTCGCCTGCCACGCGGGGGGCCCGGGTTCGATTCCCGGCCAATGCAACTTTTTTATCTTTTATGAGATCAAGTTTTCAATTTATTTAAATGCGGCCGCTGAATGGTTGGCCTTATTAATATTTTTTACATTACGTATTTTGGCAAATTAAAAGAAACGATAATATTTCGTAAGGAAACTAAACTAAAAAATAATTTATTAAAAAACAAGACTGGCGCCTTGCTAGTTTTTGCTCCATTCTTAATTAATCACGTTTTTATTAGGCATAGTCAGTTTGGCAAGAGAAATTAATTAACGAAGACACTTTATTATTTACCAAGTAAACGATAGGAAAAATAACAATATAATTGTGTTTTTTCCGCAATATTGTTTTAAGATTTTATATTTGTAAATTTATGAAGTAAATGTTAAAATTTATGTAAATAATAAAAAAAGAATATAAATATCATTAATTAATTTATTTAAATTAAATAATTTAAATACCATTAAGTTATGTGTCTTTTGTTATAGCAAAATATTTACAGTGATTAACGAGTTTGTAATAAACTTTAAAATAATTTTAATTAGAATTAAACTTATTTTTACAATATTTACTACAAATAATATTAGTTAATTTTGGTAATTTAAACACTTATATGTAAATTAATTTGCATATTTAAGTCTTGTCGTAAATATTGGTAAATTATTTAATTAAAAAAAGCGCAAGGGGTTTTTATGGCGATATAAATAAAATTACACAACGTTGTCTAAAAATTTTAAACACAATCAAGAATTAACACATATCTGTGTTTAGAAACAACAACGTCAAGAAAGGCATTTGAACCGTTGACTGTTGGTTTAAAAGTTCAACGCTCTACCAACTGAGCTAACCGGGCACGTTTGCTGTTACTGTGTGTTTTGTAGCTTGATTATAGTAAACATTTGTAAAAAAATTTTGTCACCAAATAAAAATAAATTAATTTAACATTTTAATTTTTTCAAAATCACTTAAAAATATTTAAACGATACATTTGTCATATATTTTCTGAAGTAAATGACGATGGTACTATGTCTGATAAATTGTTTTTATTTATAAATTTAAAAAGCGTAAGTTTACGTTTAAACAATTAATAATAATAATAAAAAATAAAATGTTAATAAAATTACTTAATTTATTTAAGTTGGATAATTAAAATTTTAATACTTAAATTAATTTGCATTAGGTTGTTATGTGTTTGATTAATGATTTACAAATTATATGAGTAACGAGTTTAAACATATTTTTAGACACCCTTTTTTTAATTTTATTTGAACTTTAAATTGCTTAACGTAATTAATATTGTTTAATTTATTTAATTTCTATAATTTAAATACCTATGCATCAGTTAGTTTGTATTATTAAGTCTGTAGCGTGAACATTGGCAACTTTTACGTAAGAAACTAACTCGGACAATTTCTATGACGACATAGACTGATAAAAAGTAGCATTAAAAATTTAAATTCTTGTTTGAAAGATAGTACTTATTTGTGCATTAAGGCAACAATAATCGATAATTGATTTAATACTTGGCGTTTAAATTAAAAGTCCAACGTTCTGCCGACACAGTCACCCAACAACGCTTTTTATTGTGATGTGCTCAGATTTTTAAATGTAGTTACTTTTTAAGTCTTTGGTACTAATAGAAAATAAATTTACATTCTATTTTATTTGCATTTTAACAAATTAAAAAAAAATAAACACAAATGTTAGTTAATTTTTTTTGTAGATTTTTTAATTTTGTTGACTATGGGTCATTTTCGTATAATTTTTTATTAAAAATTGGAACAACAACAAACAAAACGTATAGTTAAATATATTAAAATAGAATGGAGTTAATAAATTAAAAAAAATAAAACATTAATATTCCGACGGAAGAAAAATTATTTTTAATTTTGCAAATATCCGTGATAATCATAATGTCCATAACGTAACAATTGCAAGGTATTGTACAAAAAAACAAAATAAATATTTAGTAAAGCACATTATTGCAGTAATTTTTGTAATAATTCTTTATAAAAAAATATTTAGTGAAAAATTATAAGTTAAAATATTTAAATTTCTTCTTAATTTAAAAAAAAAATTCAGACATAATAATTAAGTTCTTAATTTGGTCCATTTTATGGCGTTTTACCGCCTAATAATATATCTTTTACATAGTCTAGAAGTTGAGTTTACTGGCTTTCAACCAGGCGGCCAAATTGGATATTCGGTGTAGAAATTTTTATCTAATTTCGATAATACAAATATTATTTAGTTAGTAACACAGCAATTATGAATCTGTTGGTACAAATTAATTATGATTAATTTTTTCGGCGTTTATTTTTATCTGGCCAGTATAATAACCGCCGCTAATTTTCAACAAGCATTGGTGGTTCAGTGGTAGAATCCTCGCCTGCCACGCGGGGGGCCCGGGTTCGATTCCCGGCCAATGCAACTTTTTTATCTTTTATGAGATCAAGTTTTCAATTTATTTAAATGCGGCCGCTGAATGGTTGGCCTTATTAATATTTTTTACATTACGTATTTTGGCAAATTAAAAGAAACGATAATATTTCGTAAGGAAACTAAACTAAAAAATAATTTATTAAAAAACAAGACTGGCGCCTTGCTAGTTTTTGCTCCATTCTTAATTAATCACGTTTTTATTAGGCATAGTCAGTTTGGCAAGAGAAATTAATTAACGAAGACACTTTATTATTTACCAAGTAAACGATAGGAAAAATAACAATATAATTGTGTTTTTTCCGCAATATTGTTTTAAGATTTTATATTTGTAAATTTATGAAGTAAATGTTAAAATTTATGTAAATAATAAAAAAAAAATATAAATATCATTAATTAATCTATTTAAATTAAATAATTTAAATACCATTAAGTTATGTGTCTTTTGTTATAGCAAAATATTTACAGTGATTAACGAGTTTGTAATAAACTTTAAAATAATTTTAATTAGAATTAAACTTATTTTTACAATATTTACTACAAATAATATTAGTTAATTTTGGTAATTTAAACACTTATATGTAAATTAATTTGCATATTTAAGTCTTGTCGTAAATATTGGTAATTTATTTAATTAAAAAAAGCGCAAGGGGTTTTTATGGCGATATAAATAAAATTACACAACGTTGTCTAAAAATTTTAAACACAATCAAGAATTAACACATATCTGTGTTTAGAAACAACAACGTCAAAAATGGCATTTGAACCGTTGACTGTTGGTTTAAAAGTTCAAAGCTCTACCAACTGAGCTAACCGGGCACGTTTGCTGTTACTGTGTGTTTTGTAGCTTGATTATAGTAAACATTTGTAAAAAAATTTTGTCACCAAATAAAAATAAATTAATTTAACATTTTAATTTTTTCAAAATCACTTAAAAATATTTAAACGATACATTTGTCATATATTTTCTGAAGTAAATGACGATGGTACTATGTCTGATAAATTGTTTTTATTTATAAATTTAAAAAGCGTAAGTTTACGTTTAAACAATTAATAATAATAATAAAAAATAAAATGTTAATAAAATTACTTAATTTATTTAAGTTGGATAATTAAAATTTTAATACTTAAATTAATTTGCATTAGGTTGTTATGTGTTTGATTAATGATTTACAAATTATATGAGTAACGAGTTTAAACATATTTTTAGACACCCTTTTTTTAATTTTATTTGAACTTTAAATTGCTTAACGTAATTAATATTGTTTAATTTATTTAATTTCTATAATTTAAATACCTATGCATCAGTTAGTTTGTATTATTAAGTCTGTAGCGTGAACATTGGCAACTTTTACGTAAGAAACTAACTCGGACAATTTCTATGACGACATAGACTGATAAAAAGTAGCATTAAAAATTTAAATTCTTGTTTGAAAGATAGTACTTATTTGTGCATTAAGGCAACAATAATCGATAATTGATTTAATACTTGGCGTTTAAATTAAAAGTCCAACGTTCTGCCGACACAGTCACCCAACAACGCTTTTTATTGTGATGTGCTCAGATTTTTAAATGTAGTTACTTTTTAAGTCTTTGGTACTAATAGAAAATAAATTTACATTCTATTTTATTTGCATTTTAACAAATTAAAAAAAAATAAACACAAATGTTAGTTAATTTTTTTTGTAGATTTTTTAATTTTGTTGACTATGGGTCATTTTCGTATAATTTTTTATTAAAAATTGGAACAACAACAAACAAAACGTATAGTTGAATATATTAAAATAGAATGGAGTTAATAAATTAAAAAAAATAAAACATTAATATTCCGACGGAAGAAAAATTATTTTTAATTTTGCAAATATCCGTGATAATCATAATGTCCATAACGTAACAATTGCAAGGTATTGTACAAAAAAACAAAATAAATATTTAGTAAAGCACATTATTGCAGTAATTTTTGTAATAATTCTTTATAAAAAAATATTTAGTGAAAAATTATAAGTTAAAATATTTAAATTTCTTCTTAATTTAAAAAAAAAATTCAGACATAATAATCAAGTTCTTAATTTGGTCCATTTTATGGCGTTTTACCGCCTAATAATATATCTTTTACATAGTCTAGAAGTTGAGTTTACTGGCTTTCAACCAGGCGGCCAAATTGGATATTCGGTGTAGAAATTTTTATCTAATTTCGATAATACAAATATTATTTAGTTAGTAACACAGCAATTATGAATCTGTTGGTACAAATTAATTATGATTAATTTTTTCGGCGTTTATTTTTATCTGGCCAGTATAATAACCGCCGCTAATTTTCAACAAGCATTGGTGGTTCAGTGGTAGAATCCTCGCCTGCCACGCGGGGGGCCCGGGTTCGATTCCCGGCCAATGCAACTTTCTTTTATGAGATCAAGTTTTCAATTTATTTAAATGCGGCCGCTGAATGGTTGGCCTTATTAATATTTTTTACATTACGTATTTTGGCAAATTAAAAGAAACGATAATATTTCGTAAGGAAACTAAACTAAAAAATAATTTATTAAAAAACAAGACTGGCGCCTTGCTAGTTTTTGCTCCATTCTTAATTAATCACGTTTTTATTAGGCATAGTCAGTTTGGCAAGAGAAATTAATTAACGAAGACACTTTATTATTTACCAAGTAAACGATAGGAAAAATAACAATATAATTGTGTTTTTTCCGCAATATTGTTTTAAGATTTTATATTTGTAAATTTATGAAGTAAATGTTAAAATTTATGTAAATAATAAAAAAAGAATATAAATATCATTAATTAATTTATTTAAATTAAATAATTTAAATACCATTAAGTTATGTGTCTTTTGTTATAGCAAAATATTTACAGTGATTAACGAGTTTGTAATAAACTTTAAAATAATTTTAATTAGAATTAAACTTATTTTTACAATATTTACTACAAATAATATTAGTTAATTTTGGTAATTTAAACACTTATATGTAAATTAATTTGCATATTTAAGTCTTGTCGTAAATATTGGTAAATTATTTAATTAAAAAAAGCGCAAGGGGTTTTTATGGCGATATAAATAAAATTACACAACGTTGTCTAAAAATTTTAAACACAATCAAGAATTAACACATATCTGTGTTTAGAAACAACAACGTCAAGAAAGGCATTTGAACCGTTGACTGTTGGTTTAAAAGTTCAACGCTCTACCAACTGAGCTAACCGGGCACGTTTGCTGTTACTGTGTGTTTTGTAGCTTGATTATAGTAAACATTTGTAAAAAAATTTTGTCACCAAATAAAAATAAATTAATTTAACATTTTAATATTTTCAAAATCACTTAAAATTATTTAAACGATACATTTGTCATATATTTTCTGAAGTAAATGACGATGGTACTATGTCTGATAAATTGTTTTTATTTATAAATTTAAAAAGCGTAAGTTTACGTTTAAACAATTAATAATAATAATAAAAAATAAAATGTTAATAAAATTACTTAATTTATTTAAGTTGGATAATTAAAATTTTAATACTTAAATTAATTTGCATTAGGTTGTTATGTGTTTGATTAATGATTTACAAATTATATGAGTAACGAGTTTAAACATATTTTTAGACACCCTTTTTTTAATTTTATTTGAACTTTAAATTGCTTAACGTAATTAATATTGTTTAATTTATTTAATTTCTATAATTTAAATACCTATGCATCAGTTAGTTTGTATTATTAAGTCTGTAGCGTGAACATTGGCAACTTTTACGTAAGAAACTAACTCGGACAATTTCTATGACGACATAGACTGATAAAAAGTAGCATTAAAAATTTAAATTCTTGTTTGAAAGATAGTACTTATTTGTGCATTAAGGCAACAATAATCGATAATTGATTTAATACTTGGCGTTTAAATTAAAAGTCCAACGTTCTGCCGACACAGTCACCCAACAACGCTTTTTATTGTGATGTGCTCAGATTTTTAAATGTAGTTACTTTTTAAGTCTTTGGTACTAATAGAAAATAAATTTACATTCTATTTTATTTGCATTTTAACAAATTAAAAAAAAATAAACACAAATGTTAGTTAATTTTTTTTGTAGATTTTTTAATTTTGTTGACTATGGGTCATTTTCGTATAATTTTTTATTAAAAATTGGAACAACAACAAACAAAACGTATAGTTAAATATATTAAAATAGAATGGAGTTAATAAATTAAAAAAAATAAAACATTAATATTCCGACGGAAGAAAAATTATTTTTAATTTTGCAAATATCCGTGATAATCATAATGTCCATAACGTAACAATTGCAAGGTATTGTACAAAAAAACAAAATAAATATTTAGTAAAGCACATTATTGCAGTAATTTTTGTAATAATTCTTTATAAAAAAATATTTAGTGAAAAATTATAAGTTAAAATATTTAAATTTCTTCTTAATTTAAAAAAAAAATTCAGACATAATAATTAAGTTCTTAATTTGGTCCATTTTATGGCGTTTTACCGCCTAATAATATATCTTTTACATAGTCTAGAAGTTGAGTTTACTGGCTTTCAACCAGGCGGCCAAATTGGATATTCGGTGTAGAAATTTTTATCTAATTTCGATAATACAAATATTATTTAGTTAGTAACACAGCAATTATGAATCTGTTGGTACAAATTAATTATGATTAATTTTTTCGGCGTTTATTTTTATCTGGCCAGTATAATAACCGCCGCTAATTTTCAACAAGCATTGGTGGTTCAGTGGTAGAATCCTCGCCTGCCACGCGGGGGGCCCGGGTTCGATTCCCGGCCAATGCAACTTTTTTATCTTTTATGAGATCAAGTTTTCAATTTATTTAAATGCGGCCGCTGAATGGTTGGCCTTATTAATATTTTTTACATTACGTATTTTGGCAAATTAAAAGAAACGATAATATTTCGTAAGGAAACTAAACTAAAAAATAATTTATTAAAAAACAAGACTGGCGCCTTGCTAGTTTTTGCTCTATTCTTAATTAATCACGTTTTTATTAGGCATAGTCAGTTTGGCAAGAGAAATTAATTAACGAAGACACTTTATTATTTACCAAGTAAACGATAGGAAAAATAACAATATAATTGTGTTTTTTCCGCAATATTGTTTTAAGATTTTATATTTGTAAATTTATGAAGTAAATGTTAAAATTTATGTAAATAATAAAAAAAGAATATAAATATCATTAATTAATTTATTTAAATTAAATAATTTAAATACCATTAAGTTATGTGTCTTTTGTTATAGCAAAATATTTACAGTGATTAACGAGTTTGTAATAAACTTTAAAATAATTTTAATTAGAATTAAACTTATTTTTACAATATTTACTACAAATAATATTAGTTAATTTTGGTAATTTAAACACTTATATGTAAATTAATTTGCATATTTAAGTCTTGTCGTAAATATTGGTAAATTATTTAATTAAAAAAAGCGCAAGGGGTTTTTATGGCGATATAAATAAAATTACACAACGTTGTCTAAAAATTTTAAACACAATCAAGAATTAACACATATCTGTGTTTAGAAACAACAACGTCAAGAAAGGCATTTGAACCGTTGACTGTTGGTTTAAAAGTTCAACGCTCTACCAACTGAGCTAACCGGGCACGTTTGCTGTTACTGTGTGTTTTGTAGCTTGATTATAGTAAACATTTGTAAAAAAATTTTGTCACCAAATAAAAATAAATTAATTTAACATTTTAATTTTTTCAAAATCACTTAAAAATATTTAAACGATACATTTGTCATATATTTTCTGAAGTAAATGACGATGGTACTATGTCTGATAAATTGTTTTTATTTATAAATTTAAAAAGCGTAAGTTTACGTTTAAACAATTAATAATAATAATAAAAAATAAAATGTTAATAAAATTACTTAATTTATTTAAGTTGGATAATTAAAATTTTAATACTTAAATTAATTTGCATTAGGTTGTTATGTGTTTGATTAATGATTTACAAATTATATGAGTAACGAGTTTAAACATATTTTTAGACACCCTTTTTTTAATTTTATTTGAACTTTAAATTGCTTAACGTAATTAATATTGTTTAATTTATTTAATTTCTATAATTTAAATACCTATGCATCAGTTAGTTTGTATTATTAAGTCTGTAGCGTGAACATTGGCAACTTTTACGTAAGAAACTAACTCGGACAATTTCTATGACGACATAGACTGATAAAAAGTAGCATTAAAAATTTAAATTCTTGTTTGAAAGATAGTACTTATTTGTGCATTAAGGCAACAATAATCGATAATTGATTTAATACTTGGCGTTTAAATTAAAAGTCCAACGTTCTGCCGACACAGTCACCCAACAACGCTTTTTATTGTGATGTGCTCAGATTTTTAAATGTAGTTACTTTTTAAGTCTTTGGTACTAATAGAAAATAAATTTACATTCTATTTTATTTGCATTTTAACAAATTAAAAAAAAATAAACACAAATGTTAGTTAATTTTTTTTGTAGATTTTTTAATTTTGTTGACTATGGGTCATTTTCGTATAATTTTTTATTAAAAATTGGAACAACAACAAACAAAACGTATAGTTAAATATATTAAAATAGAATGGAGTTAATAAATTAAAAAAAATAAAACATTAATATTCCGACGGAAGAAAAATTATTTTTAATTTTGCAAATATCCGTGATAATCATAATGTCCATAACGTAACAATTGCAAGGTATTGTACAAAAAAACAAAATAAATATTTAGTAAAGCACATTATTGCAGTAATTTTTGTAATAATTCTTTATAAAAAAATATTTAGTGAAAAATTATAAGTTAAAATATTTAAATTTCTTCTTAATTTAAAAAAAAAATTCAGACATAATAATTAAGTTCTTAATTTGGTCCATTTTATGGCGTTTTACCGCCTAATAATATATCTTTTACATAGTCTAGAAGTTGAGTTTACTGGCTTTCAACCAGGCGGCCAAATTGGATATTCGGTGTAGAAATTTTTATCTAATTTCGATAATACAAATATTATTTAGTTAGTAACACAGCAATTATGAATCTGTTGGTACAAATTAATTATGATTAATTTTTTCGGCGTTTATTTTTATCTGGCCAGTATAATAACCGCCGCTAATTTTCAACAAGCATTGGTGGTTCAGTGGTAGAATCCTCGCCTGCCACGCGGGGGGCCCGGGTTCGATTCCCGGCCAATGCAACTTTTTTATCTTTTATGAGATCAAGTTTTCAATTTATTTAAATGCGGCCGCTGAATGGTTGGCCTTATTAATATTTTTTACATTACGTATTTTGGCAAATTAAAAGAAACGATAATATTTCGTAAGGAAACTAAACTAAAAAATAATTTATTAAAAAACAAGACTGGCGCCTTGCTAGTTTTTGCTCCATTCTTAATTAATCACGTTTTTATTAGGCATAGTCAGTTTGGCAAGAGAAATTAATTAACGAAGACACTTTATTATTTACCAAGTAAACGATAGGAAAAATAACAATATAATTGTGTTTTTTCCGCAATATTGTTTTAAGATTTTATATTTGTAAATTTATGAAGTAAATGTTAAAATTTATGTAAATAATAAAAAAAAAATATAAATATCATTAATTAATCTATTTAAATTAAATAATTTAAATACCATTAAGTTATGTGTCTTTTGTTATAGCAAAATATTTACAGTGATTAACGAGTTTGTAATAAACTTTAAAATAATTTTAATTAGAATTAAACTTATTTTTACAATATTTACTACAAATAATATTAGTTAATTTTGGTAATTTAAACACTTATATGTAAATTAATTTGCATATTTAAGTCTTGTCGTAAATATTGGTAATTTATTTAATTAAAAAAAGCGCAAGGGGTTTTTATGGCGATATAAATAAAATTACACAACGTTGTCTAAAAATTTTAAACACAATCAAGAATTAACACATATCTGTGTTTAGAAACAACAACGTCAAAAAAGGCATTTGAACCGTTGACTGTTGGTTTAAAAGTTCAAAGCTCTACCAACTGAGCTAACCGGGCACGTTTGCTGTTACTGTGTGTTTTGTAGCTTGATTATAGTAAACATTTGTAAAAAAATTTTGTCACCAAATAAAAATAAATTAATTTAACATTTTAATTTTTTCAAAATCACTTAAAAATATTTAAACGATACATTTGTCATATATTTTCTGAAGTAAATGACGATGGTACTATGTCTGATAAATTGTTTTTATTTATAAATTTAAAAAGCGTAAGTTTACGTTTAAACAATTAATAATAATAATAAAAAATAAAATGTTAATAAAATTACTTAATTTATTTAAGTTGGATAATTAAAATTTTAATACTTAAATTAATTTGCATTAGGTTGTTATGTGTTTGATTAATGATTTACAAATTATATGAGTAACGAGTTTAAACATATTTTTAGACACCCTTTTTTTAATTTTATTTGAACTTTAAATTGCTTAACGTAATTAATATTGTTTAATTTATTTAATTTCTATAATTTAAATACCTATGCATCAGTTAGTTTGTATTATTAAGTCTGTAGCGTGAACATTGGCAACTTTTACGTAAGAAACTAACTCGGACAATTTCTATGACGACATAGACTGATAAAAAGTAGCATTAAAAATTTAAATTCTTGTTTGAAAGATAGTACTTATTTGTGCATTAAGGCAACAATAATCGATAATTGATTTAATACTTGGCGTTTAAATTAAAAGTCCAACGTTCTGCCGACACAGTCACCCAACAACGCTTTTTATTGTGATGTGCTCAGATTTTTAAATGTAGTTACTTTTTAAGTCTTTGGTACTAATAGAAAATAAATTTACATTCTATTTTATTTGCATTTTAACAAATTAAAAAAAAATAAACACAAATGTTAGTTAATTTTTTTTGTAGATTTTTTAATTTTGTTGACTATGGGTCATTTTCGTATAATTTTTTATTAAAAATTGGAACAACAACAAACAAAACGTATAGTTAAATATATTAAAATAGAATGGAGTTAATAAATTAAAAAAAATAAAACATTAATATTCCGACGGAAGAAAAATTATTTTTAATTTTGCAAATATCCGTGATAATCATAATGTCCATAACGTAACAATTGCAAGGTATTGTACAAAAAAACAAAATAAATATTTAGTAAAGCACATTATTGCAGTAATTTTTGTAATAATTCTTTATAAAAAAATATTTAGTGAAAAATTATAAGTTAAAATATTTAAATTTCTTCTTAATTTAAAAAAAAAATTCAGACATAATAATTAAGTTCTTAATTTGGTCCATTTTATGGCGTTTTACCGCCTAATAATATATCTTTTACATAGTCTAGAAGTTGAGTTTACTGGCTTTCAACCAGGCGGCCAAATTGGATATTCGGTGTAGAAATTTTTATCTAATTTTGATAATACAAATATTATTTAGTTAGTAACACAGCAATTATGAATCTGTTGGTACAAATTAATTATGATTAATTTTTTCGGCGTTTATTTTTATCTGGCCAGTATAATAACCGCCGCTAATTTTCAACAAGCATTGGTGGTTCAGTGGTAGAATCCTCGCCTGCCACGCGGGGGGCCCGGGTTCGATTCCCGGCCAATGCAACTTTTTTATCTTTTATGAGATCAAGTTTTCAATTTATTTAAATGCGGCCGCTGAATGGTTGGCCTTATTAATATTTTTTACATTACGTATTTTGGCAAATTAAAAGAAACGATAATATTTCGTAAGGAAACTAAACTAAAAAATAATTTATTAAAAAACAAGACTGGCGCCTTGCTAGTTTTTGCTCCATTCTTAATTAATCACGTTTTTATTAGGCATAGTCAGTTTGGCAAGAGAAATTAATTAACGAAGACACTTTATTATTTACCAAGTAAACGATAGGAAAAATAACAATATAATTGTGTTTTTTCCGCAATATTGTTTTAAGATTTTATATTTGTAAATTTATGAAGTAAATGTTAAAATTTATGTAAATAATAAAAAAAAAATATAAATATCATTAATTAATCTATTTAAATTAAATAATTTAAATACCATTAAGTTATGTGTCTTTTGTTATAGCAAAATATTTACAGTGATTAACGAGTTTGTAATAAACTTTAAAATAATTTTAATTAGAATTAAACTTATTTTTACAATATTTACTACAAATAATATTAGTTAATTTTGGTAATTTAAACACTTATATGTAAATTAATTTGCATATTTAAGTCTTGTCGTAAATATTGGTAAATTATTTAATTAAAAAAAGCGCAAGGGGTTTTTATGGCGATATAAATAAAATTACACAACGTTGTCTAAAAATTTTAAACACAATCAAGAATTAACACATATCTGTGTTTAGAAACAACAACGTCAAAAAAGGCATTTGAACCGTTGACTGTTGGTTTAAAAGTTCAAAGCTCTACCAACTGAGCTAACCGGGCACGTTTGTTGTTACTGTGTGTTTTGTAGCTTGATTATAGTAAACATTTGTAAAAAAATTTTGTCACCAAATAAAAATAAATTAATTTAACATTTTAATTTTTTCAAAATCACTTAAAAATATTTAAACGATACATTTGTCATATATTTTCTGAAGTAAATGACGATGGTACTATGTCTGATAAATTGTTTTTATTTATAAATTTAAAAAGCGTAAGTTTACGTTTAAACAATTAATAATAATAATAAAAAATAAAATGTTAATAAAATTACTTAATTTATTTAAGTTGGATAATTAAAATTTTAATACTTAAATTAATTTGCATTAGGTTGTTATGTGTTTGATTAATGATTTACAAATTATATGAGTAACGAGTTTAAACATATTTTTAGACACCCTTTTTTTAATTTTATTTGAACTTTAAATTGCTTAACGTAATTATTATTGTTTAATTTATTTAATTTCTATAATTTAAATACCTATGCATCAGTTAGTTTGTATTATTAAGTCTGTAGCGTGAACATTGGCAACTTTTACGTAAGAAACTAACTCGGACAATTTCTATGACGACATAGACTGATAAAAAGTAGCATTAAAAATTTAAATTCTTGTTTGAAAGATAGTACTTATTTGTGCATTAAGGCAACAATAATCGATAATTGATTTAATACTTGGCGTTTAAATTAAAAGTCCAACGTTCTGCCGACACAGTCACCCAACAACGCTTTTTATTGTGATGTGCTCAGATTTTTAAATGTAGTTACTTTTTAAGTCTTTGGTACTAATAGAAAATAAATTTACATTCTATTTTATTTGCATTTTAACAAATTAAAAAAAAATAAACACAAATGTTAGTTAATTTTTTTTGTAGATTTTTTAATTTTGTTGACTATGGGTCATTTTCGTATAATTTTTTATTAAAAATTGGAACAACAACAAACAAAACGTATAGTTAAATATATTAAAATAGAATGGAGTTAATAAATTAAAAAAAATAAAACATTAATATTCCGACGGAAGAAAAATTATTTTTAATTTTGCAAATATCCGTGATAATCATAATGTCCATAACGTAACAATTGCAAGGTATTGTACAAAAAAACAAAATAAATATTTAGTAAAGCACATTATTGCAGTAATTTTTGTAATAATTCTTTATAAAAAAATATTTAGTGAAAAATTATAAGTTAAAATATTTAAATTTCTTCTTAATTTAAAAAAAAAATTCAGACATAATAATTAAGTTCTTAATTTGGTCCATTTTATGGCGTTTTACCGCCTAATAATATATCTTTTACATAGTCTAGAAGTTGAGTTTACTGGCTTTCAACCAGGCGGCCAAATTGGATATTCGGTGTAGAAATTTTTATCTAATTTCGATAATACAAATATTATTTAGTTAGTAACACAGCAATTATGAATCTGTTGGTACAAATTAATTATGATTAATTTTTTCGGCGTTTATTTTTATCTGGCCAGTATAATAACCGCCGCTAATTTTCAACAAGCATTGGTGGTTCAGTGGTAGAATCCTCGCCTGCCACGCGGGGGGCCCGGGTTCGATTCCCGGCCAATGCAACTTTTTTATCTTTTATGAGATCAAGTTTTCAATTTATTTAAATGCGGCCGCTGAATGGTTGGCCTTATTAATATTTTTTACATTACGTATTTTGGCAAATTAAAAGAAACGATAATATTTCGTAAGGAAACTAAACTAAAAAATAATTTATTAAAAAACAAGACTGGCGCCTTGCTAGTTTTTGCTCCATTCTTAATTAATCACGTTTTTATTAGGCATAGTCAGTTTGGCAAGAGAAATTAATTAACGAAGACACTTTATTATTTACCAAGTAAACGATAGGAAAAATAACAATATAATTGTGTTTTTTCCGCAATATTGTTTTAAGATTTTATATTTGTAAATTTATGAAGTAAATGTTAAAATTTATGTAAATAATAAAAAAAAAATATAAATATCATTAATTAATCTATTTAAATTAAATAATTTAAATACCATTAAGTTATGTGTCTTTTGTTATAGCAAAATATTTACAGTGATTAACGAGTTTGTAATAAACTTTAAAATAATTTTAATTAGAATTAAACTTATTTTTACAATATTTACTACAAATAATATTAGTTAATTTTGGTAATTTAAACACTTATATGTAAATTAATTTGCATATTTAAGTCTTGTCGTAAATATTGGTAAATTATTTAATTAAAAAAAGCGCAAGGGGTTTTTATGGCGATATAAATAAAATTACACAACGTTGTCTAAAAATTTTAAACACAATCAAGAATTAACACATATCTGTGTTTAGAAACAACAACGTCAAAAAAGGCATTTGAACCGTTGACTGTTGGTTTAAAAGTTCAAAGCTCTACCAACTGAGCTAACCGGGCACGTTTGTTGTTACTGTGTGTTTTGTAGCTTGATTATAGTAAACATTTGTAAAAAAATTTTGTCACCAAATAAAAATAAATTAATTTAACATTTTAATTTTTTCAAAATCACTTAAAAATATTTAAACGATACATTTGTCATATATTTTCTGAAGTAAATGACGATGGTACTATGTCTGATAAATTGTTTTTATTTATAAATTTAAAAAGCGTAAGTTTACGTTTAAACAATTAATAATAATAATAAAAAATAAAATGTTAATAAAATTACTTAATTTATTTAAGTTGGATAATTAAAATTTTAATACTTAAATTAATTTGCATTAGGTTGTTATGTGTTTGATTAATGATTTACAAATTATATGAGTAACGAGTTTAAACATATTTTTAGACACCCTTTTTTTAATTTTATTTGAACTTTAAATTGCTTAACGTAATTATTATTGTTTAATTTATTTAATTTCTATAATTTAAATACCTATGCATCAGTTAGTTTGTATTATTAAGTCTGTAGCGTGAACATTGGCAACTTTTACGTAAGAAACTAACTCGGACAATTTCTATGACGACATAGACTGATAAAAAGTAGCATTAAAATTTTAAATTCTTGTTTGAAAGATAGTACTTATTTGTGCATTAAGGCAACAATAATCGATAATTGATTTAATACTTGGCGTTTAAATTAAAAGTCCAACGTTCTGCCGACACAGTCACCCAACAACGCTTTTTATTGTGATGTGCTCAGATTTTTAAATGTAGTTACTTTTTAAGTCTTTGGTACTAATAGAAAATAAATTTACATTCTATTTTATTTGCATTTTAACAAATTAAAAAAAAATAAACACAAATGTTAGTTAATTTTTTTTGTAGATTTTTTAATTTTGTTGACTATGGGTCATTTTCGTATAATTTTTTATTAAAAATTGGAACAACAACAAACAAAACGTATAGTTGAATATATTAAAATAGAATGGAGTTAATAAATTAAAAAAAATAAAACATTAATATTCCGACGGAAGAAAAATTATTTTTAATTTTGCAAATATCCGTGATAATCATAATGTCCATAACGTAACAATTGCAAGGTATTGTACAAAAAAACAAAATAAATATTTAGTAAAGCACATTATTGCAGTAATTTTTGTAATAATTCTTTATAAAAAAATATTTAGTGAAAAATTATAAGTTAAAATATTTAAATTTCTTCTTAATTTAAAAAAAAAATTCAGACATAATAATCAAGTTCTTAATTTGGTCCATTTTATGGCGTTTTACCGCCTAATAATATATATTTTACATAGTCTAGAAGTTGAGTTTACTGGCTTTCAACCAGGCGGCCAAATTGGATATTCGGTGTAGAAATTTTTATCTAATTCGATAATACAAATATCATTTAGTTAGTAACACAGCAATTATTAATCTGTTGGTACAAATTAATTATGATTAATTTTTTCGGCGTTTATTTTTATCTGCCCAGTATAATAACCGCCGCTAATTTTCAACAAGCATTGGTGGTTCAGTGGTAGAATCCTCGCCTGCCACGCGGGGGGCCCGGGTTCGGTTCCCGACCAATGCAGCTTTTTTTTCTTTTATGAGATCAAGTTTTCAATTTATTTAAATGCGGCCGCTGAATGGTTGGCCTTACATTACGTATTTTGGCAAATTAAAAGAAACGATAATATTTCGTAAGGAAACTAAACTAAAAAATTATTTATTAAAAAACAAGACTGGCGCCTTGCTAGTTTTTGCTCCATTCTTAATTAATCACGTTTTTATTAGGCATAGTCATTTTGGCAAGAGAAATTAATTAACAAAACACTTTATTATTTACCAAGTAAACGATAGGCAAAATAACAATATAATTGTGTTTTTTCTGCAATATTGTTTTAAGATTTTATGTTTGTAAATTTATGAAGTAAATGTTAAAATTTATGTAAATAATAAAAAAAGAATATAAATATCATTAATTAATTTATTTAAATTAAATAATTTAAATACCATTAAGTTATGTGTCTTTTGTTATAGCAAAATATTTACAGTGATTAACGAGTTTGTAATAAACTTTAAAATAATTTTAATTAGAATTAAACTTATTTTTACAATATTTACTACAAATAATATTAGTTAATTTTGGTAATTTAAACACTTATATGTAAATTAATTTGCATATTTAAGTCTTGTCGTAAATATTGGTAATTTATTTAATTAAAAAAAGCGCAAGGGGTTTTTATGGCGATATAAATAAAATTACACAACGTTGTCTAAAAATTTTAAACACAATCAAGAATTAACACATATCTGTGTTTAGAAACAACAACGTCAAAAAAGGCATTTGAACCGTTGAGTGTTGGTTTAAAAGTTCAAAGCTCTACCAACTGAGCTAACCGGGCACGTTTGCTGTTACTGTGTGTTTTGTAGCTTGATTATAGTAAACATTTGTAAAAAAATTTTGTCACCAAATAAAAATAAATTAATTTAACATTTTAATTTTTTCAAAATCACTTAAAAATATTTAAACGATACATTTGTCATATATTTTCTGAAGTAAATGACGATGGTACTATGTCTGATAAATTGTTTTTATTTATAAATTTAAAAAGCGTAAGTTTACGTTTAAACAATTAATAATAATAATAAAAAATAAAATGTTAATAAAATTACTTAATTTATTTAAGTTGGATAATTAAAATTTTAATACTTAAATTAATTTGCATTAGGTTGTTATGTGTTTGATTAATGATTTACAAATTATATGAGTAACGAGTTTAAACATATTTTTAGACACCCTTTTTTTAATTTTATTTGAACTTTAAATTGCTTAACGTAATTAATATTGTTTAATTTATTTAATTTCTATAATTTAAATACCTATGCATCAGTTAGTTTGTATTATTAAGTCTGTAGCGTGAACATTGGCAACTTTTACGTAAGAAACTAACTCGGACAATTTCTATGACGACATAGACTGATAAAAAGTAGCATTAAAAATTTAAATTCTTGTTTGAAAGATAGTACTTATTTGTGCATTAAGGCAACAATAATCGATAATTGATTTAATACTTGGCGTTTAAATTAAAAGTCCAACGTTCTGCCGACACAGTCACCCAACAACGCTTTTTATTGTGATGTGCTCAGATTTTTAAATGTAGTTACTTTTTAAGTCTTTGGTACTAATAGAAAATAAATTTACATTCTATTTTATTTGCATTTTAACAAATTAAAAAAAAATAAACACAAATGTTAGTTAATTTTTTTTGTAGATTTTTTAATTTTGTTGACTATGGGTCATTTTCGTATAATTTTTTATTAAAAATTGGAACAACAACAAACAAAACGTATAGTTGAATATATTAAAATAGAATGGAGTTAATAAATTAAAAAAAATAAAACATTAATATTCCGACGGAAGAAAAATTATTTTTAATTTTGCAAATATCCGTGATAATCATAATGTCCATAACGTAACAATTGCAAGGTATTGTACAAAAAAACAAAATAAATATTTAGTAAAGCACATTATTGCAGTAATTTTTGTAATAATTCTTTATAAAAAAATATTTAGTGAAAAATTATAAGTTAAAATATTTAAATTTCTTCTTAATTTAAAAAAAAAATTCAGACATAATAATCAAGTTCTTAATTTGGTCCATTTTATGGCGTTTTACCGCCTAATAATATATCTTTTACATAGTCTAGAAGTTGAGTTTACTGGCTTTCAACCAGGCGGCCAAATTGGATATTCGGTGTAGAAATTTTTATCTAATTTCGATAATACAAATATTATTTAGTTAGTAACACAGCAATTATGAATCTGTTGGTACAAATTAATTATGATTAATTTTTTCGGCGTTTATTTTTATCTGCCCAGTATAATAACCGCCGCTAATTGTCAACAAGCATTGGTGGTTCAGTGGTAGAATCCTCGCCTGCCACGCGGGGGGCCCGGGTTCGATTCCCGGCCAATGCAACTTTTTTTTCTTTTAGGAGATCAAGTTTTCAATTTATTTAAATGCGGCCGCTGAATGGTTGGCCTTATTAATATTTTTTACATTACGTATTTTGGCAAATTAAAAGAAACGATAATATTTCGTAAGGAAACTAAACTAAAAAATTATTTATTAAAAAACAAGACTGGCGCCTTGCTAGTTTTTGCTCCATTCTTAATTAATCACGTTTTTATTAGGCATAGTCATTTTGGCAAGAGAAATTAATTAACAAAACACTTTATTATTTACCAAGTAAACGATAGGCAAAATAACAATATAATTGTGTTTTTTCCGCAATATTGTTTTAACATTTTATGTTTGTAAATTTATGAAGTAAATGTTAAAATTTATGTAAATAATAAAAAAAGAATATAAATATCATTAATTAATTTATTTAAATTAAATAATTTAAATACCATTAAGTTATGTGTCTTTTGTTATAGCAAAATATTTACAGTGATTAACGAGTTTGTAATAAACTTTAAAATAATTTTAATTAGAATTAAACTTATTTTTACAATATTTACTACAAATAATATTAGTTAATTTTGGTAATTTAAACACTTATATGTAAATTAATTTGCATATTTAAGTCTTGTCGTAAATATTGGTAATTTATTTAATTAAAAAAAGCGCAAGGGGTTTTTATGGCGATATAAATAAAATTACACAACGTTGTCTAAAAATTTTAAAAACAATCAAGAATTAACACATATCTGTGTTTAGAAACAACAACGTCAAAAAAGGCATTTGAACCGTTGACTGTTGGTTTAAAAGTTCAAAGCTCTACCAACTGAGCTAACCGGGCACGTTTGTTGTTACTGTGTGTTTTGTAGCTTGATTATAGTAAACATTTGTAAAAAAATTTTGTCACCAAATAAAAATAAATTAATTTAACATTTTAATTTTTTCAAAATCACTTAAAAATATTTAAACGATACATTTGTCATATATTTTCTGAAGTAAATGACGATGGTACTATGTCTGATAAATTGTTTTTATTTATAAATTTAAAAAGCGTAAGTTTACGTTTAAACAATTAATAATAATAATAAAAAATAAAATGTTAATAAAATTACTTAATTTATTTAAGTTGGATAATTAAAATTTTAATACTTAAATTAATTTGCATTAGGTTGTTATGTGTTTGATTAATGATTTACAAATTATATGAGTAACGAGTTTAAACATATTTTTAGACACCCTTTTTTTAATTTTATTTGAACTTTAAATTGCTTAACGTAATTATTATTGTTTAATTTATTTAATTTCTATAATTTAAATACCTATGCATCAGTTAGTTTGTATTATTAAGTCTGTAGCGTGAACATTGGCAACTTTTACGTAAGAAACTAACTCGGACAATTTCTATGACGACATAGACTGATAAAAAGTAGCATTAAAATTTTAAATTCTTGTTTGAAAGATAGTACTTATTTGTGCATTAAGGCAACAATAATCGATAATTGATTTAATACTTGGCGTTTAAATTAAAAGTCCAACGTTCTGCCGACACAGTCACCCAACAACGCTTTTTATTGTGATGTGCTCAGATTTTTAAATGTAGTTACTTTTTAAGTCTTTGGTACTAATAGAAAATAAATTTACATTCTATTTTATTTGCATTTTAACAAATTAAAAAAAAATAAACACAAATGTTAGTTAATTTTTTTTGTAGATTTTTTAATTTTGTTGACTATGGGTCATTTTCGTATAATTTTTTATTAAAAATTGGAACAACAACAAACAAAACGTATAGTTGAATATATTAAAATAGAATGGAGTTAATAAATTAAAAAAAATAAAACATTAATATTCCGACGGAAGAAAAATTATTTTTAATTTTGCAAATATCCGTGATAATCATAATGTCCATAACGTAACAATTGCAAGGTATTGTACAAAAAAAACAAAATAAATATTTAGTAAAGCACATTATTGCAGTAATTTTTGTAATAATTCTTTATAAAAAAATATTTAGTGAAAAATTATAAGTTAAAATATTTAAATTTCTTCTTAATTTAAAAAAAAAATTCAGACATAATAATCAAGTTCTTAATTTGGTCCATTTTATGGCGTTTTACCGCCTAATAATATATATTTTACATAGTCTAGAAGTTGAGTTTACTGGCTTTCAACCAGGCGGCCAAATTGGATATTCGGTGTAGAAATTTTTATCTAATTCGATAATACAAATATCATTTAGTTAGTAACACAGCAATTATTAATCTGTTGGTACAAATTAATTATGATTAATTTTTTCGGCGTTTATTTTTATCTGCCCAGTATAATAACCGCCGCTAATTTTCAACAAGCATTGGTGGTTCAGTGGTAGAATCCTCGCCTGCCACGCGGGGGGCCCGGGTTCGGTTCCCGACCAATGCAGCTTTTTTTTCTTTTATGAGATCAAGTTTTCAATTTATTTAAATGCGGCCGCTGAATGGTTGGCCTTACATTACGTATTTTGGCAAATTAAAAGAAACGATAATATTTCGTAAGGAAACTAAACTAAAAAATAATTTATTAAAAAACAAGACTGGCGCCTTGCTAGTTTTTGCTCCATTCTTAATTAATCACGTTTTTATTAGGCATAGTCAGTTTGGCAAGAGAAATTAATTAACGAAGACACTTTATTATTTACCAAGTAAACGATAGGAAAAATAACAATATAATTGTGTTTTTTCCGCAATATTGTTTTAAGATTTTATATTTGTAAATTTATGAAGTAAATGTTAAAATTTATGTAAATAATAAAAAAAAAATATAAATATCATTAATTAATCTATTTAAATTAAATAATTTAAATACCATTAAGTTATGTGTCTTTTGTTATAGCAAAATATTTACAGTGATTAACGAGTTTGTAATAAACTTTAAAATAATTTTAATTAGAATTAAACTTATTTTTACAATATTTACTACAAATAATATTAGTTAATTTTGGTAATTTAAACACTTATATGTAAATTAATTTGCATATTTAAGTCTTGTCGTAAATATTGGTAAATTATTTAATTAAAAAAAGCGCAAGGGGTTTTTATGGCGATATAAATAAAATTACACAACGTTGTCTAAAAATTTTAAACACAATCAAGAATTAACACATATCTGTGTTTAGAAACAACAACGTCAAAAAAGGCATTTGAACCGTTGACTGTTGGTTTAAAAGTTCAAAGCTCTACCAACTGAGCTAACCGGGCACGTTTGTTGTTACTGTGTGTTTTGTAGCTTGATTATAGTAAACATTTGTAAAAAAATTTTGTCACCAAATAAAAATAAATTAATTTAACATTTTAATTTTTTCAAAATCACTTAAAAATATTTAAACGATACATTTGTCATATATTTTCTGAAGTAAATGACGATGGTACTATGTCTGATAAATTGTTTTTATTTATAAATTTAAAAAGCGTAAGTTTACGTTTAAACAATTAATAATAATAATAAAAAATAAAATGTTAATAAAATTACTTAATTTATTTAAGTTGGATAATTAAAATTTTAATACTTAAATTAATTTGCATTAGGTTGTTATGTGTTTGATTAATGATTTACAAATTATATGAGTAACGAGTTTAAACATATTTTTAGACACCCTTTTTTTAATTTTATTTGAACTTTAAATTGCTTAACGTAATTATTATTGTTTAATTTATTTAATTTCTATAATTTAAATACCTATGCATCAGTTAGTTTGTATTATTAAGTCTGTAGCGTGAACATTGGCAACTTTTACGTAAGAAACTAACTCGGACAATTTCTATGACGACATAGACTGATAAAAAGTAGCATTAAAATTTTAAATTCTTGTTTGAAAGATAGTACTTATTTGTGCATTAAGGCAACAATAATCGATAATTGATTTAATACTTGGCGTTTAAATTAAAAGTCCAACGTTCTGCCGACACAGTCACCCAACAACGCTTTTTATTGTGATGTGCTCAGATTTTTAAATGTAGTTACTTTTTAAGTCTTTGGTACTAATAGAAAATAAATTTACATTCTATTTTATTTGCATTTTAACAAATTAAAAAAAAATAAACACAAATGTTAGTTAATTTTTTTTGTAGATTTTTTAATTTTGTTGACTATGGGTCATTTTCGTATAATTTTTTATTAAAAATTGGAACAACAACAAACAAAACGTATAGTTGAATATATTAAAATAGAATGGAGTTAATAAATTAAAAAAAATAAAACATTAATATTCCGACGGAAGAAAAATTATTTTTAATTTTGCAAATATCCGTGATAATCATAATGTCCATAACGTAACAATTGCAAGGTATTGTACAAAAAAACAAAATAAATATTTAGTAAAGCACATTATTGCAGTAATTTTTGTAATAATTCTTTATAAAAAAATATTTAGTGAAAAATTATAAGTTAAAATATTTAAATTTCTTCTTAATTTAAAAAAAAAATTCAGACATAATAATCAAGTTCTTAATTTGGTCCATTTTATGGCGTTTTACCGCCTAATAATATATATTTTACATAGTCTAGAAGTTGAGTTTACTGGCTTTCAACCAGGCGGCCAAATTGGATATTCGGTGTAGAAATTTTTATCTAATTCGATAATACAAATATCATTTAGTTAGTAACACAGCAATTATTAATCTGTTGGTACAAATTAATTATGATTAATTTTTTCGGCGTTTATTTTTATCTGCCCAGTATAATAACCGCCGCTAATTTTCAACAAGCATTGGTGGTTCAGTGGTAGAATCCTCGCCTGCCACGCGGGGGGCCCGGGTTCGGTTCCCGACCAATGCAGCTTTTTTTTCTTTTATGAGATCAAGTTTTCAATTTATTTAAATGCGGCCGCTGAATGGTTGGCCTTACATTACGTATTTTGGCAAATTAAAAGAAACGATAATATTTCGTAAGGAAACTAAACTAAAAAATTATTTATTAAAAAACAAGACTGGCGCCTTGCTAGTTTTTGCTCCATTCTTAATTAATCACGTTTTTATTAGGCATAGTCATTTTGGCAAGAGAAATTAATTAACAAAACACTTTATTATTTACCAAGTAAACGATAGGCAAAATAACAATATAATTGTGTTTTTTCTGCAATATTGTTTTAAGATTTTATGTTTGTAAATTTATGAAGTAAATGTTAAAATTTATGTAAATAATAAAAAAAGAATATAAATATCATTAATTAATTTATTTAAATTAAATAATTTAAATACCATTAAGTTATGTGTCTTTTGTTATAGCAAAATATTTACAGTGATTAACGAGTTTGTAATAAACTTTAAAATAATTTTAATTAGAATTAAACTTATTTTTACAATATTTACTACAAATAATATTAGTTAATTTTGGTAATTTAAACACTTATATGTAAATTAATTTGCATATTTAAGTCTTGTCGTAAATATTGGTAATTTATTTAATTAAAAAAAGCGCAAGGGGTTTTTATGGCGATATAAATAAAATTACACAACGTTGTCTAAAAATTTTAAACACAATCAAGAATTAACACATATCTGTGTTTAGAAACAACAACGTCAAAAAAGGCATTTGAACCGTTGACTGTTGGTTTAAAAGTTCAAAGCTCTACCAACTGAGCTAACCGGGCACGTTTGCTGTTACTGTGTGTTTTGTAGCTTGATTATAGTAAACATTTGTAAAAAAATTTTGTCACCAAATAAAAATAAATTAATTTAACATTTTAATTTTTTCAAAATCACTTAAAAATATTTAAACGATACATTTGTCATATATTTTCTGAAGTAAATGACGATGGTACTATGTCTGATAAATTGTTTTTATTTATAAATTTAAAAAGCGTAAGTTTACGTTTAAACAATTAATAATAATAATAAAAAATAAAATGTTAATAAAATTACTTAATTTATTTAAGTTGGATAATTAAAATTTTAATACTTAAATTAATTTGCATTAGGTTGTTATGTGTTTGATTAATGATTTACAAATTATATGAGTAACGAGTTTAAACATATTTTTAGACACCCTTTTTTTAATTTTATTTGAACTTTAAATTGCTTAACGTAATTAATATTGTTTAATTTATTTAATTTCTATAATTTAAATACCTATGCATCAGTTAGTTTGTATTATTAAGTCTGTAGCGTGAACATTGGCAACTTTTACGTAAGAAACTAACTCGGACAATTTCTATGACGACATAGACTGATAAAAAGTAGCATTAAAAATTTAAATTCTTGTTTGAAAGATAGTACTTATTTGTGCATTAAGGCAACAATAATCGATAATTGATTTAATACTTGGCGTTTAAATTAAAAGTCCAACGTTCTGCCGACACAGTCACCCAACAACGCTTTTTATTGTGATGTGCTCAGATTTTTAAATGTAGTTACTTTTTAAGTCTTTGGTACTAATAGAAAATAAATTTACATTCTATTTTATTTGCATTTTAACAAATTAAAAAAAAATAAACACAAATGTTAGTTAATTTTTTTTGTAGATTTTTTAATTTTGTTGACTATGGGTCATTTTCGTATAATTTTTTATTAAAAATTGGAACAACAACAAACAAAACGTATAGTTGAATATATTAAAATAGAATGGAGTTAATAAATTAAAAAAAATAAAACATTAATATTCCGACGGAAGAAAAATTATTTTTAATTTTGCAAATATCCGTGATAATCATAATGTCCATAACGTAACAATTGCAAGGTATTGTACAAAAAAACAAAATAAATATTTAGTAAAGCACATTATTGCAGTAATTTTTGTAATAATTCTTTATAAAAAAATATTTAGTGAAAAATTATAAGTTAAAATATTTAAATTTCTTCTTAATTTAAAAAAAAAATTCAGACATAATAATCAAGTTCTTAATTTGGTCCATTTTATGGCGTTTTACCGCCTAATAATATATCTTTTACATAGTCTAGAAGTTGAGTTTACTGGCTTTCAACCAGGCGGCCAAATTGGATATTCGGTGTAGAAATTTTTATCTAATTTCGATAATACAAATATTATTTAGTTAGTAACACAGCAATTATGAATCTGTTGGTACAAATGAATTATGATTAATTTTTTCGGCGTTTATTTTTATCTGCCCAGTATAATAACCGCCGCTAATTGTCAACAAGCATTGGTGGTTCAGTGGTAGAATCCTCGCCTGCCACGCGGGGGGCCCGGGTTCGATTCCCGGCCAATGCAACTTTTTTTTCTTTTAGGAGATCAAGTTTTCAATTTATTTAAATGCGGCCGCTGAATGGTTGGCCTTATTAATATTTTTTACATTACGTATTTTGGCAAATTAAAAGAAACGATAATATTTCGTAAGGAAACTAAACTAAAAAATTATTTATTAAAAAACAAGACTGGCGCCTTGCTAGTTTTTGCTCCATTCTTAATTAATCACGTTTTTATTAGGCATAGTCATTTTGGCAAGAGAAATTAATTAACAAAACACTTTATTATTTACCAAGTAAACGATAGGCAAAATAACAATATAATTGTGTTTTTTCCGCAATATTGTTTTAACATTTTATGTTTGTAAATTTATGAAGTAAATGTTAAAATTTATGTAAATAATAAAAAAAGAATATAAATATCATTAATTAATTTATTTAAATTAAATAATTTAAATACCATTAAGTTATGTGTCTTTTGTTATAGCAAAATATTTACAGTGATTAACGAGTTTGTAATAAACTTTAAAATAATTTTAATTAGAATTAAACTTATTTTTACAATATTTACTACAAATAATATTAGTTAATTTTGGTAATTTAAACACTTATATGTAAATTAATTTGCATATTTAAGTCTTGTCGTAAATATTGGTAATTTATTTAATTAAAAAAAGCGCAAGGGGTTTTTATGGCGATATAAATAAAATTACACAACGTTGTCTAAAAATTTTAAAAACAATCAAGAATTAACACATATCTGTGTTTAGAAACAACAACGTCAAAAAAGGCATTTGAACCGTTGACTGTTGGTTTAAAAGTTCAAAGCTCTACCAACTGAGCTAACCGGGCACGTTTGTTGTTACTGTGTGTTTTGTAGCTTGATTATAGTAAACATTTGTAAAAAAATTTTGTCACCAAATAAAAATAAATTAATTTAACATTTTAATTTTTTCAAAATCACTTAAAAATATTTAAACGATACATTTGTCATATATTTTCTGAAGTAAATGACGATGGTACTATGTCTGATAAATTGTTTTTATTTATAAATTTAAAAAGCGTAAGTTTACGTTTAAACAATTAATAATAATAATAAAAAATAAAATGTTAATAAAATTACTTAATTTATTTAAGTTGGATAATTAAAATTTTAATACTTAAATTAATTTGCATTAGGTTGTTATGTGTTTGATTAATGATTTACAAATTATATGAGTAACGAGTTTAAACATATTTTTAGACACCCTTTTTTTAATTTTATTTGAACTTTAAATTGCTTAACGTAATTATTATTGTTTAATTTATTTAATTTCTATAATTTAAATACCTATGCATCAGTTAGTTTGTATTATTAAGTCTGTAGCGTGAACATTGGCAACTTTTACGTAAGAAACTAACTCGGACAATTTCTATGACGACATAGACTGATAAAAAGTAGCATTAAAATTTTAAATTCTTGTTTGAAAGATAGTACTTATTTGTGCATTAAGGCAACAATAATCGATAATTGATTTAATACTTGGCGTTTAAATTAAAAGTCCAACGTTCTGCCGACACAGTCACCCAACAACGCTTTTTATTGTGATGTGCTCAGATTTTTAAATGTAGTTACTTTTTAAGTCTTTGGTACTAATAGAAAATAAATTTACATTCTATTTTATTTGCATTTTAACAAATTAAAAAAAAATAAACACAAATGTTAGTTAATTTTTTTTGTAGATTTTTTAATTTTGTTGACTATGGGTCATTTTCGTATAATTTTTTATTAAAAATTGGAACAACAACAAACAAAACGTATAGTTGAATATATTAAAATAGAATGGAGTTAATAAATTAAAAAAAATAAAACATTAATATTCCGACGGAAGAAAAATTATTTTTAATTTTGCAAATATCCGTGATAATCATAATGTCCATAACGTAACAATTGCAAGGTATTGTACAAAAAAACAAAATAAATATTTAGTAAAGCACATTATTGCAGTAATTTTTGTAATAATTCTTTATAAAAAAATATTTAGTGAAAAATTATAAGTTAAAATATTTAAATTTCTTCTTAATTTAAAAAAAAAATTCAGACATAATAATCAAGTTCTTAATTTGGTCCATTTTATGGCGTTTTACCGCCTAATAATATATATTTTACATAGTCTAGAAGTTGAGTTTACTGGCTTTCAACCAGGCGGCCAAATTGGATATTCGGTGTAGAAATTTTTATCTAATTCGATAATACAAATATCATTTAGTTAGTAACACAGCAATTATTAATCTGTTGGTACAAATTAATTATGATTAATTTTTTCGGCGTTTATTTTTATCTGCCCAGTATAATAACCGCCGCTAATTTTCAACAAGCATTGGTGGTTCAGTGGTAGAATCCTCGCCTGCCACGCGGGGGGCCCGGGTTCGGTTCCCGACCAATGCAGCTTTTTTTTCTTTTATGAGATCAAGTTTTCAATTTATTTAAATGCGGCCGCTGAATGGTTGGCCTTACATTACGTATTTTGGCAAATTAAAAGAAACGATAATATTTCGTAAGGAAACTAAACTAAAAAATAATTTATTAAAAAACAAGACTGGCGCCTTGCTAGTTTTTGCTCCATTCTTAATTAATCACGTTTTTATTAGGCATAGTCATTTTGGCAAGAGAAATTAATTAACAAAACACTTTATTATTTACCAAGTAAACGATAGGCAAAATAACAATATAATTGTGTTTTTTCTGCAATATTGTTTTAAGATTTTATGTTTGTAAATTTATGAAGTAAATGTTAAAATTTATGTAAATAATAAAAAAAGAATATAAATATCATTAATTAATTTATTTAAATTAAATAATTTAAATACCATTAAGTTATGTGTCTTTTGTTATAGCAAAATATTTACAGTGATTAACGAGTTTGTAATAAACTTTAAAATAATTTTAATTAGAATTAAACTTATTTTTACAATATTTACTACAAATAATATTAGTTAATTTTGGTAATTTAAACACTTATATGTAAATTAATTTGCATATTTAAGTCTTGTCGTAAATATTGGTAATTTATTTAATTAAAAAAAGCGCAAGGGGTTTTTATGGCGATATAAATAAAATTACACAACGTTGTCTAAAAATTTTAAACACAATCAAGAATTAACACATATCTGTGTTTAGAAACAACAACGTCAAAAAAGGCATTTGAACCGTTGACTGTTGGTTTAAAAGTTCAAAGCTCTACCAACTGAGCTAACCGGGCACGTTTGCTGTTACTGTGTGTTTTGTAGCTTGATTATAGTAAACATTTGTAAAAAAATTTTGTCACCAAATAAAAATAAATTAATTTAACATTTTAATTTTTTCAAAATCACTTAAAAATATTTAAACGATACATTTGTCATATATTTTCTGAAGTAAATGACGATGGTACTATGTCTGATAAATTGTTTTTATTTATAAATTTAAAAAGCGTAAGTTTACGTTTAAACAATTAATAATAATAATAAAAAATAAAATGTTAATAAAATTACTTAATTTATTTAAGTTGGATAATTAAAATTTTAATACTTAAATTAATTTGCATTAGGTTGTTATGTGTTTGATTAATGATTTACAAATTATATGAGTAACGAGTTTAAACATATTTTTAGACACCCTTTTTTTAATTTTATTTGAACTTTAAATTGCTTAACGTAATTAATATTGTTTAATTTATTTAATTTCTATAATTTAAATACCTATGCATCAGTTAGTTTGTATTATTAAGTCTGTAGCGTGAACATTGGCAACTTTTACGTAAGAAACTAACTCGGACAATTTCTATGACGACATAGACTGATAAAAAGTAGCATTAAAAATTTAAATTCTTGTTTGAAAGATAGTACTTATTTGTGCATTAAGGCAACAATAATCGATAATTGATTTAATACTTGGCGTTTAAATTAAAAGTCCAACGTTCTGCCGACACAGTCACCCAACAACGCTTTTTATTGTGATGTGCTCAGATTTTTAAATGTAGTTACTTTTTAAGTCTTTGGTACTAATAGAAAATAAATTTACATTCTATTTTATTTGCATTTTAACAAATTAAAAAAAAATAAACACAAATGTTAGTTAATTTTTTTTGTAGATTTTTTAATTTTGTTGACTATGGGTCATTTTCGTATAATTTTTTATTAAAAATTGGAACAACAACAAACAAAACGTATAGTTGAATATATTAAAATAGAATGGAGTTAATAAATTAAAAAAAATAAAACATTAATATTCCGACGGAAGAAAAATTATTTTTAATTTTGCAAATATCCGTGATAATCATAATGTCCATAACGTAACAATTGCAAGGTATTGTACAAAAAAACAAAATAAATATTTAGTAAAGCACATTATTGCAGTAATTTTTGTAATAATTCTTTATAAAAAAATATTTAGTGAAAAATTATAAGTTAAAATATTTAAATTTCTTCTTAATTTAAAAAAAAAATTCAGACATAATAATCAAGTTCTTAATTTGGTCCATTTTATGGCGTTTTACCGCCTAATAATATATCTTTTACATAGTCTAGAAGTTGAGTTTACTGGCTTTCAACCAGGCGGCCAAATTGGATATTCGGTGTAGAAATTTTTATCTAATTTCGATAATACAAATATTATTTAGTTAGTAACACAGCAATTATGAATCTGTTGGTACAAATTAATTATGATTAATTTTTTCGGCGTTTATTTTTATCTGGCCAGTATAATAACCGCCGCTAATTTTCAACAAGCATTGGTGGTTCAGTGGTAGAATCCTCGCCTGCCACGCGGGGGGCCCGGGTTCGATTCCCGGCCAATGCAACTTTTTTATCTTTTATGAGATCAAGTTTTCAATTTATTTAAATGCGGCCGCTGAATGGTTGGCCTTATTAATATTTTTTACATTACGTATTTTGGCAAATTAAAAGAAACGATAATATTTCGTAAGGAAACTAAACTAAAAAATAATTTATTAAAAAACAAGACTGGCGCCTTGCTAGTTTTTGCTCCATTCTTAATTAATCACGTTTTTATTAGGCATAGTCAGTTTGGCAAGAGAAATTAATTAACGAAGACACTTTATTATTTACCAAGTAAACGATAGGCAAAATAACAATATAATTGTGTTTTTTCCGCAATATTGTTTTAAGATTTTATATTTGTAAATTTATGAAGTAAATGTTAAAATTTATGTAAATAATAAAAAAAGAATATAAATATCATTAATTAATTTATTTAAATTAAATAATTTAAATACCATTAAGTTATGTGTCTTTTGTTATAGCAAAATATTTACAGTGATTAACGAGTTTGTAATAAACTTTAAAATAATTTTAATTAGAATTAAACTTATTTTTACAATATTTACTACAAATAATATTAGTTAATTTTGGTAATTTAAACACTTATATGTAAATTAATTTGCATATTTAAGTCTTGTCGTAAATATTGGTAAATTATTTAATTAAAAAAAGCGCAAGGGGTTTTTATGGCGATATAAATAAAATTACACAACGTTGTCTAAAAATTTTAAACACAATCAAGAATTAACACATATCTGTGTTTAGAAACAACAACGTCAAGAAAGGCATTTGAACCGTTGACTGTTGGTTTAAAAGTTCAACGCTCTACCAACTGAGCTAACCGGGCACGTTTGCTGTTACTGTGTGTTTTGTAGCTTGATTATAGTTAACATTTGTAAAAAAATTTTGTCACCAAATAAAAATAAATTAATTTAACATTTTAATTTTTTCAAAATCACTTAAAAATATTTAAACGATACATTTGTCATATATTTTCTGAAGTAAATGACGATGGTACTATGTCTGATAAATTGTTTTTATTTATAAATTTAAAAAGCGTAAGTTTACGTTTAAACAATTAATAATAATAATAAAAAATAAAATGTTAATAAAATTACTTAATTTATTTAAGTTGGATAATTAAAATTTTAATACTTAAATTAATTTGCATTAGGTTGTTATGTGTTTGATTAATGATTTACAAATTATATGAGTAACGAGTTTAAACATATTTTTAGACACCCTTTTTTTAATTTTATTTGAACTTTAAATTGCTTAACGTAATTAATATTGTTTAATTTATTTAATTTCTATAATTTAAATACCTATGCATCAGTTAGTTTGTATTATTAAGTCTGTAGCGTGAACATTGGCAACTTTTACGTAAGAAACTAACTCGGACAATTTCTATGACGACATAGACTGATAAAAAGTAGCATTAAAAATTTAAATTCTTGTTTGAAAGATAGTACTTATTTGTGCATTAAGGCAACAATAATCGATAATTGATTTAATACTTGGCGTTTAAATTAAAAGTCCAACGTTCTGCCGACACAGTCACCCAACAACGCTTTTTATTGTGATGTGCTCAGATTTTTAAATGTAGTTACTTTTTAAGTCTTTGGTACTAATAGAAAATAAATTTACATTCTATTTTATTTGCATTTTAACAAATTAAAAAAAAATAAACACAAATGTTAGTTAATTTTTTTTGTAGATTTTTTAATTTTGTTGACTATGGGTCATTTTCGTATAATTTTTTATTAAAAATTGGAACAACAACAAACAAAACGTATAGTTAAATATATTAAAATAGAATGGAGTTAATAAATTAAAAAAAATAAAACATTAATATTCCGACGGAAGAAAAATTATTTTTAATTTTGCAAATATCCGTGATAATCATAATGTCCATAACGTAACAATTGCAAGGTATTGTACAAAAAAACAAAATAAATATTTAGTAAAGCACATTATTGCAGTAATTTTTGTAATAATTCTTTATAAAAAAATATTTAGTGAAAAATTATAAGTTAAAATATTTAAATTTCTTCTTAATTTAAAAAAAAAATTCAGACATAATAATTAAGTTCTTAATTTGGTCCATTTTATGGCGTTTTACCGCCTAATAATATATCTTTTACATAGTCTAGAAGTTGAGTTTACTGGCTTTCAACCAGGCGGCCAAATTGGATATTCGGTGTAGAAATTTTTATCTAATTTCGATAATACAAATATTATTTAGTTAGTAACACAGCAATTATGAATCTGTTGGTACAAATTAATTATGATTAATTTTTTCGGCGTTTATTTTTATCTGGCCAGTATAATAACCGCCGCTAATTTTCAACAAGCATTGGTGGTTCAGTGGTAGAATCCTCGCCTGCCACGCGGGGGGCCCGGGTTCGATTCCCGGCCAATGCAACTTTTTTATCTTTTATGAGATCAAGTTTTCAATTTATTTAAATGCGGCCGCTGAATGGTTGGCCTTATTAATATTTTTTACATTACGTATTTTGGCAAATTAAAAGAAACGATAATATTTCGTAAGGAAACTAAACTAAAAAATAATTTATTAAAAAACAAGACTGGCGCCTTGCTAGTTTTTGCTCCATTCTTAATTAATCACGTTTTTATTAGGCATAGTCAGTTTGGCAAGAGAAATTAATTAACGAAGACACTTTATTATTTACCAAGTAAACGATAGGAAAAATAACAATATAATTGTGTTTTTTCCGCAATATTGTTTTAAGATTTTATATTTGTAAATTTATGAAGTAAATGTTAAAATTTATGTAAATAATAAAAAAAAAATATAAATATCATTAATTAATCTATTTAAATTAAATAATTTAAATACCATTAAGTTATGTGTCTTTTGTTATAGCAAAATATTTACAGTGATTAACGAGTTTGTAATAAACTTTAAAATAATTTTAATTAGAATTAAACTTATTTTTACAATATTTACTACAAATAATATTAGTTAATTTTGGTAATTTAAACACTTATATGTAAATTAATTTGCATATTTAAGTCTTGTCGTAAATATTGGTAAATTATTTAATTAAAAAAAGCGCAAGGGGTTTTTATGGCGATATAAATAAAATTACACAACGTTGTCTAAAAATTTTAAACACAATCAAGAATTAACACATATCTGTGTTTAGAAACAACAACGTCAAAAAAGGCATTTGAACCGTTGACTGTTGGTTTAAAAGTTCAAAGCTCTACCAACTGAGCTAACCGGGCACGTTTGCTGTTACTGTGTGCTTTGTAGCTTGATTATAGTAACCGATTGTAAAAAAAATTTGTCACCAAATAAAAATAAATTAATTTAACATTTTAATTTTTTCAAAATCACTTAAAAATATTTAAACGATACATTTGTCATATATTTTCTGAAGTAAATGACGATGGTACTATGTCTGATAAATTGTTTTTATTTATAAATTTAAAAAGCGTAAGTTTACGTTTAAACAATTAATAATAATAATAAAAAATAAAATGTTAATAAAATTTCTTAATTTATTTAAGTTGGATAATTAAAATTTTAATACTTAAATTAATTTGCATTAGGTTGTTATGTGTTTGATTAATGATTTACAAATTATATGAGTAACGAGTTTAAACATATTTTTAGACACCCTTTTTTTAATTTTATTTGAACTTTAAATTGCTTAACGTAATTAATATTGTTTAATTTATTTAATTTCTATAATTTAAATACCTATGCATCAGTTAGTTTGTATTATTAAGTCTGTAGCGTGAACATTGGCAACTTTTACGTAAGAAACTAACTCGGACAATTTCTATGACGACATAGACTGATAAAAAGTAGCATTAAAAATTTAAATTCTTGTTTGAAAGATAGTACTTATTTGTGCATTAAGGCAACAATAATCGATAATTGATTTAATACTTGGCGTTTAAATTAAAAGTCCAACGTTCTGCCGACACAGTCACCCAACAACGCTTTTTATTGTGATGTGCTCAGATTTTTAAATGTAGTTACTTTTTAAGTCTTTGGTACTAATAGAAAATAAATTTACATTCTATTTTATTTGCATTTTAACAAATTAAAAAAAAATAAACACAAATGTTAGTTAATTTTTTTTGTAGATTTTTTAATTTTGTTGACTATGGGTCATTTTCGTATAATTTTTTATTAAAAATTGGAACAACAACAAACAAAACGTATAGTTAAATATATTAAAATAGAATGGAGTTAATAAATTAAAAAAAATAAAACATTAATATTCCGACGGAAGAAAAATTATTTTTAATTTTGCAAATATCCGTGATAATCATAATGTCCATAACGTAACAATTGCAAGGTATTGTACAAAAAAACAAAATAAATATTTAGTAAAGCACATTATTGCAGTAATTTTTGTAATAATTCTTTATAAAAAAATATTTAGTGAAAAATTATAAGTTAAAATATTTAAATTTCTTCTTAATTTAAAAAAAAAATTCAGACATAATAATTAAGTTCTTAATTTGGTCCATTTTATGGCGTTTTACCGCCTAATAATATATCTTTTACATAGTCTAGAAGTTGAGTTTACTGGCTTTCAACCAGGCGGCCAAATTGGATATTCGGTGTAGAAATTTTTATCTAATTTCGATAATACAAATATTATTTAGTTAGTAACACAGCAATTATGAATCTGTTGGTACAAATTAATTATGATTAATTTTTTCGGCGTTTATTTTTATCTGGCCAGTATAATAACCGCCGCTAATTTTCAACAAGCATTGGTGGTTCAGTGGTAGAATCCCCGCCTGCCACGCGGGGGGCCCGGGTTCGATTCCCGGCCAATGCAACTTTTTTATCTTTTATGAGATCAAGTTTTCAATTTATTTAAATGCGGCCGCTGAATGGTTGGCCTTATTAATATTTTTTACATTACGTATTTTGGCAAATTAAAAGAAACGATAATATTTCGTAAGGAAACTAAACTAAAAAATAATTTATTAAAAAACAAGACTGGCGCCTTGCTAGTTTTTGCTCCATTCTTAATTAATCACGTTTTTATTAGGCATAGTCAGTTTGGCAAGAGAAATTAATTAACGAAGACACTTTATTATTTACCAAGTAAACGATAGGAAAAATAACAATATAATTGTGTTTTTTCCGCAATATTGTTTTAAGATTTTATATTTGTAAATTTATGAAGTAAATGTTAAAATTTATGTAAATAATAAAAAAAAAATATAAATATCATTAATTAATCTATTTAAATTAAATAATTTAAATACCATTAAGTTATGTGTCTTTTGTTATAGCAAAATATTTACAGTGATTAACGAGTTTGTAATAAACTTTAAAATAATTTTAATTAGAATTAAACTTATTTTTACAATATTTACTACAAATAATATTAGTTAATTTTGGTAATTTAAACACTTATATGTAAATTAATTTGCATATTTAAGTCTTGTCGTAAATATTGGTAAATTATTTAATTAAAAAAAGCGCAAGGGGTTTTTATGGCGATATAAATAAAATTACACAACGTTGTCTAAAAATTTTAAACACAATCAAGAATTAACACATATCTGTGTTTAGAAACAACAACGTCAAAAAAGGCATTTGAACCGTTGACTGTTGGTTTAAAAGTTCAAAGCTCTACCAACTGAGCTAACCGGGCACGTTTGCTGTTACTGTGTGCTTTGTAGCTTGATTATAGTAACCGATTGTAAAAAAAATTTGTCACCAAATAAAAATAAATTAATTTAACATTTTAATTTTTTCAAAATCACTTAAAAATATTTAAACGATACATTTGTCATATATTTTCTGAAGTAAATGACGATGGTACTATGTCTGATAAATTGTTTTTATTTATAAATTTAAAAAGCGTAAGTTTACGTTTAAACAATTAATAATAATAATAAAAAATAAAATGTTAATAAAATTTCTTAATTTATTTAAGTTGGATAATTAAAATTTTAATACTTAAATTAATTTGCATTAGGTTGTTATGTGTTTGATTAATGATTTACAAATTATATGAGTAACGAGTTTAAACATATTTTTAGACACCCTTTTTTTAATTTTATTTGAACTTTAAATTGCTTAACGTAATTAATATTGTTTAATTTATTTAATTTCTATAATTTAAATACCTATGCATCAGTTAGTTTGTATTATTAAGTCTGTAGCGTGAACATTGGCAACTTTTACGTAAGAAACTAACTCGGACAATTTCTATGACGACATAGACTGATAAAAAGTAGCATTAAAAATTTAAATTCTTGTTTGAAAGATAGTACTTATTTGTGCATTAAGGCAACAATAATCGATAATTGATTTAATACTTGGCGTTTAAATTAAAAGTCCAACGTTCTGCCGACACAGTCACCCAACAACGCTTTTTATTGTGATGTGCTCAGATTTTTAAATGTAGTTACTTTTTAAGTCTTTGGTACTAATAGAAAATAAATTTACATTCTATTTTATTTGCATTTTAACAAATTAAAAAAAAATAAACACAAATGTTAGTTAATTTTTTTTGTAGATTTTTTAATTTTGTTGACTATGGGTCATTTTCGTATAATTTTTTATTAAAAATTGGAACAACAACAAACAAAACGTATAGTTGAATATATTAAAATAGAATGGAGTTAATAAATTAAAAAAAATAAAACATTAATATTCCGACGGAAGAAAAATTATTTTTAATTTTGCAAATATCCGTGATAATCATAATGTCCATAACGTAACAATTGCAAGGTATTGTACAAAAAAACAAAATAAATATTTAGTAAAGCACATTATTGCAGTAATTTTTGTAATAATTCTTTATAAAAAAATATTTAGTGAAAAATTATAAGTTAAAATATTTAAATTTCTTCTTAATTTAAAAAAAAAATTCAGACATAATAATCAAGTTCTTAATTTGGTCCATTTTATGGCGTTTTACCGCCTAATAATATATCTTTTACATAGTCTAGAAGTTGAGTTTACTGGCTTTCAACCAGGCGGCCAAATTGGATATTCGGTGTAGAAATTTTTATCTAATTTCGATAATACAAATATTATTTAGTTAGTAACACAGCAATTATGAATCTGTTGGTACAAATTAATTATGATTAATTTTTTCGGCGTTTATTTTTATCTGCCCAGTATAATAACCGCCGCTAATTTTCAACAAGCATTGGTGGTTCAGTGGTAGAATCCTCGCCTGCCACGCGGGGGGCCCGGGTTCGATTCCCGGCCAATGCAACTTTTTTTTCTTTTAGGAGATCAAGTTTTCAATTTATTTAAATGCGGCCGCTGAATGGTTGGCCTTATTAATATTTTTTACATTACGTATTTTGGCAAATTAAAAGAAACGATAATATTTCGTAAGGAAACTAAACTAAAAAATTATTTATTAAAAAACAAGACTGGCGCCTTGCTAGTTTTTGCTCCATTCTTAATTAATCACGTTTTTATTAGGCATAGTCATTTTGGCAAGAGAAATTAATTAACAAAACACTTTATTATTTACCAAGTAAACGATAGGCAAAATAACAATATAATTGTGTTTTTTCCGCAATATTGTTTTAACATTTTATGTTTGTAAATTTATGAAGTAAATGTTAAAATTTATGTAAATAATAAAAAAAGAATATAAATATCATTAATTAATTTATTTAAATTAAATAATTTAAATACCATTAAGTTATGTGTCTTTTGTTATAGCAAAATATTTACAGTGATTAACGAGTTTGTAATAAACTTTAAAATAATTTTAATTAGAATTAAACTTATTTTTACAATATTTACTACAAATAATATTAGTTAATTTTGGTAATTTAAACACTTATATGTAAATTAATTTGCATATTTAAGTCTTGTCGTAAATATTGGTAATTTATTTAATTAAAAAAAGCGCAAGGGGTTTTTATGGCGATATAAATAAAATTACACAACGTTGTCTAAAAATTTTAAACACAATCAAGAATTAACACATATCTGTGTTTAGAAACAACAACGTCAAAAAAGGCATTTGAACCGTTGACTGTTGGTTTAAAAGTTCAAAGCTCTACCAACTGAGCTAACCGGGCACGTTTGTTGTTACTGTGTGTTTTGTAGCTTGATTATAGTAAACATTTGTAAAAAAATTTTGTCACCAAATAAAAATAAATTAATTTAACATTTTAATTTTTTCAAAATCACTTAAAAATATTTAAACGATACATTTGTCATATATTTTCTGAAGTAAATGACGATGGTACTATGTCTGATAAATTGTTTTTATTTATAAATTTAAAAAGCGTAAGTTTACGTTTAAACAATTAATAATAATAATAAAAAATAAAATGTTAATAAAATTACTTAATTTATTTAAGTTGGATAATTAAAATTTTAATACTTAAATTAATTTGCATTAGGTTGTTATGTGTTTGATTAATGATTTACAAATTATATGAGTAACGAGTTTAAACATATTTTTAGACACCCTTTTTTTAATTTTATTTGAACTTTAAATTGCTTAACGTAATTATTATTGTTTAATTTATTTAATTTCTATAATTTAAATACCTATGCATCAGTTAGTTTGTATTATTAAGTCTGTAGCGTGAACATTGGCAACTTTTACGTAAGAAACTAACTCGGACAATTTCTATGACGACATAGACTGATAAAAAGTAGCATTAAAATTTTAAATTCTTGTTTGAAAGATAGTACTTATTTGTGCATTAAGGCAACAATAATCGATAATTGATTTAATACTTGGCGTTTAAATTAAAAGTCCAACGTTCTGCCGACACAGTCACCCAACAACGCTTTTTATTGTGATGTGCTCAGATTTTTAAATGTAGTTACTTTTTAAGTCTTTGGTACTAATAGAAAATAAATTTACATTCTATTTTATTTGCATTTTAACAAATTAAAAAAAAATAAACACAAATGTTAGTTAATTTTTTTTGTAGATTTTTTAATTTTGTTGACTATGGGTCATTTTCGTATAATTTTTTATTAAAAATTGGAACAACAACAAACAAAACGTATAGTTGAATATATTAAAATAGAATGGAGTTAATAAATTAAAAAAAATAAAACATTAATATTCCGACGGAAGAAAAATTATTTTTAATTTTGCAAATATCCGTGATAATCATAATGTCCATAACGTAACAATTGCAAGGTATTGTACAAAAAAACAAAATAAATATTTAGTAAAGCACATTATTGCAGTAATTTTTGTAATAATTCTTTATAAAAAAATATTTAGTGAAAAATTATAAGTTAAAATATTTAAATTTCTTCTTAATTTAAAAAAAAAATTCAGACATAATAATCAAGTTCTTAATTTGGTCCATTTTATGGCGTTTTACCGCCTAATAATATATATTTTACATAGTCTAGAAGTTGAGTTTACTGGCTTTCAACCAGGCGGCCAAATTGGATATTCGGTGTAGAAATTTTTATCTAATTCGATAATACAAATATCATTTAGTTAGTAACACAGCAATTATTAATCTGTTGGTACAAATTAATTATGATTAATTTTTTCGGCGTTTATTTTTATCTGCCCAGTATAATAACCGCCGCTAATTTTCAACAAGCATTGGTGGTTCAGTGGTAGAATCCTCGCCTGCCACGCGGGGGGCCCGGGTTCGGTTCCCGACCAATGCAGCTTTTTTTTCTTTTATGAGATCAAGTTTTCAATTTATTTAAATGCGGCCGCTGAATGGTTGGCCTTACATTACGTATTTTGGCAAATTAAAAGAAACGATAATATTTCGTAAGGAAACTAAACTAAAAAATAATTTATTAAAAAACAAGACTGGCGCCTTGCTAGTTTTTGCTCCATTCTTAATTAATCACGTTTTTATTAGGCATAGTCATTTTGGCAAGAGAAATTAATTAACAAAACACTTTATTATTTACCAAGTAAACGATAGGCAAAATAACAATATAATTGTGTTTTTTCTGCAATATTGTTTTAAGATTTTATGTTTGTAAATTTATGAAGTAAATGTTAAAATTTATGTAAATAATAAAAAAAGAATATAAATATCATTAATTAATTTATTTAAATTAAATAATTTAAATACCATTAAGTTATGTGTCTTTTGTTATAGCAAAATATTTACAGTGATTAACGAGTTTGTAATAAACTTTAAAATAATTTTAATTAGAATTAAACTTATTTTTACAATATTTACTACAAATAATATTAGTTAATTTTGGTAATTTAAACACTTATATGTAAATTAATTTGCATATTTAAGTCTTGTCGTAAATATTGGTAATTTATTTAATTAAAAAAAGCGCAAGGGGTTTTTATGGCGATATAAATAAAATTACACAACGTTGTCTAAAAATTTTAAACACAATCAAGAATTAACACATATCTGTGTTTAGAAACAACAACGTCAAAAAAGGCATTTGAACCGTTGACTGTTGGTTTAAAAGTTCAAAGCTCTACCAACTGAGCTAACCGGGCACGTTTGCTGTTACTGTGTGTTTTGTAGCTTGATTATAGTAAACATTTGTAAAAAAATTTTGTCACCAAATAAAAATAAATTAATTTAACATTTTAATTTTTTCAAAATCACTTAAAAATATTTAAACGATACATTTGTCATATATTTTCTGAAGTAAATGACGATGGTACTATGTCTGATAAATTGTTTTTATTTATAAATTTAAAAAGCGTAAGTTTACGTTTAAACAATTAATAATAATAATAAAAAATAAAATGTTAATAAAATTACTTAATTTATTTAAGTTGGATAATTAAAATTTTAATACTTAAATTAATTTGCATTAGGTTGTTATGTGTTTGATTAATGATTTACAAATTATATGAGTAACGAGTTTAAACATATTTTTAGACACCCTTTTTTTAATTTTATTTGAACTTTAAATTGCTTAACGTAATTAATATTGTTTAATTTATTTAATTTCTATAATTTAAATACCTATGCATCAGTTAGTTTGTATTATTAAGTCTGTAGCGTGAACATTGGCAACTTTTACGTAAGAAACTAACTCGGACAATTTCTATGACGACATAGACTGATAAAAAGTAGCATTAAAAATTTAAATTCTTGTTTGAAAGATAGTACTTATTTGTGCATTAAGGCAACAATAATCGATAATTGATTTAATACTTGGCGTTTAAATTAAAAGTCCAACGTTCTGCCGACACAGTCACCCAACAACGCTTTTTATTGTGATGTGCTCAGATTTTTAAATGTAGTTACTTTTTAAGTCTTTGGTACTAATAGAAAATAAATTTACATTCTATTTTATTTGCATTTTAACAAATTAAAAAAAAATAAACACAAATGTTAGTTAATTTTTTTTGTAGATTTTTTAATTTTGTTGACTATGGGTCATTTTCGTATAATTTTTTATTAAAAATTGGAACAACAACAAACAAAACGTATAGTTGAATATATTAAAATAGAATGGAGTTAATAAATTAAAAAAAATAAAACATTAATATTCCGACGGAAGAAAAATTATTTTTAATTTTGCAAATATCCGTGATAATCATAATGTCCATAACGTAACAATTGCAAGGTATTGTACAAAAAAACAAAATAAATATTTAGTAAAGCACATTATTGCAGTAATTTTTGTAATAATTCTTTATAAAAAAATATTTAGTGAAAAATTATAAGTTAAAATATTTAAATTTCTTCTTAATTTAAAAAAAAAATTCAGACATAATAATCAAGTTCTTAATTTGGTCCATTTTATGGCGTTTTACCGCCTAATAATATATCTTTTACATAGTCTAGAAGTTGAGTTTACTGGCTTTCAACCAGGCGGCCAAATTGGATATTCGGTGTAGAAATTTTTATCTAATTTCGATAATACAAATATTATTTAGTTAGTAACACAGCAATTATGAATCTGTTGGTACAAATTAATTATGATTAATTTTTTCGGCGTTTATTTTTATCTGGCCAGTATAATAACCGCCGCTAATTTTCAACAAGCATTGGTGGTTCAGTGGTAGAATCCTCGCCTGCCACGCGGGGGGCCCGGGTTCGATTCCCGGCCAATGCAACTTTTTTATCTTTTATGAGATCAAGTTTTCAATTTATTTAAATGCGGCCGCTGAATGGTTGGCCTTATTAATATTTTTTACATTACGTATTTTGGCAAATTAAAAGAAACGATAATATTTCGTAAGGAAACTAAACTAAAAAATAATTTATTAAAAAACAAGACTGGCGCCTTGCTAGTTTTTGCTCCATTCTTAATTAATCACGTTTTTATTAGGCATAGTCAGTTTGGCAAGAGAAATTAATTAACGAAGACACTTTATTATTTACCAAGTAAACGATATGAAAAATAACAATATAATTGTGTTTTTTCCGCAATATTGTTTTAAGATTTTATATTTGTAAATTTATGAAGTAAATGTTAAAATTTATGTAAATAATAAAAAAAGAATATAAATATCATTAATTAATTTATTTAAATTAAATAATTTAAATACCATTAAGTTATGTGTCTTTTGTTATAGCAAAATATTTACAGTGATTAACGAGTTTGTAATAAACTTTAAAATAATTTTAATTAGAATTAAACTTATTTTTACAATATTTACTACAAATAATATTAGTTAATTTTGGTAATTTAAACACTTATATGTAAATTAATTTGCATATTTAAGTCTTGTCGTAAATATTGGTAAATTATTTAATTAAAAAAAGCGCAAGGGGTTTTTATGGCGATATAAATAAAATTACACAACGTTGTCTAAAAATTTTAAACACAATCAAGAATTAACACATATCTGTGTTTAGAAACAACAACGTCAAGAAAGGCATTTGAACCGTTGACTGTTGGTTTAAAAGTTCAACGCTCTACCAACTGAGCTAACCGGGCACGTTTGCTGTTACTGTGTGTTTTGTAGCTTGATTATAGTTAACATTTGTAAAAAAATTTTGTCACCAAATAAAAATAAATTAATTTAACATTTTAATTTTTTCAAAATCACTTAAAAATATTTAAACGATACATTTGTCATATATTTTCTGAAGTAAATGACGATGGTACTATGTCTGATAAATTGTTTTTATTTATAAATTTAAAAAGCGTAAGTTTACGTTTAAACAATTAATAATAATAATAAAAAATAAAATGTTAATAAAATTACTTAATTTATTTAAGTTGGATAATTAAAATTTTAATACTTAAATTAATTTGCATTAGGTTGTTATGTGTTTGATTAATGATTTACAAATTATATGAGTAACGAGTTTAAACATATTTTTAGACACCCTTTTTTTAATTTTATTTGAACTTTAAATTGCTTAACGTAATTAATATTGTTTAATTTATTTAATTTCTATAATTTAAATACCTATGCATCAGTTAGTTTGTATTATTAAGTCTGTAGCGTGAACATTGGCAACTTTTACGTAAGAAACTAACTCGGACAATTTCTATGACGACATAGACTGATAAAAAGTAGCATTAAAAATTTAAATTCTTGTTTGAAAGATAGTACTTATTTGTGCATTAAGGCAACAATAATCGATAATTGATTTAATACTTGGCGTTTAAATTAAAAGTCCAACGTTCTGCCGACACAGTCACCCAACAACGCTTTTTATTGTGATGTGCTCAGATTTTTAAATGTAGTTACTTTTTAAGTCTTTGGTACTAATAGAAAATAAATTTACATTCTATTTTATTTGCATTTTAACAAATTAAAAAAAAATAAACACAAATGTTAGTTAATTTTTTTTGTAGATTTTTTAATTTTGTTGACTATGGGTCATTTTCGTATAATTTTTTATTAAAAATTGGAACAACAACAAACAAAACGTATAGTTAAATATATTAAAATAGAATGGAGTTAATAAATTAAAAAAAATAAAACATTAATATTCCGACGGAAGAAAAATTATTTTTAATTTTGCAAATATCCGTGATAATCATAATGTCCATAACGTAACAATTGCAAGGTATTGTACAAAAAAACAAAATAAATATTTAGTAAAGCACATTATTGCAGTAATTTTTGTAATAATTCTTTATAAAAAAATATTTAGTGAAAAATTATAAGTTAAAATATTTAAATTTCTTCTTAATTTAAAAAAAAAATTCAGACATAATAATTAAGTTCTTAATTTGGTCCATTTTATGGCGTTTTACCGCCTAATAATATATCTTTTACATAGTCTAGAAGTTGAGTTTACTGGCTTTCAACCAGGCGGCCAAATTGGATATTCGGTGTAGAAATTTTTATCTAATTTCGATAATACAAATATTATTTAGTTAGTAACACAGCAATTATGAATCTGTTGGTACAAATTAATTATGATTAATTTTTTCGGCGTTTATTTTTATCTGGCCAGTATAATAACCGCCGCTAATTTTCAACAAGCATTGGTGGTTCAGTGGTAGAATCCTCGCCTGCCACGCGGGGGGCCCGGGTTCGATTCCCGGCCAATGCAACTTTTTTATCTTTTATAAGATCAAGTTTTCAATTTATTTAAATGCGGCCGCTGAATGGTTGGCCTTATTAATATTTTTTACATTACGTATTTTGGCAAATTAAAAGAAACGATAATATTTCGTAAGGAAACTAAACTAAAAAATAATTTATTAAAAAACAAGACTGGCGCCTTGCTAGTTTTTGCTCCATTCTTAATTAATCACGTTTTTATTAGGCATAGTCAGTTTGGCAAGAGAAATTAATTAACGAAGACACTTTATTATTTACCAAGTAAACGATAGGAAAAATAACAATATAATTGTGTTTTTTCCGCAATATTGTTTTAAGATTTTATATTTGTAAATTTATGAAGTAAATGTTAAAATTTATGTAAATAATAAAAAAAAAATATAAATATCATTAATTAATCTATTTAAATTAAATAATTTAAATACCATTAAGTTATGTGTCTTTTGTTATAGCAAAATATTTACAGTGATTAACGAGTTTGTAATAAACTTTAAAATAATTTTAATTAGAATTAAACTTATTTTTACAATATTTACTACAAATAATATTAGTTAATTTTGGTAATTTAAACACTTATATGTAAATTAATTTGCATATTTAAGTCTTGTCGTAAATATTGGTAAATTATTTAATTAAAAAAAGCGCAAGGGGTTTTTATGGCGATATAAATAAAATTACACAACGTTGTCTAAAAATTTTAAACACAATCAAGAATTAACACATATCTGTGTTTAGAAACAACAACGTCAAAAAAGGCATTTGAACCGTTGACTGTTGGTTTAAAAGTTCAAAGCTCTACCAACTGAGCTAACCGGGCACGTTTGCTGTTACTGTGTGCTTTGTAGCTTGATTATAGTAACCGATTGTAAAAAAAATTTGTCACCAAATAAAAATAAATTAATTTAACATTTTAATTTTTTCAAAATCACTTAAAAATATTTAAACGATACATTTGTCATATATTTTCTGAAGTAAATGACGATGGTACTATGTCTGATAAATTGTTTTTATTTATAAATTTAAAAAGCGTAAGTTTACGTTTAAACAATTAATAATAATAATAAAAAATAAAATGTTAATAAAATTTCTTAATTTATTTAAGTTGGATAATTAAAATTTTAATACTTAAATTAATTTGCATTAGGTTGTTATGTGTTTGATTAATGATTTACAAATTATATGAGTAACGAGTTTAAACATATTTTTAGACACCCTTTTTTTAATTTTATTTGAACTTTAAATTGCTTAACGTAATTAATATTGTTTAATTTATTTAATTTCTATAATTTAAATACCTATGCATCAGTTAGTTTGTATTATTAAGTCTGTAGCGTGAACATTGGCAACTTTTACGTAAGAAACTAACTCGGACAATTTCTATGACGACATAGACTGATAAAAAGTAGCATTAAAAATTTAAATTCTTGTTTGAAAGATAGTACTTATTTGTGCATTAAGGCAACAATAATCGATAATTGATTTAATACTTGGCGTTTAAATTAAAAGTCCAACGTTCTGCCGACACAGTCACCCAACAACGCTTTTTATTGTGATGTGCTCAGATTTTTAAATGTAGTTACTTTTTAAGTCTTTGGTACTAATAGAAAATAAATTTACATTCTATTTTATTTGCATTTTAACAAATTAAAAAAAAATAAACACAAATGTTAGTTAATTTTTTTTGTAGATTTTTTAATTTTGTTGACTATGGGTCATTTTCGTATAATTTTTTATTAAAAATTGGAACAACAACAAACAAAACGTATAGTTGAATATATTAAAATAGAATGGAGTTAATAAATTAAAAAAAATAAAACATTAATATTCCGACGGAAGAAAAATTATTTTTAATTTTGCAAATATTCGTGATAATCATAATGTCCATAACGTAACAATTGCAAGGTATTGTACAAAAAAACAAAATAAATATTTAGTAAAGCACATTATTGCAGTAATTTTTGTAATAATTCTTTATAAAAAAATATTTAGTGAAAAATTATAAGTTAAAATATTTAAATTTCTTCTTAATTTAAAAAAAAAATTCAGACATAATAATCAAGTTCTTAATTTGGTCCATTTTATGGCGTTTTACCGCCTAATAATATATCTTTTACATAGTCTAGAAGTTGAGTTTACTGGCTTTCAACCAGGCGGCCAAATTGGATATTCGGTGTAGAAATTTTTATCTAATTTCGATAATACAAATATTATTTAGTTAGTAACACAGCAATTATGAATCTGTTGGTACAAATTAATTATGATTAATTTTTTCGGCGTTTATTTTTATCTGCCCAGTATAATAACCGCCGCTAATTTTCAACAAGCATTGGTGGTTCAGTGGTAGAATCCTCGCCTGCCACGCGGGGGGCCCGGGTTCGATTCCCGGCCAATGCAACTTTTTTTTCTTTTAGGAGATCAAGTTTTCAATTTATTTAAATGCGGCCGCTGAATGGTTGGCCTTATTAATATTTTTTACATTACGTATTTTGGCAAATTAAAAGAAACGATAATATTTCGTAAGGAAACTAAACTAAAAAATTATTTATTAAAAAACAAGACTGGCGCCTTGCTAGTTTTTGCTCCATTCTTAATTAATCACGTTTTTATTAGGCATAGTCATTTTGGCAAGAGAAATTAATTAACAAAACACTTTATTATTTACCAAGTAAACGATAGGCAAAATAACAATATAATTGTGTTTTTTCCGCAATATTGTTTTAAGATTTTATGTTTGTAAATTTATGAAGTAAATGTTAAAATTTATGTAAATAATAAAAAAAGAATATAAATATCATTAATTAATTTATTTAAATTAAATAATTTAAATACCATTAAGTTATGTGTCTTTTGTTATAGCAAAATATTTACAGTGATTAACGAGTTTGTAATAAACTTTAAAATAATTTTAATTAGAATTAAACTTATTTTTACAATATTTACTACAAATAATATTAGTTAATTTTGGTAATTTAAACACTTATATGTAAATTAATTTGCATATTTAAGTCTTGTCGTAAATATTGGTAATTTATTTAATTAAAAAAAGCGCAAGGGGTTTTTATGGCGATATAAATAAAATTACACAACGTTGTCTAAAAATTTTAAACACAATCAAGAATTAACACATATCTGTGTTTAGAAACAACAACGTCAAAAAAGGCATTTGAACCGTTGACTGTTGGTTTAAAAGTTCAAAGCTCTACCAACTGAGCTAACCGGGCACGTTTGCTGTTACTGTGTGTTTTGTAGCTTGATTATAGTAAACATTTGTAAAAAAATTTTGTCACCAAATAAAAATAAATTAATTTAACATTTTAATTTTTTCAAAATCACTTAAAAATATTTAAACGATACATTTGTCATATATTTTCTGAAGTAAATGACGATGGTACTATGTCTGATAAATTTTTTTTATTTATAAATTTAAAAAGCGTAAGTTTACGTTTAAACAATTAATAATAATAATAAAAAATAAAATGTTAATAAAATTACTTAATTTATTTAAGTTGGATAATTAAAATTTTAATACTTAAATTAATTTGCATTAGGTTGTTATGTGTTTGATTAATGATTTACAAATTATATGAGTAACGAGTTTAAACATATTTTTAGACACCATTTTTTTAATTTTATTTGAACTTTAAATTGCTTAACGTAATTATTATTGTTTAATTTATTTAATTTCTATAATTTAAATACCTATGCATCAGTTAGTTTGTATTATAAAGTCTGTAGCGTGAACATTGGCAACTTTTACGTAAGAAACTAACTCGGACAATTTCTATGACGACATAGACTGATAAAAAGTAGCATTAAAATTTTAAATTCTTGTTTGAAAGATAGTACTTATTTGTGCATTAAGGCAACAATAATCGATAATTGATTTAATACTTGGCGTTTAAATTAAAAGTCCAACGTTCTGCCGACACAGTCACCCAACAACGCTTTTTATTGTGATGTGCTCAGATTTTTAAATGTAGTTACTTTTTAAGTCTTTGGTACTAATAGAAAATAAATTTACATTCTATTTTATTTGCATTTTAACAAATTAAAAAAAAATAAACACAAATGTTAGTTAATTTTTTTTGTAGATTTTTTAATTTTGTTGACTATGGGTCATTTTCGTATAATTTTTTATTAAAAATTGGAACAACAACAAACAAAACGTATAGTTGAATATATTAAAATAGAATGGAGTTAATAAATTAAAAAAAATAAAACATTAATATTCCGACGGAAGAAAAATTATTTTTAATTTTGCAAATATCCGTGATAATCATAATGTCCATAACGTAACAATTGCAAGGTATTGTACAAAAAAACAAAATAAATATTTAGTAAAGCACATTATTGCAGTAATTTTTGTAATAATTCTTTATAAAAAAATATTTAGTGAAAAATTATAAGTTAAAATATTTAAATTTCTTCTTAATTTAAAAAAAAAATTCAGACATAATAATCAAGTTCTTAATTTGGTCCATTTTATGGCGTTTTACCGCCTAATAATATATATTTTACATAGTCTAGAAGTTGAGTTTACTGGCTTTCAACCAGGCGGCCAAATTGGATATTCGGTGTAGAAATTTTTATCTAATTCGATAATACAAATATCATTTAGTTAGTAACACAGCAATTATTAATCTGTTGGTACAAATTAATTATGATTAATTTTTTCGGCGTTTATTTTTATCTGCCCAGTATAATAACCGCCGGTAATTTTCAACAAGCATTGGTGGTTCAGTGGTAGAATCCTCGCCTGCCACGCGGGGGGCCCGGGTTCGGTTCCCGACCAATGCAGCTTTTTTTTCTTTTATGAGATCAAGTTTTCAATTTATTTAAATGCGGCCGCTGAATGGTTGGCCTTACATTACGTATTTTGGCAAATTAAAAGAAACGATAATATTTCGTAAGGAAACTAAACTAAAAAATAATTTATTAAAAAACAAGACTGGCGCCTTGCTAGTTTTTGCTCCATTCTTAATTAATCACGTTTTTATTAGGCATAGTCATTTTGGCAAGAGAAATTAATTAACAAAACACTTTATTATTTACCAAGTAAACGATAGGCAAAATAACAATATAATTGTGTTTTTTCTGCAATATTGTTTTAAGATTTTATGTTTGTAAATTTATGAAGTAAATGTTAAAATTTATGTAAATAATAAAAAAAGAATATAAATATCATTAATTAATTTATTTAAATTAAATAATTTAAATACCATTAAGTTATGTGTCTTTTGTTATAGCAAAATATTTACAGTGATTAACGAGTTTGTAATAAACTTTAAAATAATTTTAATTAGAATTAAACTTATTTTTACAATATTTACTACAAATAATATTAGTTAATTTTGGTAATTTAAACACTTATATGTAAATTAATTTGCATATTTAAGTCTTGTCGTAAATATTGGTAATTTATTTAATTAAAAAAAGCGCAAGGGGTTTTTATGGCGATATAAATAAAATTACACAACGTTGTCTAAAAATTTTAAACACAATCAAGAATTAACACATATCTGTGTTTAGAAACAACAACGTCAAAAAAGGCATTTGAACCGTTGACTGTTGGTTTAAAAGTTCAAAGCTCTACCAACTGAGCTAACCGGGCACGTTTGCTGTTACTGTGTGTTTTGTAGCTTGATTATAGTAAACATTTGTAAAAAAATTTTGTCACCAAATAAAAATAAATTAATTTAACATTTTAATTTTTTCAAAATCACTTAAAAATATTTAAACGATACATTTGTCATATATTTTCTGAAGTAAATGACGATGGTACTATGTCTGATAAATTGTTTTTATTTATAAATTTAAAAAGCGTAAGTTTACGTTTAAACAATTAATAATAATAATAAAAAATAAAATGTTAATAAAATTACTTAATTTATTTAAGTTGGATAATTAAAATTTTAATACTTAAATTAATTTGCATTAGGTTGTTATGTGTTTGATTAATGATTTACAAATTATATGAGTAACGAGTTTAAACATATTTTTAGACACCCTTTTTTTAATTTTATTTGAACTTTAAATTGCTTAACGTAATTAATATTGTTTAATTTATTTAATTTCTATAATTTAAATACCTATGCATCAGTTAGTTTGTATTATTAAGTCTGTAGCGTGAACATTGGCAACTTTTACGTAAGAAACTAACTCGGACAATTTCTATGACGACATAGACTGATAAAAAGTAGCATTAAAAATTTAAATTCTTGTTTGAAAGATAGTACTTATTTGTGCATTAAGGCAACAATAATCGATAATTGATTTAATACTTGGCGTTTAAATTAAAAGTCCAACGTTCTGCCGACACAGTCACCCAACAACGCTTTTTATTGTGATGTGCTCAGATTTTTAAATGTAGTTACTTTTTAAGTCATTGGTACTAATAGAAAATAAATTTACATTCTATTTTATTTGCATTTTAACAAATTAAAAAAAAATAAACACAAATGTTAGTTAATTTTTTTTGTAGATTTTTTAATTTTGTTGACTATGGGTCATTTTCGTATAATTTTTTATTAAAAATTGGAACAACAACAAACAAAACGTATAGTTAAATATATTAAAATAGAATGGAGTTAATAAATTAAAAAAAATAAAACATTAATATTCCGACGGAAGAAAAATTATTTTTAATTTTGCAAATATCCGTGATAATCATAATGTCCATAACGTAACAATTGCAAGGTATTGTACAAAAAAACAAAATAAATATTTAGTAAAGCACATTATTGCAGTAATTTTTGTAATAATTCTTTATAAAAAAATATTTAGTGAAAAATTATAAGTTAAAATATTTAAATTTCTTCTTAATTTAAAAAAAAAATTCAGACATAATAATTAAGTTCTTAATTTGGTCCATTTTATGGCGTTTTACCGCCTAATAATATATCTTTTACATAGTCTAGAAGTTGAGTTTACTGGCTTTCAACCAGGCGGCCAAATTGGATATTCGGTGTAGAAATTTTTATCTAATTTTGATAATACAAATATTATTTAGTTAGTAACACAGCAATTATGAATCTGTTGGTACAAATTAATTATGATTAATTTTTTCGGCGTTTATTTTTATCTGGCCAGTATAATAACCGCCGCTAATTTTCAACAAGCATTGGTGGTTCAGTGGTAGAATCCTCGCCTGCCACGCGGGGGGCCCGGGTTCGATTCCCGGCCAATGCAACTTTTTTATCTTTTATGAGATCAAGTTTTCAATTTATTTAAATGCGGCCGCTGAATGGTTGGCCTTATTAATATTTTTTACATTACGTATTTTGGCAAATTAAAAGAAACGATAATATTTCGTAAGGAAATTAAACTAAAAAATAATTTATTAAAAAACAAGACTGGCGCCTTGCTAGTTTTTGCTCCATTCTTAATTAATCACGTTTTTATTAGGCATAGTCAGTTTGGCAAGAGAAATTAATTAACGAAGACACTTTATTATTTACCAAGTAAACGATAGGAAAAATAACAATATAATTGTGTTTTTTCCGCAATATTGTTTTAAGATTTTATATTTGTAAATTTATGAAGTAAATGTTAAAATTTATGTAAATAATAAAAAAAAAATATAAATATCATTAATTAATCTATTTAAATTAAATAATTTAAATACCATTAAGTTATGTGTCTTTTGTTATAGCAAAATATTTACAGTGATTAACGAGTTTGTAATAAACTTTAAAATAATTTTAATTAGAATTAAACTTATTTTTACAATATTTACTACAAATAATATTAGTTAATTTTGGTAATTTAAACACTTATATGTAAATTAATTTGCATATTTAAGTCTTGTCGTAAATATTGGTAAATTATTTAATTAAAAAAAGCGCAAGGGGTTTTTATGGCGATATAAATAAAATTACACAACGTTGTCTAAAAATTTTAAACACAATCAAGAATTAACACATATCTGTGTTTAGAAACAACAACGTCAAAAAAGGCATTTGAACCGTTGACTGTTGGTTTAAAAGTTCAAAGCTCTACCAACTGAGCTAACCGGGCACGTTTGCTGTTACTGTGTGCTTTGTAGCTTGATTATAGTAACCGATTGTAAAAAAAATTTGTCACCAAATAAAAATAAATTAATTTAACATTTTAATTTTTTCAAAATCACTTAAAAATATTTAAACGATACATTTGTCATATATTTTCTGAAGTAAATGACGATGGTACTATGTCTGATAAATTGTTTTTATTTATAAATTTAAAAAGCGTAAGTTTACGTTTAAACAATTAATAATAATAATAAAAAATAAAATGTTAATAAAATTTCTTAATTTATTTAAGTTGGATAATTAAAATTTTAATACTTAAATTAATTTGCATTAGGTTGTTATGTGTTTGATTAATGATTTACAAATTATATGAGTAACGAGTTTAAACATATTTTTAGACACCCTTTTTTTAATTTTATTTGAACTTTAAATTGCTTAACGTAATTAATATTGTTTAATTTATTTAATTTCTATAATTTAAATACCTATGCATCAGTTAGTTTGTATTATTAAGTCTGTAGCGTGAACATTGGCAACTTTTACGTAAGAAACTAACTCGGACAATTTCTATGACGACATAGACTGATAAAAAGTAGCATTAAAAATTTAAATTCTTGTTTGAAAGATAGTACTTATTTGTGCATTAAGGCAACAATAATCGATAATTGATTTAATACTTGGCGTTTAAATTAAAAGTCCAACGTTCTGCCGACACAGTCACCCAACAACGCTTTTTATTGTGATGTGCTCAGATTTTTAAATGTAGTTACTTTTTAAGTCTTTGGTACTAATAGAAAATAAATTTACATTCTATTTTATTTGCATTTTAACAAATTAAAAAAAAATAAACACAAATGTTAGTTAATTTTTTTTGTAGATTTTTTAATTTTGTTGACTATGGGTCATTTTCGTATAATTTTTTATTAAAAATTGGAACAACAACAAACAAAACGTATAGTTGAATATATTAAAATAGAATGGAGTTAATAAATTAAAAAAAATAAAACATTAATATTCCGACGGAAGAAAAATTATTTTTAATTTTGCAAATATCCGTGATAATCATAATGTCCATAACGTAACAATTGCAAGGTATTGTACAAAAAAACAAAATAAATATTTAGTAAAGCACATTATTGCAGTAATTTTTGTAATAATTCTTTATAAAAAAATATTTAGTGAAAAATTATAAGTTAAAATATTTAAATTTCTTCTTAATTTAAAAAAAAAATTCAGACATAATAATCAAGTTCTTAATTTGGTCCATTTTATGGCGTTTTACCGCCTAATAATATATCTTTTACATAGTCTAGAAGTTGAGTTTACTGGCTTTCAACCAGGCGGCCAAATTGGATATTCGGTGTAGAAATTTTTATCTAATTCGATAATACAAATATCATTTAGTTAGTAACACAGCAATTATTAATCTGTTGGTACAAATTAATTATGATTAATTTTTTCGGCGTTTATTTTTATCTGCCCAGTATAATAACCGCCGCTAATTTTCAACAAGCATTGGTGGTTCAGTGGTAGAATCCTCGCCTGCCACGCGGGGGGCCCGGGTTCGATTCCCGGCCAATGCAACTTTTTTTTCTTTTATGAGATCAAGTTTTCAATTTATTTAAATGCGGCCGCTGAATGGTTGGCCTTATTAATATTTTTTACATTACGTATTTTGGCAAATTAAAAGAAACGATAATATTTCGTAAGGAAACTAAACTAAAAAATAATTTATTAAAAAACAAGACTGGCGCCTTGCTAGTTTTTGCTCCATTCTTAATTAATCACGTTTTTATTAGGCACAGTCAGTTTGGCAAGAGAAATTAATTAACGAAGACACTTTATTATTTACCAAGTAAACGATAGGCAAAATAACAATATAATTGTGTTTTTTCCGCAATATTGTTTTAAGATTTTATGTTTGTAAATTTATGAAGTAAATGTTAAAATTTATGTAAATAATAAAAAAAGAATATAAATATCATTAATTAATTTATTTAAATTAAATAATTTAAATACCATTAAGTTATGTGTCTTTTGTTATAGCAAAATATTTACAGTGAAAACACTTTATTATTTACCAAGTAAACGATAGGCAAAATAACAATACAATTGTGCTTTTTCGGCAATATTGTTTTAAGATTTTATGTTTGTAAATTTATGAAGTAAATGTTAAAATTTATGTAAATAATAAAAAAAGAATATAAATATCATTAAATAATTTATTTAAATTAGATAATTTAAATACCATTAAGTTATGTGTCTTTTGTTATAGCAAAATATTTACAGTGATTTACGAGTTTGTAATAAGCTTTAAAATAATTTTAATTAGAATTAAACTTATTTTTAAAGTATTTACTACAAATAATATTAGTTAATTTTGGTAATTTAAACACTTATATGTAAATTAATTTGCATATTTAAGTCTTGTCGTAAATATTGGTAATTTATTTAATTAAAAAAAGCGCAAGGAATGTTTATGGCGATATAAATAAAATTACACAACGTTGTCTTAAAATTTTAAACACAATCAAAAATTAACACATATCTGTGTTTAGAAACAACAACGTCAAAAATGGCATTTAAACCGTAGACTGTTGGTTTAATTTAACATTTTAATTTTTTCATATTCACTTACAAATATTTAAACAATACATTTGTTATACATTTTCTGAAGTGAATGACGATGGTACTATGTCTGATAAATTGTTTTTATTTATAAATTTAAAAAGCGTAAGTTTACGTCTAAAAAATTAATTATAATAATAAAAAACAAGATGTTAATAAAATTACTTAATTTATTTAAGTTCACTGTTAGAAAAATCTGTAAAATTTACATGTAATTTAACTGTAATTATTTACAAGTTCGTGTTCGTATGTAAAATTTTCAGTGAAATCCACGTAAAATAATGTATTGATTTAAAGTGAATAAGTTTACTATATGAAATGAAATATTTGCATTAGGTCTGATTGATTTAAATATGGTGTTTTAAAATGGTATAAATCAAGTTTTATAGCTAAATAAAACATTAAAGAAAAGAAAAAAATGCAAATTACGGAACGTTTCGTAAAGCAAGCGTGCGCTTTACCTGCGCATGCGCACTGGGACATAAGTTGCAGTCTTTTTCGTTCGTGTGCGTTTTGAGGTTAAGTTGTTAAAACTTTAGATTTTGCATTTAAAAGCTTTATTTATCTTTATTTATCTTTTTTTAAATAGTTTCAAAGGTTAAGGATGAACATTTTTATATTAGTTAAGATACCTGCATATTTTTTTAGGACAAAGTAGCCTTAAAAAATGTGTGTGAATCTTTAAAAGAAATTGGTGTGGAAAAAATAGCTGACCATAAATTTGTAGAAGCAAAAGGTCTTGTTCCCCCACTTACCTTGGTTTAAGCTCAAAAACTAATGTTTGGCTTGGGAATAGGTAATGAGTTTTGTTTTTTGAATGTTTTTAGTTAACAGTTCCTAGTTATACTTCTTAATAGGCTATTTTTGGTAGATACTAAAAAGTACGATAGAAATTTATTGACCGACTTTTTTTTATTTATCAGATGAAGAAGACTCAAGTATAAGCAGTTGTGCAAGTACTGAAACTTTGCACTCAACTGGGCCTGAATCGAATCTCTTTACCAGTTCTTTAGGCTTGGCTACAAAATTTAAAATCCCCTGGGATAAAATTTAAAATCCCCTGGGATAAATTTTTTTTAAATAACAAAGAGGCCAGGTTTGGCTAATCTAAAAATAATTGCTAAATCTATAGTGTCAAAATATCCGGAATCTTTTGCTAGCAAAATTGATAACACACCTATTGGTAGTGGGGAAGCCTTACTTACGAATAGTTTAATGTATAGGGTTGATAATTTAAAAAGAAGTAGTAAAAGGATGGCTCCAACAACAGAAAGTGAAGTTAAGAAAGGAATGACCCCATCATATGGTTGTGGAAATTGGGCGCCCACAATTTTTTCAGAGAAACAGGGTGAACTACATCGCCGTCGGGTTGAAATGCAGGATGAATATAAATTATAAGGTAATGAACGAAATTATAATAAAGTAGAAGTCAGCATGTCAGTCATCTATCCATTACAACGCGCAGATATTAATGACAATAAAGCAGTCAACAGCCTTTGCCAGGAATGGCCATTTCTTATGGATGAACGCTTTCTATTTCTGCACCATTCTAAATTGACGAAAAGGGGGGGGTATTTTAAATGTGAATAATGTAATAAGGAAGGCCGTATTTGTTTACAGGTTTATTGTTATATATTATATGCATGATATTTCACCTTTTTTAATAACTCCAGCCTGCATTTTTTTTAATAAATATTAGTTTAGATTATTTTTTAGCGCAATGAAGTTATGTACCAAAAAAAAAGTTAAGGAAGTTGTTTTAAAAACTAAACTCGAATGCAAACAGCTAAAAAATCATGAGCCCAAATCGGTAAATATTTTAAGTTTCTTGGCAGCTTACTTTTATCAAAGCAAAAATAACATTTTTCGGCAATATGAGGTAACAAAAAAATTGTTATTCAGGGAATCTATGAAAAAATTAAATAGAGGATACAGGATAGAGCTAATTTAAAGTTTCGAATAATTTGTTTACAAAGTTTTTATCTATACGATGAATACTCTACGAAGGAAGATCTACATCTGTTACCTGCTTCACCTATACTGTCAATTGTTGGTAAGCTGTGTTTTAATTTTTTTTTGTATTTTCGTTTGCTCTAAATATGCTCAGTAATATTGCTATTAATTGTATATTTTTAATTTTGTTAAAATATTTGTGTTTAGGGGTATCTACTGCTTCTGCAGAAATTTTTCTTTCGATTGGGAACAGGTTCTTTTAAGGGGAAAGTTTTTACAAAGGATTATTATACTTTTTTTGTGTCTTTTACGTGTTCAACATGCAATATCCCAAAGGCACTTTAGCTACGTTTGAATTTATTCAAAGGTTTTAATCTCGTTGTTCTTGCTAAAATATTGTTATACAGTTTAAAAGTAAATTTTTTACACCTTTGAAATTTTTTGCTAGATACTTTGCTGAAATAAATGTTAAAGGAACCAAGGGAGGCAATAGAAAAAGAATGAGAAAAGAAGCCCATCCAAAGGTGGTACGTCTTGTCGCTCTTGTAAACAGAATTGTTGATGCCCAAAAGCCTGAAGACATTGAGGCTGAATGACTGTTTTAAAATTTTTTAATTTGCCGCTTGGATAGTTTTGCTGTTTTTTACTGTTTCAGGGTGTGTGTGTATGTGTAAGCAAACATTAGGTCATCTTACAGTTTAAACCTTATAACTAAAAACTTGACAAAAATGAGATTTAAAAAAAAAACAATATTCTCATCAAAAAGACCATATTTTTAAAGTTAAATATCTAAATGGCTTTTTTGGAGTTTCAAGGTTTTGTAAGTAAGGTGGCTTTTTGTTAATATAACAAACTTCCATTTCTTATCGTTTTTGCTGTGCTAGTTGGTATATGGAAGCCAAAAATCGTAACTATCTGTTTTTTACTGTGTGTGATGCTACTTTGTACTCTTATTTAAAGTGAAGTGTTTGGTGAGCGAAGCATTAACATATATACTTTTTTTTGCGATACAGGGTTGTATGTTGTAGGTTTTTAAATGTCTGTAAGGAATTTTTCTGTAACTTGTTTTTTTGCGGCCAAAATTTCACCAATAATCCTGCTCTTCTCAAACATTTAAAATGTCACATGCGTAATGGTGTTAAAGTAAGATGTCCTGTGGATGGATGTACAAAATATTATAAAATAGTATCTTCTTTTTCATCGCACATTGCCAGATGTCACTATTTTCTTGCCAAAGAAACTGTTGAATCAGAAGATTGGTGCCAAACTAATTCTAGTTACAATGCTATTATGCAATTCGAAGAAAAAACATTTTTTTTTAAAACTTCACCAGAAAAAAATATTGATTTACCTTCAGAAATTATCAAACAATAAGCCTTGTTTTATTTTGAACTTCAACAACTATTTTTATTACCTGCAAGTACCGTTCAGAAAATTATGGAAAAACTTAAAATATTAATGTCACAGAATTTGTCTTTCACTCAATCATCTATTGCAAAAGTTTTGTCCCAGTTTGGTGTAAGTCAAGAAATAATTAAAACTGTTAAAGAAAACATTATTCAAAATGATATGTTTTTGAATATCCACAGTTCTGGACCTCTTCGAACACCTTATTCTAGGAAACGTTATTTTAAAAGTAATTTTACTTACGTTAAAATCAACTAAATTTCCAACACAGTTTGTTACTTTTGAATATGTTTCAATTTAAAATCTTTCTGTCAAGATAAAACGATACTCCATCAAATAAAACAAAGTCGAACAATCACACTCACTCATTTGAATGATATCCAGGATGGATTAGCCTATAAAAGTAATCCCCTTTTAAATGGTGAAACCCGAAGACTTAAACTTATCTTGTATTAAGATAAATTTCAAGTAGTAAATCCTCTTGGGTCGGCCAAACGTAAACACAAAATATTAGGTGAATACTTTACTCTTGCCAATTTATTTCCACGCAATTGTTCTAAAGTACTTCCACTGCTATTAATTATATTATATAAAGTACAATATGTAAAAAGTGAAACTTACACAGACGTTTTCAAACCATTAGTGAATAATTTAAAAAACTGTTGGAAACTAAGGGAATTGATGTGGGATTTTGTATCTATAACTGGAGCCAGCTTGGGAAGTCACTAGTTGGGTGGATTTTCTACAAACTTTAGTTCATCAAAATTTATGTGCAGATATTGCTTGTTGGAACGCTCAGACTATTTAAGTAATTTTTTACACATTGGTACCATGCGAACTATATTATCTTACAATAATTCTGTGAACTTAATGGGTAAAGAACTCTCTACTCCTGGAGAAAACACTAACGGAATAAAATTTGATTGTATTTTTAATGAGTTACAATATTTCCATGTGTGTTCTCCTGGCTTGCCTCTATGTTTGGCTCACGACCTTTTAGAAGGTGTTATTGCATATGACACGATTCTTTATTTTTAAAGTACTTTGTTTGGTTTAAATGGTTTACTTTTGAATTTTTAAAGGAAAGTATTTTCAATTTTTGTTTTAAAGGAACTGATAGTTTGGCAAAACCACCCTTTCTTAACAAAAGTCAAACAAAATTGCCTGGTAATGCTTCGCAAATATGGTGTTCTTTGCGTGATGTGGATTGTGAAGTATGACAATTGGTGTTAAAGTTAAAATTACTTTTCAACTATACTTCAGCTCATTCTGAGACTATGTTAAATGTTTCCATAAGATTACTTGTATGAAAGATCAAAAGTTTTTTCCATAGTTTCACTGTGACCAAAACATCATTATTTTGCTCACTATCCATGGCTTTTGTTGCAATTTGGGCCTCTTGTTCGTAGTTCAACATTTCGATTTGAAAGCAAACACTCCTACTTTAAACGAGTTCTCCGCAACACTAAAAATTTTATTAACGTAACCCATACTTTAGCACATAATCATCAGCTTTTATAATCTTATTTATCTGAAAAAGGTCTGTTTGATGGTGATTTACAAATTTCCTCTTCTAAACAAGCAATTTTTTCTAATTGTGTTGTTGATGCTATTGTTAATCATAATTTTGATTTTAACAAATGTGTTGCTGTTAACTTTGCTTGTTTTAAGAATACGAAGTACAAATTTAATCGGAAGAAATTATAACATCATCCTGAAATGTCGAACAATAGTAACTGTTGCGTCACAATGGTAACTGATTCGTGATAATGTCGATTATTTCGTTACAAAATTTTTTAAGCGCCAAACTGAGGTCGAACAATAGTTAGCTGTTGCGTAACACTTGTAACTGTTTTGTAAACAAGAAAATGTTACGTAACAATGAAAATCGATGAAATTTTACTACGGAATTTGCGTAAAAAAAATAGCGTGTTTTGATAAAACTGAAAGCTTTTAGACCCTTTAATAGCTAGATTTAACTGTTGAACAAGTTAAAAATTCGTTTTTATTCCGAAGTAGCGGTATAACTTTAGTTTAATACTGAGCTCCATTAGTTGGTATTTTGTCATCAACCACAAAAAATGTTTTTGGTAGAATTTTTAACAACAACAAGAGTATAAGTCATGGGGTAAATTTAAGGGGGTGGAAGGGGGCGGCAGCTTGGTGTAGTGGTAAGAACACTTGCTACACCACACAAGAGGTCGTGGGTTCAATCCCCACTAAGCTCATGCTGTAGCGCCCTTGAGTAAGGCGCTATAAACGGTACGAACTCCTGCTGGGCCAGCACTAAATCAGCAGCGTAATTATCGGGCAATTATAATCTATAATATCCCAAACTGCCACAGGTAACTCGAGACTGGGTCGAAGTAACTGATGTTACTCTATGTTTAAGTCGCGCATTCGACTTTCCCACATCGAGCATAAAGATATATACAAAAAAAAAAAAAATTTTTTTGAGTATTTTTTTTATCTAAAAACTGGTTTAAACCGGTTTGAAATCGCTATAGCGAATCAAAACAGCGAACGACAATTTTTGTTGACTTTTGCTGTAACCAAGGACGCTTTGTTTACTTTTTTTGCGCGAGATTCAAGTAGTCCTTATTATTTGGGCTAAACTTAATTTTTTTAAATAAAAGCAATTTTTACAACTAAGCATATGTTTTTTAGCAAAACCTAGTCAAATTTGTTACAATAAAACCTAAATTTAAACGAATTTAATCGGCTTAAAACCGCATTATCTAATTAATTTTTCAAGTTCTAATTTAGTTCTGCGCTTCTGAAATGTTACTAATTTTTAACATTACCGAGCACTAATTAAAATAAATTTAGGTACATTTATTAACAAAATTTATTTATAAATTCATATATGTTGTTTGCTTTCTATGTACCGGCTTTTTTGAATTTATACGTAATTGATTAATGGCGAGTCGGTTTAATTTAGAATTAATATAAATATCTAGTTACCTAATAAAAAATAATTGGTTTAAAAATAACATAAAACTCCAATAAATTAAAACCTTCCACAGTTTTTAGCACTTTAAATTTTACGACAATAATTTCATTCTTTTAAAATGGAAATTTTACAAACAGTTGAAACATTGACCGATGAACTTTACATTCCCAAAAAACGCCTCAGAGATATGACAAATCATTTTGGCAAAATTGCTCTCATAAATTTATATCAAATTTTACAAAGTAACTGTCATTTTAATAAAAGAAACCATGGTATTCCACCATTTTTACAACTTTTAATAACATTTACATTGCATCTCCAAACATATCGCTTCTTTAAAAAAAATCTTTGTTGACTTTCCCACCAATTTGTAACTTATGTCTTGCAAACGAGATTTTTTTTCAGATTGCAGGCTTTTTAAATGTTGTTGGAGCTATCGATGGCACTCATATCCCAATTGTTTCTCCAGGTGGCATTTCATCAGAAATTTTTGAAACCGAAGAGGATTTTTTTTCCATAAATGTTCAGGCAATTTGCAATGCCAATAGAAGTATTACAAACATTGTAGTTCGTTGGCCGGGATCTACCCACGATACTCGTATCTTCGACAATTCCCTCATTTATGACAGGTTTGAGGATGGTCTTGTTTCTGGATTGTTGCTTGGAGATAATGGGTATGGCTGCAAAAGCTATCTTATGACACCACGTTTGAATCCAATAACACTATCACAAAAAAAAGTATAATAAGGCCCACATTAAAACCAGAAGTAGAATCGAGCAATTCTTTGGTATTTTAAAGCAGCGATTCCGGTGCCTTAAAATAGGGTTAAGAACAAGACGTGAGTAGTCACTGATTATTATTGTTGCTGTAATTTGTCTTCACAATTATGCCATCAACACAGTCCAAGCTGAAGACATTGATAGTCAAGAGGAAATCTTAGGTTGCTGGTGCAGCTGCAAGACAACATCTTATTAATAATTATTTTAGTTAAATTTGGATATATTCTGTAATATTTTTTTACAATGTTTATTTTTTATGCTATTTTTTTGGTTTTATTGTTATTTGTAGCTTAAACACTGTCCTATATTTCAGTTTTTATCTTAAATATATTTTAGGTATATATATATAAAATAAAATTTTCACTAAAACAACAAAATGTAAAAAAAAAATCGCTCACAAATTTATAATTCCTTTGAGATCTTCTCAAAGAATTGATCAAAAATTTTCCAATTATAACAGACAAATTCAGTTACCGGAAAAAAAAATGCATGGATTGAAATTGAAAAAAAGTTCAACAGTTCAAGCAATAAATGCATTAGAACAACAGAAAACTTGCAAAATTTATGGAAAAATATTTAAAAAAAAACAAAACTATGGACGCAAAATTTAAACAAGACTCCAGAAAAACAGGAGGTGGTCCACCACCAACTCCACTAAGTCCATTTACTGAAAAAGTAATTGGTAAGTAATAACAATTAAACAACTTTTCAGTAGTTACTTAACAAAAATTATATATATTTTAATTTTAGAGTTAATTCCGAATGAAATTCGATGTCTTGAAAATGACTTCGACGACGATGCAATTTTGCCGGTTCTTGATCTTAACTACAGTACAAGTGATGATCAAATTGTTAGTCAAATCAATAAAAATGGTGAAATTTCATTAATACTTGAAGCAGGTATATACCAGAGAAAAAAGATTTTGTTTAATAGAAAAAAGCCTAGTGCTGTAACTAAATAATGTCCAGTATCTGTAACAGTATGAAAGAAAGTTAATGTAAATGTTAACAAGCTGGTAAACTTAATTTTGGACTGTAGTGATAAAAAAGAAAAATCAAAAAAAAAACAATATTTGGGAAGAGGATCGATTAAAATTATTAAAAATGGACTTGGAAAATAAAAAAGAAATTAATGAGTTAACAATTCAGCAGTTAAAAAAAGATGAGGAAAGAAAAATAAAAGAGGCAAGAAAAGTAAAAGAACACAACATCATTACGAAATATTATACCTTGAAAATAGAAAAATTACAGGCTACTAAATAATTTAAAATTCGTTATCAAAGACAGTTAAAAGTTATTTTTATACCTCATATATATATTATTTTTTATTGAGTTTTTCTTTCTTTATAATACATTTATTTTAAATACAAAAGTTACTGTTTACAAATCCATATTTTATTAAGTTACTATTTGTATTTTTATGTTCATGGGTCTGTATTTATTTTTTTAACACAACCTAATCCATTAGCTAAAAGGTGTATTAGAACAGAGTTAAAAAAAATTGCTTTTTACCTAAGATAACAGTGCAGACTGTAATATCAACTAATTCCTATTACCTTTCCGCAATCGACACTAATAGAGATCCTAATATTTTTTAGTAAGTGTTGTTGCATCATCCAACTCTTTTTGCACTAAAAAACTAATTAGGTAAACAAGAAAAACATAAAAAACCTTTTAGGTAACATAATTGCATTAGTTGTACAGACAAATAAAAGTGATAAAATAGGCTTGCTTACCTACAGTTTTAGCTTCATCTGAGCCCTGACATTTAAAATATTGAATTTGTATTTTTCTGTGGAGAAAGTAAATTCTATTAACTGATGTACAAGCTATAAATTTTTTTTTATCATAGATCATGTTTTTGTTAAAGATTAGACCACTTTCTACATTGCTTGGTGAACAATATCTGTACCTACTAAAACAGTCGATCAAAATAGCTTTATCTTAAGGCTATCTTAGTTTTCTTGTCAAAATTCACTACTGTAACAACTTGGTTGACCGCCATAATATAATTCAATAAAACCCTTTTACAAACACATTAAATATATTTTTAAAGTAACGTTTTTTTTACACTTTAGCCTATAAACAACACGTTTTTATTTGGCAAAACAAAATACAACGTGCACAAATATAATGTGCGCACTACAGTGATCGCAAAAAATTAATAAACCGTATAAAACTATAGAAAATACCCGACAACGCTTATTATTGTGATGTGCTCGAATTTTTAAATGTAGTTACTTTGGAAGTCTTTGGTACTAATAAAAAATAAATTTACGTTATATTTTATTTGCATTTTAACCAATTAAAAAAATAAGCACAAAAGTTTGTTCAATTTTTTTAGAGATTTTTTAGTATTTTTCAATCTTGTTGACTATATGGGTAATTTTAATTTCCGTATATTTTCTTAAATAAAAATTGAAACAACAATCGTTAACGTTTAGGTGGAAATATGCTAAAAGTTCTAATTGTATTTAATCCTTAACTCTTTATTAGGACAAGACGATCTCCCTAATTTAGTAAAAACCTAGGTACTCCGATTTAACATCTCACTGCAAAACCAATTTAGCTAACCCTGTTATCTATATTAATACACAAAGTGGGTACGTTACTTTAATTAATTTCCGTATATTTTCTTACATAAAAATTGAAACAACAATCGTTAACGTTTAGGTGGAAATATGCTAAAAGTTCTAATTGTATTTAATCCTTAACTCTTTATTAGGACAAGACGATCTCCCTAATTTAGTAAAAACCTAGGTACTCCGATTTAACATCTCACTGTAAAACCAATTTAGCTAACCCTGTTATCTATATTAATACACAAAGTGGGTACGTTACTTTAATCACTCAAGAACTGAAAACGCTAATTACAATAAAAACATAGGAACCATATAATAGTATGTATAAAAGCAATACAACTGCACCTTATCACACCTAAGTCAGAACTAACTTATTCAGCCAATTAGGTATACTTAGGGCACAAAACCAACTAAAAGGTGTTAAGAGTTACCGACGCATGACAAAACATTTATGTTACACAAAAGGGAAAAGGAACAATTAAATACTATTAAAGACACGACGACAACAAAATCAGAAATTTTGCGTTATAGAACAATTCCAATCCAAAAACAAACTATTCAAGTGTAAGTGTTTTATAATTAACTAATACAATTAACTAAATTATTCTATTTGAATAAGGTCAATGAGAGCTGATTAGGAAATTTATTTAACCTAGTAGAAATATTATAACGGACTAATAAACACTCTTTAGCTATAGACTTTCGTAATAAACGATTAACTCATACTCTTTAACTCTTCACTTTCCAACTCAGGGCGAAAAGCCCTTACTGGTCAGGAACGAGTTAAAGCTGTACCGAACCCAGACAAATAGAATGACTTTTGAGTATTTGGTGTTAACCTTTGGTTCATGTAACAGTGCTGCTTCTTTTGCAAAATTTATGTTTCATGTATTAAAAATGTGTTCGTGTGTGTGTATGGACGACATACTGATTATCCCAGTTCTAGGACCTAGTTTAACCGTGTATTCTACGAGGTACTACTTTATTACGTTTAGAACCATATTACAGAGGCGAGAACCAACCACTAGATGACCCAGCTCAAAATGAGGAGACATCTCTTTAAGCAAAGGGAGGATTGATTATGATTTTATATTTTGTGTCGTAAAACGTCTACCAGATTTTCAATGCAGAAAATAATGTAATAATGTTGCCTTTGATATAATAATTGTAATGTATACTTACGTCCCTTTGCCATTGTTAATTTTATGTCAGTTTATGTTTAACTGTTTCAATATAATAACGACAAATTCATAATTTACTTTTTCTGATCCTTGAACTGTTTTGCAGTAACCTCAATTCTCTTCTAGACTTGATGCTGCTTCACACCGAACGACGAGAAAACCGTATGACCTGTTGGCGGCCTTGGACAATAAAATATAGCGTTGGCCACTGGGGTACCAAAAACAGAACAGTATTAACCAGAATCAACTGATATCGATTCAACAAACAAAAAAATACGTAAGAAACTCCCTTTCACAGGCGCAATAATAACTTTCGTTCAGCGAACCGAAATAGTGCAAACTCGCTACCATCCCGTGCGGTTTAAACGCCGTACAAAAGACTTATGAATATGAAAAAACTCATAGAGACTGTATTTATGTATATTTAAATATATACAGGTTATTAAGGGTACAAACAAATTAACCCCTTTATTCAAGGACAAGTCTAACGCCCATAAGGCAGTTGGACGCTCTAAATTTAATCGTTATTATATTGAACATGGTCCAATTGTGTATTTTTCGCGTGTCCTTGTAAACATTGTCGCTATTTGTTATGTAGAGCCAGTGGAAGCTGTGCCTAATTTCCTGTTCAGTCGTACTGATTATTCAATAATTTCATAGAATAAGGGTTAATAGTGTAACCCTTTTGATGTAAAAATGTGGATTGACAGTTGTCCGTTTTTGTGTTTTTCCTGCGCGATTTTATTTTCTGACAGTTAGTATATAAAGGATGTAGTCGATATACGGAAGACGTTTTTTTTGTGTGTAATGTACTCGTAATTATGTTTATCGCTATGTATGTAAACTAGAAACCAGATATTGTAGTGTGTACGTGTAATACCGTTTTGGTATATGTGTAATGTAACTTTCGGAATAATTATGTGATGAACGTGCTTGATTAATAAATAGATGTTGTTTGTAGATTCGGTTTGCTAATTTTGACCATTTCAAACGGGTCTTAAACCCTGTTTTAGACATTAGAGAATTATACTTTATTGCATTTATATTTGAATAAGAGCACCCTTAGGAGTCGATACTTTTTATGATTAGATTTTTCTTGACCTTATTCCCTACACCTGCATGTGTTGTAACGAACATTAGAGAAAGATTTCCTTCTGAAATTTATCGAGGATATCAAACTCAATAATACTTTTTGTTTTTATTTATTAATTTAGTAATAAACTTTTAAAAATCATCCAAAGTGTGTCATTACATATATTTATATTATTTAAATGCAATTAGAATCTTGAGTAACAGGATTCTTGTAATTCTTCTTCACTTGGTCGATGAAATGAAGCTGATAAATATGGAGGTTGGGTAAATGATGTGGTCCAACGGTATCGTAATAGTTCAAGTTCTTGTCTTAATGTATCTGTCAGCAATTGCAAAAGAATGTTTAAGTAGCCATAAGTTGCAGAAACTTTAACATGTCTTAAAGTATACCCTCCAGTTTTATGTTTTATTTTAGGAAAATATATTTGTCTTGATTAATTTTCCATCTTTGTCTGTTTTTAAACCTCTTTCGCTATTTTCATTATAATGTATAGCCGCTAAAAAATATCTGCAGAGTAAACCTTTGTATAAAAAACTTTTTGATTTGGGCACAAATTAGAGAAGCAAACCGTGATAGACTTCCAAATTTGATGTTTGATGTAGAGTGCTAAGTTTACTAACATCAATAATGTGTCGCTTTGAAAGAGCTATCCTCTCCAAATTTGTATAGGCAGCAGAGTCTGCTTTTAGCCATTTTTTTCGCTATGTTTCATCTGCAGAAAGAGGTTCATGCAAACACTTTGGAAATAAGGGGTGATGGCCATCATGGATGTTAACAATCAGACATTGCAGTAAATGCAAACATTAATAATCCAAATGGCATACTTCTGGTAACAAAAACGCACACCAGGCTTGTTTATATAAATCTATACTAATGTTAGCCGCGCTTTTTGTTTCTAAACATTTATAGCTTGTGCGCCAGTCTTACTGATTCGGCTTTTAAATTTTCCGCCGAGTTCGCTTGTTTACATTCGCGACGCAAATTTGTACTTTCTACGTCACAGGAAAAATATGGTAACCCGGTTTTTGATGTTTATTATTTTCAATATTTTTTGAAAATTTAATTGTAAGTACCACAGACATTTTTAAAGGTTCTAAAGGCATTTTGTGATTTAGTGTCACCCATATTACAGTGCTATATACAACACTTACAAAATTGCAAAACCCACTAACATAGCCGTTTAAAATGTATTTTATTCTTTTGTTTTCATTATTAATTTAATTTATACTGACTGGGTTTGGTGACCATGCCATAACATAGTTATTATTAATATTTGTGGCATGTTTTAAATCATTAAATTGATTTTGTCATTTTTTCCCGTCGCATTATTGTAATATTTATTATATATCTTTTTATTCACTGTCATTAATGCGCGAAAAAAACAAAAAAAAACAATTAGGGGTAAAAAAAACTAGAAAATCATTACAAGTTCCAAAAAATGTTTAATTAAAAAAACAATACTGTTGTTTATGAGTAAACACAATTTTTAAAGTTTAAACAATGTGAAAGAAACAATAACATAGAAAATTTAGTGAGATAATAAAAGAAGGGTAAAAAATTAGAAGTAAACTAAAGGTCGATAACTTTAACACCCGGATAAAAATGAGTCTGTTTTCTACTGCGTTAAATTATTCGGTTTTTGGGAATTATTCGGTTGTTATGTGTTTGTTTAGTGATTAACAAATATTATGAGTAACGAGTTTCAAAGGATTTTTTAAACACCCATACTTAAAATTTTATTTAAACTTTAAATAAGTTAACATATTCGATACTTTTTAATTTAATTAATTTCTATAATTTGATTACCCATGTATCAGTTAGTTTGTATAATTATGTCTGTAGCGTGTACATTGGCAACTTTCACATGACAAACTAACTTGGATAAATTTTATGACAACATAGACATCCAGGCTTCACATCTGTTTGCCATGATGGGTGTTGGAAATGTCTTATTTTGGCTACAGTCAACATGGCATTTAAATATATGATGGCATTATCATTGTTCATGAGTAAGTTAACTATAATAAAACTATGTAGTTTATAAATATCTAGACAATTTTTAGGATAAAATTGATTTTATTTTTATTAAAACTTTATAAAATGGGTATGGAATAACTTAGTGGAAAACCACAGAAAAATCTTTCCTTCATGTGTTGTTACTGTAAAATTAATTGTAATAAACCTATTACAATCCTTTCTAAGTTCAAGACAGTTCAAAGTCATTAACCGGACACGTACAACAATTATTCTTGTTATAACGGTCGTCAACTCCAAACAACGCACTTTAAAATCGCCCTTAACGAGAACTAGCCCACGTAACCTATTGTAGTGTCAATGTAACGCCAATCTAGCTGATCTTGTAATTTAACATAAAATCACTGTTTATAGCGCTTTGCAAATTAACCCTTCTTCAAGTCTTACCGTATTACAATAAAAGTATTACTTGTTAACGTCTTGTCGTTTATAAATAAAACTTAAACAAAATACTAAACCTCATAATCATAACAAATGAAGTCGTTGAACGGAGTCAAACAGAAAAACAACCAAAATAAATATAACAATTAAAGCTTGTAACTGTACAAATGGTGACCCCGACGTAATTAAGGGTTAATAATACAGTTGTAGAGCGCTATGATTAACCTTGAATACGCAAACCTTACGAAATTTCAAACCTTCCGAATTTTGATATAAAATGCAAACCTTTTCAGTGTTATATAATTGGTTTGCCATGCGCGCACGAATAAAATATAACTAGCAACAAACAGCCTTAATCTATAACTCTTTTTTTAATAAAGCACAGCAAATAAATATTCTAACGATTGCTTAAACTATAGCGCAATAATAAAACAAACGTAAAAACCTACATTTTGTAGGAAGCGTAACAAAACAACTTTGTTTTTAGAAAAATTCGAGACAACATAAACCCACATTGCAGGCAACACAAATCTCAACAGATACTCGTATCTTTCCCAACATTGATGATGGAAACAGAAGTGGTGAACAAGGGGCAAACGCACTCCTTTAGACTTCCAAAGAGGCTACGATTTTCTGACTGCAACTATTTGTCAACTCCAAACAACGCACTCTAAAATTGCCCTTACTTAATATCTTTAGATTTTACTAAGGCTTTCGATTCCATAAACCACAAATACCTAATCGAAACACTTACCAATTTCGGCCTGCCAACTAAATTTGTTAACATCATAGAAAACTTGCACACAGACACTTTTTCAACAATATATGTCAACAAGCACCCAACCGAACCAATACCCATATTAAACGGGGTAAGGCAAGGCGACCCGCTAAGCCTACACCTCTTCACCCTAGCACTAGAGCCCTTACTACTAACAATTGAACAAAACAATAACATAGCCGGCATGCGCCTATCCGGCCAAAACCCAATAAAAACGGTCGCTTTCGCAGACGACATAACACTTACCCTGTCAACAGTTAGCTCAGTAACTGCTGCCCTAGATACCCTTCAAAAATTTTACCTTGTCTCAGGCCTTAAATTAAACCCGAACAAAACCGAAGCTCTTTCAACCGTACACACCAAAGCAGATACTTACCTCCCACAAAACATAACATGGACCTCAGAATATATAAAGCCACTCAATATACCAATCGGAAAAAATAAATACATTACAGAACACTGGAACCAACTCATAACTAAAATACAAAAACAATAACTAGAAAAAATATTTTCTACTCTAGACCATAAAGCCGTATTAACAACAACCAAATTATTGTCATTATTAAATATCACAGCCACAGTATACCCCACCCCTAAAAACATACTCGATAATTTTAAAAATATAATAATACTGTACGCATTTGGCAACACCCCAACAAATTTAACAGTCGAAACTCTGGCCCTGAAACGGGAAAACGGTGGCTATGGTTTCCCAAACCCCACACTATATACCGACCTGTTCTACCTTAAACCAATCATATCATACCTCAAATATCGATTCGAAATTAAACCCCCGACAATACAAGACCACCTGGTCGAATACAATATAGGCCTATCAATATCAAGAATCTGCCAAATTTCAGCACTTAACAACACCCCACACATAGACCAGATACCTACCACTTACCATCACTACCTGGACATTATAAATAAATACAACCTTAACACAAAACAATTACTTACTGGATCCACGCCAAAACTTTACACACTTCTAAATCAACCTAAAAACCCTAATTTAACAGCTAACACACCATGGGAAAATATACACAGCAATATATTACCAAACCACACTAAAACATTTAATTACAAACTAATATACAATATATTACCATTAAAATCTAAATTTTTACACAACACCTTTGACCACAAGTCATCTTGTGTCCTATGCAGCTCCGTCGGGTTTGAAAATTCATTTCATCTCTTTCATTCTTGCCCCCAAGTCTATCCTTTACTTACTTTTGTTAATAACTGTTTTTCTCTACTATCTGGAAAAAACTACAATATTTTTGAAAATACCGACCACATAAACCTCACTCCTCCTTCTAACTTACCAATTCTTTACCTTGATCACTATATCCTTCTTATCTCTACTTTGCATCAAAAAATATGGCAATTGCGAAACAAAATTCTACATGAAAACAAAATCTTTTCTATCAAGTCTTTTCTGTCAACTTTCCTTCTTTCACTTAAATCAAGACTATACTATGAGAGCAAAAGGTAGCACCAATTAACATCACATCGATCAGTGAGGTCGTCAAATATGTACAATATACATATCATAAACCAATTACATAATTACTGTGTTCAATATCAAAATCATATTTCTATTTAGTATAATAAAACCCCATGCACAAAAATATTTAAATAATTGTAACTGAAATATAAGAACATTTTTAAATCTATAACAAGATTATTCGTTTATTTTATTCTCGCTCAACTAATAAACTTTTTCCTTTTTTTTTCGTTTCTACTGTTACTGTTTATTTTTACGTGTATTTTGCATTATTTTTTATTAGAGTATGTTTATATGCTAATAAAACAAAAAATAAGAGAAGACGATTATCAAAAACAACTCCAGTTCTACGAACTCCTACAACTATGGGGAAGCGGGTGTGAACATGACGACCGACACCTCGTTCCGAGCCAGAAAATGGTGCTTCACCGTGGAGTCTGGCTCGGAGGGGGTGTATCAGACGCCGACAGCTTATGTCGTAGTCGGCCCGAGAGAGGGGGGATCTGCCGGTGTGAGGCCCCACAACCATGGCGTGCTTTGGAGAAAGAAGCAAGAGGGCCTCACTCCGGCAATCCGGAAGAAAACCGTAGTGGAGATGCTAAGGTCTCTTGGGATGGTGATAACCTTCAGTGGACCCGTGAAGACGCTTGAGGATTGGATAAAGTACATGTACAAATCCAATCCTCAAGCAATGCCCGACATATTTAGCAAAGAGTTAAGCAACAACAACAAGGGCAAGGGACTCAAATCCAATGAACAAACTGCCAAACGTGTAGCCGCGAAGTTCGACTCGAAACCTGCTGTAAACGCCTTCAAACAAGCCCTTTTCGCGGAGGACTTTACCTTCCCGGAAACCTTCGTGAAGAGGGCTTACGGCATGGTAACATGGGGATCCTCAAAATCCAAGATGGGGAAAGCCTTCCAAGGGATGAAATCTAAGGCAACGAACTGGACGACGAAGGATGCCACGGCGATCATCAATAACGTGATAAGCCAAGCCAAAAACATTCAAAACAATGGGGAAAAGCTCTCAAACTTCGAGCTGAAACTGTCTCTCGTTGGGGCCGCGTTAGAGATGCGCGACCCCAACGAGGACGGGATTAGGCTATCACAGCATTTTATGCTCCATGGTGCCGCTGGGAAGGGGAAGACGATGATAGGAGCCATCCTCTTCCCAACGGAATACGCGTCGACGTTAACGAACGACTCCGCCGGCGTTGGTCAGATGTCGCTTCGTTTGAAGCACAAAATGATCAAAATCGACGACGCCGGTGGGTCATTTTTCAACAACGACCAGTTAACGTCGGCCGTAAAATTTATGTACCACAATTCGTGGTCGGCCAAGGTCCACGGGGATCGACAAGATAATGCGGCAACTTGCGCATTTATCACGACCAACTGCAAGAACCCTGTGGAACGCTTGGCCGGAATGGGAGACATCGGACCTATAAAACGTAGATTCACCGAAGCAGAATGTGGCCAAGAGGCAGTACTAGAACCACCAGCCAAAAAGTACAAATTGACAACCAAAATTAGCGATGACGTGGTCTGCGAGCTTGCGAAAGAGGTAGAAGACCAACTAGAAAAAAAATAACGTATCTCAGCCAACCTAACCGAGCTCGCAGACTACGTCATGGCCTTCAATAAAAGCCTGGCGACAACAAGCGACGATGAGGAAGAAAAAGAACCAATAAAACCACAAAGTCCTAAAGGGAAAAGGCCAGTGTATGAGAGAGCTCCTCCGAAGACGAAGTCGAATTCATCGGCAAAAAAGCAAAAATTATAACCGACACCGGCACATCGTTTTCCATGGCTGATAAACTAGAGCCAGCCGGCCAAGTCGTACAAGCATTGGCTGGGTGTCCAAACCACCCAAATAGCGACGCCCAGTGCATGTGCGAAGAAGATCTAGCAGATTGGATCATACCTTCATCGATAGAGTTCGATGGAGCAGCCACCTGCCTATGAAGATGATGGCAACAAAAAAGACTTGCTGTTATACAGCCTCATTATAAACTCTTTATTTTTCTTAGTTAGTATTGTGTTAAATTTATTTGTGTTACTCGAAATAATAAAAAAATGTTAAACCAAAAATATACAAAAGAGATAATTGTGACTGACATCACTAAATAAAGTCAAAAAAAAAAGAGAAGTCAGCCAGCCAAAGGACATAACCTAACCCAACATGTCCTAAAAAGAGAGAGGAGCGGGAAAAAAGGAGCCAAAAGAAGAGAAGTGAAAAAAAAAGAAGAAAAAAAAGAGAATGACGTCATCATATATCGACTGGTTTATTGACTTGACAACTGTCTTCTTGCGGATAGCTGGAGTGAGCCCCTCTTGATTCTTCCGCCAGAGCAGACCATGGTGGTGACTGCCCACTCCAGCTATCCCGCCTTCCTGTGGTCCGACCACTATCGTACACGTAGGCGTTTGATAAACTCCTTCCGAGCCATTCGTGGTTGTGAAGCACCACTTGCGGGCTCGGAAGGAGTTGTCCGCTTCCATGTTCGCACCATTCGCCCCATATTCGTATAAGTTCACTTCGGGTGAGAGCTTTCTTGAATTCATCTTCAATTCTTGTTGTGTCTTTTTCCAGAAGTTATTGATTATATTGTCGATTAGCGAGACCTTTATATTGGCAGTTGCCATCTCCCTTTTTCTCATCGAACTAATTTAGAATCTATTCTCATTGGTTAATAAACACGCGCCTTTTTTCTTTTTTTGTGATTGGTTTATTAAAAATATAAAGTCGAACCAAAACGAACTGACTTGGCGCGTCAAAATAAATAGGAAATAAAAGGCGCGCCAAGCCAACAAAAAATTAACGGTGCCGCGCAAATTCTAATTCCACGGTTGTGATGTATGGGATACTCATAAGGTTGTCGGCTTTGCTTCCTTCACCCGTGTACTTTGCATGCATGAGGTCCTTTTTTATCGTGTCGGTGTATACATGCATCTGCGTGATCATGCCTTTACTGATTGGCTCTGTACTCTCGTTTATGTCCCACCATGGTGATGCATCTAATGGTGTTACTGTTGTGTTGGTCGAATATGCCGTTCCTGCTGCATCTAGGCCCGTTGTTTGCTTGTCTTTTTGTATCATCTTTATCGGAATATCATTGAAATCATCGCCGAGTTCGTAACGTTTAGTACTGTTGTTTGTGATTAAGGGCTCTTCGTCGCAGGCAGTGATCCAATGAGATACGTTTGTTTGGTGTCCTATATCGAATGAGCGCTTGTACATTATCGAATCCGTATCCCAGGCTACGTCTATGAATACCCTCGGTTTGATGGCTCCGTCGGCTGTTATTCGATTCATGGCTGTTATCGGCCATAATGTGATGTGCCAATTCTTCACCCTATACATATCGTAGTCCGCCATATCTGCTTTCACAGAGGATGATGTTCCGCTGATTGAGTGCCTTATTTGCGTCACTGACACTCGACACTGACTCTACTATAGTACATAAAGGGTTAGGTTATGTACTATAGTAGAGTCAGACGTGAGCGAAACGACCGGCTGGCGCGCAAAAATCTTACGGGAAATTAGTGATGCCATGCCGGTAAACAAGACAAGGGCCCATATAAAGAATGCCGCCACCGGAGAAGCGACAGAAAGTAACAGGAGAGTTAGGAGGTTGGACTATACCAGGATACCCACATTGCGGACCGTTTAATCAACCTGGCACAGCAGAATCAGAGTTAGATGCAGCCTGCAAACAACACGACGCTGAATATAATCGACTTGGTCCAGCGGCTTACTACACTCACAACTCGGCAGACGAGCAATTTATTCACAATACAGATAATATCCCTGGCGCTGTTAGCGCTTTTGCTAATACTGTCTTTCGGGCAAAACGTTTACTTGCTCCATCAGCTGCAAAAGAGGGAACGAGCCTTTCTTGGGGAGCGAAGAAACGCATCAACAAATACAAGAAGGCGAGGTACGAGCGGGACGCCCAATCAGTGGGGCTTGATTCAGACGGGTTGAGACAGTTAAGCATTTCCGAACAGTATGAAAAGAGCCATGCAAGCAGACAGTACGGAGGACGAGCCAGTCAATAAAATGGCAGCAACTGAAGACACACCGACAACGGACAAACAGTAGCAAGCACTATAAAAAATTGTATAGTCAGCAGTGCGGTTCAAACGCGTCAAATGGAAGTGGGAAACAACCACAGCAACAGTCATACGGGAAACCGATGGAGATTCTATACTCCCGGAGGACAAACCAGGCACGACATAACCGGAAATAACTCAGTAAAAACCGACATAAATGGTTACGACATGTACCGAATAAAAAATTGGAATCTAAATCTATGGCCTATTATGGCAATGAACCGGATCACAGCAGATGGGGCAATCAAACCCCGGGTATACCTCGACGTGGCATGGGACAACGACCAAATGTTGTACAAGAGGTCATTCGATATCGGGCACCAGACAATAACAACACACTGGATAACAGCCTGTGACGAGGAACCCCTAATCACAAACAGCTCAATGAAAAGATACGAAATAGGGGACGATTTTAACAACATACCACTAAAGATGATACAAAAAGACACCCATACCACGGGAATGAATGATGCAGGAACAGGATGGACAGGGAATGTTACAGTACAACCAATGGATACCACCCCGTGGTATGACGTATCAACCTTAACAAATCCTATATGCAAAGCGATGGTCACACAAATGCACGTATACACCGACACAATAAAGAAAAGACCTATTACATGCAAAACATACAGCAGCAACAACAAAAGCAGACAACCTTATGAGTATACCATACATCACAACCGTGGAATTAGAATTTGCAAGACATCGTTAAATTTTGACTTGGCGCGTTTTTTTTGTTTAAGTTTTTTACGCGCCAAGCCAGTGTTTCGTTTTGGTTCGACTGTTATCGTTTTAAACCAATAAAAAATAAAAGAAAAAAGAGGTGTGTTAATAAGCCAATAGGAATAAATTCTAAATTAGTTCGATGAGAAGAAGGGAGATGTCTGTAGCGCATATAAAGGCCGCAGATATATCACTAATCATACAAAATTTGTGGAAAAGAGATATAAACAAGACAAAGTGCGAAGATGACTACCAACAACAATTACAATTCAACGAGCTGCTCGAACTATGGGGAAGTCGGCGTCAACATGACATCGGACACCGCCTTCCGAGCCAGAAAATGGTGTTTCACTGTGGACGATGGCTCGGAGGGGGTGTTTCAGACGCCGACGACCTATGTGGTTGTAGGACCAAGAGAGGGGGGAGCTGCCGGTGTGAGGCCCCACAACCATGGCGTACTCTGGCGCAAGAAGCAAGAGGGCCTCACGCCGGCCATCCGCAAGAAGACCGTGGTGGAGCTATTAAGGTTGCTTGGCATGGTCCTCAGTTTCAGTGGTCCAGTCAAGGTGCTTGAGGATTGGATCAAATATATGTACAAGCCATGCCCGATATTCTCTCTAAAGAACTCTCCAACAACAAGGGGAAGGGCCTAAAAAGCTATGAGACAACTGCAAAACGACGAGTTGCTGCCACCTTCGACAGTAAACCTGCCGTCAACGCGTTCAAACAAGCCCTCTTCGCGGAGGACTTTACCTTTCCAGAGACCTTCGTGAAGAGGGCGTACGGCATGGTTACCTGGGGGAAGACAACATCAAAGATGGGCAAAGCCTTTGCAGGCATGAAAAGTAAGGCAACCAATTGGACGACAAAAGATGCAACAACGATCATCAACAACGTTATCAGCCAGGCGAAAAACATCCGCAACAATGGCGAAAAACTGTCCAACTTCGAACTTAAGCTATCTCTCGTTGGGGCCGCGTTAGAGATTCGCGACCCCAACGAGGATGGCATAAGATTAAGCCAACACTTCATGCTCCATGGGGCGGCCGGAAAAGGCAAAACGATGATAGGAGCCATACTCTTCCCTACGGAGTACGCTAGTACCCTGACGAACGATTCTGCCGGCGTCGGACAAATGTCATTACGACTAAAACACAAAATGATCAAAATTGACGACGCCGGAGGATCGTTCTTTAATAACGACCAACTTACATCTGCTGTTAAGTTTATGTACCATAACTCATGGTCGGCCAAGGTCCACGGGGATCGACAGGATAACGCAGCAACCTGTGCGTTTATTACAACCAACTGCAGAAACCCCGTGGAACGATTGGCCGGCATGGGTGATGTGGGACCCATCAAACGCCGCTTCACCGAGGCCGAATGGGGACAAGAGGCCGTGCTAGAGCCACCCAAAAAAAATTACAAGCTTACAACCAAAGTCAGTGACGACGTAGTCTGCGAGCTAGCGAGAGAGGTCGAAGAACAAATAGAGAAAAAAGAGAGAATCTCGGCAAATCTCACAGAGCTCGCGGACTACGTCATGGCGTTCAACAAAAGTCTCGCATCAAATAGCGATTCAGAGGAAGAAAAAGAAGACTTGCCAAAAAAACCAGCAAGTCCAAAAAGAAAACGACCAGTGTACGACGAGAGTTCTAGCGACGACGACGTTGAATTTCTGGGGAAAAAAGCAAAAGTAACAATCCAGACCGACACTGACACGACAATTTCTGTCAGCGAAAAACTAGAGCCAGCCGGCCAAGCACTACTTGGATGTCCCAAGTGCCCTGCTACAGATGCACAGTGCTTGTGTTTCGTGGATGACATAATAGACGAAAACTTAGAAGATTGGGTAATCCCTTCCTCAATAGGATTCGACGTGCCCGATGGACCGTCCACCTCCATATGAGGAAACGACAACGAACAAAGACTTGCTATTATATAGCCTTATAATTAATTCGATTTTCTTCTTAGTTGGTGTTGTTTTAAACTTGTTAATATTGCTCGAAATAATAAAAAAATGTTAACCAAAAATTAACAAAAAGAGATACTTGTGACTTGACATCACAAAATAAAACCAAAAATAAGAGAAGCCAGTCAGCCAAAGGACATAACCTAACCCAACATGTCCTAAAAAGAGGAAAAGAAGTCAAAAAAAGAAAAGAAAAAAAGAGAATGACGTCATCAAATTATGACTGGTATATTGACTCGGCTTAAAGCCGTCCAAGGGGCTCTTATTGTTTCTGCATCTGATCCGGTGCTGTTCCCCTCGAACACCATGATGCCTTTTCTTCTTCCGAATACTGTTACGTTATGGTAAATAGTTGGTAGTCTCATAACATGGGTCAATTGCCCTGGATGTGCTGCCCCCCTCCTGTATTTTTTACCGCCGCCATCTTATTGGCCGGTTCATCTTCTGTCGAGTCGGGTTCAATTGATCTTTTCATATTTGGGAATGCTTTACTGTCAGGTATTAGTAATTCTTTTAGTCCGTTACTGTCCAGCCCCAAACTTGCTGCGTCTCGTTCGAACCTCGCCTTCTTACGTTTGTTGATACTTTTTTTAGCTGCCCAAGATAGGCCCGCTTCTCTTTCTTTTGTAATTGTCGGAGCAAATAAGCGTTTTGCCCGAAAGACAGCACCAGTAAAAGCGCTAGCAATGCCAGGGATATTATTTGCACGATGAATAAATTTCTCGTCTGCACTGTTGTAATGAGTGTAAGCTCTTTGACCCAATCTGCTATATTCACTGTCGTGTTCTCTACAAGCGTCATCCAACTTACTATTAGACGAGCCAGCTGCGTTAAATGGTCCACAATGAGGATAGCCCGGTATGGTCCAACCTCCAAGTTCTCCAGTAACTTTATGCCGCTTATTCGGTGGTGGCATCTTATATATGATCGTTTTCTGTTTACCGGCCTGGCTTCACTAATTTCCCCGTAGAATTTTGGCGCGCCAGCCGGTCGTTTCGCCCACGTCTGACTCTACTATAGTACATACCTAAACCCTGTATGTACTATAGTAGAGTCAGTAAGCCCTTTTACATGGGGCGTTTAATCGCGTTCCGAAACGGGTTGCGAACGCGACTCTCTCCTATTTTCGCTGACTCACGTATTTGAGAGAATTAAACGGATTCGAAACGCGTTGCGGGAACCCGTTCGTAGAATATTTTTCGTATAACAGCTTTTATGGAAGTTATTTTAATTACTTTTTTTAATAGTTTTACGACTGCCTGCTGGGAATGCTTTGAAAATGCAGCAGTTTCCCATAAATTTCGTTTTAGTAGGCGAGAAACCGGCGATTGCCTGCTGTGGGCAGAGAATTTAAAGTAGGCTAAAGCAGTTAGGTTTCTTACAAATAAAAACTAGTTTTAAATATTTTTGTTTTAGGTTTTAGTTGACTTCTAAATAAAGTGTATTTGTAAGTATCTAGTACAAGTGCCTGTGTTTATACATAAACAGTTTTAGTGAAGCAATTAAGGAATATTACTTACCTAGCCAGCAACTTTTTAAGAAAGTTTTGTATTAAGATTTTATTAAATAAATAAAAGAAAATCTCCAACTTTTTGGAGTGCAGAATTTATTCAAAGTCTACTTGATGTAATGATTGAAAAAAATGTCCTCGGCCCTATTGATCGCAGGGGACAAAGAAATGACGTTATTTTTAAAGAAATAGTGGATGAAATAAAAAAAATACATCCCCAATTCACACTTAACAGGTATAATACTGTTTCTTAAATTTTAAAACTTTTAGAAAAAAATATTAGAATTTAGACATGTTGTATTTACCCAAATTATAATATGTAGCCCAAATTATAATTTTCGTTATTCGTTTATTTTTAGCAACGATTGCAGAGAAAAATGGAAGGGGTTAAAGCGGTTGTATTACAACAAAATAAAGGATTTAAAAAAATCCGGGGCTAGTAGCCAACCAAGAAACTGGGTCCATTTCGATAAAATGGACCAATTATTAAAATCAAGGCCTAAATCTCAGGTGTTTTTATTTGCTTTTAAATAAATGTTTCACGTTAGCCTATTCAAAATGTAATTGTAATGTTACTTTAATCTTATGTAATTCATTAGGCATTAACTTCAAAGGATGTCGTGGATGCCTTTGAACAGGCAAACGAGGATCCGCCGGAATTTTTAGATTTAACTGCTGAAGAAGTAAATCCCCAGGAAGGTAAATCATATTAAAAGTTTAATGTGTGCCTATGAGCCACAGGACTCTTCTTTTAATGTCCCACCTATTTCAATGTCGGAGCAACCTGGCACATCGACTTCTGATCGACCAATGCCTACAACTCCTGATCAAACGGGTCCTTCGAGATCCGGCTCATCAAAAAAAAGGAGTCATAAAAGAAGTGGGTGCATTTTTTTAAATACATATTTTGTGAAAAAGACATAATGAATTTTTAATTAAAAAGTTGATTTTTGTATATATATATTTTGTTTACTACTTAACATTTTGTTATTTAGTTTTACAAAGCAATTTTCACCTAAAACATTAAACTGTGTCAGTGGGTTACCATTTCTTTTTTATTTTTCAGAAATCACCAGTGAGACCGACACAGAAATAATTAAATTTTTCAAGGAGCAGGCCGAAAAAGACCGAGAAGATGCTCAAGAAAATTGCGACTTGTATGAGCAACAGTCTGAAAAAGATAGGAAAAGTTTTGAAAAAATGTTTACATATATGGGCTAAATTTTTAAAAAATAGGTTATGCAGTATGTTTTTGTGTTTGTGTGATTTTTGGTTTAGTTTTTATTTTTCTTTTATTTTTCAGTGTTTTTTAATGCAGTAGTACCTCAAGTGTTTTTATTTTAAACTACCTTGCCGAAGAATACAAATTTTTTATTTTTTTAATCTTTTTTAATAAAATTTAGTGTTCAATTGGATTATTTATTTTATTTATATATATACTTTAACGAATACTGTACTGGCGAAGTGGTAAATTTGCAGTTACATAGTTTAATAAAGCATTTCTACACCTTGTACCTTCTGAATCAAGAACTGTACAAGGCCTTGTAGCTGGCTGGACTTGAGTGGTTTGCTCACTCAAGGTTGTAATTGGTGTGTTTTGTGCTTCACATATATTGTGCAATATGCAACACGCTGATATAATTGCCTTAGGAAACTTAATGTTGGTATCAATTTTTTTCCCAATTATTCTCCACCGTGCTTTTAACCTTCCGAAGCTATTCTCCACAGCTATTCGCACCGAGCGTGAAACTGATTCGAAACGCATTTCAACGCCCATGTTAAAGGGCTTACTGTTGAGTGTCAGTGACGTCACAGAGCTAGCCGAACTTTGTGCGGCGCTCTGTGGATTTGGGAAAATTAGGTAAAAGAAATTATTGGAAGAGGCTTCTATGGTAAAATTATTAGTGTTTAAAAAGCATAAATTAGTTTGTAATAAATCAAAACATGGTTAATAAAATTTTCTTTTTTAGGATCCACGAGCAAGTGTTGCACCATGGATAGGAGCCGGTTCTCGTGTTGAACCTAAACATTTTAATACGGAACATGTTAAAGGCAGTCTATTAAACTAGCCAACTTGTCAAAAAAATAAAAACGGTGACAAGAAAACAATATCCCAAGAGGAAATTTTAAATGCTCTGCATAACTATCATTTGGTAAGTCCGTTACACATAACTTTAAATTTTCCCGAAAGTTTCTCATAATAAATATATTCCACCATTAAATTACTATAAAGATACAACATTGTATTACCAGCAACACTTTATTTGTTATTTAATTAAAATATTAACTGCAAAAACTTTAAGGAATATTTCCATAAAAATTGGTATAGATGCCTTTTTACAAGGCTTTTGAAAAGATGAACAGATATAAAAATCATGTTTTTTAGTGTAATAAGGTATAAAAAGCATGTTTTTTTAAGTAATATATTGATAAACAATATATTTTTATTATGGCATTTTTTGTGCATTTTCGTTGCCCTCCTGGCATTTGTTATTACATAAAATTCTTGTTACGTCAAGGGAGTGAACGAGATCACGTCGATGGTCTCTTATCATTTGCAAAACAACTAAAGGTTTACATTTGTTATATTGCCAGTCGGGTATGACAGAAATAAATATATACAACATGTGCATTAACTTTTGCAAATGTATGTTTATGTCAAGTATTTTAATATGATCTCGTTTGGGTAAACTAGCATTTTTTTTTCGTTAAACTTGATTAACACATATCATTTACAATAAGGTTGCCCACCACAGGAAAAAAGCGATGTTTTCCACTACAAAGGTATGCTGTACAAATAGAAAAAAGAAATATGGAACGTTGGGGGCAGTGTCGCTTGAAAATGGGAATTATTACATTCGGTTTGATAACTTCCATTTACACAAAAAAACTAATTTTTGAAATAACTTTTCAAAACCTTAAATACTGTAAAAATATTAAAATTAATACTAGCACAGCGGAACAAACCAATGCAGTAGTGGCAAAAGACAGTGTAATAACTTTTTATTATTTTAACTATTATTTGTGTACTTGCGCAATAAAATTTTAAGCCTAATTTTAGGTATTTAGCTGTATTTAAAGTAGTCAGCGTAACTCGCGTTACAGCGCGTAATTAAATGCACGCACTCCTTAGTTCGTTTTTGGCCGTTCACGTAATTCATTTTCTTTTTTAGTTCTGTACCAATTGAGCTTACTTGCGTTTTCATAATTTATTCCATTATAACCATTTCTTTCTGTATTCTATTTGAAAAAGTTGAATAAAACCTAATACAAATTGGTGACAGAATCGAGATGTCAGTCAACCCAACATTACAAGTTATTTTAAAAACATTAGTAGCTCAACAGAAGCAACAGCAAGATGCTATGGCACTGCAGCAAAAACAACAGCAAGAAGTCATCACCGCACAACAAAATCAAATTCAGACAAAATTGACATGTCATAAGCTATTTGACAAAAATGGGATCTTATATATTGGATGTCATGTTGCAAAATTTGGAATGTCATGTCAAGAAAATTCTAATAATATGTCGCAAAAAAATGAAATGTTATATGTTACAAAAATCCTAATGTCATGTCGCAAAAATTTAATTGTTATGTTCAATGATATATAATATACACTAGATGGCCAACTTGCCAAAATAAAGTGAAGCCTACCATGGAGAACGGAGATTAAGCCCAAAAAGCCATTGTCGGGTATAGAAGAACACACATTTTTTCTAGTTAAATGTCGATTTTTTTAATCAAGATTCAAAATTTTTAAATACTTTTTATTTACATACGCGTAAAAATTATTACAACATGTTGTTGTTAAAAAATTAGACAAAAATAATGGATATATTTATGGTTTTTAGTTCAGGTTTGTTAGCACCAATTCACATAAAAAAACATATTGACAACACAGCAATATGCAAAAATGAAAATTGCGAGGCTATTTTAAAGCAGGGAAGAGGTATTAATAAAGGAATGGAATGTCACCACCTCAAGGCAGTACAATTTGACAAAAATAATGGATATATTTATGGTTTTTAGTTCAGGTTTGTTAGCACCAATTCACATAAAAAAACATATTGACAACACAGCAATATGCAAAAATGAAAATTGCGAGGCTATTTTAAAGCAGGGAAGAGGTATTAATTAAGGAATGGAATGTCACCACCTCAAGGCAGTACAATTTGCCGATTTTACTGAACAACCATGTGTGTTAACCGTTCCTTACCTATGGCAGATGCAAGAACTAGGAATTATCTCTAATGAATCGGCAAAATCATTGCTGGCCTTAAAGACTGAGGCAGAAGTTAGTAAAACCCCACTTGTAGTAAAGGCAGATTTTGCTGGTTTAGGTTACTTCAGTCGCTATACCTATTATTCAGTTTTCTGCAAAGTTAAAAGATATTACTCGAAGTTGGGCAGAGTTCGTGTGACTTTTGATACTGAAAACTTATTTTGGTCTTGTTCTTGTCCCAATTCAAGTCAGTTTAGATCATGCTGTCATATTTTTTGTCCAAGTGGTTCAACTTTGAAATAGAAAAAAATGATTTGGTTTGCTGCAGTTATTGACTAGAAGTTAGATATTTTTAAAGTTTTAAGCCTCGCAGTAACTTAGTGGATTGTAAGAAAAACTAGTACAGTTGTTTAATTTTATTTTCAAATGGTTTATAGTAATAAATAGGTGTTGTTATATTAACAACACTAAATATATACAATAGAAAAAAGAGCAGTGTAAGTATGAATGATGCGAAAGAAATGGAGTACTTAATAAAAGGAAAGTAAATTTCAAAAAATGTGCGAATTGTTACAGAAAATCCTCCAGAACATTTGTTCCAACAGAACAAAATTGCCCGTCGTGTAAAGGAGAACTAAATGTGGGTTTTAAAAAGCAGGCAACTGTATCAGTTAACAAAATATGGAGCGGTAAATAGTAATTTAAATTGTTAATAAATTATAAAGCTTATCATTCTAAAGGAAAATAATTTTTTTTAGTTACTTGGACTTAAATTTCCATAGCATCATTTTTAATTTAGGAATTTCTGCTTCGTTAAAGTATGTTCATTGTGTAAATTTAAAGTCCGGTTTCAAGAACATAATTCTGGTTTTCATAATTATAATAATGCTATTTTTCTTACAAATGAACTTTGTTTGTATTTGATCAAGGGACTGCACGTACTCAGTTTAATGTGCCAAAGATGCACTTTACCATTAAAAAAGTTAATTGTTATTTTAATTTATATTTATTATTTTTTAAATCAAGCAACATGTTGATACGGAAAGACATTTGAAAATTATCTTTCAACAAAAAATACCCATATCAGATATAAGAAATGGACGGTGGCACTTTTGTGCCCTACAAAACATTAATTATAACTTTTCATGTTTGAAATGTGGTTTTCATCCTAAAATTTTAATTGGAGATGGGAATTGGTCAAATTGCTGTAAAAGACCATCTAAATAATAATTTTAATGTAAAAAAAACTTAATAATTAGGTAATTATCGTTTAGTTAAACTAAATGTTCAAACTATTTTATCTGGGTAATAGCAAATTAATCCTTTAGCTGATGCTATTGATGAGGTTGAAAATGTGCCTTCTCCATTAACAATTGGGAGGCTTGAATGGAATGCACAAGTGAAATAATTGGTCGTGGTTTAACTTATACCACAGCTGTACACAAATTTATGTAAATATCTTACAAAGCAGTTACATAATAAAGCTGGGTTTTTGTATGACAATGTCTTAAATAGACCTTTAATCCCCTTTTTACCTTAGGAATTGTTGCAAATCCGTGGAAATTGGCTACAAGACCATAGCTCCATGGATTGGAGATTCTTGCCGGATATCTGACGAGGTGCCTAGCACAGAACATAAAAAGGGAAAGGTACTAAATTGTTCTAAGTCTCTTACAAATGGAGAAGGTAATGAAATTTCTCAGAAAGAAATTTTGGTAGCGCTTCACAAAATAAGAGGTTTATTTGTATGTTAATAAATATAATTTCTGCAATTTTTTTTATATATAATCTTGAGGAGGAATAATTCACTTTCGCTGCCAACATGGAATTTGTTATTACATAAAAACTTTATTAAGGCATGAAAGTGCAAGGGACTACATTGATGGGATTTTGGGTCTTAAGCAGAGGCCTATAGTATTTATTTCAAATACTATTTAATTCTTGCTTTTTTTGTTGGTGAAAACAGAGTCAAATCCTGTTTTTTGAAATTTTTTTTACAATGCAAACTAATCCTACAGTACCTTAAAATAACAGTTATTACAAAAACACTAATTAACATTAACAACACAATAAAGTATTTGTAACAATATTTACAAAATCAATTATTTAAGACAAAAAATCATCACGAAAGAGCTTTAAGAAACTTCCTTTTATGTAGAGCAAGTGGCCTTCTAAGTCCCGACTCAAACAAGGTGAGGTCCTAATAACGTTGAGTATACGGCTTCCTTTTGCTTTTAAGCTGTGAGGTAGCGCTTTTAAAATTTTGCTTTCAAAATCCAGACCCTGTTTAGGAATCGATTCTATTTTGATCGGTGCTTCGGATTGCTCCTTAAAAGTCAAATACTGTTGAAGTCTTTGGTTATAGGCAAGTACTTTTTATTGTACACTCAAAAAATTCCAACATAGCTAAAAAAGAAACTTTGCGACCGCATCATCTTTTTAATTTTATGTTTAACCTAGCGTTATACCAACACTAGTAATATTGACGAGTTATTTATTTAATTTAAAAATTATGTTTTAGTCATATAAAACGATTTTCAGAAGTGAGATTCCAACCCATGCCTCCATTCGGAGACCAGAAGATTTTATCTAGAGTCTGGCGCCTTAGACCACTTGGCCATCCTGACACATTTTTATTACAGTTATATTAATTAAAATTTACAGAAAATATTGCAGTAAATGGCTATTTCCGTTCAACCAGGGGCGGCATTACAAAACTTGTTAAATTAATGATACGTGTGGCAAATTTATTAAATAGAAATATTTTTATTTAACAAATATAAACACTGAATTGAAAATATTACTAAATTTATTTTTAAATGCGTCGGGATCGTTTAGAAGAACAAATTTGCTTAGTCTGATTTTAAATCCAACATCACATCATCACGCGAACATAAATCTACTAGAATATATAATTATACCGGGAAAACAAATTTAAAGTTTCATTGTAAAGAGTTAAAAGCATTTGAGGCACCTAATAGAATTGAAAAAAATACGTTAAAGCTTGCCAGCAAATTAATAGCAATTTCATTAAAAATCATAAAAAAAGTAAGGTGAACTCGTGCAAACTTATCCAAAATAAGCTACTTTTGGTGTTTTTTAGATTTTGGTGTTGTGTTTTCATTAGGATATTTTTCGAATTCGTCTGGTTTACAAGTGTTGAACAGAAGTCGAACCCGAAACTAGTGTTTGGAAGGAAACAATACTAACTGTTACACCATCGACGCAAACAAACACAGTTAAATAAGTGACGCTCTTTTATGTAACGTAAACAAAATCCACACAAATATTTATTACAATTAAACTAGTAATAATGTGGTATTGTTTATAATAAAAGATTACGCGATCACATGGTTAAATTCAAAAATGTCAGTAAATTTTTGCAGGACCAAGTATTTTTAGCTTACAATAATATTGTTATACTTTAAATATTCTGACTTTTGTTTTATCTTAAAATACAGTAGGAATTTGTTTGCTACTTGTTAAGTAAGTTGTATTTAGGTAGTGTGTTAGTCAATATTGTGTATATACACGTTATAAATGTGATTGCAATTTCTTGGGCAAAACTGGGGTTTCAAGTAACTAAAAATGACACTAGAGCTATAAATACATTTTAAAGTCAAGCTAGTGACAACTATTAATAAATGGACACGCTAGTAAGTTAGGAGATAAGAAAACAATAGACGTTATCTATAAAAGGAGGACACAGTTATAAAAGATTTGTTTTAAAACGTTTTAAAGTCGGAATTACAAAAAAAGCTAACCAACTCGAGATTGAGCTTTTAATTGAGCAACCAACCCGGGATTTAGTTCAAGAAGTTTTTGAGGAAACCGCAAACGTTTTGATTTTCATTCTAACAAAAAGTAAGCATAAATAAAAAAAGGGTTATGGCGCAAAAACTTAAAAAGAATGGTTATAATACTGAAGATAAACGAATAAAGAAATACATGAAAAAAAATAGCCAACCTTTATTAAACCTACTGAAAATGAAAAAAAGTTATGTACTTTAAATTGTTAAAGTAAGAAGAAAACCAGTAAAAGGTACCAGTAGCTTTCTTTTATAATATTTTTTCACTGAATTGAAAAATATTCTCAGTTATCTAAAATGGTACGAAGAAGAAACCCCGGGCTTATGTAACGATCTTTTGTTAAACTCCTTTTAAAACAAAAATTAGCACTAAAACTTTCCTGGTCGGAGATCGGAAAGAAAAGACAGCCTAACAAGAAACTAGCATTTAAAACACACAAGCTTTATATGCTTTTAACAACAGTGAAATGTTTAGATGTAATAATACTGAAAGCATATAATTTAGTGGAAGAAGCAATAATTTTCGTCGATAATTTTATGTTCGAGAATTTCGCGGCGGATAATCTAGCTAGGGAATTGTAGATATGCTTTTTTGGTTTAACTGGTTGGGGTGGCGGTCAAGAAAAGCGTAGAAATAAAAGTCATTGGGATAGCTATAGTGATGATAGTGTTAACATAATTCCATGTGGACGCATTGACAATATTGGCGATGACTCGTTAAAAATTTAGGTGTTTATGTGTAGCTTTGTTCAAAAATAGCCTAATCAGGTTAGAAAAAGCATCAATTAAACCCATTTATTGTTTTAATCGTTCTAGTTTATTTAGCATTTTTGCCAGGGTTTGTTTAATTAAAAAAAACACCAAAAACCAGGCACGCTTTAATAATTATGTGCTTGGTTACATAATTAAAGTTAATAATTGTGTAGCTTATCTGACACATATACCAAATAAATTTACTTCACAATTAATTTGTATTTTAAAAATAATTAAACACAATGATTTGTTAATTTTTTCCCTTTTTTTAAGAAAATTTGTTGCGTTAATAAAAATAATTTTACTCAGTCTTGCTTGAGTCGGTAGCATAAACATTGGCAAGCGGCCTTTTTTGTTTTATCCAAGACAATAAAATTTTTTTTAATAAAAAAGTTAACTACTTAAACGTGTGTAAGCTATTAGTGTAAACGTGACTCGTGGGACATTATGGCTAAAACAATTTTAATTCCAATTTTATTTTACTTCATAAATAAACACCTTGCAAGTTATAATTATCACTATCTCGAATTCAATAAAAAGCAGTATGGTTAAAAGTACAATTCTTTCAATAATTGTAACCCAATTTCCCATTGCACAGCTTTTTTAAAATAACTTTTTATGTCACTAACAAAGCTGATATGTGTAAGCCAGTGGTTCCCAAACTGTGGTAAGCGAGAGTTTTTCAGGTGGTACGCGACCAACTTCAGCTTAATTTTAAATTTGCGAAAACTTATAACTTTTAAAACTTTCAGTTTGAGTAATTTGCAATATTGCGTTTTAGTTCCCTTTAATTTTAGATTTCGCACGTTTATGAAGTAACACTTATCTTGTTCACGATAATTAACCGCCAAATGTCGGCTAGTTTAAAATGTATGTAGTAATAAACTGATAGCAGCAGTGGAGTAGTGTCGTATGTTTAATGATATGATATTGGAAATGATATTGGAAATATGTCTAAACGAATGAATGTCTAAATGTCTAAACGAATGTCTAAATGATATTGGAAATATGTCTAAACGAAAGTACAGTCCAGCTTACATGAAGTACGGGTTCATAGCTATTGAATACAATGAAGAATCCCTGCCTATTTCCGCAATAACAAACTGGGTCCCGACTTCGGCCACACTCATTGGCATGAGAGTAAGTTAAGCATAATCATACCACAAAACTTGTGATTTCTAGTTTAAAAGTAAGCCTACCCAATTAATTGGTTTAATAAAGTTTACATTTATACTATAAATTCATTTACTTAGCTAAATCAGCTGCTTTCTCTGTTTTGCGTGTGCTTGCTATTCCAAAGTTGTCTGTACTATTCGACCAGCCATCTATGTTATTTAGTTTTAAACAACTGTCATTGTTTTTATCGGGACACAAGTAATAGATAATTTTTTCAAATGGCCTTTCCAGTTATATACTTTAACAAAGTAAATTTTGTATCGCTGCCTGGAATGTTGTTACTATTGTTCCATCTGGGTACAGTAGGTTTTACACTATATGGAAAAAATGTTAATCGTATGCACTTCTATTTTTATTGCTTCCCTTTGTACAGCCCTTAGTTACTTTTAAGGGTGAAACAGAACTACGTACAATTTGTAAGTTGTTATTTATTATCCGAATGCCAATAGTTACTTCTTTATCTAACTTTATAAACTTTTTTTGTTTGAAAAGACAGAGTATGTCGCTTTGACTTTTGATTTATAGTAATCATTAAAAGTCATTGGGCGTTTGTTAATTTAACTATTATGAAAAGTGGCGGCTCGTCTATGGGGCTAACGGGGATAAAACCACCAACTTTTTAACACACTTTCTTAAAATTGAATATTATTTTTGGTAAATAATCAATTTTTTCCAAAGTTTTAGATTTTTTTTCGCTAAAATTAATAAAAATATTAAATTTAAAATTTAAAAAAATTCTATTTTTTTTTCAATTTTTGAAAACTTGTTTTCGGTTTACGTATGATTATTTTCGGGTTTTGTTACGTATATTTTCAGCTTTTTAAAATATAATTTTTGTTTCTTTAAAACTTATTTGTGGTTTTTGTGACATATATTTTCGGTTTACTTTAAAACTTATTTAAGGTTTTATAACTTATATTTTCGGTTTTGAAAAAATATTATCGGTTTTTTTATTTTTTTTTGTTTTTTTTATTTATTTTTTTTTAATTTTTTTTTTTTTATATTTTTTACGTTATCACGGACAGCGAAAAGGAGAATATTTGACATCGATCAGAACGGTATTAAATCATTCAAGCATTAAACTCGCACTGATTTATTATTTTATAAATAAACTAAAAATGATATTTAGCTAGAGTTAAATCTTTACTTTAAATAGCAACAAACAGACTAAAAATACCGACAACATATTAAAATTTTTCTATTAATAAGTAATTAATGATAATTAAATGTCGTAAATAGGAGTTTTGCGACACATTAGGATAATAACAAACATACTAAAAATTTTTAATTTTAAAGACCAGATGTTATTGTCTATCAAAATTCGGTCAAATAAAAACATAAACAAATAGATTTATTTGGTAAATAAATTATGGTTCGAAATTATTTATTTATTTTCAATATAAATTTTTCTAAATAAAAAAAAATATGCATAAACATTAACTAAGAATATTACATACCTTTTATTTTTAATAAACAAACAACCATTATAAATAGTATACAAACAAAAATTAATATTTTAACCCAGTTTTAAGTTGGTAATTCTAAAACATACAATTGACTAAAATTTGAAAAATTAATAACAACCTTTAAATTTTAACACCTATTAATTATAGTAATCAGTGATATACACATAACGTATATAGGATGTTTGCGATACATTGGGATTATAACAAACATACTAAAAATTTAGAATTTTTAATTTTAAAAAACATAAGTTATCGACTTTTAAAGTTCGGTCAAAAAAGAATAAAAAACAAATTAGATTTATTTAATAAATAAAATACGGTTAGAAATCATTTAATTATTTTTAAATTAATCTATATTATTAAATAAATTGATGCATAAACATTACTTAATTATAAATGTTAACTAAATTAATTAATCAAATATTACGTATTTAAATTTTACACTAAGAATGTATTAACTTATTAGATTAAAAAAATTTCAAAACAAAATTATTTTAAATTTTAACCCAGTTTTAAGTTCGTAATATTAGGATATACTATTGACAAAAACTTTAAAAATTAACAACAGCCTTTGAATTTTAATAAACAAACACCCATTAATTAGTAATTAAAGATAATTAAATTTTGTAAATAGGAGACCTAAAACGCATTATAATACTATACAAAATACTGAAATTATAGACTTTTAAACTTTAAGGAACAAAAGTTATCTTTTTTAAAAAATGGGACTAGTAAGAATAAAAATAAAAAGATTTATTTGATATATAAAATGTGGTTCGAAATTAGTTGATTTTTTTTAACATAAATTTTTATAAATAAAAAAAGATTTGCATAAACATTAACTAATAATATTACATATCTTTAATTTTCAGTAAACAAACAAGCATTTATATACATTATACAAACAAAATTAATATTTAACCCAGTAATAAGTTGTTAATGTTAGGATATACGCTATACTAAATTTTAAATATCTAAAATTGATTTTTATTTTTTAACAAGCACTTGAATATGATAAATAAACAAAAATATTTTTTTAAATGTTTTTTTAACCACTTATATTACAAAATGCATCATACGAAATTTTAAATGCTTAAAATCGGACTTTAATTTTTTAATAAACAAACAAGCATTCAAATATAATAAAAAAACAAATATTTATCATGGTTCGAAATCTTAAGAGTTTGAAACATATTGTTATTGTCAGTGTATTTATTATTATTATGGTTAGAAATCTTAGATTTCGAAACATATTGTTATTGTCCGTATATTTATTTTTATTCTTACTAATCCGAATTTTGAAATCGAATAACTTTTGATTTTGTGTATATTAATTTTTAAAATTTTAGTATGTTGTTTATTATCATATTGTGTTTCAATCCTCCTATTTTGATAATTTAAATATTATTAATTAGTAAATAATAGGTGTTTGTTTATTAAAATTTAGAGATTGTTATTAAGTTTTCAAATTTTGGTCAGTTATATATCATAATATTAATAACTCGAAAATGGATTAAAATATTGTTATTGTCAGTATTATTGTTATTAATCTTTTCCAGTGTCTTATAAGCTGTAAATTTTGAGTTAAAATAACTTTTGTTTGTGAACATTTACAGTTTTGAAATTTAGTATGTTGTTTATTATCAGATTGTGTTTTATTCTCCTATTTACAACATTTAATTATCACTAATTACTAATTAATAGGTGTTTATTTATTAAAATTTAAAGATTGTTATTTATTTTTTAAATCTTGGTCATTTGTTTATCATTGTTATAGACAATAACCTATTTTTCATACTTTAAGTTTTGTGTTTATTTTGTGTATTGCGAGGCACGGCGTCGCTACATCCTGCGCAGTGCGGCGCTGTGACTTTTAATTTCTAAGCGGCTTTACGCCTGATTATTTCTTTATTACTTGTCAGTGGTTCTAGACCGCGACTGGACATACGGTTTTAAGCGTGAAATCCTTAGGATTTTCACTTGGGAAATTTTTGTTCTTTGTTTAAATCGCTTCTTTTCCTTTTTTCCTTGTTTTATTTTTTGTCTTTAAATTGGCTTGTTTTATGATTAATACTTTTATATTGTAGTTATGTCTAACCGCGAAGCTTTAACGCTTTATGTGATACCAGTAGCTTATGTTAGTGTTATGTGTAGTCGCTCACTGTATGTATTTAGTTGCGCAATTTACAAGTAGTTTATGTTAGCTTCACTAAGTACTAATTAATAGGTGTTTGTTTATTAAAATTTAAAGATCGTTATCAGGTTTTTAAATTTTGGTCAGTTATATATTAAGATATTTATAACTTAAAAATGAATTAAAAATTTAATTTTTATTACTAATTACTAATGAATAGGTGTTTATTTATTGAAATTTAAAGATTGTTGTTAAGTTTTCAAATTTTGGTCAATTGAATATCATGATATTGGTAACTTAAAAATGAATTAAAATTTTAATTTTTATCATTATTAACCAAAGAATAGGTATTTATTTATTAAAATTTAAAGGTTGTTTTTATTTTTTTAAATCTTGGTCAATTGTATATCATGATATTAGTTAAATAAAAACATGTTAAAAAATTAATTTTCGTATGTTTTACATATTTAATAGCTTGTTTATATAATAAAAATTAGGGATTGTTATTAAGGTTTTTGTTTATTCAAAATATTGAAAAAAAAGCAGAATATTGAAAAAAATTTAATTTTTTAGTCTAATAAATAAAAAAAGGTATACGTAATATTTGTTTAATTAGTTCAGGTAATATTTTTAATTAAGTAATGTTTATGCATAAATATATTCCCCAAGATCGAAAGTTATTCTAGTTTATTGATAAAAATTTAAAGATTGTTATTAATTTTTCAAATCTTGGTCGATTGTATATCATAATATTAGTAACTCAAAAATAAATTAAAATTTTAATTTTTATCACTAATTACTAATTAATAGGTGTTTGTTTATTAAAATTTAACAATTTTTATTTATTTTTTAAATTTTGGTTAATTGTATATCATGATATTCGTAACTCAAAAATAAATTAAAATTTTTATTTTTATTACTAATTACCAAGTAATAAGTGTTTGTTTATTAAAATTTAAAAATTGTTATTTTTTTTTAATCTTGGTCAATCGTTTATTATGAAATGATTTACATAAAAACGAGTTAAAAAATTAATTTTTGTATGTTTATCATATTTAAATGCTTGTTTATTCCATAAAAACTAAAGATTGTTACTTAAGCGCAGAACAATAAAAAAAATTTTAATTTTTTAGTGTAATAATGAAAAAAGGTATACGTAATATTTAATTAATTAGTTCAGTTAATATTTTTAATTAGGTAATGTTTGTCTATAAATTTATTTACAATAAAGATTAATTTTAAAAATAATCAAATAATTTTGAACCATTTTTTATTTATCAAATAAATCTACTTTTTATTTTTATTCTTAGTAATCCAAATTTTAAAATCGAATAACTTTTGTTTTTGTGTATATAAATTTTTAAAATTTTAGTATGTTGAATTTAAAATTTACTATAATTTATATCCTAATATAACCAACTTAAAACTGGGTAAATATTAGTTTTATTTGTATAGTATATATAAATGCTTGTTTATTAAAAATAAAAGGTATGCAATATTCTTAGTTAATGTTGATGCATATCTTTTTTTATTTAGAAAAATTTATGTTAAAAATAATCAAATAATTTCGAACCATATTTTATTTAGCAAATAAATCTAGTTGTTTTTATTCTTTTTAGTCAGAATTTTGAAAGACGATAACTCCTGTTCTTTAAAACTAATAGTTCAAAATTTTTAGTATGTTTGTTATTATCCCAACGAATCGCAAACCTCCTATTTACGACATTTTATCATCACTAATTTTCGTAATTTTAATATGTTGTTGGTATATTATTATTTTGTATGTTGCTATTTAAAATAAATATTTACCTTTAGCTAATTATCGTTTAATTATTTTTGGTTTATTTATAAAATAATGGATCAGTGTGAGTTTAACGCTTGAATGATTTAATAGCTATCTGGTCGATGTTAAATATCGTTTTTTTTGCTGTCCGTATTAAAGTAAAAAGTATTGGTTGAAAATATAAGTAAAATGTCTGTAAAAGTTATTTTTTGTTTTTTAATTATATTTTAACACTTGTTTATTGAATTATTTGTCATAATATTAGGATTTTACTCGAAAAAAGGTTAAAAATAATTTTTTGGTTGTTTATAATAACTATTAATTGCTTGTTTTTTATTTAAAATCAAATTTTACATTTTTATCGATAAAATATGATAATGCAAATGATAAATTTTATTGAATCTCCATAATATTCTGCAAATAACATGCATTCGATAATTATATATTACTCGGTTTGTATTGTTCTGCGCTGTAAATTCCTGTCAGCGTCGTATAAAATCTTTATCCCGTAGTTTGTGCTCCATTTGCGATTACTTAATGAGTTTTTTGTTCAAATTTAGTTTTTATCCTTATTTGCTTAAATAGATGTTAATTAAAAATGATCAAACGATTTCGAACCATATTTTATTTATCAAATAAATCTAGTTTTTAATTTATTTTTTAGTTACAAGTATCATAATATATAACTGATCAAAATTTGAAAACCTAATAACAATATTTAAATTTAAAAAAACAAACACCAATTAATTGGTGATTAGTAATAAAAATTTCAATTTAAAGTTACTATTATTATAATATACAATTTTCCAAATTTTGAAAAATTAAGAACAACCTTTCTATTTTAATAAATGAACACTTATTATTAGTAATTAGTGATAATTAAAAATCTTAAATAGGAGGCCTGAAACGCATTATGATATTATACAAAATACTAAAATTTAAGCTGTAATCTTCTTTCAAAATTGGGACTAGAAAAATTAATATAAAAAAATCATCGTTAAATGCCCAATATACATATATGCATCACCCATAGAAAAAAGTTAGCACTGACGTGTGGTAAAAGTTTTTTTTTAAATATATTCTAGTTAATTTTATAAATATGTAATATTTTGCTCTATTTATTTCTGGTAGTGGCCACCAGAGGCTAATGTATCAATTTATTACAACACTTACCTTTGAATAGTTTTTTTTACCGGTAGTGTGGTGAACCTGTCATGGTATCGAACTACGAGCCCTCCAATTTGTGACGTTACTTATAAAGCGAAAATTTAAAGTTTATACCTGTATTGGACTACTTTCTAGTTTTTTGTTCACTTTTTTGACATTATGTCGTTGTTGGGTACGTTGTTCTTTACAAAAAATAAATTTAAGCGACATGATAGGTAAATTGTCAAAACCCCCAATTTATGATGTCAATTATAAAGTGTATATTACGAAAATACAAAGTTTACACCTGTATTTGACCACTTTTCAATATTTTGTTTACTTTTTTTAAAATATGTTTGTTGTTGTGGGTACGTTGTGCTTCACAAAATATGTGAAAATAACTTAAGCGCTGTGGTAGGTAAGTTGTTAACACCCCCAATTTGTAACGTCATAGATGAAACGTATTTTATTTTGGTATAAACGTTTACTCCAGAGTTAAACGATATTTAATACCTTTTTAAAGTGTAAAAAACCTTGTTCACTTATTTTATATTAAGTTTGGTTTTAATTTTTTTTAAAGGGGTATTTTACACTTACATTTTTTGTTTTATGCGATTTAAAAATATTTTGAAAATATACTCAATACAAAATACTTAATACAAATTATTACAAATGGATCCCTTTTGCGTACTACATTAAGCTGACATACACAAGCGAAGTTTTTTTTTATCAGCTGATTTTACCGACTAATCAGCTTTCACAACCAAACCAAAAATAAGAGAAAATTTCCATATTAAATTAAACAAGCGAAGTTATTGTGTGTAATTACGCCGGATGTGGCGTAATGCCAAAAGCCACTTTTGTGGTCTGCCGTATAATAGCGTATGGGTAAGTTAAGCCACAATTGTGGCACTCAGGGTGCAGTAAGATTTAAATATTTTTATTGAAACTCTTACCATTTTTAAGGCCCATGCCCAATGCTGGTCATAATATAAAATCCATTGCACTGTAAAATAATTTATTTCTTGTGAATCCCTTGAAAATGTTAATAACGTATCAAAAGCATATGGTGGAAAAGCTTTAGATTTTAATTCGTATGAGAATCCAATTTTATAAACTTAAATTTTCACAAGCCAGGTCAGCAATTTTTGGCTGATCGAGGTTTTTCGTTACACTAAGATTTTGCTATAACCTGCCCTGCTGATCTTTTTACACTAGTATTTACCCAAGGTAAATTTCAACTTTTAACTTGGGAAGTAAAAATTTTAAATCTTTTTTTAGTCCAAATTTCCATTGGACGTGCTCTGGACCACATTAAAAAAAACTACAATGTAATATTACATTACCAATTCTCTTAATCAAAAGGATTTAAAGATAAAGGTTAAAAATGTTCTATTATATAATGTTAAAAGCCTAATTCAAGTAAGTTATTTTTAGTTAATCCTGTGTACCTTTTCTTGAATAGTTTGCACGCTAGCATGGACGGATTTAATTTTCCACTTGTTTGTTATGTATTGCGCGCTTATCTGTAAGTGATTTGGCCTTTGTTTGTTAAACTAAATGTAAAAGGTGACACTAACTCTTTTTGCAACAGATATTCCGCATTTTACCTCTCGTTTTATTGCGACACGTCGACGTTGTAACAAATTTGTTGTCAAAAATGTTTTGTTTTAAAAACAACTTTACCAGTGATTAAAAACATTACTACAAAAACAACTTCCTAAATATAGAATCAATTGTGTTAAAGAGTAAAGCCTTGCTTTATTTTTTAGTAATAATAAGACTAAGCTCAACTCTACGTATGGTGATTGCCAATTAAATAAAGCTTTGGTGATTGCCAATTGAATAAAGCTACTTAAAAAGCAGGATTATCTAATGGACGCTGAATCTTTGGCGCAAGAAAAGATTTTAGAACAGATCGCAAGCTACTTTATTGTTCTAATGTTGAAGTTCACGTCAAATAACAATTAGAAAACGTTTAATTACGATTTTTAAAACGTGTAAATATAATCTTATTCAAATAAAAAAATTGTGGTTAAAAAATAAAATTAAAAAACCTTGTCTACCAATGTTAAAAGGTAGCTGGACTAATAAAAAGACATGCCTGGGCAGGCTATAAATCATTAGGTTTTAATTTGTAACTGCGCAACTTATTTATGGTATAAAATATTATATTGAAATTGTTTTGTTTGCTAAACTAAAAAAACAGCTTTTTCTGGACAATACAATATATAAAGTGTTAAACTTATCTTAAAAATAGCCCTTTTTGAGTCCTTAAAATTCAAATTGTCGAGTAGCTTTGATTTCGTTTGCGTTGGCCATTCGAACATGTTTAGTTATTTTCGAATTGTTGATTTTTTGTTTTTTTAAATTGGCTTTATCTAGTGGCAAAGTATCTTTATCCAATATAAACGGCATTCCTATATTAAGGGAATTTTTATCTATTAGCATACTTCGATATAACATCTAACACTTTTATAGCGCCAATATATATTTAAAAATAAAACCGCAAATCTATGTGGCATTCGAAGTATACAACACCTTCTTATTAAATAGTACAAATAAAGTCTAAAAAATATTCCAAACTAATTGTAATCAGGTTTATAATTTAAAACAGCAAATCCATACTTCCAAAACATTTAAGGAAACACATCTTTAAATAAAACTAATTTATTTAGTTTTATAATCATGTCAGCTGAGCAAAATTCTTTTAACTTGCGTGAAGCTGTAGAGTTACAAGATTTATTGTTATATTTATTTGGTTTAATTTGTTGACTCCGTTTTGTTATGATATATTGACGTGACAGTAATATAGCAGAGCACAGTTTGTAGGTCTTGCTATTTCGAGATGCGACGGTGACCAACTAGAGGTAGATTGGTCCTGCGATGCGACGATGACTAACTATTAGTAGATTGGTGAAGAATGTTTAAATTGTTCCAGTATTTATTGCAAAACCGGGAGGCAATAAAAGTTCGTTCGTTGTTAGGCCGCTGGCCTTGTACGTACAGGTTACGTAGCTAATTCTCGTTAATGGCGATTTTAAAGTGCGTTGTTTGAGGTTGACGCCCGTTGTAAGAAGAATAATTATTGTAAGTGTCAAGTCCATGACTTTGAACTAGCTATAACTACGAATTGATTCTACAAGGCACTAAAAATTACGGTTAATTTTTGTTCTAAACGGTTAATTTTGTTCTAACGTATTCTGTTCCCGAATTCATTTAATTTCCATTGTTACTGACAGTGATTAGGTGTTTTCCTAGATATTATTCTATGACAACTTTAAACACAACTGTTGGCATTAAAAACCAAAGTTCTTTTTTTTAAATTAGTTTTTTTTATTTAAAAAGTACAACGATGTCGATGTAATTCTACTAATTTATCGCATATTAGTTAAGGTTCAAATAAATCTTATATTTCAGTCCTGGAAGCTGTTTTTTTTTAATTAGTATTTGTTTTATCAAGTTATAACTTGTGCACACACTTTGACAACAGGGGTTGTTTTTGTAGTTTTGCTTAGCTTGCCAAGTTAACTTGGACCTTCGTGGAGAAACAAGTGAACCATTATTCTCGCTAAACTGAAATGGAAACGGAGACTTGTGATCAATATCGCATTGCCATAGAGCCCAACACTTGCTAACATTATTTAAAGAGGATCGCCATCTATATAGTGATACTCGTTAATTTGTGGTCATAGCCATTTGCAGAGTGGGTAACTTTAACAATTGGCCTAATTAAAACAGTGGTTGTAAATAAATCTTGTTAAGAAATGAAAAATAAAATTTTTAAGAAAAAATTTAAGAAAATAAGAGTTAAATTTAAGACAATATTTTCGTTTTTAAGTCGGGATATTTCGGAAAAAAATTCTTATTTTAAGTTGCGATATTTTTAAGTAATAATTTCTTATTCTGAAACGGGATTTTTTAAGTAATATTTTTTTGTTATAAATCCATACAACTTAGTGCTATTTTGTTATAAATACCAAATCGTATGCAAACGAACAAATGATTTTACATAATACTGACCGAATAGTGGCCACATAGCAATACTGAAAAGTGATCACTTACATAGTATAAAAATTAACAGAACAGAAACCTTTAATAAAGAAGTCTGAAACTCTCATGCTGGTATTTATTAACAAGCATTATAGGTAAATGACCATTTCCTTTTAAAATAATTGTTTAAGGTTCTACCGTTTCCTATATCAAAATTTATGAAAGCTATTTAAACGTAGCATGAATGAAAAGAAAAAGCCATGTATAGTTACATACCTTTAATTAATCAGTATTTTTAAAGCATTTTTTGTAGCCATTATCCCACTGTTTTTGGTAAAAATCAGATGTAGGTTGTGGATTATGTAAATCAATTTTCCTCCTAACTCATAAAAATTAAGATGTACTGTAAAAGTAGATTTCAAATATTGAATGTTCAATCGATTTAGTTTATACTTTACCTACTTACGCAAAACCTTTAGGAGGACAAAGGTTTTTTTCTTTTAAATAGTATAGTTTGGTTCCATGTCAATTCAACCCGTGGATAAATCAACCCGAGGACAACCCAACACCGGACAACTTGATCCGCGGATAAATCAACGCCGAAACAGCTCGTGACCAAGTAGACACATAACTTTTGAATGTTTTGCACGTTAGTTAGCAGTTTTACAATTCAAAACAAAATATAGCATTACTTCGCGCGGGGCCAAAAAAAAAAACAGATTTAAATGAACTAATAAAATGCTGTATAATTACAATTGGCAGAACATATCTTATTTAAAAAACACAGAGCAGGTTTATTAGTAATCTATCATATTGAAATCAAAATTAATATTAGAATTTTGAAGACTATTTTAAATAAAGTAAGCCAGTCTCATGGAAAAGTTTTAAATTGTAGGAGTCTCAGAGGGGGGTGATGATGAAGGACAAGAGTATTTACGAAGCAAGGCAATTGCAGAAGAAAGATATGTGTTTTTACGTTTGTTTCTGCTTTATTGTAAATAAGGACATAATAAAGTACGATTTAAGACTAGTTTAACACAAAAAAAAACTAAACCAGGTTGCACTTCTGTAATTAATTTAGTTATCATTTTATTGGCACTTATTATTTCATTTGAAAAGGCAGATTTTAGGAATTAGTTAATGGATACTTAGGGTCGAATGCAGAAAGTCGAGTTAACGTTAACCCGAATTAAAATCGCGAGTTAAATTTTTTTGTTATGCAGAAAGTATGGTTAAGCTAATTTGAGGTTAAATCACAAGTTAAGTCACAACTTTAACTCGAGATTTTAACCCGACGTGACGGCTGGGTTAAACCTGAGTTAACAGCCTAACGCCAGCCTAAAGTCAGTTTAGAATTACACGTCAGAAAGTCGGACGTCGTTTAGAAAGTGTTATTGTTATTTTATTCGGCTAACTTGGTTTTAAAAGTTACAAAAATGTTATCTAGTTAACGAAAGAATAATAAAAAAAAGTAGTTTTATGCGTTAGGCAGCTTTAAGCTTGTGTTGCCTGCGGATTGGCAGACGGCGGTTACAAAACGTTAGGCCGACAACTGCGCTTTTTAGGCTTAAATAATGTCAGCTTTAAAACAGGCTTATTTGCTTTCAAAATTAAAAGTTTAACATTTTTGTTATGTAGTGAAATATAAATAGAATCCTTCGGTAAAATTTAAGAGTAATTTTTAAAAAAATGGAAGTTATTCTTTTTCTTGATCAACTGCCTTGTGAAGAAGCACAGAGACAACCGATGATTTCGATAATGCGTCCAATTCCAATTAAAAATAACCCATTTACTGTTTTAGATGAAACTCAATTTAAAGCAAGATATCGATTTTCGAAAGTAGTAGTACATAATCTTTTTTCTATCATTTCTTCGATGGTGCAAGTCTGAACACATGCAGTTTCCCCTATTATACAACTTTTAATAACCCTTCGCTTTTATGCAACCGGGCATTTTCAAAAAAGTGATGGGGATCTTCTTGAATACCACCAGTCCACTGCCTGCAGGATAATTCACTCAATAAGCAAAATCATAGCTGCAAAACATAAATATTTTATAAAGTTTCCTTCAAACTTAACTGAAGTTAAACAAAAATTTCACTCAATTGCTGGTTTTCCTGGTATTGTTGGTGCAATTGACTGCACACACATTCCCATAGTTTCACCTGGTGGGGACCAAGCTAAACTCTTTGGAAATAGAAAAGGTTATTTTTCTGTTAATGTCCAGTGTGTGATGCTGAACTATTAATAACTAACATTGTAGCAAATTGGCCTGGATCAACCCATGATAGCAGAATTTTTGATAATAGCAGACTTTCTGTAATGTTAAATACTAACAGGATGGAGGGAATTTTATTTGGTAATGGGGGATATCCATGCCGAAAATATATTTTAACTCCACTTGCTAACCCAATCACAGCAGCTGAGCAAAAATACAACCGCTCTCACATCAAAACTCGAAGCTCGATTGAGCGATGTTTTGGTGTGATGAAACAAAGATTTCGCTGTCTTCGAATCCCGTTACGTACTAAATTGCAAAATTCTGCCATTATTGTTGCTTGCATCCATAATTTTGTTATCAAACATAACGACATCATATTACCTTCTATTCCTTATTCCGAAGAACCTTCTGTTGAATCTATTCCAGCTACTCGTGGTGGTAATTATCTTCGACAACACAATATATCACAATTTTTTACTTCATAATTCTTTTTTTTGTGTTTCCTTGTAATTTTGTTATAGTTTAGTTTTTAAATTTTTTAAGAAATATTATAACTGTATTTATAATTTTTAATAAAACTGTATGTACTGTGTATATCTATATTTATTTAATTTTTCTTTGTAGTAGTAATTTGTTATAATTAGAATTTTATTTTTACAATTCATACTAATAATTTGTTGTAATATAGTATATATATTATCGTTTTTTATGGTAAATATTTATAATTTATAGTAGTACTTTATTTATGTATTGTTTTCATCTTTAAATAAAAATAAAACAGGTTTAAATTTGTGATAAAATTTATTTAGAAAAAACATAAAATAATAATTAAAAGGTGAAAAACAGAAATAAAATTAAAATAATATTTACTTATTCCACAATTTCGTTTTTAAGGCGTAGTTTTTCATTTGGTGTTCAACTTCCTTTCATTGATGTTCCTTTTTCTTCCACTTTTGTTTCCTTTCCTTCAACTCTTGTTCTCTTTCTTTTCACTCTTATTCTCTTTCTTTCCATATTTATTGGAACTTTACATCCTCTGTTTTTTGTAACGGTAACAGGATCAGTTTTTTTACATTCTACAAAGTTAATGAACCTATTGGTATCTTCGTTTAAAATATTTATGAGTGTAGTTGCCTGTCATCGTAATTACAGACGCTAGCAGGAGACGGTCGTGCTTGAATAATTTTTAAATTTTGATTGTTACGCGTGCCCTGTCACAATCGCTTAATTATTACTCGAAAAAAAATTGGCCTAACAACAGGTTAACCCAGAGTTCAATTTAGTTTCTGCATACCAACAAAAGTTTTAACCCGAGATTTGTTAACCTCGGGTTAGTTAACTCGAGAGTAGCGTTAACCTGGGATTAATTTAACTTGACTTTCTGCATTCGACCCTTAGAAGAACCCTTACATAATATCATATTTAAAACGAAATTAACATACAATATAAATTTTAGATTATTATAAAAAAAAAATTAAGTTATGGAATATAAATTGACAAAGTTTCAGAGGGGAGGGGATGTTCTTATTTTTAAACTCCTTTAGAAGTAAGGCAGTTGCTGGAGGAAGATTTAGGTGAAGATGCAGGAAATACCACCAGTTTAATTGTTTAGCTACGTTAACCACTGAGGGCAATAATGTAGCTGGCACTCATTGCCACAGTGGGGACAGCACACAAACCGAGGTAACCATTTTAAAAGCATAGGTGAAGCAATCTGCTTCTAATAATAGATTTAGCTCCACCTGCAACATTTTAGCAAGCAACATTGCAGATATAGACAACAATGTTTTGGCAAGACTTCCCAAAAAGTCAGCATTAGAAAGATGGCAATACGCTTAAAAAGTAAAGGCGCAACTGCTTCTCCATTATCTATTCATTTTGAAATACCTGAATGTTATAAGGACATTATTTTTTTTGATTCTGGCCTAGCAGAAAACGACCTCATTCTTGGAATTGGTTGTATGGATGTTTTTTCCCATTTGGATTGGGGGACGTGGTTTGCAGATGGCACATTCGATGTTGTCCCAACTGTTTTTTTCAACTGTACACAATACACGGAAAAATTGGCAATTCTTATCCACCACTTATTTACTTTTTATTACCTAACAAAACAGACATTACTTACCGACGAATGCTTCAAATTCTAAAAGATTTGCAGGCAAACACAGCTCCACAAAAAGTTTATGTTGACTTTGAAGTTGCTGCCGTTAATGCCTTCAAGCGGGAATATCCCACTGCAGAAATAAGCTGCTGTTATTTTCATTTATCTCAATCTGTAATAAGAAACACAACAGAATTGGGTATGAAGAAAAGGTATGAAACTAACAATGAGTTTCAAATTCTGGTAAAATCTTTACCTGCTTTGGCATTTGTTCCAAAGACAGACTTGCGTCAAATGTTTGAACAATTGGCAGGAGTCTTTCCTGATGAACCTAAATGTAATGATTTACTTATTTATTTTGCAAATAATTACATTACCGGATTTACATTTGGTCAACAAGCTAGAGAACCAAGGTTCCCTCCAGCAACAACAAATTGTGTGGAAGGTTACGATAATTCGCTTCGCAGTTTGTTTCTTTGTGCTCACCCAACTGTTTGGTTTTTGTTTGATGGCCTTCAGCGTGATATGGCTCCTCATAGTCTAACAGTGTAAAATGCAAAAGTCCAAAACCTGGAAAGATCAAGGAACAAATATATCGATTTGGCAAATAGACTTGCAAGGAAAGTGACCAATTATACTAATGAAGCTGATAAAATAGCTTATCTCCGTGCAAATGCACATATGCAGTCTTAAAATAAAAAAATATTAAACACAAACATAACATTGTGTACGTTTGTTATTTATTATTGTGTTGTAATTACTTTTTTTGGGCAATACTTAAAGGGAAAACAGGGAGGGAGGGAGGGAAGCTCTTAAACGAGGAAAGAAGGGGATAAGGAGCTTAAGGAAAAGTATTTTGCAGTTATTTTTAGTAAGCAACATTAATTGTCCTTCACATTGTTCTGACTTTTAGCAATGACAATTCCCACTACTTTATAAAAAAACTTTCCCTTGAGCCCCTCCTTTCCTCCCTGTCTTCCCTTCACACCCTTCTTTACTTCTTTCAATCATTGTATATAATAAATTTAAGTCAAACACCTTTTTGTCTGAAAAAAATTACAAAAATTTAAGTTATACCTTAGCTGGTTTGTTTTTGTATTCTGAATTGTCAATAAGAAATAAGGTTTTTTAATTTCTTTTGAGTAATACCTAATAATTTGTATAGTATCTAAAATATTCGTTAACATGTCAGCCAGCATGTCGACTTCTGTAAAGTTAGACAGATTAAAGATAGTTCGCGGGTTGAGTTGACCGGCCACCGTCAAAATATTGTTTAGGTTCAAAATGAATTAAAGCATAAAACTTTCAGGAGGCTGTAGTGTATTTTCATCCGCGAGACATGGGTATTCTATGACTAAAGATTTAGTTATCTGATTAAGCTCCTGAATATATGGGTACCAATTAATTACAGATGTTTCAGATATCATAGCACGTATGGTTACCCTAACTAGACGATGTTATATTTCAATGGAAATGTTTTCTACCATGGTAATATTTAACACATCACTTAAAGCAACGGAACTGATTTGGAAAGTGAAATTGTATCTGTAGTTGTTTTTGTATCACTTTTCTAATTATTAAGTCTTAAACCAAAAACAATTACAAAAGTAGAAAAAGTAAATCCACGTGCTTTATAAAATTTTGCCAAAAATTAAAGCAATTTCATATCGGTGAAAGTCTGCTTAAAGTTTGAGCTGATTTTAAAATTTAAAAAAGGATCACCATTAAAAAGTTTAAAAAACAAAAAACATTTATGTAGTTATAATAGCAACCTATAAGGGCTATTATCCAGTATTTTTCAGAACAACCAGGCTTACTTTTGTAATAATTTTCCATAGTTTTGCCCTTTTCAATAAGTTGTCATTTTCTGGAAATATATCCCGTAGAGAGTCGTAGCACAGCATTTTGAAGTTTTCATCATTATTTATTTCCAAATCTAGTAAAAATTTGGATCACGTATGTTGTCCGGCTCTAAACAAAACAACGTTGCGTTTTACGTAGGAGAGAATTTAGGAGGACCGTAGTGTAGTTATGTTTTGTGTCGAATTTTTATGTGTTCTTTCCTGTTATTTGTATTGCCTTATTTTTTGTCTTATCGCCAAAACTTTATTGTGACATCATAAAAGCAACACAATCTTATTTGGAGGTGTAAAGAAAGGTTTTAAAAATGTGCAACATTATTTAGACAAAATAAAAAGGCATAAAAAATCAAAAATGCATATCAGCAATGCACTTCCATATAGCTTACTAGGAACAGTGGATATTCAGTCACAGATTAGTGTAGGACACAGCTTATCTGTTGAGAGGCACAATGAAACTGTTAAAAAGAATATACATATTCTCAACCTCATTGTTGACTGCTTAAAATTTTGTTGAGTACATGAAAAAAAAGATTCCTTCAACCGAGGTATATTTTTGTATTTATTGCGGCAGATGGCAAAATCGGATAACATTTGAAAAGTGCAGCAGTGAATAAATACACATCCAAGACGATCCAAACTGAACTTTTAGATTGCATGTTTACTGTGTATAGAAATACACTAGAAAAAGACATAGGTAATGCTGATTTTGTTGAGAACAGATATTGCCAATCAATCACAATTTGCAAGACTTCTTACATTGGTGGTGAATGGCTTTCCCGTTAAAACGGTTTTTGTCATATTATGAAGCTGTTGATCTAAAGGAAAAACTTATTGCTCAGACATGTGATGGTGCATCTGTTATAAGTGGCAGAAAAAATGCAGGAATCTTTTTCCAATGCCACATTTGTGCACTGTTATGCCCATTAACTTAACTTAATACTGAAGCATGCCTGCCAAGATATTAAAAACATTAAGTTGTTTTTTGCCAACTTGTCTGAATTCTCAACCTTTTTTTCTATGTCTCCGAAACGTTTAGATGTGTTACGATCAGTTCGTGAAAAACGACTGCCAAGACCATGTGAAACCAAAATTTTTTTTTATAGCCCCCCTTGGGAACCGAGTTTATTGCGAACACATAAATAAATAAGAAAAAGGGATGAAAAAAAATTTAGAAGTAAAGTTGTGTTTGTTGTAAGACTGATACGTTTTTGGATTTGGAGTATGATTTTTGGGGACTGTATACTTGTGATTGAGAAAGCTTAAGAGAAAAAAGTAAATAAACAATAGCTAGTTTACTTAAAGGCCCTTGCTAATTCTCTTGCATACTTTAAGACCCTCACTAGTTCTCCCTTGTGTATGAGGTCATTGCTAATTCCCTCTTGTACTTCGTGGTTCTTGCTTATTCCCTTATGTGCTTTACAGTCCTTGCTAATTCTTTCTTGTATCTTATGGCTTAAGTTTTTTTCAAGAACCATTAAATACAAGTAAACCATAAACTACAATATTGTTATTTAATGAAAGGTATCTTATATGTCATAACCACTTTGGCCTAGCCATCTATATGCCATACCAGCTCAACAGCATTTGCTTATGAATGTTAGAACAGGTAGAAAAAGGCAATCAGCAAATATAAAGAAATTTGTCAAACTTAAATTACAGCTAGCTTGCTTTTTGTGGTTTTGTTTACTATTTAAAGTTGGCGACCTTATGTCATATTACCAAAAACAAAGCAATGAAAAAACAACAAATAAAATTCTGTAAATTTTTTTATTAACGCATTATTAACTATCAAAAAATAAATTTAATCATAAAAATACTGTTAAAAAACCTAATCATAAAAAAACTTTCAAAGTCACAAAATGCTACAAATTTAATTATTAGTATAAACAACCCGATACAAATCTATCTTAAGTTCCATATAAAAATTGATTAATTTATATTGTGTTTAAGCTATTACCAATCAACGAATTATTAATGAGGATTTGCGATAACCAATAACAACATCTACCTTATAAGGAATTAAAAGCCAGCGATGCCGTTAAATAAAAACTTGTATTTGTATATAGCTAAATCACTTAACATTATCGTTAGGAAAAAAGCAATCTGAAAATTTAACGAAATTTGTTTTCATTTTTTTGCTGGCTTGCTTTTGTGGTTAAGTTTATGATGTTTTGTTATATCTTTAAATAGAAGCCCTTAGGTTATATTAAGGAGATTAAAATTCGAGTATTGTTTAGGTCAAAAATTAATCATCAAATTATTTATTGTGTAATTACAATAAATAATATTCCAACTGGCAATTTAAAACAAATCTATTAAAAAATAACAAACGTGTGCGGTTTAAAATTCAACCGTTGCCGTAAAAATACAAATTAAGCATTTGTTGCACCCTCCTATATGTTTTACACATGATCGCACACAACAACATCGTCAATAATAACATCATTAACTTGATCACTAGATAGCGCAAACCTTACAACCGATTTATTAAGATAGTTACACCAAGTATGAATTTTGCGTTCAAATTTAACTTTTAAATTACCAATACAATTCATTATAAGACCTGTTAACTTTCACTAAATTGTGCTTTCATTAATATTGGTGTTAATTTAATTTTGAGTATTGTTTGTTACTTTAATGTTTTATTTATATAATGAAAGGTATGTCATATGTTATAACCACTTTAGCCCAGCAATCAATATCCCATTTCAGCCCAACAGCATTTGCTTATAAATGTTAAAACAGGTAGAAAAGAGCAATCTGCAATGTAAAGGAATTTGTCGAACTTAAATTACATCTAGCTCATTTTTTGTGGTTATGTTTTCTATTCATAATAAATGCCCCTAGGTCATATTTACTTAAATTATGATTTAATCTTATTATATTATTTAATAAATTCGCTGTAAAAAATCGTTTTATGGGTTATTTTGAATTAGCGAACTTGCCTGTAAGTATAAATATATTTCCTAACCCTGACTCTTTACCCACTATAGCATGCGCCCAAATGATTAAAAACATGTTGACTGAAAACGACATCTTATTGAAATATTAGGTCAACATTTTTTTAAATTAATTTATGTGGCTTTCTTTTCCTAGGGGAGAGTTAAGGTATACTGTGGTCAATGCAATAAGTTTAAACTGAAAGCGTGATGTAGCGGTAACAACACTTGCTACACCTTATAAAGTCGTGGGTTTAATCCCCACTGCTTTAATGCTGTAGCGCCTTTAAGTAAACGGTATAAACACTTGCTAAGCCAGCACTCAATCAGCAGTTTTATCAGACAATAATAATCATCTCAAACTGCAAAAAGCAAAAAGAGGTTGGTGTCACGTTTTAAACAAGTGTAGAGTCTAAAGACGTAACGGTGGAAACAAGTTTGACTGGCACTACTTTAAATGTCTATAGAAGGCCTTGTAGATTTGAAGTTATAATGACACAGTTTACTTAGCAAAATACGTTTATTAAACAACGGCAATAAGTATCTCAGCAATTTCAAACGCTGAGTGGTCCAGTTAACGGAATGCGTACAGATTTTATAAACAACATGACAGTGTGATAAGGCTATAAGTCTGATAAGGTCAAAGTGCGATAAATCTATTGTTCAACTTTAAAGTTGTTAAAGTCGTATTATTGTTTCTACGGGAAAGGTGATTATTGATAACAATTACAGCTGTTAAGATAAAACAATTTGTGACAGTTTGGGAGTAACTGATGTTACTTTATGTTTACATAAAGTTAGCATTCTCACATTAAAGATAAATTTATATATAAAAAAAGTTCTGTCCGTGAAATAGCAGTATCAGGGGGTATATACTATAATAAAAAAAGCTCAGTGTCAATTAAATCTGAAAATGAATTTGCTAGGACTGTGAAGTACACAAGGGGGTCCACATAGTACAAAAGTGTTTGGCAATGACCGTAACTACAAATGATCCAAGTTTATTAACCCAAACCAAAAATATATTAAGGATTTAGTAAATAAAACCTTGAAGTGAAAAATTATTTAATTTTTTATATATAACGAATGTTAATTGATTTAATAAAAATAATTTACGAGTTAACTTCTAATGTAAACATTACAGCAAAAACAAGCAGGAAAGAGTAACAATAGTAACTGAAAAATGTCATATAAAATGGTGACTCTTCCGTTCTACTACGCCACACTACCCTTCCAGACTAGGAAGAGGCTAAAGAAAACGCGAGGGTACTAGAATTCGCCTCCCCGAACGAGTCTGACAGCTTGTTTCGGTTGTAGGGCAATCTACGTTGTGGCCTGACCGAACACTTGACCGTGTTTTGACTGTTGATCGGTTTGTCGCTGGCCGACCGCGGGTACGTGGTTGCGCCAACATGACAGGTTGGTCAATATATGGGCGGGTTTAAAACGGTCAACGGAGATGACTTGACTGTAATTGCCCATTTGCATTTTAAATGTTTTTTCCTGGATCTGAAACTTCGTAGAGTCCTTCATAAAGTCGTTAAAGTGGGTGTCGATAGGCGTCACGGCAAATAAAATCATATCTTGCCTGGTTAAGCAAGCTAGACAAGGACGGTTTGGTTAAACTGTGACGAGATGTGGGAACAGGATCCAAAGATCCGACCCTGTCTTGCAGCTGCTGAAGATGCGTAGTATTAAGAAATGCTTTTCACAATCAGGTTCAAAATCACAGGGAACAGTTAATGGTGTTCCATACATTAGCTTAGCTGTTTGGGCTGTTGTGTGATGAAGCTTGGTTCCAAGTAGTTCAGCAATTACTGACCACAAAGATGAAATAAACTGAGAACCTCGTTCGGAAGAGATGTCAAAAGGCCAAAACGGGCGACCCAATTAGTTAGCAGTGCTCGTGCACATGGTGTAGCAGACATGTCGGCACGTGGAATTGCCTCTGACCACCTTGTATATCGGTCCACTATTGTAAAAAGATATGTGTTGCCCTGTGATGGTGGAAGCGGGCCAACCAACGTTGATATAGTCAAAACGTATGTCTGGTATATCAAATTTGGCAAGAGGTGCGCGGACATGATGGTGGATTTTAGATTGTTGACAGGCAACACAACTCTATGCCCATTCACCAACTTGTTTTGATAATCCATGCCAGACCAATTTCTGAGAAATTAGTTTGCGTGTTGTACGAATACTTGGGTGGGAGAGCGTGTGTACTGCATCGAAAGTTCGTCGGCGTCATTTCGCAGGAACAACGGGAGTTGGTCTACCAGTAAAGACATCACAAAACAGTGTGAAAGAATCATTGCCAAAAAAAAACTCCTCGAAGCGTAGGTTAGTTATGGCAGTGCGGTAGGCCTGGGTTTCTTTGTCGTCAGCTTGGTCAACAGCCATTTCTTAAAAATTTATGCCGTCGTTGATCGAACCGATTACAGCACGAGAAAGAGCATCGGCGACTGTATTATTTTTTTGCCCGAGGTATGTCGTATACACAGATATAGAATTGAGGTGACGCTGCTGCCAGGCGGACCACGGTTCAGAGACTTTCGCCATGCCAAACGTGAGAGGTTTGTAATCAGTGAAAACAGTAAACGGCCGTGCTTCTAAGAAATAGCGAAAATGCCTGATTTCCAAGTAAACTTCTAAAAGTTCTCTGTCAATGGCGCTATATTTTTGTTCTGATTTGCGCAGCTTACGACTGTAAAAGGCATTTGGTTCCCAGACACAATTTAATTTTTGTTTTAGGACGCCGCCTAATGCTAAATCGGAAGCTTCAACTGTAAGGGCAGTTGGTGCGTCGGGATGCAGGTGAACAAGCATCACGGCCCTAGCGAGAGCTCGTTTCGTTTCGTAGAAAGCCTAGTTCATTTGATCCGTCCACTCTATCAAAGTTTTTGGGCTTGTTTTTTTTGAGAGACCAGAAAGTGCTGTGAAAAGAGGTTGCATTATTTTTGCAGCATTGGGCAAAAATCGATGGCAAATATTTACCATTCCGATGAATTTTTGCAAGAATTAAACGTGAGAGGTTTGTGATCAGTGAAAACAGTAAACGGCCGTGCTTCTAAGAAATAGCGAAAATGCCTGATTTCCAAGTAAACTTCTAAAAGTTCTCTGTCAATGGCGCTATATTTTTGTTCTGATTTGCGCAGCTTACGACTGTAAAAGGCATTTGGTTCCCAGACACAATTTAATTTTTGTTTTAGGACGCCGCCTAATGCTAAATCGGAAGCTTCAACTGTAAGGGCAGTTGGTGCGTTGGGATGCAGGTGAACAAGCATCACGGCCCTAGCGAGAGCTTGTTTCGTTTCGTAGAAAGCCTAGTTCATTTGATCCGTCCACTCTATCAAAGTTTTTGGGCTTGTTTTTTTTGAGAGACCAGAAAGTGCTGTGAAAAGAGGTTGCATTATTTTTGCAGCATTGGGCAAAAATCGATGGTAAATACTTACCATTCCGATGAATTTTTGCAAGAATTAAACTGTTGTTGGCTGTGGAAAGTTTGCAATCGCCTTCACTTACTCAGGGAGCGGTAACGCACCATTTGAGGTGACTTCATGTCCAAGAAACTCAATTCGTGAAACACCAAATTTGCATTTTGATGGATTGATTACCAGGCCATACTCCTTAAGACGTTAAAAAAGTTCTCGAAGATCCCTTTTGTGTTGCTTTTTATATGTACTAGCTATCAAAATATCGTCAAGATAAACAAATATAAAAGGAAAACCACGACAAACCATCAAGCGCTGAAAGGCCTGAGCGAGATCTACTTTAGAAAAAATTGTCTTGTCTGCTAAATGGGCAGAGAAATCCTGTATGTTGGGTACAGGGTAGCGGTCGGGCACTGTTAAATCATTAAGTCGCCTAATCTCCGCATGGGCGCCAGCCATCCCCTGGTTTGGGTACAACGTAAAGTTCTGAAGACCATATGCCAAGTTTACTCATATTATTAAACTCTGATTTGGCGGTTGCTAATTTGTTGGGGGCAATCGGCGTGCCCGAGCGTGAATGGGAGCTTCTTTAGTGAGGATATGATGCTCTTAACCATGCGTTGTTTTATGGCTATCAAATGTTGGAGTAATTAAATTAGAAAATTCGTTCAAAATTTTTGCAAACTCATTTTCGGAAATGAAATGAAGACCGAGAGGCGTTTCACCATGCCTGTGAGTTAAAAACGTTTTGTATGTGTCAGTTTCTACAAGCATTTGTCCTTTCACATCGACAAGCAATCTGTTTGCACAAAGAAAATCGCCCCCTATGGTTGCCCTATTTACATTGGCAAGAGTAAATTTCCAGGTATATTGCCGATTTTTTATTTTGAGAAGAACATTCCCAGGGCTAAAAGTTAAGATAGCGCTACCATTAGCAGCAATAAGCGATTGCCCTTGTTTAGGATAGCGACGTTTTTTTACGATAGCGACCATTAGCAGCAATAACCGATTGCCCTTGTTTACACGATAGCGACGTTCTTTGGCGGTAGCCGGCAAAATGCTAAACTGGGCCCCCGGTGTCGACGAGAAACCTGTGGCCGGCGGTGCAGTCTGTAAAGTAAAAAAGATTGCCATCGCCGGTCGCCAATGAAGTTAATGACAACCGGCTTGGGAGTTTTCGGAATTTTAAAACGAACATGAACTACGACACTTTTTTGGCGTTTTTCCGAATTTAGCGGGGTGAATACAGACGCTATATTTAAAAGTCAGTTGTTTTTCGGGTTGTTTGTAAACGGTATTGGTAATTGCAAATTCTCTGGCCGTAAGAATTTCGTCTGATTTTTTAGCTAATGCTCGAAAATCTTCAGCAGTTAAAGTAACATCCTGTGTCAGCTGTGCACGGACTTCGAATGGAAGGTGAGATACAAATAGATGTCAAAAAATAAAATCGGTATTCTTACCGGAAGGATATAAGGCAAGCTTTTAATCCCTTAGCTGCACAGCTGTGCCGTATCCTGAACCAGGCTCTGCCTCTGAAAGCGAACACTTGTTGATCAGTTGTTCTTTTAAATATTCGTACTTGTTTGATGTTGGCGGATTGTAGAGAATGTTTAGTATGCTTTGTAAACGGATTGTAAAGAATGTTTAGTACAGCCGAAACGATATAATAATATTTTGTGTTGCCGTAGGTAATTTTACGTACACCAAACTGGGCTTTAACTAGGCGAAACCAAACGGCGGGATTTCTTGTCCAAAATGGTGGCAGCTTAAGTGCGACCGCCGCAATTTTACTTACGGACATGATTCCGCTGCTAATACTGTCTAAATCAGGGATGTCCAACCTTTTATTGTAGTGGGCCGCATTGTCACTTGAAATAATTCAATGGGCCGCAGAACCTATTAAATTTTAAGAAAAATGGGTACATAAAGAAACAATTAAAAACCTGTGGCGTAAACATTATTGTTATCGAATGTAGCCTTTTGGTGCGCTTCCTTCCATTTTGTTACCATTACTTTAAGTTACAAAATAAGAAGCACGATATTGTAGAATCGTTTAACTTTGATTACTACATTGGTGACCCCGACGCTTAGAAACGTAATTTCTAAGAAAATGAAAGAAGAAAATGCCGTTGCGCTTAAGTTACCAAACTTTTGGTCGTCCCATCCTCGAGTTTGGTTCCAACAAGCTGAAGCACAGTTTGAATTGCGAAATATTGTTACCGACCAAACAAGATATTTATACGTTGTGTCTGCATTAGACCAGGACACCGCACTTCGTCTTATTGATTTCCTGAAGATCCGCCAACCACTGGAAAGTATGACGCTCTCAAACAGCGTCTTCTCGGAACATTTAGCCTTTCTCCACAAGAAAGGGCGTCGAGAATTCTAAACATGCCTACTTTAGGGGATCGTAAACCTTCTGAATTAATGGACGAAATGTTGGCTCTTTTAGGAAATCACAAATCTTGTTTCCTTTTTCAACATATATTTTTGCAGCTTCTACCTGAAGACGTGCGTGTGGTTTTAGCCGACAGTAACTTTGAAGATATGCGTAAACTTGCGCAACGTGCAGATGCAATCTTGCTAACAAAAAGCGCCTCTTCTTTTTCTTCTTGTGCGGTATCTAAAACTGATTCTAAAAAAATTCTTTGTTTTTACCATCGTCGATTTGGTAAAAATGCTAAGAAATGTATCCCACCATGTCAATATTCGGAAAACTAGAAAGCCGGTTGTTGTCTGTAGCAGCAACCGGCAAGCATAGTAACCTGTTTTTCCTGGACGACAAAATATCTAAAATAAAATTCTTAGTTGATTCTGGGGCCGAAATAAGTGTTATTCCACCAACAAGATATGAACGCTACAAGAAAAACAAAGAAAACCCTCTAATCGCTGCTAATGGTGGAAAAATACAAACTTATGGTTCAAAAATCATTCGTGTCCACTTACCTACTGGCACATTCGCATGGAAATTTGTTATTGCTGATGTCATGAGACCATTATTAGGTGCTGACTTTATTCGCGAACATTCCTTGGTTGTAGATTTAAAAGGCCGGAAGCTTTTTAATATTTCAAAACCAACTTTCTCACAAATAAATTCATCATATGACAAGTTGATAAAAGAATTTCCTGATATAACAACACCACGTTTTAATGAAGGTACTATCAAACATAAAGTCCAGCATTACATCCCAACAACTGGCCCTCCGGTGCATGCTCGAGCGCGACGATTGTCGCCAGAAAAATTAGAAATTGCAAAACATGAGTTTTCTAAAATGCTGAATTTAGGAATTATTCAACGGTCATCAAGTCCTTGGTCATCCCCCCTCCATTTAGTTCCTAAAGCTACAGGAGGTTGGCGCCCGTGTGGCGATTATCGTCGACTAAATGCTGTTACGGAACCGGATCGTTATCCGATTCCACATATTCAAGATTTTACCTCTCAATTAGATGGATGTTGCGTATTCTCAAAAATTGACCTAATAAGAGGGTATCATCAAGTACCAGTAGCTTCAGAAGACATTCAGAAGACAGCCGTCATCACGCCATTTGGACTTTTTGAATTTAAAAGAATGCCTTTCGGTTTGAAAAACGCAGCTCAAGCCTTTCAAAGACTTATGGATAGTATTTTCCAACACTTAAAATTCGTTTTTGTTTATCTGGACGATATATTAGTGGCCAGCAGATCGCAGACTGAACACCATAAGCATTTACAAGAACTTTTCAAACAACTTTCATGTCACGGTTTAATTGTTAATGTTAAAAAATGTCAATTTGGCAAGACCCAAATTAATATTTTGGGGCATCAAGTGAGCCGGTATGGAATTATTCCTTTGCAAGACAAAGTAAAAACTATCCAAAATTTGCAACCACCAAACACTATTAAAGGTCTTCAAGAGTTTGCCGGTATGATCAACTTTTATTTCCGTTTTATTCCAGATGCTGCTCGTATTATGACTCCAATTTATAAACAGTTAGCTGGCAAGCCATCAAAGTTAAATTGGGATCCACAGTTACAGTCCGCGTTTGACCAAGCAAAGGCTTCTCTTGCGCATTGTGCCATGTTATATCATCCCCAAGCCAATGCTAAAACTGTTTTAACTGTGGACGCTTCACAAAAAGCAGTAGGTGCTGTTTTACAGCAATTTATCGACGGCGCTTGGAAACCCCTCGCATTTTTTAGTAAACACTTGAGGCTGGCGGAGGAAAAATATAGTACGTTTGACCGAGAACTGTTGGCAATTTATCTGGCGGTGCGTCATTTTCGATACTTTCTTCAAGGCAGAATTTTTACAATTTATACAGACCACAAACCTCTTATTTTCGCCTTTTCAAAAGCTTCTGATCCCTGGTCCAGTCGACAACAGCGTAATTTATCTGCAATATCCGAATATTCTACAGACATCCAACACATCAGCGGAAAAAGTAATGTTGTAGCAGATGCTTTGTCACGGGCCAATATATTCAACGTCAATCAAACCATCGATATGGACTATAAACTTTTTGCTGCGGACCAATTAGATCGAGAAGTACAAAGTTATCGATCAGCCGACACGAAGCTTAAAGTAGCCGACGTCACATTTGAAAAACAAGACTTTTCAATACTTTGCGACATTTCGACCGGCAAGCCTCGCCCTATTGTTCCTCTAAAGTGGCGTGAAAAAGTTTTTCATATTATTCACGACCTTTCGCATCCGTCTATACGAACAACGCGGAAGTTAATAAGCTCAAAGTTTGTTTGGAATGAGCTTAATAAAGACGTGGGAATATGGACAAGGCAGTGTTTATCTTGCCAAAAATCCAAGATACAAAGGCATGTTCACTCTCCATTGGTTAGATATCCTGAAACTCAGAATCGTTTTAGTGATTTAAACATTGACATTGTAGGACCACTTCCGCCCTCCGACGGCCATGTTTATCTTCTTACCATCGTTGACCGTTTTACTAGGTGGCCGGAAGCTATTCCAATGAAAAATTCAACAACGGCAACTTGTGCGAAAATGTTTTTATACCATTGGATTTCACGATTTGGTATACCAACCAACCTGTCTAGTGATCGCGGAGCGCAATTTACTTCAAGTATTTGGAGAAATATGAACGAGACACTTGGCATTACAAATTCATCATACGTGTGCCTTCAGACCACAAGCAAACGGTTTGGTGGAAAGGTTTCATCGACACCTTAAAAGTTCACTAATGGCACGACTAGAGGGTCCAAACTGGATTGAACAACTTCCATGGGTACTTTTGGGTATTCGAACCGCGCCGAAAGAAGATCTAAAGATATCGTCTGCCGAGTTGGTTTATGGCACTCCACTTTCCGTTCCTGGGGATTTAATAAAGCATGAACCAAATTTAAATGATGCAAAAACGACGCTCAAGTATTTAAAAGAAAAAGTAAATAATTTTGTTCCTCAGCCGATGTCGCGCCACGCTATTCTGAAAACAAATTTTCCCCCCAGCTTAAAAACTTGCAAATACGTTTTCGTTCGTAAGGATTCACATCGACCGCCACTTACCGCACCATACCAAGGACCGTATTTAGTTTTAAAACGTGGCCCAAAAACTTTTGAATTAGAAATGGGTGCCAACAAACAAATAGTTTCGGTGGATCGTTTGAAACCGGTGCACGCGGATCCCACTCAGCCGATCCAAGTAACCAAACATATTGGTCGTGGTAGACCCAAAAAGATCTAATACAAACATTTTTATTTGATTTAGCTGTTATTGCTATTTTTTTGTGTATTTACGACGCTTCTGAGGGGGGTTATGTGGCGTAAACATTATTGTTATCGAAGCTTGTGTGTTTTATTGCGCACGCGTATCGGTGCGTTTTGCCTTTTTCCTTTTTTATGTAGCCTTTTGGTGCGCTTCCTTCCATTTTGTTACCATTACTTTAAGTTACAAAATAAGAAGCACGATATTGTAGAATCGTTTAACTTTGATTACTACAAACCATTAATTTCATCTTTGAAAATAGGAACAAATAACACACACATAGAAAGAAACAAAAATTATTTCTACAATACAAAGTCAATGAGATTTTTGACATTGTTTTCCAGCTAAGATGTTATCAACATTTGCATTAAAGGACGTTGTCTTGATTCTTAGGAAGTTTGCTAAGTGTTTGTCGGTCAGTCTGTTTCTTTCTGCAGTTTTGATGTTTTTCATGGATGAAAATAACTGCTCGCAACAATATGTGCTGCCCACATGCACAATAATTTTCTGGACAAATTAACTAATTGATTAAATTTATTACATGAATGTAATTCTTTATAAAATAAAGGAAGAGTGTGTTCTCTGTGGAAAGTTTTCAAATTCTCTCGACTTTGCAGTTCAAGTTGGAATTTGGGTGGCGCTTTATCACACTGAAATGAAAATGGGTCACTGAATAATTTTAATTCAATTTCAATCTTTTTGAAGTCAGAAAATCTGACTGTAAATTCTTCCAGCAAATCTTCACATAACTTAGCATACTTTTCATAGTTTACAGAACAGTCTTGGGCTCTTTCAGATAGACTACAAAAATGTACAATTTCGCCAGCTTTCAGTTATGCTATGAAAAGTTTTAATTTCCTGGTAAAGCTACTTATTCGCTCGAACATTAAACTACACAACTGACCTTTCCCTTGTAAATGCAAATTGAGCTCAGCTAGCATTTCTGTGATGTCAACTAAGAAAGACAAATCATTCAACCATTCTTCATTTTCTATAAAGTTCACATTTTGTTTCTTTTTCTCCATGAACTGTTTTATTTCGGGTAACAATAATTGAAATCTTTTTAAGGTGGCTGCTCTACTGAGCCATCGGACTTTAGAAAAGTACGCAACGTCTTCGTATTCACTGCCAACTTCGTCCAAGTATGCTTTGAATTGTCGATGATTCAAACCCCGCGATTTGATGAAATTAACTACTTTAACAATATCAGTCATCAAATGTTTCATATTTAATTTTTGAGTACATAATTGTTGTTGATGAATCAAGCAATGGTAGGTTAGTATTTCATGGTCGACAGATTGTTTGAATAAAGCAACAAATCCATTATTCTTACCAATTAGAGCAGGAGCACCATCTGTTGTAATTGAATCAATTTTTATTCTGTCAACATTAAAGTTTTCTAATGCCAAATTAACATGTTCAAATATATCCTTGCCTGTTGTTGTCCCCTTCTTGTGACACAAGTCCAACATTTCTTCTGTAATGTTTAAGTTTTCATCAATTCCTCGGATAAAAACAGCCAATTGTGCAGTATCACCTTGATCTGTGCTCTCATCCAATGCTAGACTGTAATGAACGCAAGTGGATAAGTGTTCTTTTAATTTGCCTTCAAAATCTTCACTCAAATCATCAATTCTTCTGCCAATTGTCTGATGTGATAGACTTGTTTCCTTCACTAAATTCACCTTCTCTGGACAATATTCATTAAAAGCAATAACAATGCATTCTTTTATTAATTCTCCATCAACAAGCGGTTTTCCCTTCTTAGCTATTGCTTCAGAAATGAGGTAACTGACTCTTGTGCATGTATCAGTTTTAACAAGATGCTTTTTGAGATTCGTTTGTTGTGAACTAATTGCTTTCATCAATTTTCCTATTTTTGTTTTTCTTTCCTCTTCAGTTAATCTTTTATATTCAGACTCATGTTTTGAATCAAAATAACGTTTGATATTGTATTCCTTGCAAACTGCAATTTTTTCTTGGCATATAAGACAAAGTATGTTATCAAATACTTCACAGCTACAAAATATTTGTCTGTCCATTGAACATGAAATTTTCTCTTTTCATCCGCTATCTTCCTTTTTTTAGTTTTTGACTGCATCATGGAAAGAATTATTTAAGAACGGTGTTTAAAATGACAAATATCTGAAAAAAAAGAATTAGCCATTAAGTTTTAAACATTATTTTATTAGTATCATATAAAAATAGTTATTTTTAAGTTTAAAAATTAGAAGCCATGGTGTTCCAGCATTGTTGCAGCTATTGGTAACCCTTAGGTTTTATGCAACAGTTCAAAATACTACTTGGAGTAAAAATGACTAGCGGGCCACACAAAAATCTCAGGCGGGCGGCAGGTTGGACATCCCTGGTCTAAATCTACGTGAAGAATTTACTCAAAATGACGATTTCGAGGTCGGGGTCACCAATGAAGTGGAAAATTATTTATATTTTTTACAAATAACAAATGTTAATTAATTTAGTAAAAATAAAACAAATAATTTACGGGTTTACTTCTAATGTAAACGTTATAACAAAAACAAAAAAAACAAGCGGGAAAATGAATAACAAATCATAAAAATTGTCAAGTCTTAAGTTATAGGAAAGATGATATAAATTATAGGAATGAGAGGTGATATATCTCCTTAAAATGCTAAAGGGTTTAAGACCTGTCAAATGTAATCGAAATATTATGTTAAATCGTCAGACAACATCTGTTTATTAATTAAACACTTTCATCACATTATTATCCGAAAGGTTACATTACACTTATACAAAAAAGTTTATCTCACGTACACAACAAAAACTGTTTTCTAGGTTACATACATAATAACTAACATAATTACCCACGAAAACGTATTTTGAGTATCAACTACATTATTTATTATGATATTTAACTGTTAACTAATCCTAAATAAAAAAAACTTGAAATATTAAAAATTAGGTGTGTGTTTTAGGAACCAAAAAATATACTAACTGTTAGAGATAATATCACGAAAAAAAAGCAAAACTTGAAAACTGTCAATTTATATATTTCTATCGAAAAAGGTTCACACTATTAACCAAAGGTGGGCACTAAACCGTTAATGCGTTAATCGTTAATTAACGAACTTTTAAGTTAACTTTAAAAATCGTTAACGGACCTGTTAACTTTCGTTAAATTGTGCTTCCGTTAAATTAAATCCGTTAATTTAATATTTTTACAAGTTTACCATGGTAATATAAAAGTATATATGTTTTATTTTGCCGTTTATTGGGTTTAATCGTTTCAATTTTAAAGGATGTATTGACGATGTATTTATTGACTGACGTATAAACGATGTATTGACGACGATGACGATGTATAACGTTTATCGATAACTACCGTTACATTTTGTTTAAATTAACTTATTAACGTTAACGAAGTTAATATACTGTGTAACGAATTACCACTTAACGAAGTTACTTTCTCGGTTAACTGTGCCCACCTTTGCTATTAACCCATATCCTTTGCATTTTTAAAATAATACGGTCTAACTGAACGGGAAGTTAAACACAGTTCGCACTGGCTTTACATGACAAATAGCAAATTTTAAACGAAAATACATTAGACAATGTTCGAAATAAACGATTAAATTTAGAGCGTCCAATTGCCTTATGGGCATTAAACTGATCGTTGAATAAAGAAGTTAATTTGCTTGTATCATTTATAACCTGTATATACTTAAATATACATAAATACGGTCTCTGAGTTTTTTTAATATTCATAATCTTTTGTACGTCGCTTAAACGGCACGAGATGGCTCACGTTCAACCGTGTTGAAATTTAACACAAAATTCTGAAATAAACTCACATTCAATAGCTTGTTCAGGTTTATCATCTTGTTTGGCTGTAAAATAAGAATTTGTTAACACCCTACATTGTAAGACTAAGCAAGTTAAAATTCCGGTTATAATGTTGAAATTTAACACAAGTTATTAAAATAAACTTACATTCAATAGCTTCTACATGTTCATGATCTTGTTTGGCTGCAAAATAATGTGTTTAGACAGGGCAATAAATGTAAACAACTAAAGGTCTTAAATACACTGCCTTCCTTTAAAACAAATTAGAAAAAACGCACCTGCATCAAAGTTCACATAACTAGCATTTCGTTCGGCTGCAAAATAAATTACAATTTATAAATAAGCCTAAATAAAAACAAAAATATATTGTTTATAGTCCGGGTCAAAATACACTTACGTGCTCCAAATTCAATATATTCACCATCTTGCTTGGCTGCAAAATAAACTAGATTTATTTGATAAATAAAATATGCTTTGAAATCGTTCGATCATTTTTAAAATTAATCTTTATTTATAATTAAAGCTATGCATAAACTCTACTTAATCACGAATATTAACTAAATTAATAAATTAAACATTACTCATTTAATTATTAGACTAAAAACGTATTTAATTATTAGACTAAGAAAATTTTAGACCAATCAATTTAAAAATATTAATCTTTAAATTTAAAAAAAAGAGAGAAATTAAATTGCATTAAACAAAAAAGATTTTAACATATTTTCTCTGTTTGGTATTCGTATACATTAATACATTAATTTTAAAATAGCAATGCCTTTATTAAATGTAGATAATTGACAGTACCCGCTGAAGCATAATCATTACTAAAACGAAAAGTTTTTACACAAAAAAGAACACTTTAAATTCCTTGATTTCGGATTAAAAATACTAATTTATAGGCCAAAACCTTTTTTTAAAATTAAAAGTTTGGGGTACCAAATCATCTTAAACATTCAATTCTCTGAAGTGTATTGTTTAGTTCAATAATATAACAAAAACTACTTAAATAAACTTACCTGCTACAAATTCCACATAAACACCATTTGGTCTGTTTGTAACGTAATTTCAAGAAACTATTTATACATTGTGAGTACCTATCAAAGTTTAACTTTTATAAAAAATTACACCCTGTACTTACGCAGAAAGAACAGTTTATTGGAAAGCGACAATGTTGTAGTCAGTTTTTTTTTTGTTTAGTTTAGTTTCGCTCGGTAGTAAGGGCATTAACATATCCACAAAAATATACTTTAAAGTGTAAATGGCGGCATTACTAGACTATTTTCTTGTGTGACGCTAACATGTGGCTAATACCAGCGCAGTTAATGTAACAGTATAGTTTATAATGAGCTGTAAATATTACATAAATCAATGATTTTTAAAGAAATAAAATACAAAACAATATACGTATTAAACGTACCTGCACTGTTGTTTAGTTTATAAAGTTGACTGAGATTGGCAAAGGTACAAATAAATAAAAGCACTTCAGCAATGGCCAATGTTATTATTAATGGAATGTTCTGAAAAAATGCTTATTAATACAAATTAAAACATTTAAATTTATTAACTTATTAACATTTATTGGTAATTAGTCTACAACTTGATTAAACTTGATTAAAAACTACAATTACTATGTAATAAAAAAATAATCAATACTGTTTTAAAATACATTTTTAGAAAATTGTTATTTTACAGTTTTGGAAAAAAATCCTTTTCAAATGTAACTACCTGGAACTGACTCTAGAACAATAGAGATTTCCCCATCTTTCACATCTTGACTGACAACCTGGTCATCGTTATCCAAAGTTAAGTCAAGGGTATGTACTTGACCACTGTCATCGTCATACCTATTTTCCAACGGATGTATTTCCTGGGGAATAATGGCTAAACAAAGCAGTTAAAAAAATTTTAACACTTCAATAGGTAAATAAAATTTTAATACATTTATACAAACAAATTAAACTTACAAATAACTTTTTCAGTAAACGTATCAATTGGTGGTGGTAAATATTAATTAAAAAAATATATATAAATTAAAACATAAAACCATTAAAAAAAGTTGGGGGTTTTAGCTCCATACACGAGCCGCCACTGGATACAGTAAATGTTTTAACCTTTTTCTTAATATTGTAAAAAAAAGAAAAAAACTGACAAAATATGTTGTACTGTTAAAAAAAACATATAATATGTTTATTGTGTTATATGGTTTATAGGGTTTAAAAGTTAACAGAATAATACAATAATTTTTAAAGTTCAATTAACTGTTACGATTTTTTGAACTATTAAAGACAAATAGATTGGTATGTAATTTTATTGTTATGTTTATATTTAGAGAGTGCCTACGTGATCAAAAAGTTACTAAAATTGTAAAGATTTAAAAGGTTACCAAGGCCTGGGTTTATTTAAAATATTAAGTCAGTTCATTATAGCAAAAAAAATTGGCCAGGGTAGTTTATTATAGCAAATAAGTCATTGGCATGTACGGATCGTCCACCAAAATATCAGTCTATAAAACACAAATTTACTGTCGGCGCGTTTAAAAGTCCTCATAATTTCTGGTACAAGTACAAATAAATTTGAATACAAATTGACTAGAAAATTGTTTTACTCCAATCAAGTCACAAATTATCTTGCTTAACAGAGTCTAACTTTAAATTCTTAACCTTGGGGTTTTAACTAATTTTAATTCACGATCCTGCCTATTACAGGTGCTGTCCGTAAATTTAAAGTCCAATATTGAATATATTTTTTACTAAGAAATTAATAAAGTTGGTGTCACTAAATACAAAAATAGTTTTAACTTAAAATAATTTACCTTGTTTTTTAAGTTAAACAAGTTTAAAAAATAATTTAATTAAAAAAAAGAGATTGGAAGCCATGTTTGTGATGACGTGGAAAGTACTAGCTCGTATACATTTACTACGCTACTTACTTTCTATGTCACACAAAAATATAGTTCATTCAAAAACAATAAATATATACATGTTTTATTTGACAATAGCAAATATGTTATTTGTTTATCAATTATCAAAAGGATAGGTCAAAATTTAGAAAGTTACAAATTTAAAGTAATGTACAAACAACTCATTTGTTGATAGTTGTGTGAAGTTAAACATGAAAAAACTATTGAACTTACTCGTTTAAAACAATATAACAAAAGTATTTAAACAAAGTCAGTATTTACAAAAAAAACTGTAACAAAAACAGGCAATATATTATAACCATTTTTACTTTTCTACAGTTAAAAATTTACCAACGAAATGTTAAATAGCAAAATCTAAAGGTTGGGCAAAATAAATAACAAAAATGCAAATTATTACTTAATGATCTAAATTTTACGCAAGTTTGGATGTGTATTTTCAATAAAATCACAAAATGGTGTATTTTTGTTCAAGCTTGTTTTCAGTTTCAATGGGAGCATGTTAATTCCTTGTCAATTTTCTATTAAATAAATTAAACAATCAACAATCTTTATTTAAAACTATTTTTAAAAAGCGTGCCAGAGATTTATAATAAATGTATAACAAAATCTATATAAAAAGGGATTAGCAAGTGTAAATTAAATGGGCTTAAAACACCCTTTAAATATTTCCCAATAACAGTTTATATTTTTACTTTTGATAAGGGGAGGTCGAATGCGCGACCTCAACATATAATAACAACGCAAAATATTAGAATTTTGAAATAAACTTACTTGTATCAGCTTCTACATGTTCATGATATGGTTCGCCAGCAAAAAAAATCCAATTTTATAAAAAAAATTTATTAATCTAGTCTTGAATTAACATTGTTAAAGATCTGTTATATAACAATTATTTTTAAGTGTGATTTTGGTGTTAAGGCACTGAAATTACCATGTGCGGTGATAACAAACCACTGTCAAAACATTAATCAGCAAATTGTCTGATGGCGTCCGGTAGTTTGGTAAACCGGTCATGGCCTCCGACTACGAGCCGAAAGGTTTCAGGTTCGAGCCTCACAAATGCCACACTATTCGCCCTTGAGCCCGGCGTTTACGGATAGCTCAGAGACGTCCCAAACCGCACACCCTTACCCGATAAAAATATTAAAAACCTATCACCTTAAAAGGATATAAAAATATGTCAGATGGCGTATATGTTGAAATTGCATAGGATCATATTTATAAACTTTTTTATTCTACAGTTTAATTTAAGAATGTGAGATATAAATTTTTAAAATAAACTCACCTGCGACAGCTTTTACATGTCTATCATTTTGTCTGTCTGGCAAATAAGTTACAAATTAATTAAAAAAAATATAATTTAAGACTTGAAAAAACAATATAAGAAAGGATAGTGTAAGTTATTTAAGCAGTTCAATTCGCAGCAATGCCAAATACGATTCGCTTTAGAACCCAAAAGAGCTTGAAGTTTTATCTATAAGGACTTAAAAAATGTATAAGTTTATAACGTCACAATCAAAGATCTTTGTCTTAAATCTATTTTAGGAAGCGCTCAAAAGAGTCATAATAAGTCTATTGCCGAATCTATAGAAAAAAATAATTGGCGATTGTGTCTGGTGTAGTGTAACTTAAATATTTAATAAGGGAAAATTTGAATAAAAAAAGTTTAAAAACAAACATTAAATTGAAACATTTCAAAATGGTTATAAACCAAGGCTAAATGAAAAACGGGGTTATAAAAACAAAACATAAAATAAACTTACGCGCAACAGCTTCTACATAGTCAGGATCTCGTTCGGTTGCAAAATAAAAATCAAAAACTGATTTAACGATTTGAATAAACAATAATTAAGATCGACTTGTTAGTTAAAAAAAACTTACACAGTCATTTAAAACTAAAATATGGCAGGCGGAAAGTTGTGGTTGCGTGCGGGAAATACCAAAATTTTTTATACCGTCTTAGCTTTTAAAGTAAACTTCCCATCATCATTCATCCCTTTAGGTGCATTAAGTAAAGTACAAAAGTTACGTTCCATCTCGTATTCCGCGAACTTTTGTTTACGTTTACATACAGTCCGCACTATACCGCATCCCATACTTTTGTATTGTCTTATAACAATACCAACCGCTGTTAAAGGTATTAATAAACGAATTGTTTCATAGTGTAGCATACGAGCCTTTGCAGAAGTTTACCGTGGTAAAAAATTATGTTTTAATCGCAATAATGCCATACTATTTGCACATGTGATGTAATCAGGTAGCTAACACATACCCTATAAACTTAAAAATGTATTTCGTTTTACTTACATGCCCGATTTTCGCGTTTAAAATATAAAAGAAGGTTAACAAGAATGATAAGAAGTAAAAGTGTTGCAGCGGTTGCACATCCTATTATCAAAGGAAGGTTCTAAATAAAAAGTTAATATAAACGATATTACCCATGTAAACTGACATTATAAAATATAATAGATTCACATTTTACATATCACAAATGATTAGGGTAAATCTATATAAATTTCTGACTAAAAAAATAATATACATGCCAACCTTAAAATGTTGTTGGGCTGTAAAAAGTGCAAAGGTATTGTGGTCGTGATTGTTGCCGAAAATAAGGTTGTCATAGTTATTGTTGTTAAAAAATAAGGTTGTTATAGTGGTAGTAGTAAAATAACAAAAATTTTAAAATTATTTTCGAATTTTAAATAAAAAAAAGTATATATATATATCTATTTTTTTTAAATAAAAAAAGGTAATCAAAGTTACCTACCTTGTAAATTTCGTTGGCAAATATATCTGATACGATAATGACATTGATGATCCCTCCACTTTAAATTATCACTCCTTAACCCAACACAATTCTCATTCTCTTCCCAATTATCAGGTTCACCATTATTCCAATTGGATTGGTTGCTCAGCAAAGTTGTGTTATCGTTCCACTTAAAAGAGGAATTAATATTACCTGGATTTGTTTCTGAAATGTTATTAATATAAATATTTAAAATAAGTTTTTTCTTAAAGATCGCAGAATTTAAAATAAATCACTGAAAATACGAGGCAACAAATTTATTTCGTTTTTAGTGCCAAATTGTAACAAGTATTTAAGTAAAGTGTGTTATAAATCGTATTAACTTATGTTATGCCAGCACATAATCAGCAGAAAAATTATCGGGCAATTATATTCTAAAAAAAACGCATTCGACCTTTGCACATAATAATTAAATACGAATTTCATGTAAACTGGTTATGCGGTCCAGACAACGATCATTAAGGGGAGCAAAAACAAACATTTAGCGTCTCAAAAAAGGTTAAAAACTTAACTGAAAGTCCCAATTAGTTTTCAGAATATAAGTTTTACACAAGTAAAAAAAAACTTATTATTTTTTTAATATTAAATATTACTTTTTAGCGATTTTAATTCTTTACTAAAATTACGATTTCCAGATGTTTTTGAAGTAGCCAAATTGGCATTCATTCCTGCACATTTTTTCACTGCTGTTGTATAGTTTACCTTAGTTAAACTAATATAATATTCTTCATTGTTATATATATACCATTGCCCAGATACAACGTTTAAACTTAAAATCATCAAACTTAAAACTAACTTGTTCATTATGTAACTTATCGCATTTTTGTTTAACGCGATATACAAAAGTTAAGCAAAGGCAATTTGATTGGAAAAATTAAAAAAACGTCATAATTTTTTAAACTGTTAAACACAAAAAACATGTATATGTTTATTGTGTTATATAAGGCATAGGGTTTAATTGTTACAGATATAATTTTCTTATTTCTAAATATAAAAACAATAAGTTTAAGAGTTTAGTCAACTATCATAATTTCTTGAACTGTTAAAAACAAAACACTTCGAAATGGCTATATTATTGTTATGTTTATATTTAGAGAATAGTACGTGATTAAAAAATGACAAAAATTGTAAAGATTTAAAAGGTCACAAGTTCAGTCTAGTCAATTAAAATATTTTAAAAATTTTCCACAAAAAGTCTAATAAAAATGTGTCCGATATTCATGAGTTAAATAATGTGTACAAAAACCGACAGCGTGGTGTAGTGGTGAAAACACTTGCTAGACCAAATGAAGTCGTGCGTTTAATCTCCACTGCTCTCATGCTGTAGCGCCCTTAAGTAGGCGTTATACATTGTATAATTTCTTGCTGAACCAGCGGTTTAATTATCGTGGAATTATAATCTATATACTATTTCAAACTGCTAAAGGCAACCTGAGACTAGGTCAGATTAAGTGTTGTTACTCTATGTTTAGGTTGCGCATTCGACCTTTCTACGTTGAGGATAAAAATATTTGTTACAGGAATCATCTAAAAATTTAAAAAATATTAAAACCGGGCTAGAGTACCACAGAATTATTAAATTTAATGTAATATTTAGACAAAGTAGATGTATTAAAAAAACATTTTTAATGTTACAACTTTTCTTTATAAACCTAACTTTCAACCTCCTTAAAATAAATTTGAAAACTAAATTTTATATAAGCAATATATCCGTATATTATTCTTATGCATATTCAGTTAATATTCATATTTATTTTGTGCCTGATTTTGTTGACCCGGCAGTGGTAAAATTTAAACCGTATCTTTATATTCTGAACGCAAGTATTCTTACCGAAAACCAAACAAATTACAGTAACATCACGGAAAAAAAGTACGTTGTCGAAAATTACAGTTTTTGTAGTACCGATATTCAACTCAACCTTATATTTAAAAACTACTGTTAATTTAAAAAAAAAAACGTCGCCTTTGAACTTTTAGATAAATGTCTGTACGGTCAAATGGTTTTCGAAAAAATGAGCGGATAATATACGGTTTAAATTTTTGTTTTGGTGTTTCCGTTTCATTTGTTTCAACTTTTTTTGTTTCCGTTTTATTTGTTTCCTTTCCATTTATTTAAAAAAAACCTATCGTCGTTAGCGGCTATAACACAAAATTAAAATTTTTTTACAAAAACATACTTTTTAAAATTGAAATATATTCTTAACCTAATCCACTATGTAACTTTTGTTAAATAATCTGGTAACTAACTTTCTTTATGTTGCATCTTGTAGTTTTAGGGTAAAAAAATTATTTCCAATTATATTGTTATAACCGTGTACTAAGTTCTTAATATTAATTCACAATATTCAACAGTTTATCAATTTAATAACGGTAAACCTTATTTAAATAGAATCCATTAGTATTTACATAAACAATATCATAATTAATATAAAGCAACCTCAAATCTCAAGTCAACACTTTAACTAACATAAGAAGTGGCGGTAAGCTAAAAGGGGAAGTGACGTAGGGGTGAAGGCGTCATACCAGAAAGATACCGGCGGGGATAATAAAACACAGTATGTTACAATGCCCCTCCCCCAATAATAGTATTCTCCAAATACGATGCTAGCATACACAGAAAATAACAAAAACATAGTATTTACAACTGAAAAAATACACGATAAATGAAATTGTTAACGATATCTTATAGGGAATAGAACGCTCACCACGAGAATGTGAAGGCATATTTGTTTCTGGGTCAGATATATCAGATTCGTATTAATTAATAATATTATTATCACTTTGGTCAAACACATTATTACTATTATTGTTATTATTATTATGATAATTTTCATTAGAAATATCAGAATTAAACCAATTGGGCAAGTTTAGGCCACTGTAACGCCACAATCGGTTGGGATTTACAACCTTTGGTTTGTTTTTACGGGATTTTTGTATGCGATACACTAAGTAATTTATACGTTTTGTAACAACAAACGACCTTTCCATGCCAGGGACAGTTTTGGACTCTTTCCCTTTTTTCTTTGAGGGCAAAAAAGCCACACAGCCTGACCCATACCAAAAATGTCTTTAGCCGAATTTCGATCGTAGTATTTTTTTATTCGTTTTTCTGTAAAGTTTAGCCTTTTTCTTGCAAATGCATGTACATTATCCAATGTTTTTTGGTTTTTCTTTACGTAATCAATCGGTGAATATATTGATTTCTTTCACAATTTCTCAGACCAGAGCGAACAACAAAAAGTCTGTCGGTAAATTCTTTTCTCAGCCAAAAATAATTATGGCCGGGGTTAATTCAGTGATGTCATGCACTGCGGTTCGATAAGCCATCAAAAGGTAAGGTAGTTGTAGATCCCAGTCTTGTTGATTTTCGTTTATAAACATCGACAGTTGTTCTATTAAAACAACCCTTTACCAGATAAAAGGCGGTCTTTTCTATATCTTTCGGATCTACTAAAACTTTCCAGTGGCCACCTTTAAGGTCCAGTGTAGAAAACTACTAAGAGCCCTTAATGCAGTCTAAAAGTGTGTCACTTCTTGGCAGTGGGTGGGCATATTTTTTTAATAATTGCATTTAGTTTTCTGTAGTCGACACAAAAGCGTTTAGACCTTATTTCGTTGGTTGCGATCCTATTCCGTCGGTTGCAATCTTATTCCGTCAGTTGCTATCTTTTTCCCTCAGTTGCGATCTTATTCTGTCGGTTGTGATCTTATTTCGTCGGTTTTAATCTTATTCCGTCGATTATGATATTATTCCGTTGATTGCGATCTTATTCTGTCGGTTGTGATCTTATTCCGTCGGTTGTGATTCTATTCTGTCGATTACGATCTTAATCTTTTAAAATTATTACTGAAAACCAGATTCTATTCCCATATGGTATTTGTTCTTTATATATCTATTTGTCAAACCATCACAATCGGCATATTATATTATTATCTAGTAGGTTATGTTAAGTAAAGGATCACTTTACGTCAAGTGTATTATTCCCAAAAAAAATTTCGTCTGGTAATTTAAGCTTAGTCCTTTTGTGGTCATATTACTTGCATGAGAGACCTACACATCCCCCTGACACTGTGTGTAATTGTGCACACTGGCCATTTAGCCATTCAGAATCAATTACCAATATGTACATTTTTACTTTTATTACACTCATTGCACTTATTACACACATTGCACACAGCCTATTTAGAGGGACCCTTCCAAACTGCCAAAGTCAACTTAATACTGGGTTGGGGTAACAAATGTTACTCCATGTTTATGTCGTGACATCTAAAAAGATTTTGTCCTGTGGCAAGCACAACCCAAAATCAATAAACCACATACCAACCCCTATTAATATTATTAATTTAATTAAAACATTAAGAAAACCATACAGTCCCACATTCGGCAAAATTTTGTCAAATTTAACATGGGGTTATATCTTTTCATTTAATAAAACAAGCTTTTTTATACAGGAACTTTATAATTCTTGGGAAATTAATGTAAATTTAGTTAATTTAACAACATAAACTAAACCACATTGACTAACAGCTCAGTAAATTATGGATGTAAGTTAAAACACTAAATTAAAGTTATATTAAAATTTACCAAATTTTATTAAGTATTTTAAGCTATTATGATAATTAATATAATTATGATAAATTAAATACCTAACTCATGATTAATATAGTTTTGTAAAAAAATGGTGTTTAAATTGTAAATCAAGTAACAAGCTTTTTTATACAGGAACTTTATAATTCTTGGGAAATTAATGTAAATTTAGTTAATTTAACAACATAAACTAAACCACATTGACTAACAGCTCAGTAAATTATGGATGTAAGTTAAAACACTAAATTAAAGTTATATTAAAATTTACCAAATTTTATTAAGTATTTTAAGCTATTATGATAATTAATATAATTATGATAAATTAAATACCTAACTCATGATTAATATAGTTTTGTAAAAAAATGGTGTTTAAATTGTAAATCAAGTAACAAGCTTTTTTATACAGGAACTTTATAATTCTTGGGAAATTAATGTAAATTTAGTTAATTTAACAACATAAACTAAACCACATTGACTAACAGCTCAGTAAATTATGGATGTAAGTTAAAACACTAAATTAAAGTTATATTAAAATTTACCAAATTTTATTAAGTATTTGAAGCTATTATAATAATTAATATAATTATGATAAATTAAATACCTAACTCATGATTAATATAGTTTTGTAAAAAAATGGTGTTTAAATTGTAAATCAAGTACATTTATTATCATTATGGATTAAAACAAGGATGCTCCAGTAAAATTTCTTCATTTGACTCTCATATATTTAAGTTGTTTTATTATTAAACCATTTTTAACTGTAAACATGGTTGTTAACTTCTAGTAGAGATACTTAACTTTTATTTTTTTTTTAAATGTACTGTTGTTGTATAATTATACAGTACCTATAAAATATACAGGAACAAATGAATCGAATGCATCAAATAGATCGAATGTATTAAGGTTATTTTGAATGGGTGAAAGTTAGTGTTGGGTTTAATTCATGCCATCTTTTCGGTCCTTTTTGTAACCATTTGATATACATTTGATCATTTAAATTATTCGACCTTGTATAGTTTATAGGTTCCCATAACTATATTTATAACTATAAAACTGATTAAAGTGGTTTATTTTATGTTTGTTAAGTGCCTATGTTAAATTAAATGGCAAATAGTATTATGGAACCTATTGCATTTTTACTAATGGGTATAATATACACCTGGTTAATATTTTTTTTTATTCTACTTTTAATAGAATCCCTCACATTCTCCTTATTTGTCAGAAAATTCAAGTGAAAGTGAAGATGAGGTAAGGACAGCAATTAATATATTTTAATTGTTTAATTACTAAGATTAATTTTAAAATAAATTGTTTGTTTTTGGGTGTTGTTTTAATTGTAAGAAATTTTTTTACCACTTAAAGTAAAAATAAATTTTATGAATTCAATTAAATAATTTTATTAGTGTAGTTTCTTGTAGAATTCTGCAACAATATATTAAACCAAATAGGAATCCTTGTTTAGAAATTGACAGGACTTGAAAGCCGCTCAAATTAGCTCTTTTGTTTTAAAGGGTGACATTGTGAAGTATGTGTTTTGTACACGGGTTACCTCATTGTTAAATTGTAATTTAAACTACTGTAAATAATGTAACATTATTTCTTTTTAAATAAATTATTTTAAGTTTTATTGAAATTTTATTAAAACTTTTTTCTTTGATAGCTTTAAATACCCACTATTTGCTATTAAAGCATTTTAAGTATTATAATATAAGTTACAGCAATATTAACAATGAATGTATATACATATTATTTGTTATTGCTGTTTATGTATTTATTAACAGATTGAACTTTTTAACTAGTAATACTAAAAACATCAACTCTTAAATATTTTTGTCTTATTGTAAGCTGCTAATTTGCCGGCGTGGTGTACTGGTAAGAACTCTTGCTACACCACACATGAGGTCGTGGGTTCAATCCCCACTGATCTCATGCTGTAGCGCCCTTGAGTAAGGCACTATAAACGTTATGAATTCCTGCTCAGCCAGCACTTAATCAGTAGCATAATTACTGGGCAATAATAGTTATAATATCCCAAACTGCCACAGGAAACTCAAGACTGGGTCGGGGTAACTTATGTTACTGTATGTTTAAGTCGCGCATTTAACTTTCTCACATCGAGGATAAAGATATATACAAAAAAAAAATTGCAAAACACAAATTAGACTTGCTTAAAAAGTGTATAATTAAAAAATCAAGTTTTAAAACTTAACAATGTTAACAAAGTTTATATATCATGTAACATAACCTTTTTAACAGAGTTTTCAGTAATTTTTGTTAACTCAAGTTAAATTTTTTTTGTTTTTTTTATTTATGTCACTTGCATTTCGTTTAAGATTTAATTAAGCATAATTTAACTCTAACTAAATAAAATAATTATATTATTTGTATTACTTAAATATAAGAAATATTTAAATAACAATTTGGTTATATACTTTTAAAAATGCTAATTGAGGGAGATGTTTATCCGAAGATATCATTAAACTTGTTGACACATTACAAAGCTCAACTAAACCAGTCAAGTTAGTTCTATATTCATGGTTTAAGGATGGCAGTTTAACAATGTTTTTTAACCAAGTTCTTCCAATAATTAACAAAAAGCCAAGCATAACTGTAAGCAATAATTTTTAGTTCTGAATGATCTGTGGATTTTTTCTTTTAATTTTTATAAATATAAAAATATGATTTGTACTGTAATTACGTTTCTCACATGGACTTTATCCTTAACAAACTCTCACTTGATAACATCACAAAACTGTGTGATTGTTTGCACAAAATTGATTACTTGAATTTTTCTGATTGTGAAGTTAGTTCTGAAGGGAGGGAATTACTGAAAATTGCAAGAAAAAACAATGCAGAAGCCAAGGTTAGAAACTCTTATATTATTTATCTGCTAGTTTCTTACTTTTATTGTTAAATGTTGTTTTTAGATCAAATTATTGGAATTAATTTTAATTAAAAATTATGTTTTACCTTAGTGCATACATACAATAATCTAACAGCGCTCACGTAAAAACACTATTAGAAGTTGGAGTCTATCGTCACAAGTTTAAGTTAAATGTGGACAATTAAGTTATGCTATATTTATTGTATTCTTGTCAGCTTTGACAGTGCACTAATTGCTAGGCACAGATGAAAAGGCAGAGTTGTTTTATTAAGTTGATCATTTTTTATTTAAGCTATATTAAACTTTTAACAAATGTATGAATTTAATTTTAAATTTTTTAAATCAGTTTAATAAAAATGTCAACACTAAAAGGTGGAAGAATCTGCTGTCTTCCAGGCTGCAGTTTCACTCACAGGTCTTAAAATATTAATTTATTTATTGTTGCCAATGAAAACGAAAGGGAAGATATATTACAAGTACTTTAATATAAAGCCAAACATTGTGACAAATTTTGTTTAAATATCGGGACTGACGACAACTTAATAAAGCATTTAAATGTAGCAAGCATTTTAATAGTTTCAAAATTTAGGACAGTTAGTTGGATAAAGCTTGGAAATCCGCCAACTTTATGTTTGCCAAAAAAATCTGTACAACTCTATAGGATTTTTTCAGAAATGTTTCTGAATTATGCTTTATGTTTAATACTGTTAATTTATTTAGAAATAAATTTTAGCACATAATACCCAATAAATTTCTGCTTGGTATAGATTTAGATATAAAATGTTTAAAAATTCTAACAAAAATGAGAATTTTGTCAACCAACCACAAATAACAAAAGACCAAGTCCGATTTATGTCGAAAATATTGGTGTACCTCTGAATTTGGTTAATCCATTACTTTTACATTAGTTTTAATTTAATATAATGCATACTAACCAAATAATAAATATTAATACTAAAAAGATTTAATATGCGGCTAATTGATTCATTTCGTAACAGTTAAATAATTCAGAAGAGAAGTGGGAAAGTGTGATTTTAGAAATAAAGAAAAATAAATATTAATAAAAAAACAAAAATAAGTTTAAAAGCACCAAATTTCAGTAATTAAAAATTTATTGCAAGAAATAATTGAGTCTCAAAAATTTTCAGAATGTATTTAAGGTTGATGTACAGAGGTGGTTAATGATGTTGAGAAAATATTAAAAATATTTGGTGAAATAAACTATGACAGAAATAAATAACTATTGGATAATTCTAAAATATTGCAAAAACAGTATGACTCTTTTACGTCACAAAATCAATCTGAAAATGGGGTTAAGTTTTTTTTATTAATTTTTGTTGTCATTAATTACTAGTGGTTTAATTAACAATTAAAAATCATAATGCAGATACTTGGGCACCAGCAAATAAAATATTCTTTTATTAAATTAATGCCGAAAGTGATCCATGATTTGGAAAAATTAAAAACATAAATATGTTTTGTATATTGTAGCATAATATTAAAACTATGGGTTAATTAAACCAACTTTAAGGAAATTTGATATGTTTTATCTAATATTTTTGTACAGTTAAACTTATTAATAACTGAAATACATGGAGTTTCCGGTTTGCCAGAAAAGTATGAAATTCTGAACGAGGTAAATAAAAAATACTTTTTTATTGGGATTTTAACTTAACTGAATATTCAAAATAAAATTTTAAATTATTTAAAGAAAAAGGAAATCGAAGACGCAGAACTTAAACTTGGTTAGTTTTTATTTTATTATATAGTTTACAGTTAGACTTGTATATCTTTATGTTCTAATTGATTTTGCATTTTTCTTTTATTGATTAAAATTACATTAATTGTTATTAAGAAACTGAAAGCAAAGTGATTGGTGTAAAAGGAGACAAAGTTAAATTATCCGGATGTTACATTGATATTCCTGAAGGTGCACTTACTGAGGATGTTCAAATTACTCTGCATGTTGTTTGAGCCATTAAAAATACTCCCCCTACCAAGGTATTTACAAAGTTGTATATTTTTTCGTGCTTTTATCTTTTTATCATGCTATTTTATTTATGCTATAAATATTTTTAATTTGCTATCAGTTTAAAAAATGAAAACATTATTTTATGAATTTTGCATAAACTGACTTTTATAACAAAAGTTGTCTTTATGTTTATTTTTATCTCTTTATTATCATTTGTTTAAAAATACTTATAATGTAAGGAAAACCCAACATATTTGATAACTCCTCAATTTGAATGCTTGCCACATGGATTAAATTTTAAGGTTTCAGTTACAATATCTCTTTCCACACCATTTTTTTCGACAACTAAAACCTGTGTTGTCAGGGTAATAAACATTTGTGTCTGTAATTTTTTTTTAAATATAAAAAAATACTTTAATATTATATTTCCACTTTTAGCAGTAGCAACATAGATTTGCTATTCATTATACAATTTTTTTTGTTTTATTTCTATGTTATTTTTTAGCCTTAAGTAAGTCAAGATGGAATTGTCTGGGAAGATCTTTCTGGTGTTGTTTTGGGAGATTGTGGAACAATTCAGTTTCAAATTGATCATTTATCTTGGTAACTATTAACTGTATTATTCTGTTGAGAATTCTACTCTTAAGTATAATGATTCATGACAAAGGTTCAAAGTTGTAAGAAATTGGATATATGGAACCGAAAATCCAGAAAAGAGAAAAATATTTATTTGCTTCCACGAACCACCAAAGTCAAGTTTAACTTTATATATTAAAGATGCAAATAATCCCAAAAAATCAAGTGGGAGTGAGGTTTTCTATGTTACAGTTTCAATAAGGTGGAAGTTTTTATTAATAAATTTCATACTGTTTTAAAATTTAAAATATCTTTACCTACATTCGCATATTTTTTAGACAAATGGACGAAATGTTATTCACAATTTCTCACCAAGATTATGAAACTCTTGAAATGAAATGTAGAAGCACAGATAATAAATCTGTTGCAATCAGATTAAATCCCAATCCTGGAATTAAAAATAAAAGTCCATCGGGAGAAATATTTACCCATGCAGTTGAAAATATTACAACTTAAAAAGTAGATGAAGGAAAATTTGAATTTCCCATAATACCAATTTCACAAACAGGTTTGTATAGTTATTAAAAATAGTTATTAAGCTATTCTTTTTCGTTTTAGTTATATGGTTTAACTTTAAAATTTTAATTTCTGGGGAAAATGGACAAAATTTAAAGTTTAAAATAAACTAATAAGTATTTTATCAAAGTATTGAATTTGAAATTGTATTTTGGTTTAGTTTAATTTTTTTTGTAAATATTAAGTATGTCAGCAGGGTACAGTACGACACCAAATATACAATATTCATGGAGACCATGCAAATGTTAGCTCAACATCAGGTAAACTTAAATTTTTATATGGAAAATGATTTTTATAGTGACTTTGGGTTTATCTTCTTTGTATTGTCTAATTTTAAAATAAAATTGTTTTAAAATTAAGTTAAACAATTTAACTGAGTAGGTTGTGTTGCAGTTTATTACCTAACTTTAAATTTATATTTCAAAGGCCACAAAGTTATGGGAAACACGGTTGTAGATTCAAACATGTTAGCAGACAAGGTCGAACAAGTCAACATAAAACCAGGTTCTAATGTAACGGAAAATCAGGTAAACAAATTGTTTTACTCTTTACTAAACCAGAAATTAAAAAAAAATTTAAATATTTGTTTTATTAAAGAAAAAAGATTCGAAAACGTCAGAAAATAAAATAAAAGCAAAATATATCTCTGGTTAGTTTGCTTTTTTACTTTTATATACATTTTAGTGTAAACTTTTGTAAAAAGTTTACTTTTTTAATTTTAGGTTTTTATTGAATGTTTACAGTTTTCTTTTTAGTTAAATAAGAGTAATATTAACTTAATTATTATTTAGACACTGTAAGCAAAGCAATTGGTGTTAAAGGAGGTAGAGTTAAAGTATTGGGATGTAACATTGATATTCCTGTAGGTGCACTTAATGAAGATGTTCAAATTACTGCTCGTGTTAATCATTGCAATGATATTACTTCTCCCACAAAGGTATTTACTTTTACAATGTTAATTTATATAAATGGATACTATAAATGTATCAATTTTAGTATCAGTTTCTTTATTATTACTTGTTACTGTAAGCAAAGCAATTGGTGTTAAAGGAGGTAGAGTTAAAGTATTGGGATGTAACATTGATATACCTGTAGGTGCACTTAATGAGGATGTTCAAATTACTGCTCGTGTTAATCATTGCAATGATATTACTTCTCCCACAAAGGTATTTACTTTTACAATGTTAATTTATATAAATGGATACTATAAATGTATCAATTTTAGTATCAGTTTCTTTATTATTACTTGTTAAAAATTCTAGTATATTCAGGAAAACCCAACATATTTGTTGACTCCACAATTTAATTGCTTGCCACATGGATTAAAGTTTAAGGTTCCTGTTACAATATCTCTTTCTATCCCATTTTACTCAACTACTGAAAACAGTATTGTTAAAGTAATTTTTATTAATTTAATTTTGATTATTTGTCTGTTAATATGTTTATTCCAAATATTCTTCTATTTTGTTTTCTTTAATATGGCAACCTTTCCTTTTAGCTTCAAGAAAATCATGATGGAATATTGTGGAAAGATTTTACTCAGGTCATTTTGGGGGATTTTAATTCTATTCAGTTTCAAGTTGATAATTTATCTTGGTAAATATTAAACATCTTATTAAGTTATAAATTTCCACTTTTTTTGGTAATTTTTTTGACTAACCTAATATATTCTATATTGTTTAAGTTGTAACAGTTTGGTGACTGGTATATTGTTTCAGGTTTCGATGCATTGCGATTTGGCTGTTTGAACAGTCTTAATATCTTAGAAATCCTGCAAAAAAAACAGGTTTTTCAATGCTACATTAAAAAGGAAAAAACTTTCCTAACTCTAAATATGTTTGACCTCGATAAAAAGAACTTACCCAAACATGATGAGGCTCAAGCTTTTATGGCAATTGTGTCTTCAAGGTTTGAAATAATTCAATTTTATTTGTCACAATATAAAAAATTATTTTAAATTTTTTTTTTCATTTTTTTAGACTAAATGACAAAGTTAACGTGAAAATTTTTTTTAGACTAAATGACAAAGTTAACGTAAAACATTTTCTAAGACCTATGACAGTAAAGCTGTTATATCCGATTTGATTGAAATTAAACCAAAACCAGAATTTAAAAACAAAAGTCCTATAGGAGAAATATTTAAATATTCCATGACAAATCTTTCAACCCAACAATTCCAAGGAAGTATTTTAGAATATCCAAGATACCCAGGACCAAGTATGTAATATAAAAATTTAAGTTTAATATTGTATGTTGGTTTTAACAGCATAAAACACGGTTATTTATTTCTAAATAAGTTTAACACATAATTAAATTAAGTACAAACAAAACATTCACCCAAACCTGTAGTTTTCACCTTATTGTCTCTGTGCCAGATTTAATTTTCCTTATATAGTTCAATGGTTTACACTTTTACCTGTGCAAAACTATATGTAGTTAATGTAAGAATGTCACCTCGAAATTTGTTTTCTTTAATAACTTATGTGTTAAAACTGACATTTTGCATTTTACATTACTGTGCGTTAAATTCTATGGATAATTTGTTTTATTTTATTTATATTAGAAGATTCTAACCAACCATCTTCTAGCAATCAAGTCTGAACTTAATGGATCCTGGGTTGATATAAGTCCTTAAATGTTTGTTTTATTGTTAACTTGTAGATAATGTTTTAAAGTTTATGTAAGTTAAAGGTATGTTATATTGTGAAGTGTAGTGACTTGTGACTTGGTTTATTTAAGTAAGTTAACTATCCATACGAAAACTCTATTTTCAGATTGGGACCAAAATTATTTGTACATAAATTATTTGTACTTAAATTTGTTTACCACTCTATGTTTTAATGGATATTTTTATTAGTCCAACCTATGAAATGGACTCAAAATTTTTGTTTTTTCTTTTTTAATTTTATCGATTTTTTATTTATCATCTTTTATAGCAAAACATTATGCAATTTTACAATTATGTTAAATTCATATTAAAATTTTACCTTTTTTTATTAACTTTTGTAAGCAACTATGCTCCAAGTAAATTTAACACCTTTCTTTATATTTTTATACTTTACCTATAGTACTTACAACATGTTTTTTTTTGCTTTTAATCTTACTATAAGATAAATGGTGTGCCTTTTCGGATTTAAGTTGATTGTATAAGGTGTATGTTTTGCTTTTTAAGTTGTTTATTTTATAAGTGTTTGTGATTTATATATATATATATCAGGGTACGAATTAACGGTTAAAGAACGATTCGCTAAAAAGGAGGTCGCATTTTTAGAGCAATAGTTAGGTCCAAGTCATGATCTTCGTTTTTTAATAACACTTGACGCGTTGCGTGGCATTTTTAAAATGTAACGTATTGTTAAACAATCGTTAATTATTTTTCGCACAAAAAACAAGACATCAAGACTGTTATGTATATAAAAAATTGCGCAACTACTTAACTAAACAAAATGCGAGAGTGAAAAATACGCATTGTGAGATCATGAAAAGTTTTTGTTCTTAAATGCCCTGTAACCTACATTTAAGCAGAATTATATTGATGTAATTATAAAAGAAACCGGTAAAAATAAATTGTAACAATACACAAATATACACGAATGTTTTAATATCGGTTGAACTTTCTTGGTCGATTCGCTAATTCTAATATATTTGTGAAAAATGATTCGCTAATTTTAAAAAACGATTCGCTTTTAGCGAATAGCGACCCGTTATTTCGTTCCCTGTATATATTTTTTATTAGATTTTCAGCTTTGTGTTTGGGTGTTTTTTTTTTGTAAGATTTTATACCTTGATTTTCGAACCTTGCCTTTCAGAGATCCCTTTTTGAATAACTTCTCTATGCTCTTATTTATTAACGTTTTCTTATAGCAAAATTGTGCTTTTTGAAATAGTTGCATGTATTTTTGTGAACATTTTATATTAACAGCTTTTTTTTTGTTTTTGCGCATTAATGACAGTGAATAGTAAGATATATATATAATAAATATTACATCAATGCGACGGGAGAAAATGACAAAATCAATTTAATGATTTAAAACTTGCCACAAATATAAATATTTACATATAGATTTTAAGTATGTTATAGCATGTTACCAAATCCAGGTTCTATATACTATGACAATTTTTGATTTCGTGCAAAGTATTTAAAACTTTAAATTTTGCATGTTTTAATAGATTTTTAAAATAAACGTTAAATAATCAGTCTGGACGGGTAATTGAAGGTATAAGATGGTCGTTACGTTAAGTTAATTAAAAGTCATGACAAAAATCAAATAAAAGTGTCTGTTTATTAATAACAACGTACACAAAAAGGTTGTAATATACTACATTAAGCACATAAACTACACTTTACAACTACATTATACGCGAAAACGTTAACGATATTTTTAACGATTACATCCCGCTACTATATTTCAAAAAGCGCATTCCAACTAAAAGTCATCGATACTACAAAAACTGTGTAACTGACAGGAGAAGCCAGTCATGTTATATTTTTACATATTTGAAGTCGTATTTTATGGCCAAAAAGGGTGTGTTACCCATTTTTCCAGACTAGATTTTCTGAGTAATTTTCCGCTCGTTCTTGTGTAGGAAAGCGCTTAGCATCTCCATCAATTCCAATGCCAAGGCTTTCCTAGCTTCAAACCAGGCTTGATGCCGGTTCGCGACAAACGACAAGAAAACCTGTTGGCTTTGGACAATTACACACATGCTGGCCACTGGGGTACCCAAAACAAAACGTTTCCAACCAAAATTAGCTGATATCGATGAGATAAACAAGAGAAAACGTAAGAAACCCCTTTTTACAGGCGCAATAATAACTTTCGTTCGGCGAACCGAAACAGTGCAAACTCGCTACCATTCCGTGCGGTTTAAACACCGTACAAAAGACTTATGAATATGAAAAAACTCATAGAGACTGTATTTATGCATATTTAAGTATATACAGGTTATAACGGGGACAAACAAGTTAACCCCTTTATTCAAGGACAAGTCTAACGCCCATAAGCCAATTGGACGCTCTAAATTTACTCGGTATTATATTGAACATGGTCCAATTGTGTATTTTTTGCGTGCCATTGTAAAAATTGTCGCTATTTGTTATGTAGAGCGGGTAGAAACTGTGCCTAATTTCCTGTTTAATTGGACTGTATGTAACCTAGAAACCAGTTTTTGTTGTGTGTACGTAAAATAACCATTTTTGTATATGTGTAATGTAACTTTCAGGATAATTATGTGGTAAACGTGTTTGATTAATAAACAGATTTTGTCTGTAGATTTGGTTTGCTATTTTTGACCATTTCTTTTTTTAAAAAGTTGCCAATACTTGGTGTTGTCGGTCTTAAACCTTATTTTAGACATTTCAGACTTATACATTACTGCCATTATATTTGGATAGGAGCACCCTTAGGAGTCGATACTTTTTATGATTAGATTTTTATTGACCTCAGTCCCTACAGGTACTTCAACTAAACTTTTGTTAGACACTTGAGTAAGTTCAAACAATGTTTTTCTTGGGTAGGCACGTCAACTAACTATTGAGTAGACACTTTCGTTAAATAAGTTTATAACAAGATTTCTTAAAAAACATTTTTACTAAACGTTTTGGGGGTGGGCACTCTGTTTTTTTTCGTATGAGTTTTTGATTTTTAGTCACTGGTTTGTTATGGCGTAGTTTTTTGCTAGTGACCCGTTATAAAAGCCCTGGGGTGTTTTTATAAGGCCCGGGGCGTTTAGATAACGCCTAAGATGTTTATATGATGCCAGGGGTGTTTACATGAGGCCCAAGATCTCTATTTTAGGCATGAGGTGTTTATATAGGCCAGGTGTGTGTTGTACAAGGCCTAGGGTATTTTGATAAGGCCTGGGCTGTTATATATGAGGCCTGGGTGTTTAGATAAGGCCGGAGTGTTTATGAAAGTCCCAGGGTGTTTATATGAGATACGAGGTGTTTATATTAGGCCTAAAGTATGTTATATGAGTAAAGGTTGAAAGATAACAAAAGTTAAAAGATTATTTTTTTTAAAAAAACGTAAAATTACGGAACACCAGAACCGAACAATTCAAAAACTTTTTTACCATTTTGGCCAAGTTGTCGTTCTAGCGTTGCGACAATATTTTTTTTGCAGTTTTGAAAGTCTTCGGAATAATCAATTTTTTGATATATGATTTTTTTTTGTAATTTATAAATTGTTGAAATACCTTGTTTTTCAGCCTCACTTTTGAAATTCCAAACCAACCTTTTTCTGGTAAAGCGTTTAACGCTCGAAATTATACCAAATCTTCCTTCCCATATATGGCAAGCTTTAAATCTAGGAATTGCAACTCTACAATTTTTTTGTAATTTAGTAATTAACTGGGGCAATTTTAAAAATACAATTGGCTAACAATTTTGATATGTGATTTATTGCTTAACATGCGTTGTTTGTCCAATTTCGGGATGTGACATTTGTAATTGATTGCCAAAAGCATGCTTTTAAGTTGTTTTCAATTTTAGGGAAAAATGAAATAAATTTAGGAACAGAATCATTAACGTGTTTTTTAAGTTTTTCAAAAAGTTGGCAATACTTGGTGTTGTCGGATAAAATGTCGTGATATGTTTTCTTGTCTGTAGGGAATGTGATCAAGAAAAACAAATCATAAAAATTGTTAAGTTAATAGAATGGAAGGTAATATGAACTATAAGTATACTAAGTCTTTGTATAATGCTAAAGGGTTTAAGACCCATCTTATGTAATCAAAATATCATTCAAAGCTTCAGACAACATATGTTCGTTAATCAAGCACGTTCATCACATTATCATCCAAAAGAATATACTTTACACTTACACAAAAAGGTTTATTTCACGTACACAACAAAAACTAGTTTCTAGGTTTTTAATAAATTACCAGTAAATTATCCTTATAAATATATAACTAAGAACTTACACGGCCAAAAAATGTTTTTTCAAATGAGATTTCAGTTCATATACTTTAAAAAGCAACACCAACCTTACCACATTCCTCCAAAAGTTGGACCATACAAAGTTACTTACCTATCCAGCTACTCTAACAATTTGCGTCACAAACTTAATTTAACTATGCAACTTCTCTTTAAACTAACAATGCAATATATTTTAATTTATCAAATTTTCTCTTTTATTTCTATTATGAACTAGTTTCAAACATTTATATTCACTTACCTTTTCTATCTAAACCCCCATTGGTTGATGGGTTGTTTAATATATTTGTGCATTGTATGTGATATACGTTTTGAAAGGCCATTCTGGAACGCTCCTTCTTTAGGTAGGTTTATTTAGTTGAGTCCTTTTATCACATGCAATTTATCGTGACCAGTTCGTGCTTTCCTACTAGAGGCATACTGGGTTATATTCAATGTAATTATTATTTTTTACACTGTAACTACCATTGACAGTGATAGAATTGCTTTACTATTATAAATCACGTCGCATTGTTGTAGTATTAATGGTATATCGTATTTATTATTTACTCTTATCAATGCGCAAAAAAAAAATTAAAAAACTACGTCACGTGACTTGTGGGTGAAAAAATTTATTCCTATTTGGAATTTTTTAAATTTATCTCAAAAACTACTTTAAACCTCGGCATCTCGAAAACTACCAATTTTAAAAATAACGGTATTCTCATGCAGGTTGAAAAAACTCCAACATAATTAAATATGGCCTTTGACCATAATCCCTTTAAGAATAGGCTTACCTCACTTACTAATATCAAACCCAAAAAATAAATACGTAAATTTAATTGCAATTTTTTTGTGGCACTTTTGATATTATATTAATCCGTTATAGTGCTGAGTATGTTATAGAAACTAGTTGATAGCCTGCCCTACAGTTGGGATTTTTATTGTCTTAATATAGTGGCAACTCTTAATTAAAAATTTGCCCGCGCACAACAAATGGCAATTTTGTAGACCCTCTAAACTAGACGGTATACAATTTGATATTAGTGCTATGTTGTCCGTGTGAGCTTTCTGAAAAACAATATTAAAAAAATACGGGTTGCGAGATGGTGCATGACCGTATGTAATTCGCGGAATGTTGAACGGGACGATTGTACTTTTTTGCCGGATAAATGATATTTTTATTTAAATGACTGAGGTATAATGCAGAATTGACTTCAATGCCAAGAAATAATGCAAAACAACCATAACGCGCAGGCGAAGATTAGAAAAGGGTATAAAAATTACGTCCTTAATCGCATTCAGAGATTTTTTGTTTCGTGTTTGAGTACTACCGTTTCTAAGCGCCTTTTTTACGTTTTTTACCAATATTGTAAATAAGTTTACAGTTCTTTGACAAATATATTTATTTTTAAACTTATGTTCTCCAAGTCTTTTCCTATAATTAATAGATATCTAATGATAGTTTATTTTATAATAACTATAATAAATAAACCAGCAGCGTGGTGTGGTAGTAAGAACACTTGCTACACCACACATGAGGTCGTGGGTTCAATCCCCACTAATCTCATGCCGTAGCGCCCTTAAGTAAGGCGCCATAAACGGTATAAACTCCTGCTGAGCACTAAATCAGCAGTATAATTATCGGGCAATTAAACTGCGACAAGTAACTCGAGCCTGGGTCGGAGTAACTGATGTTACTCTATGTTTAAAGTCGCGCACAAAAAAATTATATAACCTTCCTAATTGTCTTTTATACTTTACAGTCCTTGCTAATTCTTCCTTACTCTCTTGTTAAATGAACAACCATTCCAAAAAAAAACAGTTCCTTTTTATTGCACATTTTCACCACTTATTTAAAAAAAGCACTAGATTAGACTTATATATTGTACCATCAAAATACATTAGTTAACTTTTATATATTAATGTAATTTTGCTTTAAAAAGTCCTATTATCATTTAAATCACAATTTTATAGTTGTATTTAAGTTAAACTCCTCTACTGTAAAATCCATTCAACTAACAAAATAAATTAATAAAAACATCCTAAAACCAGAAAAGGTTTAAAATCTTTTTTTTTTCCATCTTTTGCTTTTCGCTTAATTCTGGTGACGCTTGAAAAATCCATGGGGCCCCAGGAACCTGGAGTAAAAATTAATTTTTAGGGCATTGCACCTAAAATTGTGGTTTAATTAATTAATGCTTGCATGTCAAAACATATATTTATAATGTGGGTAGTGTGGTATATAGGTCATCGCATCGAACTACAATCCGAGGGGTTTAGGTTTAAGCCACACCATTTGTCCAACTAGAGGTGTAGTGGTAAGATCACTTGCTACACTACATGAGGTTGTAAGTTTAATCCCCACTGCTCTCATGCTGTAGCGCCTTTGAGTAAGGTGCTATAAACGGTATGAACTCCTGCTGACACAACACTTAATTAGCAGCATAATTATGGGGCAATTATAATCTATATAATATCCAAAACTGATAAAGGCAGCTCAAGACTGGGTCGGAGTAACTGAGGTTACTCTATGTTTAGGTCATGCAATCGACCTTCCCACATCGAGGATAAAAATATATTTAAACAAAAACACGTAACAGGATTAGGTAAATAAAAAACAGCCACTTTAGAATATAGTTATAGTAGTGTAGGTTTTAGGCATTTTAGTAAAAATATTTTAAAACACTTTGGCCTTCTAATTTTTATGCAAAAAATAATAAAATAAACTGTATATTTGAATACATACCACAAGCCAAATAAGCCATAAATACATTGATATACAGCTTAGAACTTGACATACAGCTGTAATAATAAGAATATCTTTTGCATGTCTAAAATATAATAGAAAACAATTATTATTGAAATTAAGAAAAACTTTTTTTTTATGTATCTTTATCCTCGTAAGGAAAGGTCGAATGCACAACCTAAACATAAAGTAACCGTTACCCCGACCCAGTCTCGAGTTGCCTATGGCAGTTTAGAATATTATAGATAATAATTGCCTGATAATTGAGCTGCTTATTAGGTGCTTGCTTAACAGGAATTCATATCATTTATAGCGTCTTACTCAAAGGCGATACAGCATGAGAACACTAGAAATCTACCCAGGACCTCATGAAGTGTAGAAAGTGTTCTGACCACTATACCACACTGCTGAACTTGTTTAATTTCATTTCTTACTCTGCCATTCCTGAATCCATATTTAAATCCAATCCACTATTGACCATTGAACTCATTAATTTCATGCAAAGTGCATAAGTTACTGATGGAAAAATAAACATGCTCTGAAATTCAAAAAAACAAACATTTTTGTATTTATTTATTCTCGATTTGGAATGACCAATTTTCATGGCCAAAACATATAGTGAATTTGTTACCCTGACCCAGTCTTAGGTTGGCTTAAGTAGTTTTAAATATTATTATTTATATTTGCACAATAATTATTCTGCGTATTGTTTTTGAGCTTATCAGCGGTTTATACTCTTTACTACTCTATTTTAAAGGGCATTACAGTCTGAAGTGGTGGGCAAACCCAGGACATCCAGTAGTAAAGCCAAGTGTTTTAACAACTACACAACGCTGTCAGTGTTTTTAACAGTCTACTTACCATTTGACTCCACTGAAGATCATTATACTTCAATAAGATATGGAAAAATATAACTGGTATCTGTTACAACAATAAAAAATAAGAATAAGGTTTAATTTTTTTATATTTATTTAACCTTAATGTAGGAATGTTGACTTCACGACCTAAACATAGAAAAGTATCAGTGTCCCCAACCCAGTTTCGAGTTTCCATTATCAGTTTGGGATATTAAAGATAATAATTGCCTTACATTATGCTGCTGATTAAGTGTTGGCTTAGCGAGAGTTTAAAGTGCATTTCTCAGACAAAATAATATGAGAGTATTGGAGATCGAATCCTAGACCTCATGTAGTGAAGCCAAGTGTTTTGACCACAACACAATTTATCTGGTTAAATAAAGAATATATAAATAAAGGTATATAACAAATTTAGTGTGTATAAACTAAGGTGGGTGCCAAACTATGAATTAATTAACAAGGCAATTAACAAGGCGAAATTTAAGGTTAAATTTAACTTAAAAAAAAACATAGCGAACCTGTTACCTTCATTAAATTAAGCTTCCATTATTATTAGTCGTTATTTCTATATTTTTACAAGTAAACCATGCTAAGATAGGGATTTATACATTTGATATCTTTTATTGGGTTTAACTGTTCGTAATTTTTTTGCCGTTTTCGGGTTGAATTGTTGTAATTTTTAAACAGTGTATCTAACTGCCAACTGGCCATCATCATTAATGTCAATATGCCAGATCTAGAAACTATTTTAATCTATTTAGTGTATATAAACAAAGGTGGGTACCAAACTGTTAATTATTAATTAATCAAGGTGAAATTTGGGGTTAAAATTTAAATTTATAGCAAACCCGTTAACTTCATTAAATTAAGCTTTCATTAATATTAGTCGTTATTTCTATAAGTAAACCATGCTACGATAGGGATATATTTGATATCTTTCATTGGGTTTAACTGTTTGAAATTTTTGGGTTTAATTGTTGTTTTTAACAGTGTATGCAAATGCCAACTGGCCATCATCATTTATTCAATATGCCAGCTTTCGAAACTGGTTATAAACTTGCTTTGTCCAATTTCTTTATTTTTATGTCCAATTTCTTTATTTTTAACATAAAAAATATCTGCCACTTGTGGTGCATGGCTAAATTATCGCAGGCAAATAATATTTTAATTTGCAATCATATTATGACAAATAAAATGTAAATCTAATAATAGGTTTAAATTCTTTTATTATTATTATTTTTTTTAATATTGTTTTGTTACTTTTAAAAGAATATGACATATATACAAATGATCACAATTTTGTACTTACATTTGCAAAAATGATAACATATTTGTAAAAATTATAAGTTGTTTAATTTTCTTCTTTAATTTGTTTTGCTCCTTTAGTCCCTTGTTTACCTTTGGTTGGCTGTAAAATAATTAAAACAAATAATTACAGAACACTTTCTACACAAAATGAGGTCCTAGGTTTGATCCCTGGTGATCTCATACTGTAGTGCCCTTAAGTAAGGCGCTAAAAACGGTATAAACTTCTCCTGAGCAAGCACCTAATCAGCAACTTAATTATCAGGCAATTATAAGCAATATTATCTCAAACTGCCGCAGGCAACTCGAGACTGCAGTTGGGGTAACTGTTGTTAATCTATGTTTAGGTTGCGCATTCAACCTTCCCAGATCTAGGATATATCTATATACAAAAAAAAATTTCGAAAATTTCATGTTAAAAAATATTAACATTTCTACAAACTCAAAATTAGAATAAAAAAAACTTACCGGCATTTTGATATAAAAGTCTCTGAGATGGCTATTTTATAAATTCAAATTTCATTTAAAAATATATTTATTAAAAATTTATGAATATTCTGAAAGAGAAAAAAAATTATAAAAATGCACTGCATTCCATTCTCATTTTAGTCATAAAAAATTTTATGATTTTAAAGGACAAATTGTACTAATTACACTAATCCTAATTTTAGGGTTTAATTTTGTAATTCGTTCAGTATAGATTCAATACAGACGATTCAGTTAATTTTATAGCTACCCCTTGTAAAAAACAAATAATTTTAACAGCATTAATTTTACCAAAAAATGTAATTATTTTTTTAAGCAAGTCAATAAAGTTTCCATTTTATTTACAAAATGTCTTCCCGGTACATCAGATCATGAAACCTCCCTCCATTTTCCTCCAAGAGATAAAAATTTATCGTTATCAGTCCACTGTTTATTTTCAAACGAGTTAATGTCATCACTTCTGGGTTGCTGGACATTAATTTCATATTTAATATTGTTATTGCTGTCCAAACTGCAGCACACAGAAACGTTTTTACTACCATTGGGTTCGGCGATTATTAAAGTCCCACGAATACGCAGGTTGTTATCGTTAACTACCCCACAATGCGGTGATAAATTCAACAAAGTCCATCCTAAGGTTTGAGCTAATGATTGAATGGTCAACAGTTGATGCATACAAATGCGAGACAAAAGATACTGGTAAATTTTTGAAGATTCTATCGGAAGTGTTAGTACCTTACCTTCTCGTTGTATCACTCTTATTTCATGGGGTTTTGCTGTTAGCAACATAACTGATTTATTATAGGATTCATACCCACTGTTCACAAGCATAACACGAACTGTAGTTTCGTACATGTTGGTGACAGTAGACCAATGAGCTTGCACATCTGGGTCGTTCATTGGCTATTTTAAGAACTCATTGGCTATTTTAAGAATAACTTTGTTCAAGCAATGCTGCACCTCATAATGTTTAGCCATTTTAATAAGCGGCTCTATAAACGAGATTTCACACTGTTTTGTCGATTTTACCAAGTGTCTGGATGGACTACCCTAAACAGATGCCCGTCTTAAAAGGTTTGTTAAACTCAGTGCAGCATTTATAGGGTGTGGAGGCTCGATATTGAGACGTTTGGCATGGAATTTTAAAAGTAATTGCATAAGGGCATGTTTTAAGGTAAATATCGACGAGTTTTCAGTTGCAACACTCGTTGGATGTGAACTTTGACTATATAAAAGTTTAATTTCAAGTTTTGTGTCAGGAAAAATGCATGCCGATATCGTGTTTTCGATGACAATAAATGGCGACTTTAGTCCATATGCTTTATGCTGCACAGCTTCTTTTGTTAGCCTCGCAAATAACTCTTTGCAAAACAAAACATTTTGAGCATTGCATAACTTTCTGTGCCAATTTGGCTCGCTGCTTACAGTTTTTTTCAAGAAAAGATCAAAATTGTTCACTTTGCATGATTTTAAAGTTTTTGAAGATATGTCGATAGTAGAAACTAAAATGGTTGCAACTCCTTTTAAATCGGCACTAACGACAACCTGCAGAGGAGGCCGAAGAGAGGGAACCAGGTATATTATACTTTTTGTTGCTTCATCGATGTTGGAATCTTCATCAACATCATCATCTAGAGATTTTTTAATAACTTCAAAAGCACTCGAGTGCCAAAAATCCGAACCTGCTGATCTGTAACTTAAATCCCCTAAAATTTTATCCCCGACCCGTCTTACACGCCATCGCTGTCGAAGTTTAAGTAATTGTGAATAAAAGGTGTGCTGTGTGGATGCCTCAGATTTTGCCTTATTCAGTCGCATAGCCCCGTCAAGTAAAATATTAGAAGCCGCATTTAGACAACGGTTTTTGGTTAACATTTTGAGTCAGGGTTTAGTGGGAGTTTCTTGTTCATCGTTGGCTAAATCAAACATTAAATATTGTCCAGTATCACCGACTTCTTTTGGTTGATTGACCAATTTATTTTGAGAAATTGACATCACATCAACTAACACGTTCATTTCGATAAGCGCTCTTTGCAAATGTGTCTGAATATTTTTCCACGGCCATTGTTTTTCATCCAACATTTCTTTAGCTTTTTCTTCTTTAGGCTGACTGGCTTTGTCATTGTCTTCTAAAAAATCAATCCGATTTGCTAAGTCCGTTAAGCTTTGGGACATTGTTAGAGATTAAATAAAAGTCTCTTGGCCGCCGTAAGAAATTTCTTGAATCTTGTTTTCCGACAACGATTGCAGAGAGATTTTAACGCTGAGTGGATTCTCTTCCATCCTAATAGAATCCATTTTTGATCTTTTTTTTGTGTATATATATGTTTAAAATTTATACAACAATCTAATCTATTAAAAACATTAAATTTATTTTAAAAAAGTAAAAAAAATTTTTTGGGATATAGAAAACTTAAAAAATAATATTTTACTATATCGCAAAACTCAAATTTTCTATGCCAGTGAAAACTTTTACAATAATTTAAACATCTTAACTAGTGATAGCTTTCTTAATTCTAGTAAAGTTTATGCCATTTTTTAAATCACTTGTGCAAAATATACCTGGTAAAACCCATGGGTGCAGCAATGTATATATATTCACAATTTTTAACCGAAGCAGTTTAATAGGGTATGAATATAAAATTTTTAATAGATTGGCCCATTTATAGAAATTATAATAGATTGGCCCATTGAAACGGCATTTTGCATTTATCTTATAGGGTTTGGTGACCATGCAGCCATACTATAATACACTATAACATTACAAGGAGCTCTATTAGTGTTGTCCGCCAAGTTTACAAAATTGGTAATTTTCGCCAAGTTTAAAAAATGTGGAATTATAACCTAACCCTAATCTTTTTTTGTACATTCCGATTCCACATCTATTTTTTTTTCTTTTCACAATTATTTAAGTACTACTCGTTTCAACCGGCGGACACCGCCTATAGAGATCCCATAACAATAAATGGTCTGACCGGCAGCGTGGTGTGGTGGTAAGAACAGTTGCTACACCACAGATGAGGTCGTGGGTTCAATCCCCACTGATCTTATGCTGTAGCGCCCTTGAGTAAGGCGCTATAAACGGTACAAACTCCTGCTGAGCCAGCACTTAATCAGCAGCATAATTATCAGGCAATTATAATCTATATTATCCCAGACTCACAGGCAATTCGAGGGTGGGTTGAAGTAACTGATTTTACTCTATGTTTAAGTCGCGCATTCGACTTATTGATTGTGTAATTTTTTCTTGCCGTGTTAACATAATGTGTATTGTATTTTTTTTACTTTCACTAATGCGTAAAAAAACTTAAATAAAAATGGTATATTTAACAAATTGACAAAATGAAAATAAAAAACAGCAGTTTTAAAAAAGTCTTTTTAGTCAATTGTGTGTTTTAACCACTACACCGCACCACCGGTTAACTCGGCAGTTGTTTTGCACATTATTATTTAATTTATTAATTTTACTAAAAAAATTGTCCCATTAGTCATATTTCAAAAAAAATTGTGCACACAATATTTTTGAACAGCATTGCTTACTAAATATGTTTAAATTGGCGGTATAACTCCAATGAGTTTATGTTTTATTTTACAAATTTTTTTAAAACATTATTTTATTTTTTTTATAATTTTATTAATAAATTTAAATGCCTTTTTAATTTTTAAGGGCACAAATGGTAAAGAATTATTACCTCTATACCTTGTTTACCAAGAAAAAAATACCTGCCTTTGCGTACAGGTTTTAAAATTTTTGTTTATTTGCACAACACAAAAATATAAATAAGCCTAAAATATCGTTTTTTTACTGTCTAATTTTTGTTTAAGCCGCTAAATAAATAGTACATTTTTTTCCATATTGCTAGGGCTTTTTAGCGACTTGACCCCAAATTTTGAAAGTGAATGCAGGCAACCATGTTATTTTTAGTTGACTATTTTACCTACGGGCATAATATTTATGATTTATTATATCGCGTATCGGGCCATGTATTTAAAATTGTATTATTGTTTCAAAAAATAGCTACAAGGTTAAATAATTTAAATTTTATTTAAGCTGAATAGGGAAATTAAGCAATGGAAAATGAGGTAATAAGGATATTATTGTTATATGTAGGCTAAAAAATAAATCAAATTATAAACAAGTGTCATTTTTAAGGATCGTGCTACAATAACTGTACTTGAAACTGAACCGATAACACAAAATCGCAAAAGTAATGTTGATGCTAAAATTAACAAATCGAATGATCTTCTATTTGGCTTACAGGTATTCTAATATTAATTTTCTGTACAATTAACGTTTAACTATTTAAGTTATTTACCAAGGTTGATTTAAAAATATAAACGTTGTTTTATGTTCGAGTTAATTTTAAGGTTATTTAGTTTTACAGAGGAAATCAAACCCAGACAGATTCCATGGATAGAAACCAAGTATTCCAACCATTAGATCAAGGCACTATTGTAACTAAGATTCTGGGTAGATTATTGAATATATATAAAAAGTTTTACTGTTTTGTTACTTTAGCATTATCTACTAGCGCTTGGCGTAGTTGTTGGTGTGCCTCTTATAGTGTCGGATAAATTGTGTTTAAAAGACGATGTAAATGGTAACTTGGTTCGGGCAAATTTTATCTGCAGTATATTTTTCGTGTCGGACGTATGCACAGTTCTGCAAACAACTATAGGAAATAGGTAAGTTAAAATAGATCACTTGTAGTATCGGCCCTGTAAATATGCATGCAGGCAAATATTTTGTTTAAAGGCCGTAAACTACAAGTAATCCTTAAAATAGCTTACTTAGTGTTAGGCACGGTTCGTAAAATTTTAAAGCGTAACCACAGACCGTGGCATTTTTAATAAATAATTCTTCCAACAGAAATTTTTTACGCATCGTTAAAACGTTTCACTTAAATAAAGATAAGAAAAGGCATTTAGTTACTTTTTAAGGAAAGGATTTTTTAAACTTATGTTAGAGTCCAACGATGCGTAAACACATTGACAGGTGCTTAAACTTGATTTATCTTTCGCTATTGCAGGTTGCCCATAATGCAAGGAAGCTCATTTGCTTTTCTTGCGCCAACTTTGGTAATTCTATCCTTACCTCACAACACCTGTCCATCAGGCCCAATTCCTTCTTCAATAAACTCAACTATGTTGTTATATATGGATATGGATGGCGAAACAGTAAGCGGTGATGAGTTATGGCAAAAAAGAATAAGAGAGGTGGCTTAAAGTTAGATTTTGTAAGATTTAAAGAGGGACTAAACTGAAAAATTTAAAACCTCAAATTAAGCCCCTTATAAATTAACAAACAACTAATTTTAACAACACTTTTTAACTTGGTATAGTTTAAATAAATAAAATAAATAGCACTATTTTCAGTTTAGTTCCCCTTTAAGCCCATGGTAAAGTTTTTTTATTTGGAATAACAAGAACAATTTCTCAAAAACCAAAATTCTTATTGAAAATTAAATACATTTCTCATTTTAAGGTTATGAAAAAATTCACATTTTTAATACAAAGCTGTTAAAAAAAACATTAGTAGGCTACAATATTGTTTTTCCCTAAATTATTCAAAATAGATTCAAGGCTCAATGGCAGTTGCAGCTGTACTTGAAGTAGTTTTAGGATTCTCAGGACTGATCGGTTGGTTGATGCGGTTTATAGGACCGTTAACAGTTATGCCAACTATTACTTTGATAGGACTGGACTTGTTTGAAATAGCTTCCGACAAAGCCGACGGGCAGTGGGGAATCGCATTACTGTAAGATATTTTTTAAAAAAAGTTTTTGAATGAAACAAATATTTTAAACAGTGCCCAGATTTTACCTAACTTTTTATTTGGATTCTTTTAAAGAAATTATTTAAAAAGTCGTTCTCATTTCAACCAGGAATATTACTTATCTTATTCTATAGCTTAAAAGTTTATATCTGATACCTTTACAGTGGAGCTGTGACAATGGTTGTGACGTCACAATACTTAAATAACAAAAAGTTCCCTTTCCCGCCTTAAACAGAAAAGATGGATTGCACATCGTGCGCGTGGAATTTTTTAAAATGTTCCCGGTTAGTTGCAGAAAAATTAAATCATTTAATACTGACAGCGTGATGTAGTAGTAGGCACATTTGCCACACCCCATGAGGTTGTGAGTTCAATCACCTTTGTTCTCATGCTGGAGTGCCCTTGAGTAAGGTGCTATAAACGGTATGAGCTTCTGCTGAGCCAGCACTCGATCAGCAACATAATTTTCGGGCAGTTATAATCTATATAATATTTAAACTGCTAAAATCAACTCGAGACTGGGTCGGAGTAGGGTAACTTATGTTATTCTATGTTTAGGTCGCGCATTTGACCTTTCCACATCTAGGATAAAGATATGTACAAAAAATAACCTAGCTATAGCGTCACTAAGTAAAATTAGTAACTTAACTCCGGAAAACCAATCGTTTTTTTGTATGCATCTTTATCCTCGGTGTGGGAAGATCGAGTGCACGACCCAAACATAGGGAAAAATTAGTTACTTCGACTCAGTCTTGAGTTGTTTTTAGCAGTTTTGAATACTGTATAGATTATAATTGCCCAGTAATAATGCTGCTTATTAAGTGCTGGCGTAAGTGCAAACTGGTTATAGCGCCTTACTCAAGGGTGATACATCATAAGAGCAGTGGGGTTGAACCCACAACCTTATGGTGGTGTAGCAAGTGTTCATATCTCTACACCACGTTGCCGGTTTTAAACCTTACGTAATATAATTTTAAATAAAGTAACTGATTATTCCTCATTAAAGGTATTCTGTTACAGCTGTTTATAGCACTTGGTGTTTCTTGGTTTCTTTGTTTCATTTTGACCGTAACAAATGTAATACCAGATGATCCTAAACACGTGTTTTACGAAGCTAGGACTGATACCAAAACTGACATTTTGCAAAGCAGCCCGTGGTAAGAGAAGTTGTTACTTAATATGTCAAAACCGAAGATATGACCGTTATGTGTTTACATATTATTTCATGAATTTCTATTTGACACACTTTATTCTTAATATAAAAATGGCGCAGTTAAACAAAACTTTTTTTTGGTTTAAATTTTAGTTTGTTACATATCATAAATCATGGGTACTTTACGATTTAAAAATTTAATCGATGTACACACTTTAATACTATAAATAAATAAATGTTTTTGTTACATTACTTTTACGGATCATAGAGAACTATAAAAAACATAAATATCTCTTTAGTAAATAATTGTTATTTTTAAACGTTATCAAACTTCTTTAAACATGGTTTCGTTTACCCTATCCTGGCCAGTGGGGTATGCCAAAAGTTACAATCGCAGGAGTATTCGGAATGTTTGCTGCCGTTATTGCGAGTACGGTGGAATCGATCGGGGACTACAGCGCATGTGCAACTTTGTGCAGAGCGCCACCACCACCAAGTCATGCGTTTAACAGGTAAGTTATATCTAAAATAACATGCACTAATAAAACTAAAAGTAAAGTGGGCAAACCATAAACGGAGGATTTTTGTTACAATTTAATTTTATTATTTCAAGGAAACAACAATTAAAATTTGGGGCATAATTAAAAGTTAAAAGACATATTGCCTTTAAATAAAGTCAAATAAAAAATAAAACCTTAAATCACAATATTGAGATTACGCTTGTTACAAGGGCTCATTCTCGAATGCTTTGCTCTGTTTAAAAAAAAATTTTTCATAGTAATTTTTGACTTTTTTTACTTGCAATATTTATTGCAGGGGTATAATGATGGAAGGTATTGGATGCATATTTGCCGGGTTGGTTGGTACGAAATCGGGCACAACCTCGTTTAGTGCAAATATCGCAGCAATTGGAATAACAAAAGTAGCCAGCAGACGGGTGAGTTGTCGAATCAGATACCGTAGCGCAAAACATTCTGTGTGCGACTCTCTTACAATGAACCGGTATTCCATACTATTGGATTGAGTCTTAAAGTTTAATAGAACTTAATTGTGTTAAAATTTAATAAACAGTGTTAACGCTAAGCAATCTTACCTAGTTTATAATATTAACTTTAGAGGTAACTCAAAACTTGGAACTATTGATTGCGACTGAAACTATTGATTGCGATTATATGTCGTAAGAATGAGTTCTTACCGTAACTGTTAATAACGTATTCCAGTGCGGACATTGCCTTAAATTGAAAAGTACTGACGTGCTTTTCTAGTTTTAACCTTATTTGTAGATGTAACTTTTCTGCTGAAAAGAGTTTGCTACGTTTTGTTTTTGCCACGTAACTATTATAGCAGAGTAACTAGGCGATTACTAAATTAGGAAGATCGTTTCGTTTTAATACACAGTTGGGTAAGGGTTGTAAAATTGCCACCTAAACGATAGGCCAATTTAAAAGAGCATTCCTCTGACATATTAAGTTGTTATTAAGTTTTACAAATTTTGACATTAAAGCTCATATTATACAAGTTAAATATAAACGGTATGACGTTTTTAATCTCACAAATGAATTATAGGTTTTACAATCAGCTGGAATAATTTTTATCGTTCTTGGAACGTTTGGAAAATTTGGTGCAATATTTGTGACAATTCCTAACCCTGTGATAGCTGGAGTATTTTTTGTTATGTTTTCAATGATAGCATCTATCGGACTTTCCAATCTTAAAGATGTAGATTTACGTTCTTCAAGGTGTAGTGATTCTGAATTTTTTTTGTATATAGCTTTATTCTCAATGTGGGAAGGTCGTATGTGCGATCTAAACATAGAGTAACATCAGTTACTCCGACCCAGTCTTAAGTTGCCTTTACCAATTTCGGATATTATATAGATTATAATCGCCCGATGATTATGCTGCTAAGTAAGTTTCGGGTCAGCAGGAGTTTATACCGTTTATAGTGCTTACTCAAAGGCGCTACAGCATGAGAGCAGTGGGGATTAAACCCATTTCCTCATTTGGTGTAGCAAGTGTTCTTACCACCACACCACGCTGCCGGGTTTTATAAGAGCTTGGTTTCTTTTGAATATCTATAACGAGGGTATTAGGCTAAGTTTATTATAATATAGTAAAGGTTACATTTGTTACCTCGAGGTGTTAAATACTAATTAGATTATCATTCTGTAGAATGATTTTGGATTTGGAAAAGGTAAGTAATGTTAGCGTCTTGATTAGGGCCGCTAAAAGCTGTAAGGTTCAACATTAGGCTATGAGTTGTAATAAAACAAACTATAACTGTCGGGTAGTGTGACGAACTAGCCATGGCGTCGGACTACAAACCGAAAGGTTTCGGGTTCGAGAAGCACTAATGTCACACTATTTGCCCTTGGTGTTTACGGATAGCTCGATTACGCCATAACAGCACACCATTTTCCAATAAAAATATAAAAAAGTTAAACTAAAATTGCTTTTTAGTAGTAACTAGAACCCAAAAAGTAATAGGTAGTTATTTGAATATCGTCTATAATTGTGGATCTTATTAATTTTTTGAAATTTATTAGAAACATCTTTATAATTGGGTTTACGTTATTCATGGGCATGTCGGTAGCCAACTGGACCAAATCACATCGAGGAGCAATTCAAACGGGGCTAAGTGAGCTGGATCAAGTTTTAACTGTGCTATTAAGCTCAGCTATGCTTGTTGGTGGCTTGCTTGGAGCGTTTCTCGACAACACTTTGCCAGGTTTTAAATGTATTTGGTCGATAACAAGGAGAACGGTTGTAAAATTTATTGGTTTTTTATTGAATAATTAAAATCTTCGTGTTATATTGATATTTGTAAAACTTTGTGGTTATTTTAACTTTTGTTCAACGGTTTACATTGACTTCTTAGGTACACCTGAGGAAAGGGGCATAATTGTTGGTCAAACCTCTGACAAAAATTACTTAAATGAAGCAGCTGTATCAGTAAAAGAAGCGTATGGTCTTCCTTTTTCGACACGTTGCTGCAGGTAAGACATTAAAAATTTACAAGACTTTGTTGGTGAAAAAGGCTTAAGTTCGTTTCTATTTTTATCATTTATTAACTAGGAGCAATTTAAAGCGGTCCCTTGTAAAATAAAGTGCGAGTAATATTCCATTGGTGCGGCTTTAACTAAAAGCCTTTAGTTCCTAACACAATACCATGGTCTATTTATCTATTTAATTTTCTTGATTATCTAAAAACTTTAGAAATATATATAAAATTGTCCTGTATAAACTTTATTGTAAAGTTAAACTAAAAATGTTGTTTCAATATTTTTTTTTAGTTTTTGCAATTATCTTCCTATATCGCCATTCTATAAAAGTACGATTGAAAAACAATTTAACAAACGATGATGTGTTTACTGGCTTATTAAAAACTTTGCGCTTTATCATAGTATAACCAATTAATAAAAGCTGGAAGAGTCCTTACCCTTTACCGCATTAATAAAATATTTATTTTAAAAAAAATTACTTGAAGTTATGTATGAAAAAGATTCAAAACATAGTAAATATTGTTCATACTATGCTGAAGCTACGAATATTAATAAACATTAGCATACATAGTGTAAAAAATATAATATAGGTAAAATGTATGCACAAGTATTTAATTAATTAGCAAAGAGATTTCTTTCCCGAGTCTGTGGAAATTACTTGTGCTGTAAACTGGCGCACAGCTAAAGAAAAGTTATACAAAGTAAAAATTATATTTAAAGCTGATTTTTTTAATTTGATTCAAAATTGATTAGGAAAAAAATTGATTACATTACATTTAATAATTCTGTACAACAACGTACGATAAATAATCTAATCCAATTTTAATATTTTTTTAATTTTTAGATGATGACTAACTTTTTTTTAATGTATTTATCCCCAACGCAGAAAGGTCGAATGCGCAACCTAAACATAGAGTAACAGCAGTTACTCCGACCCCAGTCTCGAGCTGCCTTTAGCAGTTTGGGATAGTATATAGATGTAATTCCACAATAATTAAACCGCTGGTTCAGCAAGAGGCGCTACAGCAAAAAAATGTTAATAAAACGATACAAATGTTGATGAAAAATAACCTGAATACAAATAAACAACAAACAGATTTTCTGCGTTTTATATTTTTAAAATTCCACATGTCCTTTTTGGCTTCATTCATTTTCCATTTTCTTAAATTTGGTTTGTTAAAGCTCTGCCTAAGTTTAAAAAACCTTAAAAGATACGCAAACGTTGGAATAAACTTAAGACATGCGTTCGTCTTATTTTACTAGTCAGTCAAAGTTAAAGAGATGGTTCGGTCGCGGAGTTTCTTTTTTAATTATGTTGGAATTTGTCCAACTTGCACGAGGATATCATTATTTTAAAAATTGGTCGAAAAATTAAAAAAAAAAATTAAGTATTTTTTAAGATATCGGGGTTTAAAAGTAAAAGGGAAAGTCCCAACGCTCGCGAGTCACGTGACGCACGACGTCATCGTCGTAAGATCATATGCTGGCAAGCATAGGAAAGTGACCCTATTTTGTCCTCTCTGAGCCGTTTGTTGTACTTTTTTTTAAATTTTTTTTGCAGATAACAAACCTAACATAAAAATCAATATTTAGGCATTTTATATTAAACATTTTTTACTTTTTAAATATTTTTAATTGGGTAGGGCGTATTTAAAAAAATTTAACAAATTATGTCTATGTTGTTAATTTTAAAAGTTTACCAGCCAAAAACGCTTACAAATTCTTGCAAGAAACCGACAGGTCAACTAAGTCTTATTAAAGCAAAGTTTGTCGTTAACACACTCTTAGTTTTGTTTAAAATAAAATCACTTCATTGTTGTTAACTAATATATTGCCAAATTAGCGTATATAGACGATATATACTTTTATTTTGGTTATACTATAACAATTATTTAGGTTATATTTTTACAAGTGTAAAGCACAAACTAAAGTTAACAAAGGCAGCAAACACTAATATTTGTTGCCAGGGGTACAAATACTTACATATATTTCACGTTATAATAAAAATTGTTTGGAATTATTGATTTAAATGGTTTTTATGCATGCAAAGTATTCACAAAACCGAAAAAAGTTATTAAACTTTATTCATTATTTGTCTATAAAAGAAAAAAACTATAATGAGATATTACTAAAAAATTATGTCTGAATATATTTAAAAAAATATATTATTAGTATTGAATGATTGTGGAGTTAGTGTGTTTAATTTAACCCAAAAACAACTCAATACCGGATAACCTAACCCGTAAATGACTGTTTAATTCCCCTTTAGTAAGTTTAACTTAACAATCTAACAACAGTCGACATACCAACGTAACCAGAATATTAATGCTGGAAAAAAATTAAAAATTACAGCAAAGCTGCTTTGTTTTAGTGCTTTAAATTGTCAATATTAATTAGTAAAAAATGCTAATAGTGTTATAAAAATAGTGTTATAAGTGTTACGACACTGAACATTTTTATTTTATAAAGTTGGCGGTGGCATGTAGACTGTGGCGGTGGCATGTAGACTGTGTGCCACTTTTAACAGTTGCAATGCTTGTGAAAACTAAAAAAATGTTCAGTACAAAAAAACCTTTATTTCCATTTTTGTAATTTTATGCAATACATACAAAAACTTACTTTTAAAACGTAGATTAAATCTAAAGTCTTTTAATGCCGCATAATCTCTATTATTGTTGTTTTACCTGACTAATAACAGATTGAAATTAAAATAGGAAATGCCATTTCCTTAATTGGATTAAGCGTTTTACATAGCTAGAAACGACGCACTCACACAATACATGTAATATTAATATGCATTTTACGTGGGCATTTATTCACTGGCAGCGTGTTGTAGTGGTAGAAACACTTGCTTTACCACATGGGATCGTGGGTGCAATCCCCACTGCTCTCATGTTGTAGCGCCCTTAAAAGCTTTAAATGGTATGAATTTCTGCTAGGCCAGCACTAATCAGCAGCATATTTATCGGACAAATACAATCTATATAGTATCTTAAACTTCCTGAAGAAACTCAAGACTGATTACTCTATGTTTAGGTCGCGCAATCGACCTTTCTGCATCAAAAATAAAGTTATATATATATATAAAAATGTTAAAAGATTATAAAAACTTGAATGCAATACAAAATATTAAACGCCTTCGTTTACAAACCTTTCTTAAATCAATTTGCCATTTTCTTTATATATATAAACTGCAATGTTTTTATTATTTATGAGATTTTTGTGTACTCTGTAAGTAAAGGACCATAACCTACCTTGTTCGTTATTTGATGTCGTTTAAAACAGGGTTATAAATGTTTTCATACGTTAAGTTGCGATTAACGTTTAAAAAGAAATCAAATTAATGTTTTATTGCGTAAATTGTTATTGCCAAAATATTTTTTCTAAAACAGTTTTTTTAAACGTTTCCAACTGGTCAATGACATTTGTATTTAATATCAAAACAATTATAGCGAGATTTATAGCGTTAATTTTATTTAATATATTGCACTTTAATTCAAGCCTGTCGACCGTCGCTCCTAAAGTTCCTGTTTTACTGTCAGAGGCATTGTACCACGAAACATTAACTAATGACGTGAAAGCCGACCGGACCCTTTTCTCGTTTTTTTGTATATATCTATCCGTAAACGCCGGTCATGGCGTCAGACTACGAGCCGAAGGGTCTCGGGTTCGAGCCGCACCAACGTCACACTATTCGCCCTTGAGCCCGGTGTTTACGGATATCTCAAAAACACGTCAAAACAGCACACCCTTCCTCAATAAAAATATAAAACCTATCAGGTGATACGAAAAAAAAGTGCTGGCTCAGCAGAAGTTCATATCGTTTATAGCGCCTTACTCAAGGATGCTACAGCATGAGAGCCGTGGGGATTGAACCCACGATCAGTAACAAGTGCGTTTACAACCATGTAATGTTGGGCTAAATAAAACCCGTTTTGTTTTGTAGATTTTATCCCTCTTTTTAAACATTTTTTTATAGAAACGCATCCAAAACACTTTATTTGGGTAAAAAAATAATTTAAAATATTATTATAAAAAGGTAGAAAACTAAATGGTGTCAATGTAAAAAAATGTATTTTTTAAAGTAAACTTTTAAGAAGTGTTTCAAAATTTGATATCACTGTTTAAAAAAACAAATTACTAAACAAAATGAACTACGAAAAAAACTTTTTACTTAATATTATAGTATTTCTTTTAATTTGTTATTCCAAATGTCTGTCAAACGTGTAGTGTAATTAAATTAATTTTAGCTATTCCGTAATGTTTATGGCTCGATTCCTCTTGCTTTTTCTATTGAGAAAATAAAGCTCAAAAACGAACAGCGCTACCCGTATTGATTTTTGCCTTTTTTCACATATTAAAAAAAAATAAGGCTTGTAGTGAGACTAAAATAAGTCAGATTTCTTAACCAATAAGAAACGGACTAAATTAACACAATACGTGGCGCAGCATAAAACAAACGCAACCTGGTATTAGAAATTTATAATTAGTATTCTTTATGTTTTCAGTTTGAAGCCTAATAAGGTCTTATTTAAGCACAAAGTCTAATAGGGTTTTGTAAATTCATTTATAACGACCTCCGTAAGTTTCTGACTATCTTTAATAAATTTTGAATTTAAAGTGGAATTCAACTGCTTCATTTTTAAACAAAACTAAATAAGTAATTAGCTTTAAATATAAATTTCATTTAACTTTGTTTTTCTTTCGCAATGCCAGTTCACAATACAAAATGATTCCGCGAGCTTAGGGACGAACACTTTCGTTGCTAATTAAATATATATTTGCGCATATTTTTTGTCTATATTTTATAAAAAGTACTATTCGTCTTTTAAAATTTGGGAAGGTGTAATTAAAAGATTTTTACTTGTTATTAAAAAAGCATGACTTTGTATGTTCTTTTATCTTAATTTGAATAAAATATAGAAATTTTTGTAATATTGTAAACACATAATGTGCATTAAATGTAAAAAATAATGCGGAAAAACGCTTATTTTCACCAAAATTGCTTTTTGTTATTTTCTGCGTAAAAAAAGGTTAAAGCTTATAGTAAAACTGAACTAAGTTAGGTTTCTCAATCAATAAAAAAGGACTAAAGTAACTCGATAGCCTACGTGGAGCAGCAACAGTTTAAAACGCAACGTGGTATTAGAAATTTATAATTAATTATCTTTATGTTGTCAGCTACCCCGGTTTGATATATTTAAGCACAAAGCCCAATAAGGTTTGGTAAATTAAGTTATAACGGCTTCTTCCGAACGTTTCTGACTACCCTTAATCAATTTGGAAAAAATATAAAAATTTACTTCAATTTTGATCAAAACTGGTTAATTTATCAGCTTTAAAAATTAATTTGACTTTGTTTAACTTTTTTTTTTGTTGTGCTAGTACACAATATAAACATATTTTTGTGAGCTTAGGGGCGAACACTTTTGTTGCTAATTATTATATTTGTGTATACTCTTTTGTCTATATATTAAAAATATTATCCGTCTTTATTAAAATGGAAAGTGTGAATGGAAAAATTTAATTTGTAATTTAAACAATACGTCATTTAGTATCTCCTTTAAATTAATTTAAAAGTTTTAGGGATATTTTGAATATATTATTTGCATCAGCTTGTGTTTTAGGTTTAAAGGCCCAATAAATTTTTACGTAAGGAAAAAAAATCGTTTTGCTATACAAAAAGCATTTAAATATTTATAATACTAGAACAAACATGTAACAAAAGTTCTAAATTTTTGTAATATTATTAAGCATTACTCAAAAAGCAAAATAAAAAACATAACAAACAACGTTGCCCAACAAAATAAGTTTTTTTTTTAATGCACTTATAACAGTAAGATTTTGTTAATTTTGGTTACTTAATTCTTACAACTAGCCTGTACTATTAAAAAAATTAAGCAAAAAAACGCAGAGCTCCACCCAAGTAGTTGTTTGCCCTTTTTCTGCTTAAAAAAACAAAAGGCTTGTAGTGAGCTTAAAAAAGTAAGGTCTCTTAACCAATGAAAAACCTACTAAACCAACACGCTACGGGGCGAAACCAAAATCCAAACCGCAACGTTGTATTAAGAATTTATAATTAATATTCTTTCTGTTGTCAGCTACCCCGGTTTGATATATTCAAGCACAAAGCCCGATAAGGTTTGGTAGATTAATTTATAACGACTTCTTCCGTAAGTTTCTGACTACCCCCAATCAATTTAGAATAGAAAATGAATATCTGCTTCAATTTTGATCAAAACTGAATAATTAATCAGCTTTTAATATAAATTTTACTCTGTATAACTTCATTTTTGTTTTGCAATGCCAGTTCGCAATACAAACTCATTTCCGTGAGCTTAGGGGCGAACACTTTTGTTGCCAATTAATTTTATATATTTGCGCATATTTTTTGTCCATATTTCAATAAAAACAAAATTCGTTTTAATAAAATTAGGCCTGTGAATAGAAAATTTAAATACGTAATTTAACTAATACGTAATTTAGTATTTCATGTACAATTAATTTGGAATTTTAGGGATATTTTAAATATATAATTTGCATTAGATTGTATGTGTGTTCTAAGTCCCAGTAATTATTAATGTAGGGATAAAAATCGCTCCGCTACACAAAAATTATGTAAATATTCATTATACTAGAACAAATATGTCACAACAGTTCTAAAAATTCGTATTTTTATTAAACATTATTCAGAAACCTCAACAAATAACATAACAAACAACGTGGCGTAATAAAATAAGGTTTTTATTTAAGGCTTATGCACTCATAGAAGTGAGATTGTATTTATTTTGGTTAGTTAATACTCACAACTGGACTGTACTAATAAAAGACCTAGGCGAAAAAACGCAGAGCTCCACCCAATTCGTTTTTTGCTTTTTTTCTGCTTCTAAAAAAGGAGAAGGCTTGTAGTGAGACTAAAAAAGTAAGGTCTCTTAACCAATGAAAAGCTTACAAAACCATAACGCTACGTGGTATAAGGAATTTTAAATTAATTTTTTTTCTGTTGTCAGCTACCCCGGTTTGATATATTCAAGCACAAAGCCCGATAAGGTTTGGTAGATTAATTTATAACGACATTTTCCGTTAGTTTCGGACTACCCAATTTAATAATCTTGTAATCAACATGTTTAAAAGTGTTAACTTATCTGAAAGTGGTTAACATTTATTTCTAATTAAAAAACATTTTTTTGTGATAATCGTTTTAAGACATAGTTACTTTGTAGCATTAAACTAAAAAAGCGACAACCTAAAACTATATAGTCAAAGGTTTTTAGAAGTTAGACAACTAAAATATAAAATTTAGGCTTGTAAATATGTAACTATGTAATTTTGGGATAAGTAAAATTCTTTTTTTGTGGATTTTGTTACTCTTTTTAATCATTTTTTTATAGAACCGCGTCTAAAACACTTTAATTGGGTAAAAAAATAATTTAAAATATTATTATAAAAAGGTAAAAACCGAAATGATGTCAATGTAAAAGGTTTTAAAAATTCGATATCATTTTTTAATAAACAAATTACCAATAAAAATGTACTACGAAAAAAACATTTTACTTAATAATAATACATTTCTTTTAATTTGTTATTCCAAATGTATATCAAACGTGTAGTGTAATTAAATTAATTTTAGCTATTTGGCAATGTATCCCTCTTGCTTTTTCCATTGAGTAAATAAAGCTAAAGAACGACCAGCGCTACCCATATTGAATTTTGCCTTTTTTCAAATATTAAAAAATAAGGCTTGTAGTGAAACTAAAATAAGTCAGATTTCTTAACCAATAAGAAACGGACTAATTTAACACAATACGTGGCGCAGCAAAAAACAAACGCAGCCTGGTATTAGAAATTTATAATTAGTATTCTTTATGTTGTCAGTTTGAAGCCTAATAAGGTCTTATTTAAGCACAAAGTCTAATAGGGTTTTGTAAATTCATTTATAACGACTTCCGTAAGTTTCTGACTATCTTTAATAAATTTCGAATTTAAAGTGGAATTCAACTGCTTCATTTTTAAACAAAACTAAATAAGTAATTAGCTTTAAATATAAATTTCATTTAACTTTGTTTTTCTTTCGCAATGCCAGTTTACAATACAAAATCATTCCGCGAGCTTAGGGACGAACACTTTCGTTGCTAATTAAATATATATTTGTGCATATTTTTTGTCTATATTTTATAAAAAGTACTATTCGTCTTTTAAAATTTGGGAAGGTGTAATTAAAAGATTTTTAATTGTTATTAAAAAAGCATGACTTTGTATGTTCTTTTATCTTAATTTGAATAAAATATAGAAATTTTTGTAATATTGTAAACACAATGTGCATTAAATGTAAAAAATAAGGCAAAAAACGCTTATTTTCACTAAAATTGCTTTTTACCATTTTATGCGTAAAAAAGATTGAAGCTTGTAATAAAGCTAAACTAGGTTAGGTCTCCCAATCAAGAAAAAGGGACTAAACTAACTCGATAGCCTACGTAGAGCAGCAAAAGTTTAAAACCCAACGTGGCATTGAAAATTTATAATTAATTATCTTTATGTTGTCAGCTACCCCGGTCTGATATATTTAAGCACAAAGCCCAATAAGGTTTGGTAAATTAAGTTATAGACTTTGTTTAACTTTTTTTGCTGTGCCAGTACACAATAAAAACTTATTTCCGTGAGCTTAGGGGCGAACACTTTTGTTGCTAATTATTATATTTGTGTATACTCCATTGTCTATATATTAAAAATATTATCCGTCTTTATTAAGATGGGAAGTGTAAATGGAAAAATTTAATTTGTAATTTAAATAATACGTCATTTAGTATCTTCTTTAAATTAATTTAGGAGTTTTCGGGATATTTTGAATATATTATTTGCATCAGATTGTGTTTTAGGTTTAAAGGCCCAATAAATCTTTACGTAAGGATAAAAATCGTTTTGCTATACAAAAAGCATTTAAATATTTATAATACTAGAACAAACACGTAACAAAAATTATTATTAAACATTATTCAAAAAGCAAAATAAAAAACATAACAAACAACGTTGCCCAATAAAATACGATTTTTTTTAAAAATTTTTAATGCACTTATAACAGTAAGATTTTGTTAATTTTGGTTACTTAATTCTTACAACTAGCCTGTGCTTTTAAAAATTTCAAACAAAAAAATGCAGAGCTCCACCCAAGTCGTTTTTTTCCCGTTTTTCTGCGTATAAAAAAGGAAAATGCCTGTAGTGAGACTAAAAAAGTAAGGTCTTTTAACCAATGAGAAACTTCTTAAACTATAACGATACGTGGCGTAACGTGATGATAATAATATAAAATTAATATTCTTTTTGTTGTCAGCTACCCCGGTTTGGTATATTTAGCACTAAGCCTGAGGTTTACCAAATCGATTTATAACGACTTCTTCCGTAGGTTTCTTGCTACCTTCAATCAATATTAAATTGAAAATGGTTGACTGCTTTATTTTTAATCAAAACTTAATAATTAATCAGCTTTAAATTTAATTTAAACTTTGTATAACTTTATTTCTTTTTCGCTATGCCAGTTCACAGTACAAATCATTTCCGTGGGCTCATGAGCAAAAATTCACGCATATTGTTTTGCTTATATTTTATTAATAATACTATTCGTCTTATCAAATTTGGACGTGTGAATAGAAAATGTATATTTGGTATCGAAATTTCGAACTCCATATTTTAAGCGAAGCTTCCGGCAGTTAATTCAATAGTCGATAATGACTTAGGGTAAAGCTATATAACAAGGTAAGCAGTGTACACTTGTACGCTTTTACCAAATAGTGGTAATTAAGTTGTGCAATATTCCTATTTGAAAAATTCGTTTTAATTAAGAAGATATCGAAAGAAAAATGTTCTTAAAAGTTATTATCGTGATTTCGTTGATTTGTCTAGGACTGGTGCATGGAAGGCCTTGTTTAGGTAATTTTAAGTTCATATCTTAAAAAAAACAAACAATCTGTGTAGGTCAAATCAAATATTTTAATTTAACACCTAGTTTTTAATTTTTTAAGCGATAAATATTTCTGACAAAAATAACCTACCCACTTTATTTTATAACCAATTCTTTTGCGTTTATTTAGAAAACCCAAAATGCAAAGGCGTGGTGAGCAATAACAAATGCTACAGGTTGATCTACACAGTTGCTGGTAAGCTAAAGTTTACAGTTGACCAACTTTTTTCTATCTGCGTATTCCATGGGGGAGAGCTTGCTGAAATTTCTTCCGAGGAGCAGTACAATCTGTTTTACAATTACATCCAAGATAATTGGAATGGGTACTTAGATGGGTATTGGGGAACTGTTAACGTTGGCCTTGCCTCGACATACGAAGTATGTGTTTTAAAAATTGTATGATTTAAAAAAAAAAATTAAAAAAGAAAATGTTAGTTTTTTACATTTAAATTATTTTGATGTTTTAATAAATTTTAGAATAATAAAATACAACTTCGAAACGGCAACTCTTGGATCCCAAAAAAGGAATTGTGGTATCCAGGATATCCATATTCCGGCCCAGCACAAAAACACATTGGATTTCAGGTAGAATTATATTTTCAGAATCTTAAAAGAAATATTTAATAAATAATAAAACAAAAACAGTTTTTCAGTTTATTAACCGGCGTAGTAAATTCCACCATAAAAAGTTTTGCGAAATAATTCACGCTCTAAAATGGGAAGTTTAAAATATATAGTAACGTTTTATAAAAAATATTCAAATTGGTTTTAGGTTATAATGGACCCTACTTGGAGCAAGAAAGGTTTTTTTACCGGTCCATCGAGCAACCACCATTCGCTTGTTCCATTCTGTTCCTTTGATCTGGAATAATAACCAAATAAAAATACTGGTTATACATTGATATGATCAATGACAACTTTGTCAAATGTTTTATTCGAATTTTGGCAATAAAAGTTAAAACAAAATAATGCTTTTTTTTATATAATATACTAATATGTTTACAAAAAACTACGCTAAACATAAAACCAAATGTAGTTAAAGAACTTGTTAATATTAAAAAATAATTTTAACATTTGACAAAAAACAGTTTATTTATTTTTTTTGTTACTAGTACAAATAATAAACAAATGTTAATAGTTTAATAAAATTATTAAATATAAATTAAAAAAAAAAAAAAATTACCAAACAAGCAATATGGCTTTATAGCACTTATAACAAAATCTTATTCTTAAAGCAAATTTAACATGTAGTGGGTTTTAATTATTTAGAAATATGTAGTGAGTTTTGATAAAATTGATTTTAAATATGTAAAACACTTGCTATTACTAGCTTGTGCATTTAAAAACAATTAGCCACTTTTTTTACATAAAAAAAGGCTTGTGATTAGACTTAAATAAGTTGGGTCTTTCAACCAATAAAACATTTAATAAACTAATATTTTTTAAGCACCTGTCAATGTGTTTACGCATCGTTGGATTTTACCATCAGTTTAGAAAAGCCTTTACTTGAAAAGTAACCAAGGGCATTTTCTTATCTTCATTTAAGTGAAAGTTTTTCCGATGCGTAAAAAACTCCTGTTGGAAAGATTTTTTATTAAAAACACCACTGTGTACGGTTGGGCTTTAAAATTTTACAAACTGTGCCTAATAGTAAGTAACCTATTTTAATGGTTACTTGTAGTTTACGGACCGTTAACTACAAGTGATCTATCTCAACTTACCTGTTTCCTATAGTTGTTTGCAGAACTGTGCATACGCCCGAAACAAAAACAATGCTGCAGATAAAATTGGCACGAACTAGATAACCATTCACATCGTCTTTCAAACACAATTTATCCGACACTATAAGAGGCACACCAACAGCTACGTCAAGCGCTATAGTAGATAATGCTAAAGTAACAAAACAGTAAAACTTTTTATATATAATCAATAATCTACCCAGAATCTTAGTTATAACAGAGCCTTGGCCTAATGTTTGGAATACTTTTTTCTATCCATGAAATCTGCCTGGATTTGATTTCCCCTGTATCCATGATTAAGCACCCTTGAACGACACAGTACTAACTTTTGCCTACCCAAAAGTCCAGTCGTATATTATTTATCGGGTTATAAAAACTAAAATATTTTAAAATTAGTTTAAACATAGAACGACGTAATATTTTAAAATCAACATAAGTAAAATTATTTAAATAGTTAAACGTTAATTGTACAGTAAATTAATATTAAAACACATGTAAGCCAAATACAATACATAAATACCATGGCGGTACATCTGTTAAGCCATTCAAAAGATCATTTGATTTGTTAATTTTAGCATCAACATTACTTTTGCGATTTTCTGTTATCGGTTCAATTTTTAGTACAGTTATTGTAGCATGATCCTTAAAAATGACTCTTGTTTATAATTTGATTTATTTTTTAGCCTTCATATAACAATAATATCCTTATTACCTTATTTTCCATCGCTAAATTTCGCTATTCAGCTTAAATAAAATTTAAATTATTTAATAACCTTGTAGCTATTTTTAAAACAATATTACAATATTAAATAAACGTCCTGATACGCGATGTTTTATGATAAAACATAAATATTAAGCCCGTAGGTAAAATAGTCAACTAAAAATAAAATGCTTGCCTGCATTCCACTTTCTAAATTTGGGGGCAAGTCGCTAAAGGGCAGTAGTAATATGCAAAAAAATGCACTATTTATTTAGCGGCTTAAACAAAAATCACACAGTAAAAAACGATATTTTAGGCTTATTTATATTTTTGTGTTGTGTAAATAAACAAAAATTTTAAAACCTGTACGCTAAAGTTGATATGAATTTGAGTATTTTTTTCTTGGTATACCAAGGTATATAGCTAATAATTGTTTACCGTTTGTGCTCTTAAAGCATTATTAAATAAAGCGATAAAATTAAAAAGGCATCTAAATATAGAAAAAAAATTATAAAAAATAAAATACTATTAAAAAAAAATATGTAAAATAAAACGTAAACCCATTAAAGTTATATCACCAATTTAAACATATTTAGTAACAACTGCTGTTCGGAAATAATGTGTGAAAAAAAAATTTAAATATGAATAATAATGGGACAATTTAGTTAGTAAAATAATTAAATTAAATAATAAAATAAAAAAAAAACTGTCGAGTTAACCGGTGGCGTGATGTAGTGGTTAAAGCACACTATCTGACTATAAAGACCTTTTTTAAATTTCAACTTTGTCAGTTTGTTCAAATACCCCTTTTTTAAGTTTTTTCGCGCATCAATAAACAGATAAAAGTAAAAAAAGGAATACGAAACACATTAAGTTAATGCATAAGCTAAAAAAAACATAATCAATGTAAAGATTTAAAACATATCATAAATACTGATATATTTCAATGTTTACTTTTATAGTAGATTATAGTATGGCTACACTGCACAGTCACCAAACCCAATAAGATGCCGAGTTATATTTTGGCAAGTTATTTAAAAAATGGCGTAAACTTTACTAGAATTAAGAAAGCTATCACTAGTTAAGATGTTTAAATTATTGTTAACTATTGTAAAAGTTTTCACTGGTATAGAAGATTTGAGTTTTGCGATATAGTGTAAAATATTATTTTTATTTAAGTTTTTGTTATCCCAAAAAAGTTTATTTACTTTTTTAAAATAAATTTAATGTTTTCAATAGATTAGGTTGTTGTATAAATTTTTAATATATACAAAAGTAAAAGATTAAAAATGGATTCTATTAGGATGGAAGAAAATCCACTCAGCGTTAAAATCTCTCTGCAATCGTCATCGGAAAACAAGATTCAAGAAATTTCTTACGGCGGCCAAGAGACTTTTATTCAACCTCTTACAATGTCTCAAAGCTTAACCGACTTAGCAAATCGGATTGATTTCTTAGAAGACAATGACAAAGCCAGTCAGCCTGAAGAAGAAGAAGCTAAAGAAATGTTGGATGAAAAACAATGGCCGTGGGAAAATATTCAGACACATTTGCAAAGAGCGCTTATCGAAATGAACGTGTTAGTTGATGTGATGTCAATTTCTCAAAATAAATTGGTCAATCAACCAAAAGAAGTCGGTGATACTGGACAATATTTAATGTTTGATTTAGCCCACGATGAACAAGAAACTCCCACTAAACCCGTACTCAAAATGTTAACTAAAAAACGTTGTCTAAATGCGGCTTCTAAGATTTTACTTGACGGGGCTATGCGACTGACTAAGGCAAAATCTGAGGCATCCACACAGCACACCTTTCATTCACAATTACTTAAACTTCGACAGCGATGGCGTGTAAGACGGGTCGGGGATAAAATTTTAGGGGATTTAAGTTACAGATCAGCGGGTTCGGATTTTTGGCACTCGAGTGCTTTTGAAGTTATAAAAAAATCTCTAGATGATGATGTTGATGAAGATTCCGACAACGATGAAGCAACAAAAAGTATAATATCCTTGGTTCCTTCTCTTCGGCCTCCTCTCCAGGTTGTCGTTAGTGCCGATTTAAAAGGAGTTGCAACCATTTCAGTTTCTATTATCGACATATCTTCAAAAACCTTAAAATCATGCAAAGTGAACAATTTTGACTTTTTTCCGAAAAAAACTGCAAGCAGCGAGCCAAATTGGCACAGAAAGTTATGCAATGCTCAAAATGTTTTGTTTTGCAAAGAGTTATTTGCAAGGCTAACAAAAGAAGCTGTGCAGCATAAAGCATATGGAATAAAGTCGCCGTTTATTGTTATCGAAAACACAATATCGACACGCATTTTTCCTGACACAAAACTTGAAATTAAACTTTTACATAGTCAAAGTTCACATCCAGCGAGTGTTCCAACTAAAAAGTCGTCAATATTTACCTTAAAACATGCACTTATGCAACTGCTTTTAAAATTCCATGCAAAACGTCTCAATATCGAGCCTCCACACCCTATAAATGCTGCACTCGGTTTAACAAACCTTTTAAGACGGGCATCTGTGCAGGGTAGTCCATCCAGACACTTGGTAAAATCAACAAAACAGGGTGAAATCTCGTTTATCGAGCTGCTTATTAAAATGGCAAAACATCATGCGGTGCAGCAACGCTTGAACAAAGTTATTCTTAAAATAACCAAAGAGTTTAACGACCCAGATGTGCAAGCTCACTGGTCTACTGTCACTAACATGTATGAAACTACAGTTCGTGTTATGCTTGTGAACAGTGGGTATGAATCCTGTAATAAATCAGTTATGTTGCTAACAGCAAAACCCGATGAAATAAGAGTGATACAACGAGAAGGTACAGTGTTAACACTTCCGATAGAATCTTCGAAAATTTACCAGTATCTTTTGTCTCGCATTTGTATGCATCAGCTGTTGACCATGCAATCGTTAGCTCAAACCTTAGGATGGACTTTGCTGAATTTATCACCGCATTGTGGGGTAGGTAACGATAACACCCTGCGTATCCGTGGGACTTTAATAATCGCCGAACCCAATGGTAGTAAAAATGTTTCTGTGTGCTGCAGTTTGGACAGCAATAACAATATTAAATATGAAATTAATGTCCTGCATCCAAGAAGTGATGACATTAACTCGTTTGAAAATAAACACTGGACTGATAACGATAAATTTTTATCTCTTGGAGGAAAATGGAGGGAGGTTTCATGGTCTGATGTACCGGGAAGACATTTTGTAAATAAAATGGAAACTTTATTGACTTGCTTAAAAAAATAATTACATTTTTTTATAAAATTAGTGCTGTTAAAATTATTTGTTTTTTACAAGGGGTACTCAATAAAATTAACTGAATCGTCTGTATTGAATATATACTGAACGAATTACAAAATTAAACCCTAAACCCAACCCTTACCTATTCAGAAAACACTTTAAAAAATGCGACCAATTTAAAATACATTAGATCCAATTAATTTTGTATAGGCATATATACATATTTTATAGGTATGACTACTTGAAAAAAAATCGCACTTATTACACCAAAACAAAAAAATCACATTATAAAAATTACCCTTTTATCACTTTTTAAATAACTTTAGTATAGTGCAAATCTATATATAATAAAGCTTAGTGGGCAATATATAAACATATGTATGTATGTATGTGTATTTTAAATTTAAATATATACCTTCGACATGAAAAGCAGCCATTTGTAGTGCGAGTAGCAATCTTGTTACAACAAATAAAATGCAGTTTTTTTGGCATGCAATAAGCTAAATGTGCTATTATTAAGATTAGTACAATTTGTTTTTTAAAAAGCATAATTACAAGATTTTTTATGACTAAAATGAAATGCAGTGCATTTTTATAATTTTTCTTTCTCTTTCAGAATATTCATATAAATTTTTAATAAATTTATTTTTAAATGAAATCTGAATTTATAAAATAGCCATCTCAAAGACTTTTATATCAAAATGCCGGTAAGTTTTTTTATTTTAATTTTGACTTCGTAGAAATGTTAATATTTTTTAACACAAAATTTTCGAAATTTTTTCTTGTATAGATATATCCTAGATGTGGGAAGGTCGAATGCGCAACCTAAACGTAGATTAACAACAGTTACCCCAACTGCAGTCTTGAGTTGCCTGCGGCAGTTTGAGATAATATAGATATAATTGAGTTGCTGATTAGGTGCTGGCTCAGAAAAAGTTTATACCGTTTTAAGCCCCTTACTTAAGAGCACTTCAGCATGAGATCACCGGGGATCGAACCTATGACCTCATGTTGTGTAAAAAGTGTTTTGTAATTATTTGTTTTAATTATTTTACAGCCAACCAAAGGTAAACAAGGGACTAAAGGAGCAAAACAAATTAAAGAAGAAAATCAAACAACTTATAATTTTTACAAATATGTTATCATTTTTGCAAATGTAAGTACAAAATTGTGATCATTTGTATATATGTCATATTCTTTTAAAAGTAACAAAACAATATTAAATAATTATTGGAATTAATCGTTAGATATACATTTTAATTGTCATAATATGGTTGCAAATTAAAATATTTTTTGCCTGCGATAATTTAGCCATGCACCACAAGTGGCAGATTTTTTTTATGTGAAAATAAAAAAATTGGACATAGTCCACGAAGCTTCATTATATATAATAAGAACAATCGTTTAAATCTTAGTTGATATTTAAACTAAACAAAGCACGTTTAAAAAAAGTTTCTAGATCTGGCATATTGACATTAATGATGATGGCCAGTTGGCATTTACATACACTGTTTAAAAATTACAACAATTAAACCCAAAAACGGCAAAAAAATTACGAACAGTTAACCCAATAAAAGATATCAAATGTATAAATCCCTATCTTAGCATGGTTTACTTGTAAAAATATAGAAATAACGACTAATAATAATGGAAACTTAATTTAATGAAGGTAACAGGTTCGCTATGTTTTTTTAAAGTTAAATTTAACCTCAAATTTCGCCTTGTTAATTAACAATTACCTGATTCATAGTTTGGTCCCACCTTAGTTTATACACACCAGATTTGTTATATACCTTTATTTATAAATTCTTTATTTAACCAGATAAATTGTGTTGTGGTCAAAACACTTGGCTTCACTACATGAGGTCTAGGATTCGGTCTCCAATACTCTCATATTATTTTGTCTGAGAAATGCACTTTAAACTCTTGCTAAGCCAACACTTAATCAGCAGCATAATTATAAGGCAATTATTATCTTAAATATCCCAAACTGATAATGGGAATTTGAAAGTGGGTTGGGGAAACTGATACTTTTCTATGTTTAGGTCGTGAAGTCAACATTCCTTCATTAAGGTTAAATAAATATAAAAAAATTAAACCTTATTCTTATTTTTTATTGTTGTAACAGATACCAGTTATATTATTCCATATCTTATTGAAGTATAATGATCTTCAGTGGAGTCAAATGGTAAGTAGACTGTTAAAAACACTGGCAGCGTTGTGTAGTTGTTAAAACTTTTGGCTTTACTACTGGATGTCCTGGGTTTGCCCACCACTTCCAGACTGTAATGCCCTTTAAAATAGAATAGTAAAGAGTATAAACCGCTGATGAGCTCAAAAACAATAGGCAGAATAATTATTGTGCAAATATAAATAATAATATTTAAAACTACTTAAGCCAACCTAAGACTGGGTCAGGGTAACAAATTCACTATATGTTTTGTCCATGAAAATTGGTCATTTCAAATCGAGAATAAATAAATACAAAAATTTTTGTTTTTTTGAATTTCAGAGCATGTTTATTTTTTCATCAGCAACTTATGCACTTTGTATGAAATTAATGAGTTCAATGGTCAATAGTGGATTGGATTTAAATATGGATTCAGGAATGGCAGAGTAAGAAATGAAATTAAACAAATTCAGCAGTGTGGTATAGTGGTTAGAACACTTCCTACACTTCATGAGGTCCTGGGTAGATTTCTAGTGTTCTCATGCTGTATCGCCTTTGAGTAAGCAAGCACCTAATAAGCAGCTCAATTATCAGGCAATTATTATCTATAATATTCCAAACTGCCATAGGCAACTTGAGACTGGGTTGGGGTGACTGTTACTTTATGTTTAGGTTGCACATTCGTCCTTTTCTCATCAAGGATAAAGATATATAAAAAAAAAGTTTTTCTTAATTTCAATATTAATTGTTTTCTATTATATTTTAGACATGCAAAAGATATTCTTATTATTACCGCTGTATGTCAAGTTTTAAGCTGTATATCAATGTATTTATGGCTTATTTGGCTTGTGGTATGTATTCAAATATACAGTTTATTTTATTATTTTTTGCATAAAAATTAGAAGGCCAAAGTGTTTTAAAATATTTTTACTAAAATGCCTAAAACCTACACTACTATAACTATATTCTAAATTGGCTGTTTTTTATTTACCTAATCCTGTTATGTGTTTTTGTTTAATATATTTTTATCCTCGATGTGGGAAGGTAGATTGCACGACCTAAACATAGAGTAACATCAGTTACCCTGACCTAATCTGAGTTGCCTTGGTGGTTTGGGATATTATTAAGTATATTTGTCCAACAATTAAACTGCTGATTAGTATTGGCTCAGCAGGCATTTATACCATTTATAGCTCCTTACTCAAGGGTGCTACAGGATGGGGGCAGTGGGGTTTAAACTTACAACCTCATGTAGTGTAGCAAGTGATCTTACAACTACACCTCTAGTTGGGCAAATGGTGTGACTTAAACCTGAACCCTTCGGACTGTAGTTCGATGCGATGATCTGCATACCACACTAACCACATATAAATATATGCTTTATCATTCAACCATTAATTAATTAATCCACGATTTTAAGGGCAATGCTCTAAATATTGACTTTTATTTCAGGTTCCTGGGGTTGCTTTTTACAAGTTATGGGTCAGTATAATAGCCCCATGGATTTTTCAAGCGCCACCAGAATTAAGCGAAAAGCAAAAGAAAAAAATGGAAAAGAAGCGAAAATTTTAAACTTTTTTTCTGGTTTTAGGATATTTTTATTAATTTATTTTGTTAGTTAAATTGATTTTACCGTAGAGGAGTTCTTTTGAATAGCCTACTGAAAAAAATTGTGATTAAAATGATTATAGAACAAAATTATGTTAATATATGAATGTTACCTAATTGAAACTATGTATTTTAATGGTACAATATATAAATCAAATCCAGTGCTTTTTTAAATAAGTGGTGAAAATGTGCAATAAAAAAGAATTTGATTTCTATTGGTAAGGTTGTTTATTTAATAATATAATTTACTTGTAATTTATGGTTTTTAGAAAAATTAGAGAATTGCCCAGAACTGTAAAGTATTAGCAGAGAACAGTAAAATAGGAGAGAGAATTTGAAGGGTTATAGAATTTATAGGTTATTATAAAATAACCTATCATTAGATATCTATTAATTATGGGGTATGAGTTGGAGATCGTAAGTTTAGTCCGGGTCGTAAGTAAATTTAGCCCGGATATTCTGGACCCCTTTTGAACAAGTAAAGACTTAATAACAGTGAAAACATGTTTGACTTACACTGTCTTACTTATATATAGAGAGTCTTGGTAATTGTCTATGTTTATGAGATTCTATTTGAATAAGGTTAATGCAAGCTGAATAGGAAATTTATTTAATCTAGTAGTAATATTAATACTGATAAATATTAAAAGCTGCAAACCATCAAACCAACTACCTAAATCAAATCCAAAAATCAACTTTTATTATTAACTTTTTTGTTAATACTTAAAAAATTTGCAATATGTCGGTCACTGATGCTTCCTTGAAGAAGTTTATGACTGTCATCGAGGGAAAGTTGGACAAGGTGACCAAGCGTCAGAATGCCTTGGAAAAGGGTTCGAGTTCCTCGCCTACACATGAGGTGGGCCGTGAGAAGGAGCTCAAAGACCTGGAAAACTCCATCCAAGAAATTCGTGACATGGTCACCAGCTTTAAAGACGATCTAGAAGCGTCAGATGGAGTTAGATCAAAAGGTGGATGATCTAGAACAATACGGCCGAAGCAATTGCCTTATCATCCATGGATGTAAAGGTATTCCAACAACAGATGCTTCACCATTCCCTTTCTGGGAATATGTATTACACCTTTTGAACACTCACGTTCATCCTGGGTATTCCATCACCCATTGGGATATTGACACTGCCCATGTTTTACCATCAAAGCGAAGGGACAGTAAACCGATTATTGTGAAGTTTGTTCGGCGAGATGTCTGTGATGATGTGTTCTGGCACAAGAAGAGGATGCAAGGCACCGGTATGGCGATCACCGAGTCACTGACGAAGCGCCGGCTGCACCTTGTTCACCAGGCAAAGATCAAGCTTGGAGCCAAATCTGTTTGGACAGTCAAGGGCAGAGTGATGGCATTCTTCAACGGAAAGCGCCACACAGTAGGTAAGGTAGAGGATATTATTACGATTTTTAACTCAGCTAAGTAAATGTTACCTACTGGGTTAGATGTTACTTATCTACTCACGCTTATATATCCCTAAAGTTTTTTTGTTTTTTTTTATTTATTTTTTTTTATTTATTTATTTGTTCGTTAGCATATAGTTCATTATTTTGAGTTGTGTAGCGCTATAGGATAATAATGGCCCATGAAATTATCAAGTGCAATATTTGTCTTAAAACTGTTAAAAATAGACAACCAGCAATTTTTTGTGATGCTAATAATCACTGGATCCATTTTAAATGTCTAAAACTAAACAAATTGGAAATAGAATTACTTCAAAATGAACCTCAAAGTAAGGCCTGGTGTTGCCCACACTGTTATAATTCTGCCCTACCCTTTTCAAATTGTAACCCTTATGAATTAACTCAGCAATCTAACCCAAAATCTAACCCCAACTCTTTGTCCATCCACCCTTAATCAAACATTTCAAACTTTAAACTATAATAACTTAGACCTTTTGACCAAAACGATAACATGGAAACCAATTTTATTAATGACCAATATATGTTTGCCCATGATATACATGAGATAAATACCACCACAAACTACAGTTTTGTCACTATGTGTGTTAATATTAGATCAATTTCAAACCCAACCCACTTCACCAAACTCCAAGGTCTAATTAACTCCATGGAATTAAAACCTGACATAATAGCAATTAATGAAACCTGGCTTTACCCAAATCAAATTGGACAACATATAAATTTACCTGGCTATACATTCAGCGCCAACAGCAGATCTTCTTCTAGAGGAGGTGGTGTTGCAATGTATATTAAAGACAACCTAAATTTTTCAATACGACATGAACTAACAATAATGAAAGAAAAGGAGTTTGAGTCCCTGTTTGTTGATATTTTTATTAATAACACCCAAACTATAACAACTGGAACAATTTACAGATCACCCAGTTTAAATAAAAACAACCATAAATCATTTCTTGATCAATTAAAATTTGTTATGAACACACTTGCAAAACAAAAACACACATGCTATATTATGGGCGATATGAACTATAACTTATTAGAGACCTTAAATTTGGACATTAATAACTTTGTTGACGCTATGTTTTTTAACTCCTTTTTCCCTCTTATAAACAAACCAACCAGAATCACTGATTCAACCCAAACTGTCCTAGATCATATTTGGACCAACAACCATAAATCCCTAATTAGAAGTGCTATTATTGTCGATGGCATTTCAGATCACTTTCCAGTAGTTCAATGTACAAACATAACTAGAACCCAAAACCCAACTATTAATACTGAAACCTACAGATGCTATAATCCAACAAATCTGGTCAAATTTAATACTAACCTTGATAACCTAAAAACAGACCAAATATACTCATTTGAAGACCCAAATGAAGCCTATAAAGAGTTTATAACATCCTATAAAAAAACTTTTGACCAAAATTTTCCTTTAAAATCTAAAAAAAATTAAAACAAGACAACCCCTGGTTTTCTAATAATCTAAAAGAACTTAACAAAACAACTGGCTTATAAAAAATGGCTTCGGAAACAAAACTCTAAAAATAAACTGGATTATAACCTCAAAAGAAATAAATATGAAAAATCAATAAAATCTGCCAAATTTGAGTATTACAAAGGTCTGTTTAATAAATTTAGGTTTAATATGAAAAAAACTTTGACTACTATTAACTCTCTTATTGGTAAAAACATAAACGATAAAAACATCAAGTAAAATTTAATATCAACAACAGTCCAACCTCAGACAACAAGATAATATCCAATCATTTTAATACTTACTTCACATCAATAGCAGAAAAACTGGTTAAATCTATACCCCCTACCAACCTGACCTTTAATTCTTTCCTCAAAAAACCTATATTGAAATCAATTTTTATTAAACCCACCTGTCCAATAGCGATTGAACTTATTTTGGCATCAATGAAACCCAAAACTAGTTACGGATTGGATGAAATACCATCAAAAATTGTTAAATCAACCCCTCAAAAAATTATAGAAATACTAAGTCATATTTTCAACATTCAATTGCAACTGGCATATCAATAAATGAATTTAAAACTGCCAAAGTAATTCCTATTTACAAAAACGGTGACCTCAAAGAAACCAAAAACTATAGACCCATTAGCCTTCTACCCTGTTTTTCAAAAATACTAGAAAGAAATATGCATAAAAGGTTATCATTCTTTCTTGAACAAAATAATTTTTATTTTAAACAACAATTTGGATTTCGAAAACTTCATTCAACTAACTTAGCTGCAGCCCTGTTAATAAGTAAAATTACTGATGCTTTTGAACAAAAAAAAGCAGCACTTGGAATATTTTTGGACTTTTCGAAGGCTTTTGACACTATAGATCATACAATACTACTGCACAAACTACAATACTATGGAATAAGAGGAATTGCCCAAAACTGGTTTAAACATTATCTGACAAATAGATCTCAAGTCGTCGAATTTAATGGCCAGTTATCAACCAATAAAAATAGAATTACTTATGGTGTACCCCAAGGCTCAATACTGGGACCTTTACTTTTTTTAATTTACATAAATGACCTTCCCAACTCCCTGCTAAAATCTTCCCCTGTAATGTTTGCAGATGAAACCACCCTTCTTTTAACCGATAAAAACCCTGAGAACTTAATTTTAAATGGTAATAATGAACTAGCCAATTTACAGCACTGGCTCTCTGCAAACAAACTATCCCTCAATATTGGAAAAACCAAATATATAATTTTTAAACCAAGTAACAACCAATCCATCAAACAACTTAAAAATCTGACAATAAGTAAAACAGTCATTGAAAAAGTTCATGAAATTAAATTTCTTGGACTTACCATCAGCCAAAATCTCTCTTGGAAATCACATATGACAAACATACTTAAAAAAATTCGACAAAACCTTGGTGTTATTCGAAGAATTCGGCCAAATCTAAACCAAAATGCAATAATCTCCTTATACCATTCTCTAATTTTAAGTCATATCCGTTATTGTATCCCCATTTGGAAACATGGTAGTTTGAAAATTCAATCCCAAATTCAACATGTTTGCAAAAAATACCTTACTATGATTTCTTATTCTTATAATACCAACCAAGATAAAACTTCTTTGCCCACGCATTTACTATCTCTTGAAAATCTTTTTACCCTTGAAACTAGTTCTATAGTTTTTCAATACCTAAAAAACTTCCTCCCATCTTGTTTTGGTAATTTCTTCTCTAACCCAAGCAACATTCACTCCCAAAATACCCGATACAAATCTAAACTGTCAACCCCATATTTTAGCAAAACCTTGACACAACCATCAATTAAGTACATTGGTGTTAAAATCTGGAATAAATTACCTGATAAAATTATTAAGCTAAACTGTTCAAACAAAACCTTCAATAAAAAACTCAAACACCATCTATTGTCCGAAATTATTCACCCTAACCTTAAATAATAATTCACACACAGATAAGCACCTATACTTATTTATGCATGCTAACCACTATTTCTCTTACTACATATTCACTGTTAAATTTGCTTGTGATGTTTTTATTCTTTCAACAAAAAAAACACATTATTTTATTCTTTATTGTATTTATTTTGTACTTAAAATATTCACTTTTAAACAAGGCAGTCCATGTATTTAAACAGGTCATGCCTATGTCACCGTAAATTTCACTGTAAGTGTGCTGTGCAATAGTTTGTTGTTCCGAAAGGCAATCCATGCTGATAACAGGTCATGCCAAACTTGTGAAACAGTTTTATTTCCTAATTTATTTTTTACTAACCTTTTCACTAAATTTGTAATTGCACTATTCCTTGACTGCAAGTACTTTTTTTTTATGTATTTTTTATATATTTTTTTTCTGTTACACTGTGTGCTACAATTGCAAAACTCCTCTGCTTAATTACCCTTTAAATTTTGCCAAACCCAGTGTCAAAACACCAAAGCAGCATCGTTTTTAATAAATTACCAGTAAATTATCTTTTTTTTTTTTTTGATTTTTCATTTTTTTTGATTTTTCAGACTGGGCTCTCAGACCATATACTCCAAAAAGCAACACCAACCTTACCGTATTCCTCCAACCACCCTGAACAAATAATTTGGACCATACAGAGCTACTTATTCATTCAGCTACTCTAACACTTAACTTAATTATGCAATCTCTCTTTAAACTATCAATGTAATATATTTTAATTTTAATTTATCAAGTTTCCTCTTTCTTTTCTATTATTAAATAGTTTTAAACATTTATATTCACTTACTCTATATATGTGAACCCCCTCTAGTTGGTGGGTTGTTTAATATTTTTGTGCATTGTATGTGATATAGGTTGTGAAAGGCCATTCTGGGACGTTCTTTCTTTAGGTAAGTTTATTTCGGTTAGTCCCTTTATCACATGCAATTTATCGTGACCAGTTTGTGCTTTCCTATTAGAGCCATACTGGGTTATATTAAATGTAATTTTTATTTTCTTTAAGTTATTTTTTACACTGTAACTACCATCGACAGTGATTGCTTTACTTTTATAAATCAAATGTGTCGTAACTTTCTTTTTTTTTCGTACAATTTTATTTCGCCACTCCTTTGTTATAGTTTTATTTTTTTTGGTGTATATTCTGTAAAATGTATTTTATTTATCGCATTTATTAATAATATAATCTATACTGGGTTTGGTGACCATGCCATAAAATAATTAAAATATTTATGTAAACATTAATACTTTTGGCATGTTTTAAATCATTAAATTGATTTTGTCATTTTTTCCCGTCGCATTGTCGTAATATTAATTGTACATCGTATTTATTATTTACTTTTATCAATGCGCGAAAAACCAAAATAAAAAAAAAATATTTTTTTAAGGCAAGTTATTGGAAACATGATATTGTTTACTGGGGAATAAAATTATCTAGGTAACGGTTATAGAAAGCGATGGCTTATATTTTAAGCAAAAAATTGTTTTTAAATTCACATTAATAACAGTTAGTATGATGAAAGGCTATTCGAATCTCGGCGGAATTCACAAGGGAAGATTAGTGTAAGGTAATAAAAATACTGCTCTTTCTATATAAACTTGGCGGACGCTGATAGAGATTTAAATATTCCATAAAGAAAGTGATGGATGTATTATTGGAGTTGGCACATTAAAGGTAAGTTTTTTGTTATTTAAATATTAATCGAACATGAAAGTATTTAATATATGCGAAACGTTTTCGTTTCAAGTTCTTAAAAGTTTTGTTTTCTCAACAACGTTGCCAACTTTGATCACGTGACCCAACGTTGGATGTAAACACGTGACCAAAACTTAAGTTAAAAGCTAACGAGAAGTACTGACAGTACTGACACCTTTTTTTGATGCAAAGTTCCGTTTTTGGCAAGTTTATGTATATCTTAATGTTAATAACGGTTGTTGTATTTTATTTAATATAAATATAAAAAAATTCATACTCTTTTATAAACTGAAAAAAATGTCCTTTATTTTTGTTTTTATTACTAATTGTTTTTATGTTTACAGAATGTTGCACAACGAACCATCTTTAAAACATATTTGATTCAGTTTTAAATAAATGTAATAAAATTCACTAAAGTCACCTAAACAATGTTCATTTTATTTGTTTAAAAATGTTTAATTATTGATCATATATAATTTGTACCAGTTGTGTTGTAGTTTCATGTATTGGCGTAATAAAAGATAAATTAATTTACTTAAATAAATAAATAATTCATTTAGCAAATTTTATATTGCGTATAGAGAACACCTGCGTGCGTGACCTGTTAATATAATGACCTTTCGACCTGTTAATATTTTGCGAAAAAATAATAAACCAATTAATGTGAATATTAACAAAATTAATTGTAGTGGTCGCGTGACCATTCGATTAATATTAAATTATATTTGCCATTCTACGTTTTTTTATACCGGCGTAGCTATTTTTGTAGCATACATTTAATTTTTGACATCGTGTTTTATGTGGTCACATAGCATAGTGGTTAAGGACGTAGACTGTTGAATTTTTTGAAAAAATGTCAAAAATGCCGATATCTGGCCATTTTTTTAAAAGTTTAAAAATTTTGCGATTTTAAAAATACGATTTACAATTTTTTTTTCATACGTATTTCTAAATAAACTTTTTGTAATGTCAAACTAATAAACTAACTTAACTTCTGCCTAGATTCGAACCTGACATCTGCAAGTCTATAAAAAGCTCAACATAACTACTCGGCTACGAAGTTGGAAGTATGTTGCAAAAAGATCAATGTAAGTCAGCCATTAGTGATACTTTGAACAAAATTTTAAAACTGGTCGCAATAAGTTGATACTCACCTTCTAGTTCTTAATTACCCTTATTATCTTAATTACGTCATTAGCCTTATCTTAGTTATCGAATTAATGAAAAATATATTTTTAAGGATTCGAACAAAAATACCTTGTTATTGGTAGATCAGCTACTTACTGCTGAGTTACACATCCGGTTGAAAATAAGATTTGAACCCACAGGTAAGTAATGCTTAATCGATCGATCTAACCACTCGGCCGTTAAGTGGTATGTACAAGATCTCGTGTTTCCAATATATATATTATAGACGTAAAATCCTTTTTTTTTAAATATTTTTTAACCCTTTTTTTCTTATTGTCCTCCAACCCTCCTTTCTATGCTTTGTCTCCCTTCTCTTTCTCGCTGCTTGATAGCTTCTTTATTGCATGCACCCGTATTCAAACTTACAGAGTTGGATCATCAGCTGATCAACATAACCACCTAGCCACGAACATCTTCCCGATCTGCCTCAAGTTTCTTGGCAATTATTCTCAGGAAGTTTGAGACAGTAATCTAAAACGGTTTACTCGGTTTTAAACTGAAGCCCTTTGTTTGGGTCAGCGTCTTACCACTAAGCTACACGCCTTTGATACTAATCTTTAATTAAACACTTATTAAAAATATATATAAAGTTTTTAAAAACATCTGTATTTTGGCGATGTTACAACGTTCAATAACTTGTTTTTATGCGACAGGTTTTGAACTTCAGACCATCGGAGATTTACCTTTGTGCTGCACGCCCATATTAAAAATGTTAAACAAAGATGACGCTGTAAACTGTATTATTATTATTTTGACAACGTTTGAAAAATGGTATTTTAATAAAACATAGATTTAAATGGTTTCGAACTAAGGGTGAAAAGGGCAGTTAGTACCTCCATCCCTTAACAACAAGCTAAAGTAAAATGCGATAACTAATTTATATCAAGTGAACGTTGGACACTGGAAAAAGTGAACGTTGAACACTTTTTAAACCAAGATCAACACTGTTACCACATAGTGTAAAAAATAGGCAAATATTAAAAACAATTAAATTATTAAATATAAAGACTTGATATTTTCCTGTCTCTCGGTTGGCGTTTTAATTATCAATATGTGGTTGCAATATAAAGTTTACCTGCGCCCCACAAAAAGCAGTTTTTAGTTGTTTTGAAGACCTATAAACTGAACATACATAACGTCCATAAGTTTTATTATTTATATATTTCACAAATGTTATTCAAACCATAAGCAACAGAAAGCCTTTTACCATTTAAACATACCCACGCATATCTCAAATGATCACACAAATCTCACCTAATGTTGTAAAGCTTTAACAGCCATGTGCTTCCACCAGTGCGTGTGATAGTCGGAATGTCTCTTCTTTTTGCCACAAATATTTCTCTTTCAACCATTTTAAGCAATTGGCAATTTGACCCCCCAACGGATCCAGACAATGCCTCTCATTCAAAGTAGATGAGAACATTAAAACATTTTTTATCTACGAAATTTTGTATGTGTAGAGTGAATAGATGATAAAGAATCTGCCATTTGGTGAAAAAATTAGTGAATTTAGGTTGGGATGTTTATGGCCGGCGTAAAACTTTTTTCAGCCCACGATAAAGTCCAAAAACAGTTTATGATCCAGAGCGACTCCCTTACCACCGTTAGCAAAATCCTTTAAACAAAAAAATGTGGCCCCAGCAGGTTGTGCTGCTTCATATGTCACTACTCCCCAGTCAATATAAACATAAATTGGTAAATTTAATGGTTTAACTGGTGTTATGTTGGCATTATAGAACACCGTCTTAAGATCTAGAGTGCTGTAAACATGTGAAGCTGCTTGTTTGAACAATGTATTATTTTCACAAATTTTATCTGCTAACCCATTTCCATATACATTCTTACAAACATATTTATCTAAGAACTTCTTATTGGCATTTAATGTTGAACCAGATATGTTGTTTCAACCACGGTTGTTCATGTGGTCGATGTTAAAATTTGTTTTTGGCAAGAAAAAGATAAAATAAGCTTTGTTCCTTATACATTTTAGTACACACTTGTTATCTATTTTTTTATTACACACCCAAAAAAACTAAACATAAGACAAAATTGTATTAACCAAAAAGTTACTAAATAAACATGTTTTTTAAAGGTGTTTGTTATCGAAAAACGCTATATTCTTTGACAATGTAAGGTAGCTTAGGTTTAGAGCAAGACTTAAAAAAAAGTTTATTTTGTAATAGTAAGCCCTTTAGACATGAAAAAAATAATTTATAGGTTGCTTTTAACTTATAATTGTATTAGCAGATTGGCAAGTTTTATGTTAAACATAATTTTACAATCTACAAACAGATATAAGTGCATGTTACACTTAAATACAACTTATGTACCTTGCAACAACTGTGCCACAACTACAAATAAAAAATATTTTATTGCTCTTGAATTCAATAAAGCAGTCACATTTTTCATGTATTTGATCTTTAGGAGACATTAAAAACAAATTTAATAAGTTTGAAATATTTGTCTAGTAGCTTATGTTAGGCTAACTACCATAGAAAATGAAGCTGAAGAAGCTTGCTTGTCAAAAGTTCAAATATAAATAGACTAATGCTTCTTAACATTATGAAACGATAGTGCTTAAAATGCTGTACAATAAGTATTTTATTTGTGGTTAAATATTTGGCATGCGGTAAGGAATTAAAATTTGCAAAAAAATATTTAATATTTATTAACAAAACACATCTACTTTAGAAAAAACAAATATCGGCTTATAACAGAAGCACAAAAAACACATCTCCTTTATTAAGACAAAAAAGCATCAGTTAAATATGACCATATAACAAAAAAATACAAATGTGTGCACTTAATTATTAAGCATTGATAAACAAACTTAACTTTGCCAAACAATTTAAGTTTTTTATTAGTGGCTACAAATATTTGGCATAAAGTAGAAAATTAGAATTTGCATAAAATCATTTTTTTGCAAAATAAATACAAGCAACTTGAACATATTAACAATGCAATAATATAAGTTAAAAGAAAAATGTTATGAAAAAACTGAAGGTGGGTACCAAACTGTTTAACATTAATATTTATTTTCGGGTAATACAACTTTGTTGATTCATTTTTACAAATAAGTGATGATATGTACAACACATAAATTACTGTTTTGTTTAGAAAATATTTCTTCGACTGTTTAAATAAATATTATTGATAACATTTATTATGAACTTTATTACATTCCTTTTAATTTAACTTAACAATGAATATTTAATTACCATATATTAAGTTACTATATTGGTTACCAGTGCCCAACAATGCAAAAAATCATAAAAAGCTATATCTAAAAGTAATAAAACTTATAAAAAATAAAATTACACATAAGTGTAAGAGATAATAATCGAGTTACACAAAAAATATGTTGTAGTATTTATAACACTTTGTTTCACTATATAAAACTTAGGAATAAATCGCCAGTGAAAACAAGCTAAAATGTCTTTAGGTAAAGGTTAAACGAACTTAATCAAGATAAGGCAATAACACATTCAGAACCATTTTCATTTCTTATTTTTCAGTTAAAAAAGAAAATTTTCGTATTTCTACACAGCCACAACCTAGTAATATATAAGAAACAAGTTTTATAAGTTTACTTGTACTTTAATTCTGTCATTTAAAGTTTTTAAATAAGTGTTATACAGCCATTTAAGTATAATAAGAAATATACAGTTTTTAAGAGGATAATTTATTTAAATACCATTATTACCTAAATGCCTAGTAACAAAAAAAGTTACCAATTAATTCCTATACAATATTACATTTAATACAAGATAAAGTAAGTTTGTATTTTTTTATAATTAGAATCACATCATGTTAAAAAATTTAAAAAAGGATTTTTAAAAAGCCTTTAAAGTCTTCTCTATGCATATTTAAATTGATATGCCAAATAGTTTAGGCTAAGTTAACTAGTGGGTAAAATAACAAACTTGCATTGTATGAATATATTAAACAGCTTCTTACTTTAATTTAATTAAGTTGTATATTTAAATAAATTAAAATTAACAGATTTGATTACCTTTGTTGTTAGTTGAATGAAAAAGAAATGAAACCTCACTAAGTCTCACTAAATAAAAACATCAAAAAGCTTAAAAAAACTAAACAATTTAAAATTTCAACTAATTAGCAATCTAAATATGTTTTCTATGTTCTATTTTTAAATAAACAATACCAAATCGTTTTTCGATTTTAAAACATAAATTTTAAATTAAAAATTAAAGTAGAAAAGGGGCATTGAGTTTACATATAAAAAATAGTTAATTTATATAAAACATGCGGTTTTACAGGTGACTTCAGAAACTTATCATTAAAAAGTTTTAGAACAATGTTATTAATTTTTAGATATCTACTTGTAAATGTGTTTAGAAATATTTTAAAATAAACATTACTTACAGTTTCATTTTTGGCAGTAATTCACTTGCTTTTCTTAATATATTTTTCCCATCCTCAGTAAAATGACAACCGTATGCTAGTAAATGGCGGATGTTGTGCAAACATGATGAGAAAGCAACAGCACATTTATCCCCAAGATGGTTTCTGTTTATATTCAAATATTTGATCTGAAATATTTAAACTTTTTAAGTTATTTTTTCCTAATTTGTTAATTTTTTTTAAGATTTAAAAAAATTATTTGGCAGTTTTTAATAAATTTAAAAATTGTTTCTAGCTTAAAAGTCAAGTAAATTATAACAAATATAGTTAAACCAAAGTGTTTGCACATTCCTTTTTTTTTTGCACATTTCTTTTTTTTTAATTGATTTAAATGCTATCTAAACTGTTGTTTAGCGCAATCATTTTACTTTTTAGGTAACTATTCTACTGAAGTATTGCCAGTCAGCCAAGAATGGCATTTTGACCATCTCCATGTTTTAATTTTTCAAATATAGTTATATTTTAATGCTTGATAACTTTTTATTCCAAATGCTTTTAGATTTCGGAAAACAAACAAAAATTTGCCCGTGATTACTAAAAATAAGACATATTATAAATACTTTAATGTATTATATAAAGCATGTAGTATATATATAAATCATAAAATAAGTGGATTAAGTTGTTTATAAGAAACTAAGATTAAAAAAATGGCATTTATAAGCATGCCACTGCACTTTTATAAAACAAAGGCTCCAAGAAATTAACAAAAGGTCCAGCGATAGTTTAACAAAAATGATCCCAGAGTTATTAGGAGCCAAGGGTGTTCTAATATTAAAACTGTTTCTTTGGGCTTAAGGTACTTATAAAAAAAACAGGTAGAAAAAAAAACTCAGGGTGTTTTTTAAGATCTGGGGTATTTTTAATAAAATTGTGAAAGTAAAAATTTGTTCAGTAGCAGGAAAGTAAGTAGAGTATATTTGGAACATTATGGTTCTTATGAAGCACCATAGTTAAAAAGAGAAGAGATATTTTACAATTATTTGGGATATTTATGGAAATACTTGGGTTAAAAATTAAGGTAAGGGGTATTCGAAAAAGGCCATATTTTTTTATAAAAAGTCCAGCCTATTATATATATAAAATGAGACCACTTATTTGAAGTCCAAGTACTTACAAGCAGATTAGGGCTGTTATAAATATCTAAAGTCTCAGTAAGAGAGCCACAAGACCACTACTGTGCAATGTTTATTTTAAATGCTATATAAATTTAGAAAATGATCAATTTAATTTTTTTAGGACTTTCAAAAAAAAAAATCAATTAAAATTTAAAATAAAGGAATAAAAATAATTTTAAATTTATAAAATTAATAAATAACATGAAAGTTTTCAAAAATAATTTTAAAATTAAAAAGTTTTTTAATATTAACACAATTGGCAAGATGTTACCGAATTAACTGTAGAAAGCAGTGGCTAATCTTTCAATTTTATGGTTTTTGATAAAAATAAATAATTTTAGAATGTTTAATACAAAGTTTAAACATTCTAAAATTAAACTTTGTATTTCTATTAAACTTTAAAAATAAATATTTTTAGAGCTGCTGCTTTTTAAAATTGAAGATAATTTAATATTGAAACATCTAAACAATGGTAGACAATAAGCCTTTTTGACTTACAGGTGTAGTTAATTTTAAACACCCTTTTGCAATTGCCAATCCACATTCTTTAGTTATGTCACAATCAGTAACATTGAGGGTCTCAAATTTATCCAAAACTTTACTAAGTGCCTTGGCTGCATTGTTTCCAATTTTATTCTTTGTTAATAATAACTTTATCTAAAACATAAGTAATGTTTTACTCAATTAACGAACTTGATAAATATTATAAACAGTAACTAAAACAAAATTATAAGTTGACAATTCTAGATGTATATTAGTAATTAAAACATAAATACAATATTTAGTAATGTATTAGTTAAAGTATCAAATTTAAAAGAAAGTTGTATAAACTTTAAACTATATTGTAAAAAATAGGTGTTATCTTGTCCAATCATTAATAACATTATGAAATATTAATTTACTAAGTTAAATCCGTAACATTATATTAATCATACGATCATATTTTGAATGTAATTGCTATCTTAATCAAAAAGATTGCGAGGAAGACCATATAAGCCTTATATTGCAATTTAATATAGAAACTTTCATTAAATATCGCTTTATAGTTTCTATGAGGTTTTGTGAAGTTTTTAAGTTGTGGTATAAACAACACCCTCTAAGGTTTTGCGGGGTTTATAAGTTGTAACATTAACAATACCCTATGAGGTTTTTTGAGGTTTATAAGTTAAAGTATTAACAATACCCCATGAGGTTTTGTAAGGTTTATAAGTTGTGGTATTAACAATACCCCATGAGGTTTTGCAGGGTTTATAAAATGTGGTATTAACAACACCCCTTGAGTTTTGCAGGGTTTATAAGTTGTGGTATTAACAACACCCCCTGAGGTTTTGCATGGTTTATAAGTTGTGGTATTAACAACACCCCCTGAGATTTTGCAGGGTTTATAAGATGTAATATTAACAATACCCTATTTGGTTTTGTGAGGTTAATAAGTTATAATATTAACAACAACCACTGAGGTTTTGCAGAGTTTAAAAGTTGTGGTATTAACAACACCCCCGAGGTTTTGTGAGGTTTATAAGTTGAAGTATTAACAATACCCTATGAGGTTTTGCAGGGTTTATAAGTTGTAATATTAACAATACCCTATGAGGTTTTGTGAGGTTTATAAGTTGAAGTATTAACAATACCCTATGAGGTTTATAAGTTGAAGTATTAACAATACCCTATGAGGTTTTGCAGGGTTTATAAGTTGTAATATTAACAATACCCTATGAGGTTTTGTGAGGTTTATAAGTTGAAGTATTTACAATACCCTATGAGGTTTTGCAGGGTTTATAAGTTGTGGTATTAACAATACCCTCTGAGGTTTTGCAGGGTTTATAAGTTGTAATATTAACAATACCCTCTGAGGTTTTGCAGGGTTTATAAGTTGTAATATTAACAATACCCTATGAAGTTTTGCAGGGTTTATAAGTTGTGATATTAACAATACCCTATGAAGTTTTGGGAGGTTTATAAGCAGTGGCGGCTCGTGTATGGAGCTAATGGGGCTAAAACCCCCAACTTTTTTTAATGGTTTTATGTTTTAATTTATATATATTTTTTTTAATTAATATTAAATTTTTTAAATAATATTTATTTTTTTGCACTGTTTTTCGGTAAAATTATTTAAAATATTAAAAAATAGCGCCTATTTTGGCCACAAAATACGCAAAAATTTTCGAAAAACGTAGCGTAAACATGTGAGGGCTAAACCAAAATTAGCCCCACGGGCTGCCAAATACAAAATATCATAACGCCGTTTTTGCTGTCAGAATTCCGAAATTTGGAAAAAAGTTGAGAACTTTGATCGAAATGTGGGGCTAAGACCACCATTGAGATGCCAAATATTTTGGCAATTTCAAACGTTGTATGTTAACAAATTTTATCGTTTTTGTTTAACTATTAAACAAAAATAAAATAAAATAGGTTTAAACTGGGTATTTTATTCTTGTTTAAGGAAGTTTTAAGGCCTTAATTAATATTTTTAAGTTAAAAAAATAGAAATACTAATTGTTCGATCGAGTATATTCTCACATTATATTTATGATGAAAAGGTCGCTCTTAAGCCTCGCTAAAGCTAAAACAGCAAGTTTAAATCAGTTTTTGCATTCTTTTTAAAGAATTGTATGTTAATTAATGCTTTTAATTTCGATTAAGGCAAGTTTTTAAAAATAATCATAATGGATTACTGCCTGACAAGAAGGCTCAAGAGCAGGTTGCCTGTTTGCCTGCCTGTCAAAAGAGCATAAATAAAGTTTGCCAATGAAAAAAATACATGCTTTTATAAGTTGTAATATTAACAATACCCTATGAGGTTTTGTGAGGTTTATAAGTTGAAGTATTAACAATACCCTATGAAGTTTTGCAGGGTTTATAATTTATGGTATTAACAATACCCTATGTGGTTTCGTGAGGTTTATATGTTGTGGTATTAACAATACCCCATGAGGTTTTGCAGGGTTTATAAGTTGTAGTATTAACAATACCCCCTGAGGTTTTGCAGGGTTTATAAGTTGTGGTATTAACAACACCCCATGAGGTTTTGCAGGGTTTATAATTTATGGTATTAACAATACCTTATGTGGTTTCGTGAGGTTTATATGTTGTGGTATTAACAACACCCCATGAGGTTTTGCAGGGTTTATATGTTGTGGTATTAACAATACCCCATGAGGTTTTGCAGGGTTTATATGTTGTGGTATTAACAACACCCCATGAGGTTTTTCAGGGTTTATAATTTATGGTATTAACAATACCCTATGTGGTTTCGTGAGGTTTATATGTTGTGGTATTAACAATACCCCATGAGGTTTTGCAGGGTTTATAAGTTGTAATATTAACAATACCCTATGGGGTTTTGTGAGGTTTATAAGTTGTAGTATTATATACACCCTCTGGGTTTTTTTTATATACACCCTCTGGGGTTTTGCGGGGTTTATAAGTTATAATATTAACAATACCCTATAAGGTTTTGCAGGGTTTATAAATTGAAGTATTAACAATACCCTATGAGCTTTTGCAGGGTTTATAAGTTGTAATATTAACAATACCCTATGAGGTTTTGTGAGGTTTATAAGTTGAAGTATTAACAATACCCCATGATGTTTTGCAGGGTTTATAAGTTGTGGTATTAACAATACCCTATGTGGTTTTGTGAGGTTTATAAATTGAAGGATTAACAATACCTTATATGCTTTTGCAGGGTTTATAAGTTGGGATATTAACAATACCCCCTGAGATTTTGCGGCGTATATAAGTTGCAATATTAACAATACCCTATGAGGTTTTGTGAGGTTTATAAGTTGAAATATTAACAACACCCCATTTTGTTTTGGGAGGTTTATAAGTTGAAGAATTAACAACACCCCCTGAGGTTTTGCGGCGTATATAAGTTGCAATATTAACAATACCCTATGAGGTGTTGTGAGGTTTATAAGTTGTAGTATTAACAACACACCCTATGGTTTAGCAGAGTTTATAATTTGTAGTATTAACCACACCCCCTGAGGTTTGGTGAGGTTTATAAGTTGTAATATTAATAATACCCCATGAGGTTTTGTGAGGTTTATATGTTGTGATATTAACAATACCCCATGAGGTTTTGCAGGGTTTATAAGTTGTGGTATTAACAATACCCTATGTGGTTTTGTGAGGTTTATATGTTGTGGTATTAACAACACCCCATGAGGTTTTGCAGCAATCCAGCGATAGTTGGATACTGTCGCTTCGCTGTACCAATCTGGCAATAGTTGGTCACCAGCGCATCCCGCAATAGCAGAGCCCACAAGGTGTGCTATTGTACTGTAAACGTAGCGTCAGTCTAGCCATCTAGTTGATCTTATAACTTTACTTTTATTAAACTGTGTTTACAGTTTTTCGAATTAACCCAAATTTGATTAAGTGTTTTGCCGTGTTACAACAAAAGTATTACCATCACCTAGTCGTTTTTTGTGTACCTTACACAAAATGCTAAACTTATAATTATATCAAATGGAGTCGAAAAAAAAGTTAAATCAAATTAAACAATTACGCTACTAAACAACCAAAACAAATTAAACTATAAATCATGTAACTTTACAAATGGTGAACCCGACGTAATTAATTGTTAAAAATATAGATGTACATGCTATAATTAACCTCGAATACGCAAACCTGTCGATAACAAATACGTCTTACACCTAGAGTCTCGTCTTTACGCCTGTTGCTTTAACTGTTCAATTGTAATGTATTGGAGAGTATTTGTTACAAATTTGTGGACGGTTGTTAGTAAATCTTACGCAATAAATTACTATAAAATATTAATACAGCTTATTAATGTCAGGCAAAAACGTTACAACTGAAGGTCTTGCCGAGATCCTAATCTTTTGAAGCTTAAGTCAATTTAATAGAGAAATTGCAGAAAGAAGAAAAACAATCGTTACCCCTTCGCTTGTCGAGTATTATTCAACAAAATGGATAATTATCTAAGATCATCTTTGTCTATTGAAATGGAGCGTATAGTTGAAAAAGAATTACAAGAAATCAAAAAAGAACTGACTTTCATAAAAAAGAAACTGTGCTCAAAAACAGTATGCCAAACAGAGCTTTTGACATCTGGTCAAGATCTAATGAAATACACTGGCGACTCCGATATCAAAGAGTGTCTTATTAGATTTGACCTTATATCAAGGGTCAATAATTGAAATGCCAGAAAAAGCGGATATAGACTTGCACTTAGTTTGTACGATAAAGCTACAAGCATTGTAACCAGTTTTTTTAAAAGACAAATTGCGAAAAAGGTTTTCCGCCCCCAAGTCTTTTTTTACACAGCAGAAAAGGAGAAGATAGCGAGTCTTTAAAAGCACTCGCAAGCGAGTTTTTTGATATGATCTGACAATGTCCAAAATATTAAAACTCAAGTATTAAATAACTTAAAAAGAGTAACGACAACATGAACCCACATTACAGATAGGAAAAATCTTAGCAGATCCCCAAATCTTCCTGAACACTCATGTATCGTATTTTTAATGTTACTCATTGTCGCAAGCAAGCTCGCGACACAGTTCGAAAATAGGGAAGGTCACAACATGTTGACCATTTTACTTTTAATTTGTTTTAACCTTAGAAGATATTGATTCTGCCGAATTGCCAGATGTCAGGGATGCAAATACACAGTGACATAAAACCATTCTTAATTTTACACCTCAACAACTTTCCTTGAGAAAGGGTGATGTAAAATTGTAATAATTCTTTCAATTGTGATATTGTAATAAGTCTATTACAACTAATTTTAAGTTTAAGATGTTTAAAAAGTTATTGACTGGACACGTACAACAATTTATTCTTGTTACAACGGCCGTTAACTCAAGAACAAGGCATTCTAAAATTGCGCTTAACGAGAATTAGCAACGTAATCTGTATATAAAAGGCCAATGTTTTTTCAACAAACAAACTTTTATTGCCTTTCGGTTCCGCAATAAATAATGGAACATTTTACACATTCTTAACCAATCTAGCGATAGTTGGTTACCGTCGCATCGTAGTACCAACCTAGCAATAGTAGGTTATCGGTGCAGATCACAAGTGCAGGCCCTAAAAACTGTGCTCTTAATTTAAACGTAACGCCAGTCTAGCAATCTAGCTGGTTTTTTGTTAACCCAAAATGAAAAAAAGTGTTTTGCTGTATTACAATAATAGTATTACTGTAACAAAATGCTAAACCTATAATTATAACGAATGGATTCAGTAAACGAAGTTAAATCAAATTAAACAACCAAGACAAACTAAACAATAAATCATGGACTGAACTCTCCAAAAATTGCCCTGCGAGTAACCTTATAATTCGTAACATGGTAGCATTTTCCAACTAATATTTAACCGCGCGCTACAAACGTTGTTTTATGTTTGTTAAAGGACTTTTGAACAATGAACCTTTTGTACAATAAAAACACTCTTTTACATTTGAACGTAAAACAAACAAATCCAAAATTGCGCAATAGTTAATAAAGCTTTCAGGCAATACTGCCAGTTCTTAAACAGCTAACACCACACGATTTTATTTATTTTTATTTTTTTAATTTATAAAATACAAGACAAGTTTTTTATGGGTATTACACATATATTTTTAATTTTTTGCTTGATTTGTTAATTAACGTTTTAATTTAGCATTTGCATTTTTAGCAATTGGCAACACTAAAAATAAAAACTTACCTATAGGGTAATCCCCTACAGGAGGAAAACTACCTTTGGTATTCATTTTTGTTTTCAGTTCTCTATAAAATAACTAAGCGATAAAGCCTTTTATCTTTAACAAAATTCAGGCAAGGTTTATAGGTGTGGCATATTATTTTAAATCAGTTTATGAAGCCTTGTTTTTTATGAGTTAACTATTTTTACTTAATTGTAACCTTCTAAAACCACTAATAAGCAACGTGTAAATTAATAAAGGGGCAATTTTTGCGTATATTTTTAAATGTGTGTTTCTTAAATGTAATACGCGTGTTTTTTAAAAAGAAAGGAAAAGCTTTTTTCAGTTTATTTACAAGTCTTACAGTGTTTTTTTGCTTAGGGTTAAAATAATATTGTGAAAATATTAAACTTATAATTAGACTCCAATCTTCTACTAAGATTTATTATCTTGTATTGTACTACCCACAAATTTGATTTTTATTTATTGCTATTATGGCTATTTAAAAAAGTTTAAAAAAAGTTTCGGGAAAATTTGAGGTTGGACATTTGCTACATTTGCGAAAATTTGAGGTTGGACATTTGCTAATTGTATTTGGGTGTAATTTCACCAAACTTGGTTTCATGGAACCTAAAGTATTTGTGGTACAAAATTAAAAAAATTCCTTTGTTTATTGTTTTAGTTTTGCTTTAATAAAAAGTTTAAAAGGCTATTTTAAACCAAAAAAAACATATTTAAAACTTTAATATTAAACTGAATTAAAATGGGTATATTAAACTGAATTAAAATGGAGGAAGACACTCAAGACCAGTTAGAGGATGGTTTTAGAATTTTTGTTAGTAATATTTCTATTGACTTTCATTTACAAAAATTAAAGTTTGCTTTAACCCCAGGCTGCTTAAGAATTGGAGAAAGGGAAGAATATAAAAATGAAGAAAACACAAATTTATTGGTTGTTGAAGCATATTTAAAAACTTTTGAAGGTAACCAAACAAAACTAAATTTTTAATTATCTGTTTTGACTAAGGGGTAATTAATTGTGTTTTTTTTCAAGCAAATTTTAAAGATATTTTACTAAAATGACATTTTTTTAATCTTTAAACTGATCATATTTTATTTTTTATATAGCTGCAAATAAATTTATAGAAATGGCAAATATAAAAATCAGGTGTGGTTCAGATGTGACAATTCTTAATATTAGTGAGGAGTTGCCGGATATTGTACTTCAGTATAGAAGAAAAACTCAATTCAAAGGACAAAACAAAAATATAATACAGAATAAAGAACTGGGTAAATTTTATATTTTTTTTATTCTTGATTTTTACTTTTTTGGGGAAAAAATATACCCTTCATATTTATTTTAAAAAGTATTAAGCAGCCTAAAAACAATTTTATTTTATCATATTATAATTTTATGTTACACAAAAAAAATTTGAATGTTGCAATTTGTAGATAGGCCAACTCCTCGACCTAGAAAACAAGTTCATAAAAAAGATATTGTTTGTAGTGGTTTTCCGCAACAATTTTTAAATGAAAGATCACTTTTAAACCATTTTAGAAGGTATTTAAATTTAATATGCATGAATCAAATTTGTATTTACATTTTTTAATGAATTTTAGTTTTGGACAAATATCGCATTTAGATTATGATGTAACTCAAAAATGTGCTTGGATTTCATATCGTGATACTGTAAGTGGGAAAATGATTTAAATAAATTATGAAATAGATGTTTTTAATGGCTTCGTTTAAATTAAAGGCATTTACCATGGCTTAAACTATACATTAATCATAGCTTGTTGATAAAAAAAATTAAAAATTAAATAAAATGTTTACACTTTAATTTTAGAATGCAGCTCAAAAGGCAATATCTTATGGATCAACTGTAGATGATGGTTATGACTATTTTCGCATCAATATTAGATGGGATGATAAAAGAGGTTAATATGCTCATATTTTTAATCAATATTAATGGTAAAAATATTTAAATTTTTGTTATAACTACTTAAAAAAAATTTAAATAGTTTTAACCTTGTTTTTTTGTTCTAAGCTGCAAATGGACCAATCCAAGAGGATAAAAGAGATTATTTTTCACCAACAAAACATATTGATTCAAAGCCAAGGGGTACCAATTTTATTAGAACCTAAGTAGTTTAAGTACTTAATTTCAACTTTATTTTAAAAGTACAATTTGCATTTTTAATTTGTTAGATATAAATGAAGAAATATGCAAATTACAGCGGGGAATATATTGTAGAAATATTCCACATCGGTATTTTACCTACTTTGGCCTGAAAAACCACTTTGGAAGGTAGTTTTTAATTTAATTTGTTTAAAAGTGTTAAAGTTTACAATCATTGTAGCTTAATCATAACTAACCTTAACTTTAGATTTGGGGAAGTGGAAACGGTTGATTGTGTTGACAGAAGAAATCTCTCATTTGCAAAAGTTTATTTTAAAGAACATGTATGAAATTTTCGTTTTTTGTTAAGATGAACAATGATATATTATTTATATGAGACAAACTTACTAATGTTTATTTGTTTTTACTTTAAAAAATCTCAAAAACAAATGCTATTATTTTTTGTGACTAAACATGTGATTTTAAAATTATAGGAATCTGCAAAAGCGGCTTTAGCACATGGCAACCAAATGCCAAATGGGAGCAAAATAGTAATTCAATGGGATAAACGTGAATGTAAATTTTATTTTCAAAAAAGTTTTGTTTTTGAATGTTTAATTTTTAAAATGTGTTTTTTGTGCTTTACAGTTGAAAACTTAAGAAAGGATATTTTGCTTGGCAACAAAAGGACTTCTTATGACAGTTCTGCTAGAAAAGGTCGGTAGTTTATTGTGCTTGGGCATATTTTTTTCTTTATTAAACTTTTTTAAAACTCTTAGCGCTCGATTTTAGTAATTATTTATTAATTTCTGCAAGCGCATTAAATTAAAAATTTTTTGATTTTTCAAACTCCAAAAAAAAATACTTGTCCTCAAGTTATTTTAACATTCAATATCTTAAAAAAAGATATTGCGCCCTCTAGATAAGGTTATTTCCCTTTTAACATGCAGACGCGTAGTTTTTTCGCTAAGTAAGTTAGAGCAGGACCTACTTTTGTCAGTTTTTTTTTTGTTGCCAAAATTCGTCATTTTTAGGTTGTCTTTTATTTTAATCATTTTAGGTATGAATAAAAGCAGTAAATTAACTGACACTGTGTCTGTAGCTTATTTTGGATAAATCCACATAAGCTAACTTTTAATTTTATAAACAAACAGTTTTTGATGTTGATTTGAAATTGAATTGTTATTTATTTGCTGTCAGGCTTTGGCGTATTTTTCCTCCCTATTTAAATAATAAGTTTCAATGCTTTTAACTATAACTTGTTTATCGAATTTGCGGGTTATTTAACAACTCTTTTCACATGGGAACTCTAACCTCGTTTCTCTAGTATTAAATTATTTTTCCAACGATTTATTTCTGCTTTTTATTAAGTGCAAATGTTCGTTTTAAAAACAGTTAGGCAATTTCGTTCTGCTGAACGGACGCCACTTAATAAACATGGATTTAGACATTACTTAAATTCAGAGTTTATTTCCGTAAGAATTAGCCAGAATTTTATATTCTTGTGTGCAGACGGGGACCAGAAGCTTCGGCCGTAAGAAGCTTCGGCCAAAAGGTTCGGCCTGCAAAAAACGCGGGGGGTCGGTGACGAAATTGCCGCGTAAAATGTCAGCTTAAGACCATATTTTACCGATATTCAAAATAAAATTTGACAAAAAGTATAATACATAAAAAAAATTTAATAAGTTGTTACTTTAAATATATATGTTAGTTTTTAGAATATTTATTTTTTTTAAAATTTTTGTTTCAAAAATGTATTTTTAAAACGGATTAAAGACGGGCGCTTATGGCCTGCATAATTTTTTATCTAACTGCGGGAAGTCCACGACGTAAAGCCCGCGTTTGATGTTAACGTAAGACCGTATTTTATCGAAATTCAAAATAAAATTTGACAAAAAGTATAATATACAAAAAAATTTTAATTGGTTGTTACGTTAATAACATACGTTAGTTTTTAGAATATTTATTTTTTTTTTAAATTTATGTTTCAAAAACTAATTTTAAAACGGATTAAAGACAAGTGCTTTAGGCCTTCAAAATTTTACGACGAATCGCTCTCAGCCTGCGAAATTTTTCATTAAACTGCGGGGAGTCTGCAACGTAAAGCACGCGTATACTTTTAACGCAGAACCATATTTTACCAATATTCAAAATGATATTTGGCAAAAAGTACAATAGTTAAAAACGTTTTAACCTGTTGTTAAGATAAATATATATGATAATTTTTGGAATATTTTTTTTTTTTAATTTTTTTTCGAAAACGTAATTTTGAAACGCAAGACGGACGCTTTTGAGGTCAAAATTTCGTGCTAGCGTACATCCAATTGATTTTAAACTTATATTATCAGGTTATTAGTTTAGGTTATTAGTTTTCAACACGTAAAAATTGTTTTTAATAAATCAAATTTTGGTATTTGTAAATAAGGTTTTTTTTTTTAAATTAATTTTAAGTTTTAGGTTTTTTTAAAACAAATTTGTTTTTTTGTAAATAAAGTTTGTTTTTTGTTAAGTAATTAAATTTTTTTTAAATTAAATATTGGTTAATGTTAAACAAATTTAGGATTTTTTGTTTGTTTTTACTTTAAATGAATTAGGAGTTTTCGGTTTGCTATTTGGCACCAATTTTAAAAAGTAAAGCTGGTATAAGCTGAATTTTTAGTTTATTCTAAATTATAAAAGTTTAAAACTATTGGTTATTAATATACTAAAGTTTATAGCTGGGGTTAACTGATAAACTAAAAATTGAATCTGGGGGTAAATAATAAACTATAGTTTGAATCGGGGGTAAATATTGCTTTGTATTTTAAATCTTGGGCTGTATATTAAATAAACTTGGATTTTTTATATAGTGGATTGAGTACAAAAGCGTAAAAAAAATGATGTTTATCCTTTAAATAGTTGTTTTAAAGCAATTTATTTTTTTCCTAAAATTTTATGCTTATGTGTTTGTTATGGTTTTATTTTTTAGAAATGCGTTTTATTTCAGTAGGATTGAAATTATAATTAAACTTTTTCGTAATTTCGTTTTAAATATTGATAATATTAGTTTAAAATCAATAGGATGTACGCTAGCACGAATTTTTTACCTCAAAAGCGTCCGTCTTTAATGCGTTTCAAAATTACGTTTTCGAAAAAAAAATATATATATTTCAAAAATTATCATACATATTTATCTTAACAACAGGTAAAAACTTTTTTAACTATTGTCCTTTTTGCCAAATTTCATTTTGAATATTGGTAAAGTATGGTTCTGCGTTAAAAGTATACGCGTGCTTTAGGTTGCAGACTCCCCGCAGTTTAATGAAAAATTTCGCAGGCCGAGAGCGATTCGTCGTAAAATTTTGAAGGCCTAAAGCACTTGTCTTTAATCCGTTTTAAAATCAGTTTTTAAAACATAAATTTAAAAAAATAAAAAATATTCTAAAAACTAATGTATGTTATTAACGTAACAACCAATTAAAATTTTTTTGTATATTATACTTTTTGTCAAATGTTATTTTGAATTTCGATAAAATACGGTCTTACGTTAACATCAAACGCGGGCTTTACGTCGTGGACTTCCCGCAGTTAGATGAAAAATTATGCAGGCCATAAGCGCCCGTCTTTAATCCGTTTTAAAAATACATTTTTGAAACAAAAATTTAAAAAATAAATATTTTAAAAACTAACATATATATTTAAAGCAACAACTTATTAAATTTTTTTTATGTATTATACTTTTTGTCAAATTTTATTTTAAATATCGGTAAAATATGGTCTTAAGCTGACATTTTACGCGGCAATTTCGTCACCGACCCCCCGCGTTTTTTGCAGGTCGAACCTTCTGGCCGAAGCTTCTTACGGCCGAAGCTTCTTACGGCCGAAGCTTCTGGCAACCGTGCAGACCATGTCAAATATTTGCTTCAAATTCGACAAAAATCATCAAAATGTTAACTTTTTTATTTTAGATAAAAAGTGTAAAACAAAAATAAAACAATTAAATTTTAAAGATAATTTTGTAAAAAATGGTATTTTTTAAAACATGGAACACAAAAACTCTTCAAACATTGATCCCAATTAAAAATTGTACGTTTGCGAATTTTTTGCTCAGCGCAAACAATGCAGTTTTTTTGTGATCGGGATTTTCCGTCTGTCTTTTCAGAGGCCTCCAGAAAATGATGTCCACTCAGCGTGTTTGAGCCACTGGGGGACTGTTGTGTAGAGCTCGTTGAAGCCGAAGCCTCTTCTACCAGTGTCTCATTGACCTCAACCAAGTAGTCAAGGTATCTTTTATTTTTACTATGGACGGCCTTCTGATAAACTTTGTGTAAATTCACTAATGCAAGATTCACCAAATGAAAAAATAGTTTGCGATACCATCTAAGGGTTTTTCTGGAATATGCATAGTATTGCATGGTCTGGTCGCTTTTATCCACCCCGGCCATATAGTTGTTATAGTCCTGAACCAGAGTGGGTTTCAATTTCAATACCGGCCCCCCATGCCGCCGCACTGAAACTTCACTCATTGAGCTGCTCCTTTTAGTTGCAAGCATGATGACCTCTTTCTTATCGCACCATTTGAGGGCAATAAGCTGTCCTTTCTTGCATGCAATTGTGGACCCTTTTTTAATCTTTTGTCTCAGGAAATGTTTTGGCATTTGCTTGCAATTGGCCATGCAGGTCCCAACAGCATTTGTTTGGTGCAGGAGAAGCTCGTTGAACAGTTTGGGGCTAGTATAATACCGGTCGGTATAAAGGACATGGCCCAAACCCAAATATTTATTTACAAGATTCATTACTGTATGGTAGGTCTTGTCTTGGGTTTGGGCCTGTTCAAAGCCAGTCGCCACTTGGAATGCAAGACAGTACCCGGAATTCGATTCACAAAGTACGTATCTTTATCCCCCACTTCTTGGGTTTCATTGGGCTATAAACCCTGAACCTGACTCGGCCTTTGAATGGGCATGGCCTTATCACAGCTCAGTACCCTGTCGGGAATAAATTTTTTGTGAAATGCTTCAGAGAAGACTTTCACGATTGGCCGAAGTTTGAACAAGGCATCATAGCCATCTTGGCCCAATAGTATGAAATGTTCATTATTGTTGAAGTGTAACATGGATAGAATTCCCAGGAATCTATCTCTTGCCATATGTTTTGAGCAAAAGGAGTTGTTATAAATTTCCCGCTTGCTCCAATAATGTTGTAAATGGGGCTTTTTTACCACACCCATATATTGAACCAATGCAATAAAAATTTTGATATCGTCTGTTGTGACCGACTTCCATGATGTCACATAGTTTTTTTTTTAATTTCTCTTCGGGCGTTAATTTTGTTATTCTTTGCTGGGCATACAAGTTGGTTTCATCCTGAAAAATTTGAAAAAACTCTTCAGTGAGAAACTCCTTTGCAATATTGATTGGAGTTGGATCGTCGCAATCAATATTTATTCCCGGCGTTGGAGTAAATGTAAACTCGGCATCTGGAGTCGATGGATCTTCACTCCAATCAGCCGGGGCAGGAAAGGGATTCTTCGCCGCTGGACTCGGTGTTGGCCTTCTTAGTCATCCCCCTCTTCTAGCCCATCGTCGGGTTCTGGGTCTTCCCCGTGGGGAAGGTGTGATAGGCGAGGAAATTTCTTCCTCACTATCCCTTGATGATGACAAGTTGTTGTCACTGGAACCGGAGTAAACCAGGTCTGACATGCTATCGTCTGTCCCAGCATCACTCGCTGCCAACATATCGGACATGTCTTGTGCAGAAAAAGTAGCCATTTTCAAGAAAATATAAAGATTTTGAATAGAATATAATATTACATTTTTATTTTTAGGTTTGGAAGATAGTTTTACAAATCAAAAACCAAACACTTTTAAGAATCCAACCACCTGGTGTGACTTGCTCAAGGAAAATGAAACACTATTTACTGACTTTGCTGAAAAGTAAGCTGTATTTTGTATAAAGTTGGTTAACTATTAATTTGCATACATTTGCAATAGTTACATATGCTATTATTCTTTATTTTTATATTTATAATTATTAAACTAAATTAATTAAAAATTAAAATATGTAATAAACCAATGATTAGTGTACTTGTAAAAAAAAAGGAATTATGACACATTGTTTTAAAACCCTTTATACTCTATAAATTATATAAGTTTTTTTGTTATAGCTGTGTACTCGTGCCAAAAACATCTCAAACACTTTCTGTAAATGATTTACAAAATTATTTTCAATCAAATGAAAATTTAAATGGTGGTACAGTCGTTGATATTAAACTTATTTTGGATGGATACTTAATTGTTTACAAGAATAAAAATGGTGAAATATTTAAAAAAATTTTTAATTTTTAAAACATTGACCTTTTCAGAAAAATATTGACATTTTTTGTTATTGAACATATTTTTTTTCTATATATAACATTGACTGTATACTGGTGTTTGTCAGTCAGGATTTTTAAAATTGCCAACTGAATTAATTAAAAAAAAAATTATGATGCATTAACTTTTTTTTAGATGCTGATCAAATCGTTTTAAAAGAAGATCATGAAATTAATGCAACTTCGTTTCGAGTTTTAAAGAAAACTATTCCGTCAGTTTTTAAAGATCGATTTGTAGCGGAAGTAAGTTGTGACTTATATAAGTCATTCCATATGTGAATTATTTTTAATATAGCATTTTGATCATGCATTTAAATAGAAAAACGAAGTGTTTGTAGTTTAAAAACTGCATATTATGCAATTTTAGGTAATTTTTTTAATTTATAGATTTGCGGCTAACGCATTTCAAGGCAATTTACTAAAAAGTAATTAAATTTAGAATTTTTTAATTAATACATGATAAAAGAAATTTATTCTTGCAATGTTTATACATATATTGTGACAATAATTTTGTTCAAGGGTGTAGAAGCTGAACAACATACATTGCTGATGTTTTTTAAGTGCTGTGATCAAAAGCGCCAAAGTGCTCCTAGTGACATAAAGGAACTTGGAACCTCTAATTCATATTTAATTCAATATGACCAGGATCATTACGGTAAAGCTTTCATGAAGATAAATAAATATATAGTAACATTCTTCAGCAATGTGTTTTTTTCTGTGCTAAATAAAAATATAGTTATTCGTTTTGCTGTCTAACCATGTATCAAACACACATGGTTCCAAATGTTCTGTTTGAATAAGTGCTTTAATATTTTAATTATTTTAAACATAAGGTATGTTTTTAGAATTAATCATTTTTTTCTATTTGCAGACTTAAAAAATATTATGCGCATCGCTCAACGAGATCAGTTAGAAGGAAAGTCAATTAAGGTTATAATTAGATTTTACATTTTTGTTTTTAATAATATTGTTTTAATTTTAAATATTTCTTAATTTTGTTTGACCTGTTTAAACTTGTTAACAATTTTGTTGTTTTTAAAATTAGGTTTTTCGAATATGCCATACTGATTGCATTAAAGTTGAAAACATTCCAAATGGAGTTACCTCGGATGAAATTAAACTCACTTTTAAAAGCAAGAAAACTAATGGTGGAGAGGTCACATTAGTTGTTTATCAGGCCTCCGATAATAATGCAATGGTTGTTTTTGCTGATTATAAAGGTAAGGTTTATTTATAATATAAATATTATTTTAATTCTTGAAGTTGGCTCTGTTTAAAATACAATATTAGATTTAGTTTTTTTAATATATTTACCATAGAAGTTTTTTCAACAACCTAACTTGAATGTTTTTATACTTTTGATGCCATTTATAGGGATTTGAGTATATCATTATTTGAAATATAGTTTATAACGTAAAAAAGGTGATTGGTAAAATATTTTTTCTTATACTACATCTTTATTTTGTTTTTGTAGTTGCTGAGCGAGTTGTTAAAAGTTGCAAAACTTTAAGATTTAGAAAGAAGAGGGTTACTGTTTCCTTACATTATCCTGATTTTTCTGATGACTTTTCCATTCAAACAGATAATGATAAGAAACCAAAACGTAACAATTTGTTTTATTTAAGTTAAATATGTATACATTCATTATGTTATTTTTATTTTAATGTTGGCTGTAGAATTTAGGATATTTAAACAAATTTATATAAAACATGCTTTTAAATAATTTTTTTTAAGGCTCTATTATTCCATTTCAACACACACCAACATGTCAGCAAGATATAATTCACTTTATTATTGGGATCTCAGAAATAAGGGTTGAATTAAAATTAAAACTTAAGGATTTGGCAGACTTTGATGCTGTAGATAAGGACAGCAAAAGAAAAAGCCCTCATTATGTGTTAAAACTGACTCCAATTTCATCTAACGTAAGTTAAATTTTAGTAATGTCATGTTTATCCTTTGTAGAACTGATCGACAAAAATCTATACGCCCTAAAATAGATTATTAGTATTTTTCTATGTTTTAAATACAAAATTGTATTTGAATCTATTAAATTTAGTGTTGTGTTTAGTAAATAATTTTAATTTAAAACTTTTCTAAATAAAAAATTTTGAGGTTTCTGGCGTAACATGGTCATCTTTATTGTAAAAAAACTCTTGTTAGCAAACTTTAGTATTCTCTTTGTTTGAGTACAAATGGACTGGCTACCTAATTTACTAATTTAAAAAAAAATGTATTTATTGCTTTGTTAGATAAAATTGCTAAAGCTTACACATCCTTATGTGTGTTATTATAACATTATCTAGAATTTCACTTGAGTGCCAAAAAATATTGGGTTTCTGATTGTCGGCCCATAGCATTTTACAATTTATTAAACCAGTTAATATATCCTAATAAAAAACTATTTAAATTTTATAACTCTAGTTTTTTTTACGTTTTGGTTTAAATTTTATTTAACAAATTATTTCATAGCCTAACAAAGTGTGTAATTGCTCACCACCCTAAGATTTCGTTGGTTTTCAGTTTAGGCATTTCTTACATTACACTTATATTTACCTAAAATTGTTACAAAATTTCAAAGTGTAAATAATAACAAATTTTTATAAATTCAATTTTTTCTACAGAAATTGTTAGGACAAAAGTATACGCAGGACAGATTTGAGACCAAGTGTAAAGAAATATTACACAATTACTTTTCCCAGTTTACTGTTGATATGGTAGAACTTAACAAGGAAAGATTAGATGAAATGCGAGCATCAAACTTGTGGAAAAAAGATGATGAGTTTATAAAAGTTGCAGTTAAGCAGAATGTTATTCATGATGCCTTTGTTAGGTAGGTGAATTGGTTGTGGCTAACTCTTTAATATTTTTGCATGAAAAATTAATATAAAAATATTTTTATTTAGTAATTTTATTTAGTCATAATTAGGTCATGATTTTATAGAAGATTTTATTAAAAATTTCATACTAGATGGAATTTTACAAAACAAGCAAGTGTAACAATCACAGGAAGAAAATTAGAAGTTCATGCAATTAAAATCTTTTTCAAGCTTTATTGTGATATACAAGATGATAAGAGAAACTTTTCTGAAGATACATTCCGGTTTGTTTTTCTTTTAAGATAAAATATTTACAATTAGTTGTAAACTATATTTTTTTATAGGTGAAACAATTTATAGGTGAAACAAATACCCTTGCCTAAGCAACATTTTTACAAAATTTGAAGTTATTTTTTGTTTTATTTTAGAAAACTGGTCGAGTGTGGTATATTTGAGGAACTGGCTGCAAAATACAAAAAAGTAATTGAGTTAAAAGTTGAAATTAATACTCGCCAGGCTGTTGTCAAGGGAGCTAAAAGCAAGGTCAGAGATTTTGAAGCAGAAATGACCAAATACTTACAGGTAATGTTTTGTTTTTGCTTTTAAATTAAATCAAGTTCTAAACAAAGTCCAATAACCCAAAACTTAACAAATGCACAAAACCTCTTTTGGTCTATTTGATTATTCCGGTGTTATTTGGTAAGCAAATTATTTTGTTTATATTTTAAAGGAAATAACCCATTTTCAATTAAACTTTATGGAAACAGAGCAAATTGAGTATTTGCAAGAAGCTTTACAAGGAAAAATGACAGCAAACTCAACTGCAACAGTTTTACAAACTAGCTTAAAAAAGGAAAACATAAGAGGTTAGAGTTATTCTAAATTTCAGTATATCCTTTTTTAAGGGCTGTTTCCAAACATTAGCTTCCTATTTTCTGATCTTTTTTAAGCATCAGATTAATGTATTATAAAATTAGTTGGTTTAAAATTTTTAGAAATCTTATTTGTCAATAAGTTAAACTAAACAATTAATTACCTCTAAAAAAAGGTCTTTTTTGATTTATATATTTATACAAATTATTAAAAATATGCTTAAATTGGGATTTCTTTGTAAAATTAATTTAATCTCAATCCTTTCGTAACATTGTTTTTAAGCATCATTGCAATTGCTGTCGGGAGAACCATGCTTTTTTGCATTTGCATATCCAATAGCTTGCAAAGCAGAAACAATTTTAAATGAGTTGGTAATAAAAGAGGTTCTGGCTCTTGGGCCAAATTTTAATCAAATGATACAAATGCCAGAATGGGAAAAACTACACCAGCAAATTTGTACTTCGGGATTTAGTCACATTATGCTAGATGTGAAAAAATTATTAAGAAAAAAAAAATTTTATTATTTTTTTTATCTAAGCCTTATAAACGTTAAGACCATATTTTAACAAGCAATTTAATAGCAATTAGCGAAATGCCATAGTAACAATATAATAGGTAATAAAAAATAATATTTATTTATTTGCTTAGAAAGGCAAATCTTCTGTTATTATTGTTGGACAAGTACCTTACATTAATAAAGATTTGGAAACAATTCGCAGTCATTTTGAAAAGCACAACATTTTAAAAAGAGATGTAACCATGTCATATACAGCAGCTCTTTACTTTAAAGAATTTTGTATTGAAAGAGATTGTTGCTTAAATGAAATTGATTGGGAAATCTCCTCTTTAACCAAAGGAATAAAACTTATAGGCATGCCAATTAAGGTTGATGAAGGTAATTCAAATATATTTATTTGAATTCACAAAAAAAATTTTAGACAAATTTTTGACAAAAAAAATGTAACATTTACTGATTTTATCTAAAAATAACAGCATATTGTAAACACTAGTAAACGCAAAATACTTTTTTTAATAAACCATTCTTTTCTTAATTTAAATTATTTTTTATTTCTGTTTTTCTATGTAGCTGAAAAATGGTTAAAGAAACAAGTAGATTCTTTAGCAGTTTCTACACACACAATCAAGGATCCAGGAATGCCAAAATATTTTTTTGGGGAAAAGGGGGAAAATTTCCTTACTACACAGAGGAAAATTAATTCCTGTGTAATACTTGTTGGTAGTGATGAGTACAAGGATTGGCAATCTAAAAAATTTAAGTCTGGACCTGTAAGTATTTTAAATGAAAAATAAAACAAATTTTGTTGCTCAAATTAAGTGGAAAGACAAAACTTTTATGAGTAAAATATTTAAAATGTTAAAAAACAATAACATACTTGAAGCAATAATTTGATTCGTGTATCAATTATTTTTGTAATAAAGCACTTGTTAACTTAAAATTATATTACACGCTTTGTGCAGGGTACGAATTAACAGTTAAAAAACGATTCGCTAAAAATGAGGTCGCATTTTTAGAGCAATTATTAGGTTCAAGTCATAATCTTCGTTTTTTTGTAACACTTGACGCGTTGCGTGGCATTTTTAAAATGTAACGTTTTGTTAAACAATCGTTAAGAATATTTCGCATGAAAAACGAGACATTTTTGATTACTTTAAAGCTGTGGTATGTATTTAAAAAATTGCGCAACAACTAAACGAACTCGGGAGCGAAATTTACGCATTGCAAAACATGGAAAATTATTGTTATTAAATGCCCTATAGTAACCTATATTTACGCAGGATTATGTTGATGTAATTAAATTAGTGTGAAACCGGTTTAAAATAGATTGTAACAATACACAAATATACACGAAAGTTTTATTATCGCCTGAACCTTTTTTAGTTGATTCGCTATTTCTAATATACTTGTAAAAAACGATTCGCTGATTTTAATAAACGATTCGCTTTTAGCGAATAGCGACCCGTTATTTCGTTCCCTGTTGTGTAATACAAACTATTCTTAACAAATATTGTATTTTAAGAAATTTCAAGACCAAGTATTATCCAAGGCATCCAGTTTAAACAACCTAGTAACATTAAATGTTAAAGTATCTAATTTGACTCTTCAAGTTGTGAAAGGAGACATTACTCAACACAATTGTGATGCAATTGTAAATGCATCAAATGAAGATCTTGAACTACGCTTTGCTGGTGTTTCTGGGAGTATTTTAAAAAGTGGTTGGTTTATTTTTATTGTTTACACTTGTTGTAAGAATTCTGTTGGTAAATATTGTTTAACTTATTAATATATCAAGGAGGTAACAGCATTCAAGATATAATGAATAAGTGGAAGAAGAAAAATGGAAAACTTGCAGAAGGAAATGCCATAAGCACTCCAGGTGGAAATCTTCCATGTAAAATAATTATTCATGCAGTTGGACCAAGGTAAAAACCTTTTTAGTTACCAAATTATTTATCTATAAAAACAAACGATAATAACAAATTGTATTAATTATGGTATTTTTTAACACATCTTTTTTTAACTTTTAGCATGGTACCAATAAGAGATTTAATAAACAATTTTGTTGGTACTGCAACTTAAATTTTTTTTCTTTTTTGAATGTAAAAAAACATTTATTTTCTTAAAACAAGTTAAATATTTTGTTTCTAAATTTTTTTAAAGGCTTTGTCATTTAAAAACTTTTTAAGGTTTGTCTATTGGTAAAATTTAATAATACTTGCATTATATATACAACTGAACCCCTAATAATTAAACTAGGTGGGGTAGTAGAAATGAACACATTTGCTCTCACCTTTTAAAGGGATGTGTGATAGCATCTTTACATGAGGCAGAAATAAACAAATGTCAATCAATTGCTTTCCCTGCTATAAGTTGTGGTGTATTTGGAGGCCAACCATTACATTGTATAAAAATTATCGTGTCAACTGTGTGTGAGTATTTAATTGGACAAAACTCATGCATTACTCAGGTAAATTATATTACATTTTGAATTACAACCTATGTATCCTAAAATCTTTTAAAATCAAAAATAAACTAATGTTAAGCAATAATTTTTGTTTAAAAAAGATAAAACTAAAATATCTTGATAAACTTTAATAATATTGTTCAGGTTAACTTTGTGGAGTTTTCTACAAATGGTCATTTAAAGATATTTGAAGATTATGTTAAAAAACAACAACCAAGTTCTTCTACTTCTGCCTCTTCATCAAACCAATCAAATTTTAATAAGAAGCCAGGACTTGTTGATAAAGTTATTAATTATGTAAGCAAATGTCTACGTTATAAAACAAAAAGTTTAAAATAAACTTTTTTTTTTTAATTTTTTTCACTGTGTATAAACATTTTTTTTTAATTTTTTTCATTGTGTATAAAAAATTAAATATTTAGTACTAAAGTTAAAAATATTTTATTTGGTAAGTTTTCTGAAAAACCTGAATCATCCTCTTCTTCTGTGGACAATTGTGTTAAAATTATAATCGGAGATATTACAACAGAAACAGTAACATTTTGAATATTAAATTTTGTGGTGTAACTTTTTTGAAAAAATTGATTTAAAGTTAAAAGGAATAAAGGTAAAATTAACTGTTTGGTGTAATCGATTTAAAAATTTATAAAAATAGATTATTTTTGTGTTTTAGAGTGATGTTATTGTAACATCAACTTCTCCACAAAGTTTTCACCATGCACAAGGTTCTGCCATTTCAAAAGCTTTGGTAAAAAAGGCTGGCTCAAAACTGGTGGTAAGTAAAGTTTAAGTAAATTCGCAAAGTTCAATTACTAAAATAATTATTTTTGCATAGGCTAAGTGTCAGCAAATAGCTCAAAGATCAAACTTACAAGCTGGTCAGGTTTATGAAACAAGCGGTTATGGGTTGCATTGCCAAAAAGTATATCATGTGTTGATAAATAATTACAATGGGCCGGGTTCTATGCATGTTCTGTCCACTGCTATTCAAACTTGCATCCAAATGGCTGAAGATGCAAAATATTCGTCAATCTCTTTCCCCTGTCTTGGTGCTGGTGGATTTAATTATCCAATTAATGAGGTTATAAAAACCACAAAACAAATTGTGGAGAATTACGAAACCATGCATTTAAAGACTTTAAATATTGTTGTGTTTCCTGCCAATGCACCCTCTGTTCAGGTAATATTTATAAACAAACTACAAAACTTATGTAGTTTTAATCAAATTAATTATTTATTTATTTATTGGATCAAAATGAATGTGATTTTTTTAGTTTCAAAACTTTAATTCTAAATCAGCTCCAGCAGTGAATGTGACAGACAGCTCTGCCAAAATTGGACAAGTTAATATTAATATTCAACAGGGAGATATTACATCTGTTAATGCTGATGTTGTTTTGAATGCGACTTCTGACAAGTTTGATATTGCACGTATGTAGTTAAAAAGCTTTTCTCAATATTTTTTAAAGATGTAGATTTTGATATTAACAATCTAGGTATTAAGATGTCTTAAGTTTTGTTACCTTATAAGCTTACTGGTTTTGTGGCAGTTACTTAAATTTATTGAGTTATTGTTTTAAAAAGCAATTTGCCTAATTAAAGGAAACAAGATTTTTAATTTCAGCTAAACATAAATAATCTCTTAGCATTTGTTGAATTTTTTAGTGGATGCAAAAAAAATAAACTTGGTATAAGTATATAAAAAAATTAAATTAATTTTTTTTATAAGAGGGTGGGGGTGTATCCAGCGCAATAGCGAAAAAAGCTGGAAATGCTGTGGTTAGCGAATGTCTTAACAACCCACAATCCCAGACCATGTACTATCGTGTAACAAGTGGTGGTAATATGAGTTGTAAAAATATAATTCACATGGTCTCTTCTAATGACGTGATTGCCATAAATGGTGTTTTAGACAAGGTCTTTGCTGTTGCTGATTCTTTAAATGCCCAGACTTTAGCTATGCCAGCAGTGGGAACTGGTAAATTGTTATAGTTTTTAAAAAACGGTTTTGTTTGTACGAAATCTCACCTTTAACATCTATTTGTGTAACTACTGTTAGAGCTGCATTTAAAAACTTTATTTATAATCCAAAAAGTATAATAAAGATCTCTATATAACCTAATTAATATGATAGCACTATATTTTAAAGAAATTCAATAATAAATTTGTTAATTGACTTTTTTTATTTTAAGGGCAACTTGGATTAGACACTTTATTAGTTGCAAAAACTATTGGAAAATCCATTACAAAGTTTGCTAAAAATAAACCATCGAATCTAAGAAACATAAATGTTGTTATTTTTCAACCTCAAATGATTCAAACCTTTAAAAATGGAATTATTGGGACAATAAACAAGCAAAACATAAGTATAAAATTGTATCAAAATTATATATTTAAACTAGACTTCACTTTAAAAAATAGTTCTTTATGCTATGAAACTTATTTTTTGTCAAATTTATGGTAAAAATATAATAACATACACTTTTTACTAAATTTTCACGTATTTTTTGTAAAAAATAAACATTTTAAAATTACTATAATAATAAACTTAGGCAAAAAGACAGCGCAGTACTTTCCTGAGGTTAACAAAAAAGCTTTTAATCAAGACAAGAAAGCTCGGTTTTTAAAAGTTGGGGAAACCGTAAACGTTGAAGAAACCCAAGTTTATTTGTGCTGTAAAGATAAAGCTTCAATAACAGAGGCAAGAATGGTTTTGTATAAAATAAAATTTAATTAAAATGATTTTTAAATTGGTTTTTGTTTAAATATTAAATATACCTAAACATTTTGAGTCTATAAATTAAGTTATAACTGCTCATAATATTTGTAGACATGGTCAAATATTTCCCAACACATTAAAGATATAAGTACGGAGAAAAAAATTGCAGATAAGTTGCTTGATAAACTGGATTTTGAGGGAGAGATGGAAATTTCAGTTTTGCAAAAAGAATTTGATGTTACAATACAGAGATCGAGAAACTCGTATTTTATATTTTATTTCTATATTTAATACCTTAGTGTAACTTGCTATCTACCTAAGCTGTACTATTTGTAGTAAAGTTTATTTCGAAGCCACACGATGGTACAAAATTGGCTATAATAAAATATACATTTTTTATTGATTTTTATTATAATTTTATTAGTGGAATACCGGAACTGATAATTTCTGGGTTAATGCAAAATGTTATGGATGTTTTAACCAAGATTCATTTGATAATGCATGAACTTAAAGAAGCAACTTCCTTAGCAAATTACGTGACATGGGAGTACACCGATTCTCATGGAAAATTTAATCCGTATCATATTAAAACAAATCTGTTGTTAGAAAACCAGTACAAGGTAAATTATAATTTTGTGTGTATTATTATTTGTTATCCCGGCCAAGTCTCAAATCGAATTTAACAGTTTGGGACAATATAAATTATGATTGCTTGGTAATTTTCCAGTTGGTTTTACGTTTGCTAATGTTCATATAATTTAAAGGGTAGCTACAGCATAACAATAATTGTTGATAAACCCAGAACTCCATGTTGTAAAGTCAATATTTTTACCACCTCAAGTTGTCGCTGGTAAAAATGATTTTTTTTGTAATAAAATACAATAGTGATAAACAAAGTGATGCAAGGTTTCAAGAAACCATAACATTATTGGGGTAACTTTACTGCTAAAAGCGGGACAAAAGAAATAAAGAGAAAAAGGCATGCTTTTTTTGTTCGTCAACCTTATCACCAAATCTGTCAGGAACAACAAACTTTAGTTTATAGAAAGAACATGTCTAATGTTTAGTATGTTGTTAGATAAATTCTAGCGGTGGGGTTGTTCTTTTCATATTTGTACATAATCAAATGAAGAAATATAGTTTTGATTATAGTGCAATGACTGAAACTTGTTTATTATCTGGATCAACAAACGAAATTCGTAGAACAATCAAGGAAGGAAATAAAGATGGTATAAGATATTGTTATTTTTTTTTCGATTAAGTTTCTTCTATTAACCTTGATTTAGTCTAGTAACTAGAAAATAAAATGATTATGTTAAATTAGGTTAGTCAATACCAAACAACTGTTTAATTGAAAAAAAAACATACGCAAAAATCGTTTTATAATTTAATAACCTTACTCTTACTAACAGCCCGAATTTATTAATAGCCTTTTCATTTTATAGCTCGTTAAATGTTTATTAAACTTTGTGTTAATTAAAAGTTGTTATCAAAAACATAATGATTTTTTTGTTACAAAGATCTGCCTTCGACCTGGGAAAACATCGCTGGTCAACCTTTCAAGCAAGTCGTAGTACAACCATCATTCACTGAATACAATAATGTTACACAACAGTTTATTGCAGCTGGCCTCCCTTTTTCTACAATATTTAGTGTAAGTATTTTTTTGTATATAAAAAAACTATTTTTGTATAGTTTTCGGTATTTTAGTATACCTGTCATAGCATTTAGTTAATAGGAGACAATTTTTTGGTTTTAGCCGCAACCTAATACAATATATGTCCATAAGCCTGTCGTTAACGAAAAATGAATTAAATTGATACAATTTAAAATAGTGCTATGATAAACCGTTTTAGTTAAATTATCTTATTATAACTGATAAAGCTTGAGCGATTGCAAAACCCGACCCTGTATAAACAATATCGTGCTCAAAAAAAGAAAATCGAATCACGTGGTGGGCAACGACAAGTTTCTCGGGAATTGTTTCACGGAACTTGTCATAGTGTGTGTGCTAATGTTAGTCGTGATGGGTTTGACAGAGGTTACGCTGGAAAACATGGTATGCTTGTTGCTTAAAACTTAAAAAAGGTTGAATTTAATTTGTTCAAACACAAGATTGTTTTAGAAATTTTAACACTTTTAGTTTAATTCTTTGTTTAATATTTCTGCACTTGGTTTTAATTTATGATATCCGATTATTATTATTTAGCAACTGCTTATGGAAGAGGCGTGTATTTTGCAACAACTGCCAAATATTCGCATGGTTATACGCAACCCAATGCACAAGGTCATCGTTTTATGTTTTTAGCTGACGTAGTTACTGGGGAATATTGTCGGGGCAATTCATCATTTTCCGTAGCACCAACTAACCAAGCAACTGGTCATGCATTTGATAGTGTTGTTAATAATGTCAACGGTCCATCTATGTATGTGGTGTTTAAAGATGCCAGTGTCTACCCCAAGTACCTAATAAAATACTGCTAAGCTTTCTATAAAACAAAAACCCTTTCTTGTTTTTTTTTTGATTGTGTGAACAATATTTAATCTTTATGTAGGTTGTTTGTATATAAATATTTGATTTTCCTAATTTTATAAATTTTTTTTCAATCGTTGAACTAATGTTGTTTTTATTTTGTACGAATAGTGATTTTAGATTTACGGCTCTTTAGTTGATATTATTATAGCTTATAGCACATAACTTTAAGGTATGGTAGCCTAATTGTAAAATTTATATTTCAATAGTCATGTTCTTTTTTTCAAATTCTTTCTTTTGTTTGTTGACATAAAAATATATTTTTTTTAGTGTACAGTCACTAATTTCTGGAATAATAATTAACGTTAAAATGCTTAACATTGTTTTAAAGATTTTAATTTAGGAATAAACTTTGGCTTGTAAGTTCTTGAAAATATATAGCCTATGTTAAATTAATGTTGCTGTTAAATCATTACCAGTAGTTTTGTAATCAACCTAATGCAGTTGTTTTTTTATTGTATGACATAAATTGCCCTAAACCTAATCATGATCGGTAAAGTTTCTTTGTCAATGCCCGTTAATAACATTTGTTTTATTTTTTTTCATTTTTGGCTAAGCACAAGTGCAGTTATGGTATGTGTATTTATCATGTTTTATTTTGATTTTAATTTTGTCATTTTATTTAGATTAGGGTTTTGAAATGGTGAGCCAATTGTTTTGTAGTTGTTAATTGTAATGTTTTAAATATTGCAATTTTAGAAAAAAACTTTCATACATGTAAACAAAGAATTTGGTATGTTTATAACACTCATGATGTAAAGTATATTTTGATTAATAAATATAAAATAATAGTTGCTTTGCATCAACTTTTGTTACATGAATAATTAAGTACTTTAAAAAACCATTGAAAGAGGATTATTTATTTAATTAATTACTTATTTACGCTTTTGTTATTTAAACTTTATGTTTGATATATGTGTATTGTATGCTTCATTGTATATAAGCAAGCCTAATAGAAATAAAAATAATAGTTTAAAGGAATGTTTTTTACCGTTTTAAGTGGTAATAGCAGAAATAGTTTTTATTTTTGCGATAACCGTCGTAACTTGCAAGAAAAGTTTCGTTATTACATTGTAATCTTTTAACTTTACCTTTTGCAGAAGATTAACTAGTCTTTGGTTGCCTTACGCAATGGTCTGATATTTAAACACGCTCGCATACAGGTTTGATTGCACCCCGACACAAAAAGTTACTTGTATAACGAAAAATAAATTACATATTATAATACGTTTCCAACCGTTTAAACATTTAGATATAGTACAGAAATACAACATGGGGGTAAAAAAATAGTGAATTACATAAAATATTTGACAGCGATTTGTTACACAAGAGCCGGTTGTTCAATATATTCTTCCTAAATAATAAAACACTTTAAAATTTATAAATTTTGTAACAAATATAAACTGTTAATACAAAACTTTATATTTTTTAGCAAGTTTTTTTTAGGCAATATGTTACAGGCACATTTCCTCACTTTTTTAATCTTATCAGTTTTGGCACCTTGGCTTGTTTGTACGTGTGTGTAATTCTTTAGTGTTTAGTTTAAGCGTGTTTTATTATATTAACTGTGAATATTCCATGTTGATAACTGTACTCTGTAAGTTAAAACCTATTATCATTTAGCCTAATAACCAATAATATTATGCTACACTAAATACTATTCAACGATAAACTTTAAAAACTTGACCAAAAATACGTCTATTTATCTTTAAAATTCATCCAGAAAAACTGAGCATTCGATTATAACTTAAATTTGCTTTCAAAGGCTACTAGGTCTTGCGACCTCTGCACGTTTTTAGTGACTATAGTATGTTCGTGCACGCGAACCCAGCACTTTTTAAACTGTCATCCAAAATTTATAAGGTTAGATCTTCTAAACAAATTATTAAAATGTTAATTAAACAACACACACTTATAATTTAAGTTTTTTTACTTTTTAATAATCTTGTGTAAAACTATTAAAGTCTTAAACAACTAACACGAGTAAACGAAGCGCATTATGTGGCATCATCCGAGCGTGTTAACGGAACTTCTTGAGGAGATGCACTAATTATGACGTCACATTACTCGCGCCAGGCTTAATAGAAAAAAAACACGTATGTTGTCTGGCTCTAGACAAAACAACGAGAAAATTCTCTCCTACCAAAGGTAATCCCGAAATCCATAGAAAAGAATTTAAGATGACCGTAGTGTAATTATGCTTTGTGTCGGATTTTTTTGTGTTCTTTCTACTTGTAAAAGTTTAACTATTTAACATAAAATGCAATAACTAATATACATCCGTTATGAATTACTTCATTCTACAGTAGTACAGTTTAATTTAACAGTTATAAGTTTTTAACAGTTATAAGTCTTAATTAGGCAGTACGCTTGTTGCTAATTATTGGTCGTAAAACAAGACCCATATAATTCTTTTAAGTTTGCGACTTCACTGAACACGGACGGTTGTTTTACCTCTGACTACAACATATAAGGTTTTAAATATATATACCTTTACCCCAACCGTATCTAAGTTTGTTGTTAATTAGCAGACAAGCCTCTAACAAAGAAAAGTCAACGTTCCGTTCACCATACCAAAGAATTCTGACGAAGCGTTCACCGTCCATAGGTGAGAATTTTCTCGAACCGTAATCCAGGGAAGAAATTATAACTTCACTCTGAAATGTCGAACAATAGTAACTGTTGCGTCACAATGGTAACTGTTTTGTGATAATGCCGATTATTTCGTTACAAAATTTTTTAGGCGCCAAACTGTTATAAAAAAAAAACGCCAAGCTTTTCAGCGCGAAAACCGGCATCTATTTTACCAAGTCTAAAAAAAAAGTCAGACATTAGTCGCAGAAATATTGTTAGCGTTTTAAACTATAGCATAAGTCAGCATGAGATGTGTAACAAAATGTGATTTTTTTAGGTTTATTTCTACATTTTGGACATTAAACTTGTTTAAAGCTATTTTAAACCCCAAATATCTAAAATCAAGACTTTATCTTAATTAGTTTGTATTCAGCAAATCAAAAAGTCCTTTTCAGGGCTACTTTGACTTTGTCTTGATTGTTTGTATCCAGCAAATCAAAAAGTCCTTTTCAGGGCTACTTTGACTTTGTCTTGATTGTTTGTATCCAGCAAATCAAAAAGTCCTTTTTAGGGCTATCTTGAGTTATTTTTAGTATATTTTAATTTCTTTTTAAAGGCAGGTAATTTGTTAGAAACATTTTGTCTTGGTTTTTTATATTGTAGTTAATTAATAAGTCCTATACAGGGCGTCGATGTTACTCTGCCATGATGAACAGGGATTTCGAGATGCAAAGACTATGCCTTTGTCTTTGAAAAAGTGTTCTCCAATAATCCAAGATGGGGTTATTCGAGTAGGGGGTAGACTGGATTCGGCTCAAATTCCTTATGAACAAAGGCACTCTGCAATTCTTCCTAGAGACTCAAATTTGACAAGACTTATTGTCATGAAATATCATTGTGAGACCGGCCACGCTGGATTGAATTACACTGGCTGTGCTTTACGTCAAAGATACTGGATTGAAAATGGCAGTTCTGCCATTCGCTACGTCTTAGATAACTGCCTTCATTGTCGTAGGAGGTTTGGGAGGCCCGGGCAGCACTACATGGCGGATTTGCCGCCTGCGGGAGTCCAAGTGAGTGAACCACCTTCAATCGGGGGTTGATTGTTTTGGTCCCATTGCGGTTCAAAGGGGACGCAGTTCAATTAAACGATGGGGAGTCATATTTATGTGTATGACGTCACGTACAATACATTTGGAAGTCGCCTATGATCTGACAACGGATTCCTTTATTATGTGTTTTCGTCGTTTTATGCTAAGAAGGGGTTCTGTATCGCATATGTATTCCGACAATGGTACGAATTTTGTTGGAGCTGCTGAAAGAGTGTTACGAGAAGCTGTTGCATCTTGGAACAAGATGTCTGGTGGCAAAGAGTATGAACAAAGTCATTTGATTTGGCACTTTAACCCACCTAGAGCCAGCCACTTTGGTGGAGCTAGGGAGAGGCTTATTCGGTCTGTACGACGCGTTTTGACATCCACACAAATAGGAAAATTACATACTGATGAGATGTTGTCATCTTTGTTTGTGGAAGTGGAAGCAATTATCAATTCAAGGCCACTTACTCCAGTTTGGTTTGTGCCGGGAAGTCAAAAACTGATAACTCCCAATGATCTGCTGATGGTAAATCCAGACAGGAATTTGCCAATAGTTTGTTCCTCCGAGAAGGATTCCTATGCAGTGCAACGGTGGAAGCAAATACAATTTTTAGCTGATAATTTCTGGAAAAGATTTGTTAGTGAATACTTACCTACAATAAATCATCGAAGCAAGTGGCTTTTTGGACGAAGAAATTTCCAATACAATGATATTGTTCTGGTAATCGACAACACGATGTCGCGTTCGCAGTGGCCACTAGGTAGAGTGGTAGAAGTCTATCCTGACAAACATGGTGTTGTACGAGCAGTTCAGTAACGAACGCAAAATTCCTACATAAAAAGGCCTATTGCAAAGCTGTGCCTTCTGGCCGAGTCCAAGAAGGGTGTTTCCCGTGATCGAAGAACAGCGGAAGATGATGATAGCAGTGAGGGTGACTGACCTGATGAAGATCCTAGAGTTCGAGATTCTGGTAAACGAGGATCCAGAGGAGGTCCAGGAAGAGAACAGTCTCAGTAAAGGGGCTGCTGAGTCGCCTTAAAGCGGCGCTAAATGACTTTTGTGTTAAAACGCATATGTGTTTTTGTAAATATGTACTTCTTTCTTTTGTTTATATTTGGGGGGAGTGTTAAATATGCGTTTTATATTTGTTACATTTGGCAACCCCGAGGTTTTACAATCAGCCGTGCGTTTCACTTGATTGAAAGGTTTTTTAATACTTACCGTAATTTCATGGCTATTTTTTATATCGTTATGAATCTAAACTGGCTATTTAAAAGTGATTTAAAGTGTTATATGTAATTACTACCTTTCCTACTGTGAAAATATTTGGAGTAGTGGACTGATACGTACGTTTTTTGATCCATAATTCGGGCTTGTAAATTTTTGGGTAATTACGTTTTGCATTATTGTTAAGTTATTCTGTGTTCATGTTCTGACTAATTCTAGGGATTATTATGTTCTGTACTTTATATTAAATGTCTGTTTTACCTTTATCAAGAACTCATTGGGTAGTTTTATCGTCTGTGCCTTATATTTTCATGAGCCAATATCTGCAATTTATTAGATTACTTGAATTAACCACGATTAAACAAGTTGACCTTTGTATCCATTGTATAAGTGGCTTGCTAAACGTGTCGGTAAGATGTGTTTTGGCTTATTTTTTTTTCTGTATTATGTTTTTATTATGTGGTAACAATTAGTTATATTGTGATCGCTTATTTTTCTATAGCATTATTGACTATAACCGATTTATTTTTTGTAGAAACTGTGAATGAATGAATGTGTGTTTGTGTGTGAATGGAATAAAATTGTTCATTCATGTGTGCGACTAAAAGCGGGTTCAACTTTAATAAAGCAAGAATAGTTCAATCAGTACAAATAGTCTTATGCTAAATACCCTCAGTGCATGGTCACTTAGCTAGAAGAGAGGGCATTAAACACGAAGTCTGATGTGCTGGTTTTTTCAAGGCCGGAGCAAACTAAGTAGCTTGAAAATCAATTTTTTGTACCTAATTTACTTAAAAGTGCCTCTTTTTTGGCCCAAGTGTTGATTAAAAACAGTTTTCTTAAAGTGCAGGCCACATTTAACTTTGCGGTTGTGATTTAAGTGCTTAAAACTGTTTTTCGCAACACACGGAATATAATAATATCACGTTGCTATGGACGCGGATATAGCTTTTAAAAAACACAATGACCGTTGCAAAATTTTTCGCAATGCTAAGTTTAGCGTTATATTTTCGATAAAATACGTCATCAAAAAAATTTTTCTTCTTTTTCTTAAATAAACTAATAATTAAAAATTGTTATTTTGCATGTCGCATGCGCTTTCAAGTCTAGATTTGCGCAAAGTATATATATAAACACAAGGGATTTAACCGATTCAATCGGATTGTTACGTCATTTTTTCTGATTCATGGAGGCCAAAATGGGTCTTAGAAATGCATGCATGTCTGTCAGCCTGTTTAAATAAGTAAAAAACAAAAGAAATTGTCTGCTTTGATTCTGTTAAAAACAAATGTAAAACAGCATATATTGCGTGTGTAGGAAAAGCACTTAGCATCACAATCAATCACGCTGCAAAGGCTTTCCTAGCCTCAAAACAGCTGTGGTGCTGGTTCACAAAGAACGAGAAGAAATGGCAAAAATCACCTGCATTGACAGCCGTGATGTAATTTGCGTCGCGAAACTGGTTAAACTGGCCCTATAACCAAATGTTTAACTTTTATCATGTCGGAAAAATCACCTGTCTGTAGAGAATTGGGTCAGGAGGGTAACAGAAAGGTCCACCAATGTATTAGAATACTTAAAGAGTTGGTTCAGTCGTAGAGTATCTTTTTTAATTCTTTTTTTTAAAATTAGGTAGGCTGTATTTGAAAAATTTTAACAAATTAAGGTTATGTTATTAATTTTGAAAAGCCAGAAACGGCCAATATTGACTGACAAACACTTACAAGAAACAGACAGGTCAACTGAGTGTTACTGAAGCAAAGTTTACCTGTTAGAACAGTAAGTTTTGCTTAAAACTTGTTATATTCGACACTTTTGTTGGGTATCATATAAAAATAGTTCTAATCACTAAACGTCACATGGGTTAAGACACATAAAGTATATAATACATCAATAAACTATAAACTAAATATTCTGGTTAACATCTTTTACGGATTTTTTAATTAATAATTCCAAACAATTTTTAATATAACGTACAATATACGTAAGTACTTTTACTCCTGGCAACAAATATTAGTGTTTGCTGCTCTTTTTAACTTTAGTTTGTGCTTTACACTTGTAAAAATATAACGAAAATAATTGTTATAGTATAACCAAAATAAAAGTATATATCGTCTATATAGGCAATATACGCTGATTTGACAATATATTAGTTAACAACAATGAAGTGATTTTATTTTAAACAAAACTAAGACTGTGTTAACTGTTAACTTTGCTTTAATAAGAATTAGTTGACCTGTCTTTTTCTTGCAAGAGTTTGTAAGCGTTTTTGGCTGGTAAATTTTCAAAATTAACAGCATAGCCATAATTGGTTAAATACGGCCTGGCCTACCTAATTAAAAATATTTTAAATCCTATTTTAGAAATTAGAGACTTATACTTTACTGACATTATATTTGGATAAGAGCACCCTTAGGAGTCGATACTTTTTATGATTAGATTTTTCTTGGCCTCACTCCCTACAAGTAAATTGCATCTACAAGTCCATTGTTGGGGTGAAAATCCGCATTCAAGTACAATATCAGCCTCTAAAATATAAACCAAAGATATTGAAAATACCTAACTACCAAATATTATTAAACAAACATTGGTAAACGTAACAAAATTAAATTAATTTTTTGTGCAACTTTACTCGCAAAAATGGTTCGGCGTTAGAACTAATTTCCGTATTTAAACTCGCCCACGCAAAGTGTTTATACTGTTTTAGCACATTTTGATAGTAGAAAAAAGTCGAGTTGTAGTAACATGAAGGGAAGTCGTTGACGTCATTTAAACGCGCGTCGTAAAATCCGGCATTTGAAATATTTATTAATTATATATTTAAAATAAAAAGAGATAGAAAAATAAAATTTACAGAGTAAACTAAAAAGTCATTCCTTATTTAAAAAACAAATATTATAAATTCTTTTGGCGACTTTATCCTCAATTTAGGTTCAAATCTAACCTTAAAAGTTATCATATTTTTCGCTAGAGGGAGATAAAGTTGGTTTAGTGGTTGATTGCTGCGGATAAAATCTTATTCTTTCAAACAAAATTTAACTAGAACCCGAGGTATTAACCAATTTGTCAGGGGTAGTTTATTAGCGTGCGAAACTAAACTTGTGGCAACACGGTATTGCGCGGGAACAGTTTAAAGGTTTTTAAAAGCAATTTGGGTTGGGTTAAAAAGCTATAATTTTTAAAAGATGTTAAGTAGATTAATATAAATGTAAAACCTTCTTTATTAATTTTTTGTGCAACTTTTTCCTCGTTTTTGGTCAAAATCTAACTTTAAAAACTTACACATTTTCGGCTAGAGGGGGATAGAGTTGGTGTTGTAGGGGTTATTTATTTCGAACTGTTGTTTATGTAGTTATTTATTGATTATTGGTTAGGTTAATTGTTTATTGTTGATTTGGGGTCACCACAGATTCTACCATAGCCTTCATTACTGAAGTCCTATGATGAATCTGACTATTCGAATTTAGTTATTTAATACTTTAAGTTTGATGGTTAAATCTGGCATTATAAAAGATAGTAAACTTAGCGTTTTGTCTGAGTTATAAAAATATGACGCAAGTAATTTAATTGTTTCTCATATTATATTTAACGTACAACGAAAGATATAACACGGCGTAACTTGATAACTACGTTAAAACTGCGTCGAAATACTAATTAATAAAACTACATTCTTACTATAGTTACAATGTTTCAACTAACATAATAACGACAACTGTGGTTGTTCGTCTACCAAAAAGGTAGACGAACGCGTCTGACGTAAGGTCTGTTTGCAAGAGTCTTTTTTTATAACAGTAAAAACAATGGGCTTTTATACCCAAAAATAAGATAATTATGTTTACGAAGAAGGGCAATAAAATAGGTACGAGTTTATAAGTATAATCAATGTTTAGGTTTGTTCCTTTTGTTGGTCGTTGACATCGTGTTGCAGGCATCATGTAAACTGGTTAAAGGCGTTTTACTGCGGCAAATGACGACGTGGTCGTTGATTAATAAAATCGCGCAGTTTACTGTTTTGTTGTTAGACCGTCTTTAATTGCTTTAAGGTTGCTTGACCGGTCCGAACGCATAAACCTTACATGAATAAAGCAGCTGCTGTATTGCAATGTCTTGACCTTGATAAACCCGAATAAACTCGTACCAAGGATTGATCATGAAATGATTAATCCACAGTGTGATAGGTGATTGCTGTGGGTAGAGTATTCTTTTTTGGTATAAAATTTATTTAGTCACATTAGGTTAACTAAAACTAAAAAAAACTAATACGTCATGGGTAGTTCGTTTGCATGCGTGACTAAATTAGAGTTAACATCTTAAACGAGTTAATTTACATTACAGAAGTATTAATAAGTCATTCAACATATTTTAAATTAATTTTTCTTTTTTTGAGGATAAAGGCCTGTATTATGACGTTATTTTAGATTTTAAACAATCTGGTGGCACATTTGCCTTACTTGAGTTTTGACGTGTTGTTCATATAGGGCGTGCGAAACTAATAGAGATCCCCAAAAAACATAAGAAATTGAGATGACTAATTAAGTGTTACACTACGTGACTACACTTACACTAACCAAACACACACTAAGTAATACAAATATTTAACGGACTTCTGTATATAAACCTGCAAAAAACTTTTAACTTAAACCTGACAACCAAATAGTTTAAACTTTGAGCCACGTGACCTTTTTTTTATTCTACGCAGGAAACACCGGCAACAATATGCGGATCACTTTTTCAGGTAAAGCGAAGCGCCTACATGGACTATTTTTTTGACGGTGAGTTTTTTTTAACATATGCGACTTATCGGTGTAAGTTGTATTTTTTGATGACGTCACTTTACGTGACGTTTGATCCATCTTTAAAGTAATTAAGTTAAATTGTAATATTTTAACCCCTTATCCACTTTAAAATATCCATGATTTTATTGCATAACGATCAACACAAAATTACTCGGCGCAATATTTATAAATATCCCCGTTTTAAACTCGCTATTTGGCATTTAATTGCACAATTAAGTTTTATTATAATAATAATCAAGCGCTGATTAAAAAAAATGAATTAATACAAATTATGTAAAACAGTAAATTAAACGTTCTTATAAGATTATAATAATTTGGAATAATAATTATGACGTCACATGCCCACCATTGTTGCACCAGATATTCTTCTTTCTGTTTTAGCAATGATTGTCCATGAATTAAACCTGAATAATAAAACAATAAACAAGAGTTCCCCACTTAAGGAAAAATAAATTAAACCAGAGTTTAATAAATTATTACAATTTAAATATTTTGTTCGACTTACAAACTATTATTGTTTGAGCCTCCCACCACATAAATTTTGCCATCTACAACTGAGGCACAGTGGCCACATCTAACCTTGTTCAGTGGTGCAACTTCTGACCATGTATTAGTAATAATGTTGTATTTGATCACTGATGAAACTGCATCACTGATATTATGGGATCCACCTAAATTCAATTTTATTAATTAAAAACTCAAAAAATATTAAAATTTAACGGAACACATAAAATATTTTTATTTTGGAAAATTCAGGAAATACAAATAAATTTTAAGACAAATTAAAATCAATTTAAAATAAATTATGCATATTTAAACTAACAATGTTTTTTTAATTGAATATATTTACTTAATTTCTAACTAAATACAGATCATACTAAAATAAACAAACATTGCACAATATCAAAATTAACTAATAATACTGACCAGTAACAAATATGTGATCATCCAAAACTACAGCTGCATGATCATTTACACCATATTCCATTGGAGAAATAAGAGACCACTTTTGTTCACCAAAATCAAAACATTCTGATGAGCTTAATCTTATATGTTTATCATTACGTCCCCCGATTGCAAATAATTTACCTGGACATTAATATTTATTTGAAACATTTATTTTTAAATTATATATTTAACTAATTATTTAATTTAAATTACTTTTTATTTTAAAAGCTTTCTTTTTCCACAAAGCTAATATTTAATGTTAAAATAATTTTACTTTTGTTAAATTCTTAAAACATTTTACTTAATTAATCTTAATTTTATTCAACATTTTTTATGCTAATAATTTAAAAAAATAATATTTTTGTAAATTGTATTGGGTTTAACATTAAAACTCAACCTCTTGCAGCAAATAATACATGTTCTTTTCGTGGAACAATCATGTCTGGAATATTTCCTCTTTTATTTATCCTCACATCCAAGAATTCCCCACTTGATAAAATTTCATTTTTTTTGAACATTAAAATACTCCTTTCACCCCAACCTCCAGTGGTGTAAATACAATCTACAACAAATTTAATTTTAACTTCTGTAAATTAATTAAAATATTCGACGAACCCGAATCCTAAAAAACTCAAAACTCACTCGACTCGGCCCATCCCTAATATATATATATATATATGTATATGTCACAAACTTGTGAATTTTTTTCTCAGCTTTTCTTTTCATTTCTTTCAATTCAACTTCAGAAACCAAATCATCTTTTACTTCAGTTATTTTAACTGAATCAAGTTTTATTTAATTCACTTCCAGAAAACCCATTTTTAATTGAATAGTTTTGCAAAAAAGCAACTAAATTGTTGAACAACTTATTTTTTATGCCAAAATATTTACAAAATTGATAATAAACACTTTGATTTTCAGTCACAATTTCAATAATAAACGGCCCCCCTTGTACACTATTAATAAATATCTCAAGCACCCCATTTGTTACAACATCAAGTAGGTCCAACACTAGTTTTCCAGGATTGGCGCTCCTGTGTCCTCCAGCAAAGTAGCATCCAGTTTCAACAACCATTAAAGCAAGCAAACCAGTTAACTGGAGTGTGATAATTGAGATATTTTTACTTGGTTGGTTTTCCGCACTTAATTTGCATGGTTTTTTAATACATTGTAGCACATAATTTATTTAAATTAACAGTGGCTTTATAGTTACAGTATAAGCAATGCATATTGTAACGTGAGTGGCTGTTTGCTTTGTTGCCTATTTACAATGTTTTGTGACGTAATCGTTCCGGTTTAACGCCTTTTTAGTCTACGTCACTATGCCTTTAGTTTTGCCGCCATTTCTCATACTGGTTGATAATGTTCTTGTTTAAGATAAGAGGGTTACTCTTCACAAATGAATTATATTATTGTTTATTTCTTTGTTTTATATTTATACTAACGTGATTCTATTTGAATAAGATATTAAGTCGTTAATTAAATTGTATATACTGGGAAAAGTGTGTTTATTAAATATAAAATACGTAACAATGGAGGTCCCGCCGAGATCTGAGTTAGGTCTTGATGATTCAGAAATATCTTTTCGAATACCACCTGAATTAGAAGTGTTAATACAGGAGAAGGTTAACGAAATAAGGAAAAGTTTGATAATGGAAATAAATGAACAATCGAAAAATCAAATGGGCAATTTTTATACAAAAATGTACAACCGTGTTGACGAAGTTTCTACAGACCTTGTAAAGCGTTATAAACAAATTTAAACAGAAGTTAAAACGTTCACTAAAGAACAAATAAAAACCATAGCTTTGCTTCTGGCGCTACCTGCCCCTACTGACAAAAATAACGAGCAACCAGACATTCAAACACTTTTAAATAAAGCAACGATTCAAGTAAAGACCGCAACAGAAGTCGTCTTAAAAGACACAAAAAGATAAAGTGACATAGCAGGAGAAATGTCAAAAGCATATCTGTCGCAGGGAACAAAACCAGTGTGTAGCAACCAAAATATTTTGCCAAAACACGAAACGCTTGTACTCGATTCTTTGATGGTCTGTCATCATGGGAAGATTTTATAGCACGATTTGAACTAGCCGCAGAATTAAATGGTTGGTCTGAGCAGTCTAAAGGCATTCGATTGGCTTTGCACTTAAAAAATTCGGCCTCGAACGTTGTCACTAGTTTACTTCCAGAGAAACGAAAGAACTTTAAAATTGTCCGGGCCAAACTGCAACAAAAATTTGGAAAGAAATATATTGACCCAGTATTAATGCTACACACAAAAGTAAGGGGAAAAAATGAAAAACTGGTGGATTTGGCAGAAGAAATTAATACAATTACCAAACAGTGCTCTGTATATGACAAAATAGACATCAAACAAAGGGATTTACTAAAAGCTAACTGCTTTATAAACACTATAAAATATGACTGGGATCTTTACTCTTCATTGAAAATGTACGAACCCCAGCCAATGGAAGAAGCTTTAAAGGTAGAGCTGGAAGGTAACGCAAGACAGACTCAAAATAGACCTATGCGGACGATTACTGTTAATGACAAGGGCACCGACTTGGGCGAAGAAATAAAATCAATTCGTCATTCAATTCAACAACTGGCTGAGACCATTGAGAAACAAAGACATACATCTTACAATAGACCAAGAAATTATCACCAAGAGCGAACGAGTTTTAATAGAGCGGGAAACGACCAATAGTCGAACTCTTGGGAAAAGGTAGACTATTAAAGAAGATACCCAAACAATAAAAGTTAGTGCTGCTACGACAAAACGGACTGTATTGCAAGGTCTACATAAAAAACTGCCAATGTATTATGCTGGTAGACACGGGCGCAGATGCCACTGTTATAAATTATCGATTTGTTTAAAAATTTAACATAATGATTAAACCCTCTAATGTGGTTTTAAATGGCATTGGGAGTGAAAAAATGCACGTGCCCGGATGTTGCGAAACAAACTTGAGATTTAATTCTGTATGTTACAGACACGTTGCATTAGTTGCTGATGTAGAAGACGACAGGATTATTGGACTAGACTTTTTGAGAAAATATTGTTTTAATATTAACTTGATGTCGACTATCCTACAGAATGATAAAGAAACAGTAAAATTGTTATTAATTGAAAAATCTACACCAAAACAAACCGATGACGTCAACCAAAAAAGTGTATTTCCCAATACTAAAGATATGCAGCTAAGAGCAATGACTTATGTTAACACTGAACAATCTGGCCAAATAACGAAATTAATTGATAAATATGTCAAAACAAAAAACTCTACTAAACAACAGTTTACCAAGTTGGTCTATCATTTCATCAATACAGGAACGGCACCGGCAATCAAACAAAGGCCTAGCCGCCTTCCACAATCAAGACAAACAGAAGCGGACGAGCTTATTAAAAACATGCTAAAGAAAGGGGTTATATCGCCATCGTATAGCCCGTGGTGCTCACCCGTTGTTTTAGTAAATAAAAAAGATGGGTCGACGCGCTTTTGCGTGGATTATCGAAAGCTTAACAACGTATCCAAGAAAGACTCGTATCCGTTGCCACGAATAGACGCTATATTGGACTCTGTTGGAGGATCATCTTGGTTTGCAACGCTAGATTTAAAATGTGGATATTGGCAACTGTTGGTAAACTCCAAGAATAAGGAAAAAACTGCATTTTCAACAGGTGACAGGCTTTATGAATTTAATGTAATGCCATTTGGACTCTGCGGCAGTCCAAGTACATTTGAACGATTAATGGATCAAGTACTTGGCGGAATACCAAGCTCAGTTTGTATAATGTATCTAGACGATATTTTAGTTCACGCAACAACGTTTCAAAAATTGTACGAAAATCTAGAACTGATTTTGCAACGGCTGGATAACGTAAACCTTAGACTTAATCCAAAAAAGGGTAGTCTATTTTGTAGACAAGTCGAATATTTGGGACACGTTATATCTTCAAGTGGTATATCGACGTCACCAAAAAAAACAAAGCTGTGAAAAACTGGCCGAGTTACAAAGGTTTTTGGGACTAACTTCTTACTACAGAAAATTTATAAACAACTTTGCCGATTTAGCTAGTCCGTTATACACCTTGTTGGAAAAAAAGCATTTTCAAAGCCAGAGGAAAACTATTGTACAACAAGAAAGGAACTTTTGGCTATAGTTAAAGCAGTAGAACACTTTTATTTTTAGATCTACGGCCGAACTGTTTAAATTAGAAGTGACCATGATAAAATGGCTCTCAGGTTAGAGCGATTAGAACAATACGATATTGACATTTCACAGACCTGGCGCACAACATAAAAATGCGGATGCTTTGTCTAGAAGGTTTCGCAAAGAATTTAGCTGTCATTACTGTTAACGATTGGAAAATAAAAGCTGCAATACTATTCAAAAAAATATACGAGTGTCACCAAGTAACAAAAACGAAGTTACCATTGAAAATTTGCGTGATGCTCAGTTGTGCGATCCAGATATTAAACACATGTTAACGTGGAAAGAATCGGGTGAAGAAAGGCCGGAGTGGAATAAAGTTTTTTCTTTAAGTCAAACTGCCAAGTCGTATTATCACCAATGGGATTCACTTAACGTAAAATGCGGCGTGTTGTATTGACAATGGGAAAACTCAAACGGGACCGAAACCTTTCCACAACTTATTGTTCCGAAGTGCCATAAAAATCTAATCTTGGAAATTATGCATGGAAGCGCCACTTCTGGGCATTTTGGAATAAAAAAACGATTGGAGTAGCTGTGCAACTAACGTTGCAAATTTTTGTAAAAACTGTTTTAAATGTTCCTTAAGAAAAGGTCCTGTGAACAAACAAAAAGAACCCATAAAGCTTCATCAAATCGGCTATATGGGAAAGAACAGCAATAGACGTATGGGCCCGTTACCAAACTCCTACCAAGAAAATAAATATATATTAGTAGTTATGGACTACTTCACGAAATGGCCTGAAGCTTACCCCCTTCCGAACCAAGAAGCCCAAACAATTGCCAAAACTCTTATAAAACAGTGTTTTTTTGCGTTTTGGAGTACGAGATTTAACCTTACTTTGGAGGCTCAGTTAGTTAACAAAAATTTCCGTTAACAAAAATCAACGCGACTGGGACGAACATTTGCCATATATTTTAATGGCGTACCGAACTGCCGTTCATGAAAGTACCGGTTTTACCCCTGCGAAGCTGATGTTTGGAAGGAAGTTAAATTTGCCATCCGACTTTTTGTATAGACGTGCGCAGAAAACAAAATATTTTACGTGTGAATTTGTTAAGAAAGTTGAACAGGACATAGACGAAGCTCATGAATTCGCTAGAGAGAAGCTCCAATTTTCGGGCCTTAGAATAAAGAAATATTACGACCGTACAACATCAACCAAAATACTTCAGGAGCACGAACCAGTGTGGCTACATTGCCCACAACGTAAGAAGGGACTTTCGCCGAAATTGACATTGCCTTGGCAAGGCCCATTTAACAAATCGGATAAACGATGTTGTTTACCGCATAAGACAATCCCCCAAACACAAGCCAAAGGTTGTAAACCGAAATCGTCTTTGGCGTTATACATTAAAACTACCAAGTAACTGATACCAAAATAACGAAAAACAAACACAAAACAGTCATTTTCAAGTAATAAATACTGACCATAATAATGTAAACTTACAAACATCCCGCCTAGGGCGTATTATAAATAAACCCCGTAGATATCGCTGACTGTGGTCATATACTCTGTATTTATTTGTTAAAATTTTAGTTAATGTTATTTCTTGTTTACAATGTACATGTTCTTTTCTTATTTTGTGCCTTTTAAAATAGTGGGAGGGGAAGAATGTAACGTGAGTGGTTGTTTACTTTGTTGCCTATTTACAATGTTTTGTGACGTAATCGTTCCGGTTTAACGCCTTTTTAGTCTACGTCACTACGCCTTTAGTTTTGCCACCATTTCTTATACTAGTTGATAATGTTTTTGTTTAAGATAAGAGGGTTGCTTTTTACAAATAAAATATATCATTGTTTTATGTTTATACTAACGTGTTCTGTTTAAATAAGATATTAAGTCGTTAATTAAATTGTATATACTGAAAAAAGTGCGTTTATTAAATATAAAATACGCTACAATACTAATTATAAATTCCTAATACCAGACTGCGTTTATTTTTTTTTTGCTGCGCCACGTATTGTGTTAAATTAGTCCGTTTCTTATTGGTTAAAAAATCTGACTTATTTTAGTCTCACTAGTTGTACGTATAACACACCCTCTACCCCCCGGTCGCTAAGAAAATATCCAAATAATGATGTTTTAAGCATTAGTTGTACGTATAACACATCCTCTACCCCCCGGTCGCTAAGAAAATATCCAAATAATGGTGTTTTAAGCATTAGTTGTACGTATAACACATCCTCTACCCCCCGGTCGCTAAGGAAATATCCAAATAATGGTGTTTTAAGCATTAGTTGTACGTATAACACACCCTCTACCCCCCGGTCGCTAAGAAAATATCCAAATAATGGTGTTTTAAGCATTAGTTGTACGTATAACACACCCTCTACCCCCCGGTCGCTAAGAAAATATCCAAATAATGGTGTTTTAAGCATTAGTTGTACGTATAACACATCCTCTACCCCCCGGTTGCCTAGAAAATAGCTAAATATAGATAAAATAGGCATTATTTCATCGTAATATACATCTTCTATCTCCCGGTCGCTCCCGGGCTGTTTTTAGTAGGACCGTCTATAACGTTTTGTTTCAGCTTAAACATAGACTATTTTTGTTACCCAAGCCCAGACAGCTTTAATTTACATTTGTCTGTTTATGTGTAACAAAATAATTAGGAGATTGTTAGGTTTATTAATATATACATATTTGTTTAAATTCATATAATACATGCCATTTAAGAGATCTAATTTTCAATGGCTTTAACAAATGGTAAATACTAGTTTTCAAAATGCGACACTTTAAACTAGTTTTTAACAGTTACGTAAAGTAATAAAATATACTAATACGGTTTAAACATCACGCTAGTTTAATTGTAAACTATAGGTATTTAACTGTCACTGCCCAAGTTTTTAATTCGGTTTATATAATTTTAAACAGGCTCAGCAGGAGTTCGTACCGTTTATAGTGCTTTACTTAAGGGCGCTTCAGCATAAGATCAGTGGAGATTGAACCCACGACCTCATGTGTGGTGTAGCAAGTGTTCTTACCACTACACCACTCTGCCGGTTAACAACACCAGCATTTTAAAAGAATTTCCACTTGGATTTAATTTTTCAACCATTGAAAATTTACTTTTAAAGAATGTACAAACAGTTTGCCTTTTACGTGGGCGAACGTATTTAGAGAGAATAACCTTTAGCTTATCGTTGCCACGTGACGTTGTTACTACTAAAAAAGATACAAAAGAGAAATAAGGTGTCGACGATTTGTACAATAGGTTAAATAAAACCTTTATTTAATGTTAAATTTGGGCTTAAAGTGTAGCCAAGCTTTATTCAATTCTGTAGAAGTTTTTAACCTTTTTTTATTTTAGATAAAAGTTCGAGTAACTTACTAAGAAACAATCTGAATGCCTAATATCATTAATATATGATGGCAAAAATTAAGTTTAACTGTTTTTAGTGCATCGGCGATAAGTAGCGATATTCTTAGTAACACAAAAAGTTGTGATAAGGCAGATTTATTTATTCTTTATTTAATTCATATTTGAGCAAAACAGCAGATTAAAAACAGCTAAGTGTTAATTTAATTAAGAGCTTTTGTTTATTATTATTATCCATTCAAATTTAGTAACTCCGAAAGATAGGAATCTAAGGAAAAACATTAATAACAAAAAAAAAGTTTCACCATACAGTATCGATGACACGACGCTTTGTTCGTTTAAAATAAAACATAATATAAAAGAAATAAAGTGACATTGTTTTATTCGTTTATTTAATCCGACCTTCAGTCTTAAATAACAACAGGCTAATAGTGCACGAAATTACATGTTTTCAAAGTTAAGAGACAAAAAATAATTTTTGTTTCACCTTTTTAAAACAATCGAAACATTATATTTACTAAACGAAAGACGTAAAATAAACAAGGCACTAACTCTCTTTACACTAACTCCATTTTAAACAAAGTGTTACTCCAAAAAAATGGCGTGCAAAGAAAAAGATTACAAGATTAACGAAACCCAATTTCATTAAACCTCAAAAACTTTTCAACCTTTATTTATATTTTCAAGCTGCAATGCCACACTTTAAACTAGTTTTTTACAGTTACGTAAAGTAATAAATTATAATAATATGGTTTAAACATTACGCTAATTTAATTGTAAACTATAGGTATTTAACTGTCACCGCGCAAGTTTTTAATTCGGTTTATATAATTCTAAACAGGTTAAAAAAATGTTATGTATAGTGATAATAAGGGGAGCCAATAAAAATCACCAAAAGCGAAAAACAAATTTACTCTATAGCGTATCGGTGAATCGCGGCGTTGGCGTTTATTATTAGTTCTGCTGAACCTACAAAAATTGTTAATCATTATTGACATATGTTATAGACGTGGCGTGGCACCGTTTTTATGGATAAGAGTAATTTAAAAAAAATAATAAACAGTTTATTACCAGAAAGTAAACCTGTCAGTTACTAAATTAGTAAAGAAATATAGGGAGCCAAAAAACAAGTTTGTTCTCCTTTACTAACAAAATACCAAACAAAACAAACTAACCAAAAATTTAGTTTTTTTTTTACATAGGTAAACGTTGTTCACTACTTAAGATTGTAAACACATAGAGAAATATGGATTGTTAAGCAAATTGTCCATTATAATTTTTAAAAAACCTGTGACAATGTAATTTTTAGTAATTGACAACTTGCAGAAAGATAAAATTTAAGCAGTCCAAAAATATGGCAAAACCTGACTCGAAAAGGCCAATTTCTGAGACATTGGCAAATTTTTTAGGTAAGTTTTAAATAAATTTTATCATTTAAGTCCAACATTTTTAAGGGTACATTAAAAAATTATTAATTACATACAGAAATAAAACACTAAAAATAAAATTTTATTTAATGTTTTTGTTTTAGGAAAATTTTTTATCATTCTTACACTACAAGTAAGTGTATATAAATAACGGTTGACTTTAAAATAGAATAACAAACCTCTTTGGGTCCACAGGAGGTTACATGCGATAACAAAGCGATTCAAGATGACGTCCTCCTACTACATATTATTGCAGAATATCTTAATTTTACAGTTATCGATGAACGAGTACAAAGTATAAAAGAAGCTTTAAACATTCTTCAAAAAGGTTTTTTTCCTATACTTTAAACATTTACAATTCAAATATTTAGTAGAATATATAAATATATGCATTTAAATGTTTATTTTAGTAAGTAAACAACTGCAAAACACCAGGAATGTTGAACAGTTTTTTTGTTGTATTTTGGCTGATAAATCTGAACAATTAGAAAACATCAATTCGGAAAAATTTATTTGGGAAAATTTCACTAGGCATTTCAATGAAAACAACTGCATGGCATTGAACAATAAACAAAAAGTGTTTTTAATCCAGGTAAGATAGTTTTTGTAATGAATGATCAATCTAACCTAAATTTGTTTGCATAGATCTATGCGGAAAAAGTACATGAAAACTATACTAAAACATATTGCTATCTAATATATTTATTTAAAAATTACTGCGTTTAAAAATAAAAAAAATTCTAAGGCGTGCCAGAAGATTCGGTCTGCAATAAACTGCGAAGTCAGCAACGAAAAACCCGCGAAAACGGTGTGAGCGCAATACCATATTTTAACAATATTTAAAATTAAATTTTGATAAAATCGTGATTGTGTGGCTCGTAATAGGCGTAACACTATTTTTTAATTTAAGCAAAGTTAAAATAAACATAATAGTTAGGCGTATTTTAGCGTCGAGTTCCCCGTTAAGAACACTAATCATATAAAGTAGTATTACGAAATTAAAATATAATAATTTTAAGGTTTATGAACCCCAAAACAGTTTACAAGAATATGGTACTACAAGTAGACCTCCCCATGAACCAATTCCCCCTGGCCATGGAATAATTCCCCCTGATTATAACCCAATTCCACTTGGCCCTTACCCAATTCCCTCAGACCGTGAATCATTTTCAAGGCAACGTTTCAATGAGACAAGTAAACCTACCCTTGAGACAAGTGAACTAACGCTTAAGAAACCTTTCTATAAGAGAAGTGAGACTTTCTGTGAGAGAAATGAACCCGCCCTCAAGACACGTGAACTTACCCTGGAGACAAGTGAACCTAATCTTTGGACAAGTGAACCTACCCTTAAGACCAGTGAACTTACCATTGAGACACCTTTCCATGAGAAAAGTAAACCTTTCTGTAAGAAAAGTGAACCTTTCTATGTGAAAAATGAAACTGTCTATGAAGGAAGTGAACTTTTTAATGAGAGAAGTAAACCTACCCTTAAGACAAGTGAACCTACCCTTGAGAAAAGTGATCCTAGACATGTTCAAACTGCTGAGGAAGCCGAATTTTTTATAATACTCTGGACTGGAACATGTAAGTGAAAAATTACAATTTAATTACTAAGCAAAGAAAGATTGCGTTTAAAAATATAATTGCATATCTTTATCAAATATTTTAAAGCGAAAAACATAGAAAAACATTCTGCTGGGCAATCCACCATCATACCATTGTTAAAAGAAGAAATATGTGGTTCGGAAAACGTAGGAAAACAACTTGATATGCTGAAGGTAATTTTTATCATACTGAAGCGATACAGTATAAAGCAGTATGTATCAATTTTTTAAATGAATTAATTGCGATAAAAACAACATTTTAAATAGCGAAAAAGAAAATACAGACAGTAATTAACGCGTGTCTGGACCCTACCAATTTACGTAAGTAAAATAGGTACGTTATTAAAGCAGGCGGCATTATAATTGTTTGTTTACATAGTAGTCCCCGCTCCAGTACTCCCTATCTATAGCTTTATTGAATTTTATACATTTCATATATCACAGGTAGCCACAAAACTGAACTGGAAAATATCAGACAAAAACGTTAAAAGTAAAAAGGTACTAAACATTTTTAGCCGTTTAACCAAGCCATTGATATTAAAAGAAGGCGATGGAGAAATTGACTTATTCGCTTATGAGGTGATAGACAACTTTGCTGACGGGTTGTTTGTTATTTTTACAAATAATGAGGTAATCAAAAAATATTAAATCAAGCAAAAATTAAACCTCCGGTCTGTTTATTTTTAATTTATTTAAAACAAATATCAATATTAATACCAGTTATTTTAAATGGTACTTTATTCTTACATATATATGTATGTTAAAAAAGATCTTTGGAGAATTATTAAATGTGGAGACACTGGTTACAACTATGAAAAAGTTCGGATTTCTTTGCCAAGTTGAAAATCCATCAACCGAAGAAGAAATAAAAAACTACATAGAAAAAGGTATGTAATCACACAACTTACTATAGCCTTACTTAAAACTTTTTTTTAAAATTAAACCTTTTTTAAACAGCAAAAAAGAGAAGTGATAGGTTAAAATACTTTGGATGTGCTATATTAACGCATGGATCAGAAGATACACTTACAATAAAAGAAGGTGTTTACATGAAGCGATCGGACTTAATTAGTAACTTTAACGGATTTCAATGCCCTGCGCTTATTATGATTGACGTGAGATAATGTGTAGACGCTTTAAAAATCAGTTCAATTTAATATAATAAGAATAAATATGTTTACCTTAAACAATATTAAAAAAATTAAAAAAAAAAATTGCAACACCAACAATATCTTTGAATAAATAAAAAGGCAAGCAGACTTATATCTGAAAACAACGACGTTTGCTTTGAAACCAAGAGTTACCACAAACAAAAAGAAACTAATGATCAAGCCAAGGTTAGATTATCAACAAAAACGATTATTCTACCACGCTCTATTAAACAAAATTTTTATTTTCAGGCGTTGGATGATTTTCAGAAATCTCAGAACATATCGGATTTAGATCAGGATATTATCATTGCAAATTCAACAACGATAAGTAAGCTTTATAAAAATTGCACTATTTTTGTCGGCTAAAAAGTGTTTAAATAACTTAAAATATTGCAAATAGAGTAAACAAATGCAGTTATGTTAAAATTTAGGCTAGTTTAGGTGCACTAAAAGTAATCACGCATAAACTAAAAAAGTAAAGAAAATATTTATCAAAAGGTTACTATGCATACGCATCAAAAGACAAAGGATCATCATTTATACAAAACTTTTGTCAACAACTGAATAACCTAGAAAAAGATGAAAGTAAAGAGCTAACACAAGTAAATTTTTAATAATTTAGAGTTAAACATTCAAAGATTGTATTAAAAATATTGTAAATACGGTTTTAATAATTTTTTTCATCATAGATCTTAACTGAAGTAAACAAGTCAGTATGTAGTATGGATATAGTATATGGAACTAAATCTGAAAAGGTCAGGGCCAAACAAATTCTTCCTTTTGCTCCACTTTGCGAAAAAAGTTTATTTTGACAAAAAAGTTAGTTCTTTTTTTTTTATAAAACTCCGTTATTATTATTTACTTTATTAAAGTAAAATAATTTATAATAATATTGTTAGAGCATATTCTGTTGAGGAAGAAGAGCTTTTTAAAAAGTTCAAAAAAAGCATAACGGTAAAAGAAACCAACAAAGTTTTTGGTGTTCACACAATATTTCAAGTTTATAAAAAGTAAGTAAAAATATTCAATTTAGCAAAAAAGATGGAGTTGTAGGAGGCGAAAAGCATCAACCAACTTTTTATTTTATTTCTGCTTTAAAGCCAATAATTGCTAATAGGCCCCTATTATTTTATTATCTTATCAATAGAAACCCAAACCTAAAATATAAAGAATTGTACATCGAGTGCATGAAATTAGAACAGGATGTGTCGCACGGCAAAGCCAACAGAAGTTACAAAAAAGAGTACATAAATTGTAAGGTTTGTAAGAAGAATCGACGTACAGAAGCACCTTTTATATGTGGACATATGTTATTTTGTAAAAAATGTGCAAAACATGGCCAACAGTGTATGTGGCCTAACTGTGGTTGCAACGTGTTAAATTTTTAACTTGTGTCAAAATGTATTAACATATACATGAACTTACTTAAAACTTGTATAAAATTAATGTTTATAGTTTACAACATATATTGAGCATAACCGATTTAATTGTATTTTTTATCATATACATTACAATTTTTTTGTCACTGAAACTATTTTCTCTTTTCTTTTATTTATTTTTTGTTGTAAAATGAATTTAAAAACAAAAAACTGATTTATCTTAATGTTGATAAAACTTGTTGATTTTTGTAACATTCTCTGTAAAATAATACATGTTTTTGACTGCATCACGCAAGCCTATTACCGTATATATTAATTAATAATGTTGAATGATTTTTTAGATAAAAATATCTAGTCGATAATTGTTGTAAACAAAATTGTCATCACACAAATTTTTAAAATCTCCACCAACTGGTGAGTTATAAAACATTTTTTTCTTTTTATTTAATATATTCTTTACCAAAGTCACGTGAATGCTAATCAAACATTTAAAAAAACTGAGAAGTATACTTTGTGGTATTGCTTATATTATTTAACCTATTTTAATTTTTTTTTGTTAGACAAAGAAAATATTTTTATCATTCTTACAATTCAGGTAAGAAAGGTCATATTATGAGAAACTAATTTATTAAATTTAATATAAACTAAGATTATTTTATAGGATAGTGATTCTAGTAAAGTGCATGAAACTATAAAAAAAGATGCTTCCATGTTAAAAGATATTGCAAACGAACTCAGGTTTAAAGTTGTTGAAAAATATGCACGAAATATAGAAGAAGCGTCAAGCATTCTTAATTCTGGTTTGTTGTCCATATACACAATTTATTATTAACAAATTTATTTATTTTATTATTGACATAATTTTGTAGTTACAAAATACTAAAGTTTTATATTATTTTAAGATTTTTAGCAAAATTTTAATTTTTTTTGTGATTTGTAGAAAAGAATAAGTTAGAAACACCTACAGCAAATTTTCAACTTTTTTGCTCCATTTTGTGTTATCATTTTAACCCATTACAAGAAACATTTTCGGAAAAAAATGTGTGGGCTAATTTTACAAAACATTTTAACGAAGAAAACTGCAAACCATTGTTTAAAAAACAAAAATTGTTCCTGATCTAGGTTAACAGTTATTTCTTTATTTTACAACTAGGAAAACTTGTTTTAAGTGATTTTAACATTTAAAGTTTAAAATTATTTTTCAAGATTTATAAACCTTACGAGAATGTGCAAACAAGATGCCTCCGAAAAAAATCAAAAATAAAACACTTGAGATATGCGGTCGAATCCGAAGTTTTAATTCTTTTATCAACGATGAATTGTAAGCAATAAATAACTAATCTGATATCACATTAAAATAACATTTATTAACAATATTTAAGTGAAAAAACAAGAATCTGCAATTCCTTCTCCATTTGTGAAATTTTTAAACGAAGAAATAAGCGACCAACAAAAGCTTGATATTTTAAAGGTAAGTTCTTTTTTAAAGGTAGAAAATACCTTTAGATTATTTATGTTATATAAAAATGTCATTTATTATAAGAAATACCATGCAGGTGGCTACAAAAATTAACGGGAAACTTTCAAAGGATGTTATGAGGCGATGGACATGTTTGCTGACGGAAAGTTTATTATATTTCAGATGAAGGTAAAATAGATTACTTATTCACAAAAACAAAATTAGTGTTAAACCATATTTAGTGCCAGAATAATATTTTTACAAATTTAAGTTAGAAAAACATGTTTTTTATTAAGGCCCCAGGAACAGAAGTTGATGCAGAAAATTTAAAAAAAATTGATGGAAAATTACAGTTTCGATTGCAAAATTGAAGAGCTCTTAACTGAAGCAAAAATTAAAATACAAATAGAAGAAGGTACTATTTTTGTATTTATTTATTGTCAATTTGGAAAGGACTGCTTCATGGCCTTAACATAGTGTCACTAGATACCCAGCCCCGGTCTTGAAAAATAAACCATTAGCCTACGCATTAAAGTAACATTTTTAATCTCACAAAATATTTTTACAGCAAAAAAAGAAAGTGCAAGTTTAAAATATTTTGGGTGTGCCTTTTTATCACATGGAAACGAAGATAGCTTGCTGACAAAAAACGATGATGAAATGAAGCGGTCGAAATTTTTCAGTTACTTTAAAGGGTTTCAATGCCCAACATTTATTCTTATTGACGTAAGTTACAATATTATTAAAGTTTTAGTATTGGCATACTGTTTTGGCAAGTATTGGCGTGACCTGTGACTATTAGTGTATGCGTGCAAAAATATTAACAATTAAGGTAATACCTAGCCATTAAACTGTTTTTTTTCTTTATAAATAGGCCTGCCGGGGTAAATCCCATGCTTACACTTCTGGCAAAACTTGTAACAAAGATAACAACTATGACAACGACCGCGACGAACAAAGTTCCAGCACTCAGCAAGATACAAAAAATGAATATCAAGTAAGCTTCTTCACATTACAAGAGTTTGGAGTAACAATAAATATTATTTGGTCAAAAATAATCCCAGGTATTAAAAGGCCCATCACAAAACACAATACATTCATTATCAGTTTAAATAACGCAACATATTTTGTTAGGTTGGAACTTTTATATAAGCGTAGGATGAAAAAAAACTTTGTGTGCATTTGAGGCGTAGGTTAACTATTATTTAATGCAGTTAAACAAATAAGTTACAATCGTAAAAACTTTATTTTAAAAAGACATTTTTTAACCTGTTTTAGTAGATCAACCTAATTGCAACAAAAAAGAGAACTTTAATTAAAACAAATATAAACGTAGTCTTTTTAATGTAAAACAAAAGCCGTTTAAAACAAAACAATTATGCTAAAAAATGAAAAATTTTATATAATATTTTGCAATGCATAAACCCTTATTTTATCATTATAGGCACAGGATTATAATAAAAGTACAAAAGTCATCCAGGGTGATTTGGATTATGATATTATTATTGCCGATGCAACAACAATAAGTAAGATATAGGAAAAAATACATAATTCGGTACAAAGTTTAAAAAAAGAAACATTTTAAAGAAACCCTAATTCTGTACTGATTAAGTTTATTTTAACATAACACAGATTACGTCTCGCACGTCCAAAAAAATAAATCATACTTTGTGGAAAAATTTTGTGAACAACTAAATTCCGACTCAAATATCAAAACCCAAGAACTAACAGATGTAGTTGAGTTTCTTATTAAATTTAAATAACAATTAAAGTTTTAAAAATGATTTAAATTAAATTGTTTCATAGGTTTTGACTAAAGTTAACGAAAAACTCAGTAGTAATATAATTGCACAAAACTCCGACAGATACCAACAAACGCCTTCATTTTGTTCGACTTTGCGAATGAAGTTTAATTTGACAAAAAAGTAAGTTTTTTTTATTTTTTACTAAAAACGCCTCATTTTAATTAACTGTGCTTTTCTGTTTAAAGAGAATATTCTGATAATGAAAAAGAGTTGTATCGACAATTTAAAAAATGTAATAAGGTGAAGGAGGCAAAAAAAATATTTAAAGAAGCCGATATTTTTGAAGTCTACAAAAAGTAAGTTAAAAAATAAAAGTTTTTGTTTTTTAAAGTTTACTAATCAAAGGACGTTGTAAATAATAATAACACATTGTAAATATTACATAGATTTAAAAAAAAATATAAAAAAAAAACAGAAACACGAAATTAAAATGGAAAGACTTGTACATCGAGTGCAAGAAACTAGAAGACTGTGTTTCACATAAAATGGCTGAAAAAAAATACAAAAAAGAGTACATAAACTGTAAGGTGTGTAAGAACAATCCACGAACAGAAGCACCCTTTGTATGTGGACACCAGGCTTTTTGTGAAGAATGTGCCGACAAACCCCTAGTTGTATGTGCCATGCCTAACTGTGACTGCAACGTGTTAAATTTTTAAACTTATGTCAAAATGTATTAATAACATATACATAGACCTACTCAAAACTGGTATAACACCACTGTTTGTATATTTTAACATACTAAGGGTTTAATTATTTTGTGCACTTATCACAATCATGTATATAACAAACATTTTTTTAGTCTTCGTTATTTCTGCATTATATTTATTTTTCACTAAAAACATACTTTCCTTGCTTAAAATAAATCAAAAAACAAACCGCTAGATGGCGGTCTTGGTATGTAAATTAGAATTACGAGTGTCGTAGAATACCCGTTTATTTCTATCGATCACGACTAATGACGTCATAGGTCCGGAAATTTCCAAAAAAATAGATTTTGCAATTTTAAGAAACTTTATATTAAAAAACTCGTCACGTAAAACAGTTACGTGAAAGTGAAAGAAATAGGTCACTAAGAAAATCGAAAATTTTATCAGTATAGAGTATAGGAATTTTTATCCGAAAGTTATTGAATTAAAAATGTAAATTTTCTACAAGGGTTGTTAAAGTTTTGGTCTAAACATACATTTATTTATGATTTATTGTAGTTATACAGGCATTGGAAATATTGTGATAGGGCGAAGGGTAGAAAAACGTAGTTAATATGTCAAGTGACGTCATGTATAATTCAAATAAGCGACCTTCCCTAACTCCCAAGTGTATTTTACCCAACAACTAACTCAGGTATAAACGAACAATATAACAACAACAAGAAAAGACTTAAGATTAAAGACATCATATATGATTTGAAACCAACTATACAAGCAGGCCAGCTGGATAATAAAAAAGTTGTTTCATATAGAACAGCTACTTATTCAACATCTAAAGAAGAACGATTTAAATTTGACGTTTTGTTGATTTATGACCCCGAACAGGATTACTACAATGCACAGGTAACTAAATGTTTTTTAAACTGTATAAGTTACAATAATAAAGTCCTATTCATGTCACAACTGAGTACATAAATGTTAATATACATTTTAAAGCAGATAAAGCTTATATTATATATGGTAGAATTTTAAACCATTACTAATTTACAAAAATCAATTTTAAAATTTAAATGTGTGTTAATTCTACATCAAATAACATATATATATATATATATAGTTAAAAAACTGCTACAATATTTACTAATTGGAGAATAAAACATTAAGCAAACCATGTCAAATTAAAATTTATAGGTTAAACTGTGTTAAGATAATAGAACCATATTGTTTTGCTACTATCTAACAATACAATCTATTATAATTATATTTAAATGGTTGTCTTTTATAAAAATATTCTTAACTAACAAATGCTATTTACTATCACTCAAAAAAGTAATAATTTTAAAACATACCCATTTAAAGAAAAGGTCACCATAACCTTGTACCTCTATAAATTATTTTATGTAAATACTTACAGAAAATCGCTTTGCATCGCAACATTTTTCAGTGCAAAGACTTTCCTTACCTCAAAACAGTTGTACCATTTCACACAAGAACGAGCGGAAAATTATTTAATGGGTCAGACGCTGTTTGCCAATATAGTACGGACTTTGCATATGGAAAAATAACATAAACTGACTTCTTGTCAGTTATACAGTTTTTATAGTATCATTAACTTTGTGTTCGCGTATAATGTAGTCGTATATTGCAGGTTATGCACTCAATGTAGCGTAACATTATTGTGTACGTTATTATTAACAGATTTAGATTTAATTTTTGTCATGACTTTTGATTAACTTAACGACCACCTTATACCGTTAGCCTTCTGAAATTATATTGCCAACCCACTATTTTTTATATAATTGCCAACAGACAGCGCCATATACATGTTTATACAAATCCCTACATACTAAACAATATAAACAACAAATACATTATAAGTCTGTTTCAGGATTTAATAACAAAGCTACCTATGCAACAATTAAGAATTTAATTTTGCGATGGAATGCGCACTCAGATAATCTCAAAGACAGTAAGTACGTTTTTACATACAAAAATTCAGATTTTTAGTCGTTTGACGAAGCCAATAATATTACGAAAAGTTGTTAATATTTCTTTGGAAAAACAAACGTTAATAAAGGAATAAACAGATCGACTATTAGTTATTTTTAAAATGAAGGTATAATTTTACATATTGAAATTCAAAATACACGCGTGTTGAAAAAGTATTTATGTTATGTAAAAGTTTGTTGGTAAAACCACGCCAGGAGCAGAAAAAGATGCAAAAAGCCCTTTTACTACATTGGGTTTATATTTTTTATTTATCGAAAGGCTGTAGAGTATTGTTTTTTGACTTTCACCGAGAACAAGCATGGGGAAGATGGGTGAGAAAACATGATAATGGCATTGGTGATAAAAGCAAGCAACAATGTGCATTGGGTTTATTGTGATCTGTTGCCTCAGCAGATACTGATGAGATGTTTACAACGGCAATAACTCAGTTGAAAAGTAGTAATATTTGAAATGATAATGCTAAGTTTTAAAGGTCTTGGCTCTATAGAGGGAATAAGCTCAAAGTTATTATTAACACAAACAACGGTGTGGAGAGTAAAAACAGAACGTTAAAGAAATGCCATATACACTTTCGCACAGACAGAAATTTATCTGGAGTTATCACAGTGTTACATAGAGACTTTTTGCCTGAAAGTTTTCAAAGGTAAGTATATCATTTTTAATATGTGACCTCAATAGTAGCAGTATCATCGAGTTTTGTTTTATATTTTACACTTAAAACGGTAACTGTTGCTTTTTTAGGTACAGAAATGAAAAGCTTGCGGCTTCAAATAATTATCGTCAATAAAATGGTAAAGTTCCTTCTGTTTTACATAATAAACCCCACAACATTAAAAAAAATTCCATCAAAAGAATGCTTTCTTCAACTGACATTTCTGGTGAATATCAAGAGTAGAAGATATGTTTTATGTGAACAGCGCAGAAACAAAAGAAGTCTATGAAGTTTCTATTTATCAGGGACCAAAATGCTCATGTGTAGACTTTAAAAGAAACTGTTTACCATGCAAACATGTTTAGCATTTTCAAAAAATTTCCAGATGTGTCATGGGAAAATTTCCCTACATGGTACATAAATTCTCTTTTTATGATTTTGGATCCTTGCATTGTTGATCCTACAATCCAGTGTACCAAGCTACATGCAAAATTAAACAAACAGTACCACAACGACACGAACCTAATTGTGAATCCAAAACACCATCACAACAACTTAAAATACAAGAGAAAACAAAACACTCAACAATAATGAGAATCTCTAATGCTTTAACAACCATACGCGATTTATCATTCGATTTTACTTCAAAAGAAGCCTTGTTGAAGGCTGAAGCGACACTAAATGAAGTTATCGAGGATATGAGAAATAATTGTAAACATGGTGGTGGGTTGAGTGTTGGGATCAGAAGAAAAGATGAAAAAAAAATCAACCAAAGTAATTAAATCAAAAGTAGCAGTTTATGATAAGCTTTCTAGAGAGTATCCAAAGGCAAACAAGTTTGTATCATCCCATGGTAAACATGCTAATTCTATGCGGGACCTATACCAAGTAACTTTTTTGTTTCCGAAAGGGTGTTTATTTTATGATGATGGGTCTGACTTCCAAATTCTGCCAGTCAAAAAAACCCGTAATAACCATGTAGCAAAAACAGCAGCAGCAATTGTAAAGAAGGTTACTCCACTTATTGCGGTACTTTAAAAGGCTTACTTAAAAACTCGTTGAAAAATGGTCCATATAATATTTCATTAGTAAATATTAAGTCTTTGGATCCCCTTCTTTCCAAGAGTGAATTACAAGTTTTACAAGCCTATGATGCGGACTTTACTTAAGGTTTGCTGTATGACGAAATTATAAATAGTTACTTTTGGTGGTTGTGCAACAAGTATAGCCATATCTTGTTTGTTGACTCATCAGTTGCGACAACTCTAAACAAAAATCCTTCCATAAAACGGCTGTGGAATAATGTCACTTTGACCGATAAAAAATACATTTTTGTTTCCTGGAATATAACCGGGGCCCACTGGGTTTTGCTTGCTGTGGACATCGAACAGTGAGTTTTGTTATACCTTGATTCTATGAAGGATGTGTGCACAGAATCAAAGATAAATGTTAAATCTGCACTGGGCATGATGAACTATGTGACAAAACAAAAATTTGGTTTTTTAGATTTAAAAGCAAAAGTTGTTCCACATACCCTGCAGCCAGATGGCATAGGTTGTGGAGTTTTTGTCTGTGTGTACAGTAAGTGGCTTACTTTGCACCAGAATCTTAAACAACCTGACTGTCAAACTTCCATGTTCAGGGATGAGATTTACGCTACTGTTGTTGGCAATTGTGTAACTGGTAGCCACGTAAAAAAACAAATGTCGGATGTGTGAAAACCAAGACAACAGTAGATGTGATTGGGTCGAATGTATAAGGTGCCAACAGTGGCATCACAGTCAATGTGTTTCCCTTTCCCCAACTGAGGCAAAAATGCCTTATTTGTATGTCCCTTACCTGCAGACAAAAAAAACTAACTTTACCCAGTGCTAAAAGCAACAAACAAAGTTAAGACCGACTGAAATGGAGGCATAAGAAATTAAGATCTTATTTAGATGTAGTCCGAGATAAGCCCAGAAACAAACAAAGTTAAGACCGACTGAAGTAAAGGCATAAAAAGTTGAGATCTTATTTAGATGTGGTCCGAGATGGCCCCAACAACAAACAAAGTTAAGACAGACTGAAATGGAGGCATATGAAATTGAGATCTTATTTAGATGTGGTCCGAGATGACCCCAGCAACAAACAAAGTTAAGACCGATTGAAATGGAGGCATATGAAATTAAGATCTTATTTAGATGTGGTCTGAGATGGCCTCAACAACAAACAAAGTTAAGACCAACTAAAATGGAGACATAAAAAGTTGAGATCTTATTTAGATGTGGTCTGAGATAGCCCCAACAACAAACAAAGTTAGGACCGACTGAAGTGAAGGCATAAAAAGTTGAGATCTTATTTAGATGTGGTCCGAGATGGCCCCAACAACAAACAAAGTTAAGACCAACTGAAATGAAGGCATAAGAAATTAAGATCTTATTTATATGTGGTCCGAGATGGCCCCAACAACAAGCAAAGTTAAGACCGACTGAAATGGAGGCATAAGAAATTAAGATCTTATTTAGATGTGGTCTAAAATAGTTCTATAATTTTTGGGAAAGATGGTGACATACTTCTTGTGTTCTTTCCTGTAAAGTGTAGTGAACTAAATCATACACAAACCAATGTCACCCGAAAAATTATTTTGTAATATATTATATATTAAAAAAATGACAAAATCTATTCTGTGGCATGTTTTAAATCATGAAATTAATTTTGTTCCTTTTTCCCGCCGCATTAATGTAATTTTTGTTGTTTATTTTTTGTGCATTTAAGTTTATGTAGAATTCAGGCACAGTTCCGTAAATACCTTTGCAGTTTTTTATTTTTTTATTGATAATGGCAAGTTTGCTTAAAAATTGTTTTTTTGTTTCTATTGATTCCTAGCTTTCAAATATCAAAGTGATATTTTTTTTCGTAACATAACTGATAACTTTTAATTTATTAAAAATGCTGCCATTCTCAATTTGCCCTTATAAAACATAATCTTAAAATGAAGGTACGATGACTACTATACCTTTTAAACCCCTAGGTTTTATAAACCACTCAGTTTTAAACAAAAATAATTTTATTTTGGATAAAGGCTTGGGGGAGCTGGAGTCCTTCACAGAAAGAGGGGCTCGGCAGTTCGGAGAGCCAGTGGTGGGAGAGGGGTACAAGTTTTTACCAAAATAGTCCATTTCTGTTCCCCCACCACTGACCCACCTTTTTCGGTCATCACTTGCATATCTACAAAAAAGTTTCAATGTTTTTTAAACCATTCTAAATCGGTAAAATAAAAATTAAGTAGTTGCTTTGATGCTAAACAATCAGCAGGTTTTACTGCCAATCCCCTCTTCTGCTGTCTCCTCCAGCGAGCCCCCTTGCCTCCATGTGTATTTGTTTTCTTTAAAAAAAATATATACCGTATAAGCATTTTGCACTAACAGAATTACAATAAATAAAAAGGTCTACCAAACATTTAAAAACAGTGTTACTTTTAACAGCATCATTTATTTTAGATTTAGTAAAATGTTTAAAAAAATTTTAAAAAATAACTTATTCGCCAAGTCTATTTTTGATATTGTTTGTAGATTTTCTAAAAAAATACTTTATTAGCATTTTGCACTCGCATAATTACCAAATATTTAAAATGCAGTGTTACTTTTAACAACACATTTATTTTAAATTCAGTAAAAAGCAAAAAAAATTTAAAACAGCAAAAATAACTCAGTTTATCTTTAATTCCTCCTTCAGATTCTAGGAGAGCCAGGTTAGGAGCAACAGGGGGGTTTGCAAGAGCTTTAAAATGCTCCTGCATTCCCTGTTGCCGTGTAAAAATAAACCTGGCCCTCATGTAAAAATAAACCTGGCCCTTTTTTTAATTTTAATTCATGCTCCAATTCTTTTCTTTCTTCCTCTCTCGCTAACTGTTGCTTAGTTATTTCATAAAGTTCTTTTTTGTATTCCAAATCCATTTTTATTAATTTGTCCCTGTCTTCCTCCCAACTATGTTTTCTTTTTAAATTTCTACTTTTGTTTTGCTTTTCTACAGAAGTTAAATCTTATCATTAAAAAATTTTTTTGTTCAAACTACAATTACTATGTAATAAAAAAATAATCAATACTGTTTTAAAATACATTTTTAGAAAATTGTTATTTTACAGTTTTGGAAAAAAATCCTTTTCAAATGTAACTACCTGGAACTGACTCTAGAACAGGGGTCGGCAACCTGCGGCCCGCGGGCCAAATCCGGCCCGCAGACACATTCTATCCGGCCCGCGTCCTCTTTTCGAAATTGTATATTTATCCGGCCCGCGACTTCTACGTAGTTTCTATTTCAGCGACGCAAACTGACGTTTGGCGAATACTATTCAATTGAGCTGACACAACGCTTCTAAACAATTGCATGACGCAATAATAGATTAAAGACCTGTGGAAAAGGAGAAAAAAATTAGGCTTAGGGCATCGTCACGCATCAAGTACTTCGCACCTCGACTATGAAAACACGGAGAGCAAGCGTTTTAGTTGCAATCCTTCTAATAAAATATTTGTTTGCCACTGAGCAGTTTCCTTTAATAAAAAGTGAATTTTTGTTTTGTTTTTAGCTAATAACTAGAAAACATAGCCCTTGTAATATCATTTAGCAAAAATGTTATCAAAACGTAGAAAAGTTGATGAGGAATTCAGAGCGTTTAAAGAAGAGTGGGAAAACAATTTCTTTTTTGTAAATCACCATGGAAGACCTACTTGTTTGATTTGCAACGTATCTACTGCTGTCAATAAAGAGTACAATATCAAGCGTCATTACGAAACAAAGCACAAAAGTTTTTCTGAGCTAGTGGGTCAAGCAAGAAAAGACGAACTTGATCGACTAAAAAAAGGTCTGAAAAAGCAAGGTGATGCATTTCACAAAATTTTGACTAAACAGGAAAATAATACTCTTGCTAGCTACAAAGTAGCACAGATAATAGCCAAAGACAAGAGGGCGTTTACAGACGGCGAATTCGCTAAAAAATGCATGATGGCTGTTGTGGAAACTATATGTCCAGAGAAAAAAGAGGCATTTCTAAATGTCAGTCTTTCCGCGAGAACCGTAACCCGTCGAATAGAAGAGATGTCTGAGAACTTGAAAGCAAGTCAAGAAGATTGTTTCAAAAAACTACAGTTCTTTTCCATAGCTATAGATGAGAGCACGGATGCTACAGATACAGCCCAACTGGCAGTGTTTGTGCGTGGAGTAAACGAAGATTTTACTGTTCTTGAATAATTTGTACAACTGATTCCAATGAAGAATACAACGACAGGGGCTGACTTTCTGAAAGAACTACTTCAATGCCTTCAAGCCAAGAATTTAAATCTAGCAAGACTGCTGTCAATAACAACAGATGGGGCCCCATCAATGGTAGGCAAGCATAAAGGGGTCGTGTCTTTACTTCAGAAGCACATGCAAATCAATGGAATTGATAACAGTATTGTTAAATTGCAGTGCCTTATTCACCAGGAGGCATTGTGTGCAAAAGTAGCAAGCTTCAAAGACGTCATGAGCATAGTGGTGAAAACTGTGAACCTGATTTTGTCGCGAGGATTGAATCATCGTCAATTTAGACAACTGCTCTTAGAAGCAGAGAGTCAATACGGCGACTTGCTTTATTTCTGTAATGTACGGTGGCTTAGTCGAGGTGATATGCTGCTAAGAGTGTACCAATTGAGGGAAGAAATCGTAACCTTTCTTGAACAAAAAAAACTCAATGCTTCAGAATTTCGCGATCAAAACTGGATTTGCAATTTAGCATTTTTAGTCGATGTTACGTCTCATTTGAACAAGTTGAATCTGCAGCTACAAGGAAAATGCCAATTGATACACGACATGTGGGGCCACATACGTTCATTCACAACTAAACTGCAACTGTGGGAAAGTCAGTTGCAAAGTGGAAACTATGCGCACTTTTCTACATTACAACAACACCACCCTACCTGCAGTGATCAATTTGTTTCTGTGATCCAACAATTGAGAACCGAATTTTTGTCCCGATTCGATGACATCCGTTCAATAGAGAATGATATCAAACTTTTTAGTACCCCCTTTGATGTGCCGGTGGAAGTTGTGCATGAGCAATATCAAATGGCCAAAAAGATCACATCGATGTTTGGCAGCACCTATGTGTGCGAACAGCTGTTTTCATCAATGAAAATCACCAAAAGCAAGTTAAGAACAAGACTAAATGACGGCCACTTGCAAGATGTTATGCTTCTGGCCTCTTCCAATTTAAAACCAAACATCGATAAACTTGCAGACCAGAAACAACATCAAGCATCTCATCAACGGCTTTGACAATGAATGAACTTTGACAATGGGCGGTTTGACAATGAATGACCTTAATAAACTTTCATATCAAACATCGTATTAAAGTTATGACAGAAACAGTAAATGAATGTTCTTGTGCATTTTCGTTTGTTCACGAGTAGTATTTTGACTTCTTACCTTACCAAAACTTTCAATAAAAAACACAATATCAACGGTTTTGTTGACTTGACGTGACAACCTAGTCCTAGCCTAGACATTATTGTTTATTTTGTTTTGTCCAGATTTAGTGGAAACGCTATTTATGGCCCGCGGCCAATTCTTGAGCTTGATTTTGGCCCGGCAGCATCAGAAGGTTGCCGACCCCTGCTCTAGAACAATAGAGATTTCCCCATCTTTCACATCTTGACTGACAACCTGGTCATCGTTATCCAAAGTTAAGTCAAGGGTATGTACTTGACCACTGTCATCGTCATACCTATTTTCCAACGGATGTATTTCCTGGGGAATAATGGCTAAACAAAGCAGTTAAAAAAATTTTAACACTTCAATAGGTAAATAAAATTTTAATACATTTATACAAACAAATTAAACTTACAAATAACTTTTTCAGTAAACGTATCAATTGGTGGTGGAGGAGGACCACCTCCTGTTTTTCTCATACTGCGGTTGTAATTTGCATACTCAGTTTTTTTTTTTTTATTTTTCCACAGATTTTGAAGATTTTCCAAAGTTCTTTTGCACCTTGAACTGGAGCTATTAAATTGATTTGTTATTTCCAACCAGGCCATTTTCTTGGATGCAACGAAATTCGAATTTGTTAGTTATGATGGGGTATTTTTTTTATAACTAAAATAAATCTAAAATTGTGTTAAATTATATTTTCATAAATGTTAAAAAATAAATATGGAATTACAGGTATAAAATATAAATACAGTTTATATAAATAAACTTAAAAAAAAATTTAAATATACAATATTCTGGATATACTACCTAAAGATAAATTTAAAAAATGTATATATATATATATGTAATATTTATATAATAAAACAAAAATAAACAAAACTATTCAAAAACTCGCTGCCTAATTTTAAAATAAGACTTTAATTAAAAAACTCTTCAACAACATTTTGCCTTGCAGCAACACCAGGCAATGAGTGTTCAAGGTTTACTTCTTCAGACATGGGGTTGCCAAACGACTCATCAAAACTTGCATCAGAATGTTGTTCCGTTTTGATGGCATAGTTATTTAAGCACATAACAGCTATAGTCACTATCAGAGAGTGTTCAAGTTTTGTCCTGAGTGGTGTTCTCAAGCAGCGAAACCTCTGTTTAAGAACACCAAAAGCCTGCTCTACTCTACTTCTTGTTTTAACATGGGCTTGATTGTATCTTCTCTCCCCTGCTGTAAATGGATTAAGAATTGGGGTTAACAGATAAGGTTTGCACCCATACCCATTGTCTCCTAACAGTAAACCCTGGATACCCTGTTCTTCAAAATGGTCATGAATGACTGAATTTTGAAAAATTCTGGAGTCATGTGTCGACCCAGGCCATCGAACTACAATGTTGGTGAAAACCCGATTCGCATCACAAATGGCTTGAACATTAATTGAGAAAAATCCCTTGCGGTTTCGAAAGATTTCTGAAGAACAGCCACCTGGAGAAACAATGGGGATGTGCGTGCAATCAATAGCGCCAACTACATTTGGAAAGCCTGCGATCATATGACAATTTTGTTTCACAGAAAAAAGTTCGGGGTTGGAGGGAAAATTAACAAACAGTTTTTTTAAAGATGCAATGTGTTTGGAGATTCCGTGTACAACACCACACACTGCCGTTCTACTTACACCGACTAAATCTCCATCACTCCTCTGAAAATGGCCAGTAGCGAAAAATCGAATGGTTATTAATATTTGTAGTAAAGGTGGAATGCCATGATTCCGGTTATCAAAATTACAGTTATTTTTTATTATGTGGAACAAATTTATTAACGAATCTTTTCTAAATCTTTATCTTTGTTTTATTTCAATTTCATCATATTTTTCGAGCGGGTTTGACATGTCCTTTAGGCGTTTTTTTGGAATGTAGTGTTCCTCGGTTAAAATTTCAATAGTGTGAATAATTTCCATTATTATATAAAATATAAGGTAAATTATAGAGATAACATTTAATTAATTTCTAAAAGGTTTAAAATTTACAAAATGTTTAAATTCGAAAGGTCTTTGCATCAATCTAATAGTTCAGGGCTTGAATAAAGCCTAAACATGCTAAAAAATCACTTATAAATTGAAATGGTTTAGCTGTGAACTTTTTTTTATTAATTAACTTAAAATCAGTTTAATTAGTACTAATTTAAAATAAGGGTACAAATCGCAAACCCTGGCTTTTTAGTTAGACCCTGCGGTTTTAAGCCTCTCGGCCTAAAGTTTTCTTTTTACAGTTTGACGTAAATACCTTTATTTTGACCTAATTAAAAATAATTTACTTTATTGTAAAATTTGGTTAATAAACTTCTAAAAATGTCGGTTAGCCTTATTATTTACAATAGCTTGAATCTCGCGCAAAAAAAGTAAACAAAGCGTCCTTGGTTACAGCGAAAATCAACAAAAATTGTCGTTCGCTGTTTTGATTCGCTATAGCGATTTCAAACCGGTTTAAACCAGTTTTTAGACAAAAATCGCGAGTTAAACTCGGATTAGTTAATCCGAATGTAACTCGACTTTAGTGACACCAAAAAAAATAAAAAGTTAATCCCCGATTAACTAATCCAGGATTCAGCTTAATCGGGGATTAAGTTAACTCGACTTTAGTGACTCCACCCTAAAAGTTAAAAATTTACACAATACCAGCTCGTTCGGAAAGTATTAAGTGAAACGTTATCAAATAGGTATTAAAACATATGTAATTTTAATCTTACTTTCTAGTGATTCAAGTTTTTGTTTAATAAAATCACGGATCGCCGAAGTCTTGAGCGTTGCCAACTTTGCGTTCATTTCTGCACATCTCGCCACTGCTGTTTCGTAGTTAATCCAAGTTAAACCAAAATAATATTCTACATTCTCATATGTATGCCATTGTCCATAAACAACATTTAAAATTATCAAACTTAAAACCAACTTATTCATTTTAAAACTAATTGTTGTGTGGTTTAATTAATGTGATACGAAATATAAGGACAGTATAGATACAGTCAGTGGCGGCTCGTGGGTTAAATAAATAGGGGGGCTAATTTTAGAAAATCACAACACCGCTAGGGGGGTCTGGATACCTCAGAAATGTTGTAAATTATTCGCTGTAAACACGCTATTTTTACATTTAATAGTTAATTATTTAAAGTATAGGCCCTTTTACACGGCGTTTGCAACGTAACGTCGTTCACACGTACGAAAGTTACGCAAGTTTTGTGTTAGGAGCAAAATTTACGCAAGATTTCGTAAGCGGTATACTTTTAGTAGATATTGTTTATTAAAATTAAAAAAGAATCCCTAAAAATTGTAAAGTTAACGCAGCGCAACGCAGCGTTACCTGTCGTGTGAACATGCGTTAGGTTAAAAATTTTCCCTTACCCAGTGTTGAAAACAATTAAAAAAATTTCTAATAAATATTGAGTTAGCAAGATTTTAATCTTAATTTGTTATTGTCTATTTTCTTTATAATATAAAACGTATTTTGTATATTTTTAAATTCCGATTTTAATAGAGCTTGAGATGACACAATAAAAAGCAAAGTAGCATAACAGATTTCTTTTATTATAAGCGTTTTTTAAGTTTAAAACTAAAAACGTGGGAAAAATAATGGTGCAAGTTATGTAACAACTGACAATCCATTCCAAAAAAATATTAAAAACAATTTATTGAACTTCTTGTTCATCTTGGCAGCTCTTCTATAAAATAACATGATATATTATTAAGTATTGAAATAAAGACACAACAGATTAAATTTTTGTTAATAATCTATTTAACTTTTTTCTTTTCTTTTGAATAAATATATTTTAAAAGTATATCAGACTTAGCTGTATGCTAAATAATTACCTAGAAAGTAAGTCTTATAGTTAAAATTAAAAAATTATAGAGTTTTTTTAAATAGTATTAATAAAACCATAAATAATATCATATATCACAAATCTCTCCCATCTTCTCCACATACTTAAATCTCCACCACCCCCTCTCCTTCCTTTTTTTTCGAGTCATTCTTTCTCTTTTCATTCTCTTTTCTGTACAATTACAACATCACCCTATGTATATGTTGTTGTCCTACTCTTATTGTTTAAGTGTTTGTGTAATGTACATAACTATTCATAAATAGCCTATGTTTGCAATAAAAAAGGCTATTTATCTAATGTGCTATTCAAAAAGTATTTATTTTTACATAACTTACTTTAATTTTGAAAGCAATTTTTCCACCCATTGCACATGTTTTATCATGTAAGATCATTGGCCTTGTGATATAACAAAAACTGTTTAACAGAATAACCATTTACGATAAATCTAAAAGGAATTGCAAATTGTATTAATATTAGTCGATTTATCTGGTTGAGCTGCAATAAAATCAACCTTACTTTTGTTAGTGTATTCCACCAACACAGTTTTAATAGTAAACCGACAGACAGAGAAGTGCACTTAATGACTGTTGCACTTACAAAATGCTCCTGTAAAATGATGTCGAACTAAGCTTTTAGCTGCAAATAACCAAAATATTTCTTGATTACAAAAGTTTGCTGTTTAATTAACTTCTTACATACCAAAATATGCACATTACAAAATGTCAGCGGTTTGATAAAGTTACTTAGAATGTGCCCTTTTTCTTTCAACTTTTTTATGGTGAGTTTCAACAGTTATCTGTCATCCTAATCTATGACTCAATATTTACAGTCACTAGTAAACTATGTACATTGAATGTTTTTTTTTCTTTGGCAAACTTTATTTATGCTCTTTTGACAGGCAGGCAAACAGGCAAGCTGCTCATGAGTCTTCTTGTCAGGCAGTAAATCCATTATGATTATTTTTAAAAACTTGCCTTAATCAAAATTAAAAGCATTAATTAACATACAAATTTTTAAAAAGAATGCAAAAACTGATTTAAACTTGCAGTTTTAGCTTTAGCGAGGCTTAAGAGCGACCTTTTTATCATAAATATAATGTGAGAATATACTCGATCGAACGATTAGTATTTCTATTTCTTTAACTTAAAAATATTATTTAAGGCCTTAAAACTTCCTTTAACAAGAATAAAATACCCAGTTTACACCTATTTTATTTTATTTTTGTTTAATAGTTAAACAAAAACGATAAAATTTGTTAATATACAACGTTTGAAATTGCCAAAATATTTGGCAACTCTATGGTGGTCTTAGCCCCACATTTCGATCAAAGTTCTCAACATTTTTCCAAATTTTGGAATTCTGACAGCAAAAACGGCGTTATGATATTTTGTATTTGGCAGCCCGTGGGGCTAATTTTGGTTTAGCCCTCACATGTTTGCGCTACGTTTTTCGAAAATTTTTGCGTATTTTGTGGCCAAAATAGGCGCTATTTTTTAATATTTTAAATAATTTTAGCGAAAAACAGTGCAAAAAAATAAATATTATTTAAAAAAATAAATATTAATTAAAAAAATATATATAAATTAAAACATAAAACCATTAAAAAAAGTTGGGGGTTTTAGCTCCATACACTAGCCGCCACTAGATACAGTAAATGTTTTAACCTTTTTCTTAATATTGTAAAAAAAAGAAAAAAACTGACAAAATATGTTGTACTGTTAAAAAAAACATATAATATGTTTATTGTGTTATATGGTTTATAGGGTTTAAAAGTTAACAGAATAATAATTTTCGTATTTCTAAATATAAAAACAATAATTTTTAAAGTTCAATTAACTGTCACGATTTTTTGAACTATTAAAGACAAATAGATTGGTATGTAATTTTATTGTTATGTTTATATTTAGAGAGTGCCTACGTGATCAAAAAGTTACTAAAATTGTAAAGATTTAAAAGGTTACCAAGGCCTGGGTTTATTTAAACTATTAAGTCAGTTCATTATAGCAAAAAAAATTGGCCAGGGTAGTTTATTATAGCAAATAAGTCATTGGCATGTACGGATCGTCCACCAAAATATCAGTCTATAAAACACAAATTTACTGTCGGCGCGTTTAAAAGTCCTCATAATTTCTGGTACAAGTACAAATAAATTTGAATACAAATTGACTAGAAAATTGTTTTACTCCAATCAAGTCACAAATTATCTTGCTTAACAGAGACTAACTTTAAATTCTTAACCTTGGGGTTTTAACTAATTTTAATTCACGATCCTGCCTATTACAGGTGCTGTCCGTAAATTTAAAGTCCAATATTGAATATATTTTTTACTAAGAAATTAATAAAGTTGGTGTCACTAAATACAAAAATAGTTTTAACTTAAAATAATTTACCTTGTTTTTTAAGTTAAACAAGTTTAAAAAAATAATTTAATTAAAAAAAAGAGATTGGAAGCCATGTTTGTGATGACGTGGAAAGTACTAGCTCGTATACATTTACTACGCTACTTACTTTCTATGTCACACAAAAATATAGTTCATTCAAAAACAATAAATATATACATGTTTTATTTGACAATAGCAAATATGTTATTTGTTTATCAATTATCAAAAGGATAGGTCAAAATTTAGAAAGTTACAAATTTAAAGTAATGTACAAACAACTCATTTGTTGATAGTTGTGTGAAGTTAAACATGAAAAAACTATTGAACTAACTCGTTTAAAACAATATAACAAAAGTATTTAAACAAAGTCAGTATTTGCAAAAAAAACTGTACATTTCAACACACATAAAACAAAAACAGGCAATATATTATAACCATTTTTACTTTTCTACAGTTAAAAATTTACCAACGAAATGTTAAATAGCAAAATCTAAAGGTTGGGCAAAATAAATAACAAAAATGCAAATTATTAAAAATAAATGCTTTACATTTTTTTAATTAAAAAAATTTAGCATTTTGTTACTTAATGATCTAAATTTTACGCAAGTTTGGATGTGTATTTTCAATAAAATCACAAAATGGTGTATTTTTGTTCAAGCTTGTTTTCAGTTTCAATGGGAGCATGTTAATTCCTTGTCAATTTTCTATTAAATAAATTAAACAATCAACAATCTTTATTTAAAACTATTTTTAAAAAGCGTGCCAGAGATTTATAATAAATGTATAACAAAATCTATATAAAAAGGAGTTAGCAAGTGTAAATTAAATGGGCTTAAAACACCCTTTAAATACTTCCCAATAACAGTTTATATTTTTACTTTTGATAAGGGGAGGTCGAATGCGCGACCTCAACATATAACTAGATTTATTTGATAAATAAAATATGGTTCGAAATTATTTGATTATGTTTAGCATAAATTTTTATAAATAAAAAAAATATGCATACACCTTAACTAAGAATATTACATATCTTTGATTTTTAATAAACAAACAAGCATTTAAATATATTATACAAATAAAATTAATTTTTCAACCCAGTTTTATGTTGTTAATATCAGGATATACATTATACTAAATTTTAAATTCCAAAAATTAATTTTTGATTTTTAATAAATAAACAAGCATTTAAATAAAATAAACAACCAAAAATTATTTTTTAAACATGTATTTTAATTACAAATATTATAAAATACATTATATTAAATTTTAAATGCCTAATATCAAACTTTTATTTTTAATGAACAAACAAGAATTTAAATATAATAAACAAACAAAAATTAAATTTTTAATCCATTTTCGAGTTATTAATATTATGATATATAATTGACCAAAATTTGAAAACTTAATAACGATCTCTAAATTTTAATAAACAAACACCTATTAATTACTAATTAATAATACTTAAATTATCAAAATAGGAGGATTGAAACACAATATGATAATAAACAACATACTAAAATTTTAAAAATTTATATACACAAAATCAAAAGTTATTCGATTTCAAAATTCGGATTAGTAAGAATAAAAATAAAAATAAATATACGGACAATAACAATATGTTTCGAAATCTAAGATTTCGAACCATAATAACAACGCAAAATATTAGAATTTTGAAATAAACTTAGTTGTATCAGCTTCTACATGTTCATGATATGGTTCGCCAGCAAAAAAAATCCAATTTTATAAAAAAAAAATTTATTAATCTAGTCTTGAATTAACATTGTTAAAGATCTGTTATATAACAAATATTTTTAAGTGTGATTTTGGTGTTAAGGCACTATTCGCCCTTGAGCCCGGCGTTTACGGATAGCTCAGAGACGTCCCAAACCGCACACCCTTACCCGATAAAAATATTAAAAACCTATCACCTTAAAAGGATATAAAAATATGTCAGATGGCGTATATGTTGAAATTGCATAGGATCATATTTATAAACTTTTTTATTCTACAGTTTAATTTAAGAATGTGAGATATAAATTTTTAAAATAAACTCACCTGCGACAGCTTTTACATGTCTATCTGTCAAATAAGTTACAAATTAATTAAAAAAAATATAATTTAAGACTTGAAAAAACAATATAAGAAAGGATAGTGTAAGTTATTTAAGCAGTTCAATTCGCAGCAATGCCAATCTATTTTAGGAAGCGCTCAAAAGAGTCATAATAAGTCTATTGCAAAATCTATAGAAAAAAAATAATTGGCGATTTTGTCTGGTGTAGTGTAACTTAAATATTTAATAAGGTAAAAATTTGAATAAAAAAAGTTTAAAAACAAATATTAAATTGAAACATTTCAAAATGGTTATAAACCAAGGCTAAATGAAAAACGGGGTTATAAAAACAAAACATAAAATAAACTTACGCGCAACAGCTTCTACATAGTCAGGATCTCGTTCGGCTGCAAAATAAAAATCAAAAACTGATTTAACGATTTGAATAAACAATAATTAAGATCGACTTGTTAGTTAAAAAAAACTTACAGTCATTTAAAACTAAAATATGGCAGGCGGAAAGTTGTGGTTGCGTGCGGGAAACACCAAAATTTTTTATACCGTCTTAGCTTTTAAAGTAAACTTCCCATCATCATTCATCCCTTTAGGTGCATTAAGTAAAGTACAAAAGTTACGTTCCATCTCGTATTCCGCGAACTTTTGTTTACGTTTACATACAGTCCGCACTATACCGCATCCCATACTTTTGTATTGTCTCATAACAATACCAACCGCTGTTAAAGGTATTAATAAACGAATTGTTTCATAGTGTAGCATACGAGCCTTTGCAGAAGTTTACCGCGGTAAAAACTCATGTTTTAATCGCAATAATGCCATACTATTTGCACATGTGATGTAATCAGGTAGCTAACACATACCCTATAAACTTAAAAATGTATTTCGTTTTACTTACATGCCCGATTTTTTCGTTTAAAATATAAAAGAAGGTTAACAAGAATGATAAGAAGTAAAAGTGTTGCAGCGGTTGCACATCCTATTATCAAAGGAAGGTTCTAAATAAAAAGTTAATATAAACGATATTACCCATGTAAACTGACATTATAAAATATAATAGATTCACATTTTACATATCACAAATGATTAGGGTAAATCTATATAAATTTCTGACTAAAAAAATAATATACATGCCAACCTTAAAATGTTGTTGGGCTGTAAAAAGTGCAAAGGTATTGTGGTCGTGATTGTTGCCGAAAATAAGGTTGTCATAGTTATTGTTGTTAAAAAAATAAGGTTGTCATAGTGGTAGTAGTAAAATAACAAAAATTTTAAAATTATTTTCGAATTTTAAATAAAAAAAAGTATATATATATATCTATTTTTTTTAAATAAAAAAAGGTAATCAAAGTTACCTACCTTGTAAATTTCGTTGGCAAATATATCTGATACGATAATGACATTGATGATCCCTCCACTTTAAATCATCACTCCTTAACCCAACACAATTCTCATTCTCTTCCCAATTATCAGGTTCACCATTATTCCAATTGGATTGGTTGCTCAGCAAAGTTGTGTTATCGTTCCACTTAAAAGAGGAATTAATATTACCTGGATTTGTTTCTGAAATGTTATTAATATAAATATTTAAAATAAGTTTTTTCTTAAAGATCGCAGAATTTAAAATAAATCACTGAAAATACGAGGCAACAAATTTATTTTGTTTTTAGTGCCAAATTGTAACAAGTATTTAAGTAAAGTGTGTTATAAATCGTATTAACTTATGTTATGCCAGCACATAATCAGCAGAAAAATTATCGGGCAATTATATTCTAAAAAAAACGCATTCGACCTTTGCACATAATAATTAAATACGAATTTCATGTAAACTGGTTATGCGGTCCAGACAACGATCATTAAGGGGAGCAAAAACAAACATTTAGCGTCTCAAAAAAGGTTAAAAACTTAACTGAAAGTCCCAATTAGTTTTCAGAATATAAGTTTTACACAAGTAAAAAAAAACTTATTATTTTTTTAATATTAAATATTACTTTTTAGCGATTTTAATTCTTTACTAAAATTACGATTTCCAGATGTTTTTAAAGTAGCCAAATTGGCATTCATTCCTGCACATTTTTTCACTGCTGTTGTATAGTTTACCTTAGTTAAACTAATATAATATTCTTCATTGTTATATATATACCATTGCCCAGATACAACGTTTAAACTTAAAATCATCAAACTTAAAACTAACTTGTTCATTATGTAACTTAACGCATTTTTGTTTAACGCGATATAAAAAAGTTAAGCAAAGGCAATTTGATTGGAAAAATTAAAAAAACGTCATAATTTTTTAAACTGTTAAACACAAAAAACATGTATATGTTTATTGTGTTTTATAAGGCATAGGGTTTAATTGTTACAGATATAATTTTCTTATTTCTAAATATAAAAACAATAAGTTTAAGAGTTTAGTCAACTATCATAATTTCTTGAACTGTTAAAAACAAAACACTTCGAAATGGCTATATTATTGTTATGTTTATATTTAGAGAATAGTACGTGATTAAAAAATGACAAAAATTGTAAAGATTTAAAAGGTCACAAGTTCAGTCTAGTCAATTAAAATATTTTAAAAATTTTCCACAAAAAGTCTAATAAAAATGTGTCCGATATTCATGAGTTAAATAATGTGTACAAAAACCGACAGCGTGGTGTAGTGGTGAAAACACTTGCTAGACCAAATGAAGTCGTGCGTTTAATCTCCACTGCTCTCATGCTGTAGCGCCCTTAAGTAGGCGTTATACATTGTATAATTTCTTGCTGAACCAGCGGTTTAATTATCGTGGAATTATAATCTATATACTATTTCAAACTGCTAAAGGCAACCTGAGACTAGGTCAGATTAAGTGTTGTTACTCTATGTTTAGGTTGCGCATTCGACCTTTCTACGTTGAGGATAAAAATATTTGTTACAGGAATCATCTAAAAATTTAAAAAATATTAAAACCGGGCTAGAGTACCACAGAATTATTAAATTTAATGTAATATTTAGACAAAGTAGATGTATTAAAAAAACATTTTTAATGTTACAACTTTTCTTTATAAACCTAACTTTCAACCTCCTTAAAATAAATTTGAAAACTAAATTTTATATAAGCAATATATCCGTATATTATTCTTATGCATATTCAGTTAATATTCATATTTATTTTGTGCCTGATTTTGTTGACCCGGCAGTGGTAAAATTTAAACCGTATCTTTATATTCTGAACGCAAGTATTCTTACCGAAAACCAAACAAATTACAGTAACATCACGGAAAAAAAGTACGTTGTCGAAAATTACAGTTTTTGTAGTACCGATATTCAACTCAACCTTATATTTAAAAACTACTGTTAATTTAAAAAAAAAACGTCGCCTTTGAACTTTTAGATAAATGTCTGTACGGTCAAATGGTTTTCGAAAAAATGAGCGGATAATATACGGTTTAAATTTTTGTTTTGGTGTTTCCGTTTCATTTGTTTCAACTTTTTTTGTTTCCGTTTTATTTGTTTCCTTTCCATTTATTTAAAAAAAACCTATCGTCGTTAGCGGCTATAACACAAAATTTAAATTTTTTTACAAAAACATACTTTTTAAAATTGAAATATATTCTTAACCTAATCCACTATGTAACTTTTGTTAAATAATCTGGTAACTAACTTTCTTTATGTTGCATCTTGTAGTTTTAGGGTAAAAAAATTATTTCCAATTATATTGTTATAACCGTGTACTAAGTTCTTAATATTAATTCACAATATTCAACAGTTTATCAATTTAATAACGGTAAACCTTATTTAAATAGAATCCATTAGTATTTACATAAACAATATCATAATTAATATAAAGCAACCTCAAATCTCAAGTCAACACTTTAACTAACATAAGAAGTGGCGGTAAGCTAAAAGGGGAAGTGACGTAGGGGTGAAGGCGTCATACCAGAAAGATACCGGCGGGGATAATAAAACACAGTATGTTACAATGCCCCTCCCCCAATAATAGTATTCTCCAAATACGATGCTAGCATACACAGAAAATAACAAAAACATAGTATTTACAACTGAAAAAATACACGATAAATGAAATTGTTAACGATATCTTATAGGGAATAGAACGCTCACCACGAGAATGTGAAGGCATATTTGTTTCTGGGTCAGATATATCAGATTCGTATTAATTAATAATATTATTATCACTTTGGTCAAACACATTATTACTATTATTGTTATTATTATTATGATAATTTTCATTAGAAATATCAGAATTAAACCAATTGGGCAAGTTTAGGCCACTGTAACGCCACAATCGGTTGGGATTTACAACCTTTGGTTTGTTTTTACGGGATTTTTGTATGCGATACACTAAGTAATTTATACGTTTTGTAACAACAAACGGCCTTTCCATGCCAGGGACAGTTTTGGACTCTTTCCCTTTTTTCTTTGAGGGCAAAAAAGCCACACAGCCTGACCCATACCAAAAATGTCTTTAGCCGAATTTCGATCGTAGTATTTTTTTATTCGTTTTTCTGTAAAGTTTAGCCTTTTTCTTGCAAATGCATGTACATTATCCAATGTTTTTTGGTTTTTCTTTACGTAATCAATCGGTGAATATATTGATTTCTTTCACAATTTCTCAGACCAGAGCGAACAACAAAAAGTCTGTCGGTAAATTCTTTTCTCAGCCAAAAATAATTATGGCCGGGGTTAATTCAGTGATGTCATGCACTGCGGTTCGATAAGCCATCAAAAGGTAAGGTAGTTGTAGATCCCAGTCTTGTTGATTTTCGTTTATAAACATCGACAGTTGTTCTATTAAAACAACCCTTTACCAGATAAAAGGCGGTCTTTTCTATATCTTTCGGATCTACTAAAACTTTCCAGTGGCCACCTTTAAGGTCCAGTGTAGAAAACTACTAAGAGCCCTTAATGCAGTCTAAAAGTGTGTCACTTCTTGGCAGTGGGTGGGCATATTTTTTTAGTAATTGCATTTAGTTTTCTGTAGTCGACACAAAAGCGTTTAGACCTTATTTCGTTGGTTGCGATCCTATTCCGTCGGTTGCAATCTTATTCCGTCAGTTGCTATCTTTTTCCCTCAGTTGCGATCTTATTCTGTCGGTTGTGATCTTATTTCGTCGGTTTTAATCTTATTCCGTCGATTATGATATTATTCCGTCGGTCGTGATCTTATTCCGTTGATTGCGATCTTATTCTGTCGGTTGTGATCTTATTCCGTCGGTTGTGATTCTATTCTGTCGATTACGATCTTAATCTTTTAAAATTATTACTGAAAACCAGATTCTATTCCCATATGGTATTTGTTCTTTATATATCTATTTGTCAAACCATCACAATCGGCATATTATATTATTATCTAGTAGGTTATGTTAAGTAAAGGATCACTTTACGTCAAGTGTATTATTCCCAAAAAAAATTTCGTCTGGTAATTTAAGCTTAGTCCTTTTGTGGTCATATTACTTGCATGAGAGACCTACACATCCCCCTGACACTGTGTGTAATTGTGCACACTGGCCATTTAGCCATTCAGAATCAATTACCAATATGTACATTTTTACTTTTATTACACTCATTGCACTTATTACACACATTGCACACAGCCTATTTAGAGGGACCCTTCCAAACTGCCAAAGTCAACCTAATACTGGGTTGGGGTAACAAATGTTACTCCATGTTTATGTCGTGACATCTAAAAAGATTTTGTCCTGTGGCAAGCACAACCCAAAATCAATAAACCACATACCAACCCCTATTAATATTATTAATTTAATTAAAACATTAAGAAAACCATACAGTCCCACATTCGGCAAAATTTTGTCAAATTTAACATGGGGTTATATCTTTTCATTTAATAAAACAAGCTTTTTTATACAGGAACTTTATAATTCTTGGGAAATTAATGTAAATTTAGTTAATTTAACAACATAAACTAAACCACATTGACTAACAGCTCAGTAAATTATGGATGTAAGTTAAAACACTAAATTAAAGTTATATTAAAATTTACCAAATTTTATTAAGTATTTTAAGCTATTATGATAATTAATATAATTATGATAAATTAAATACCTAACTCATGATTAATATAGTTTTGTAAAAAAATGGTGTTTAAATTGTAAATCAAGTAACAAGCTTTTTTATACAGGAACTTTATAATTCTTGGGAAATTAATGTAAATTTAGTTAATTTAACAACATAAACTAAACCACATTGACTAACAGCTCAGTAAATTATGGATGTAAGTTAAAACACTAAATTAAAGTTATATTAAAATTTACCAAATTTTATTAAGTATTTTAAGCTATTATGATAATTAATATAATTATGATAAATTAAATACCTAACTCATGATTAATATAGTTTTGTAAAAAAATGGTGTTTAAATTGTAAATCAAGTAACAAGCTTTTTTATACAGGAACTTTATAATTCTTGGGAAATTAATGTAAATTTAGTTAATTTAACAACATAAACTAAACCACATTGACTAACAGCTCAGTAAATTATGGATGTAAGTTAAAACACTAAATTAAAGTTATATTAAAATTTACCAAATTTTATTAAGTATTTGAAGCTATTATAATAATTAATATAATTATGATAAATTAAATACCTAACTCATGATTAATATAGTTTTGTAAAAAAATGGTGTTTAAATTGTAAATCAAGTACATTTATTATCATTATGGATTAAAACAAGGATGCTCCAGTAAAATTTCTTCATTTGACTCTCATATATTTAAGTTGTTTTATTATTAAACCATTTTTAACTGTAAACATGGTTGTTAACTTCTAGTAGAGATACTTAACTTTTATTTTTTTTTTAAATGTACTGTTGTTGTATAATTATACAGTACCTATAAAATATACAGGAACAAATGAATCGAATGCATCAAATAGATCGAATGTATTAAGGTTATTTTGAATGGGTGAAAGTTAGTGTTGGGTTTAATTCATGCCATCTTTTCGGTCCTTTTTGTAACCATTTGATATACATTTGATCATTTAAATTATTCGACCTTGTATAGTTTATAGGTTCCCATAACTATATTTATAACTATAAAACTGATTAAAGTGGTTTATTTTATGTTTGTTAAGTGCCTATGTTAAATTAAATGGCAAATAGTATTATGGAACCTATTGCATTTTTACTAATGGGTATAATATACACCTGGTTAATATTTTTTTTTATTCTACTTTTAATAGAATCCCTCACATTCTCCTTATTTGTCAGAAAATTCAAGTGAAAGTGAAGATGAGGTAAGGACAGCAATTAATATATTTTAATTGTTTAATTACTAAGATTAATTTTAAAATAAATTGTTTGTTTTTGGGTGTTGTTTTAATTGTAAGAAATTTTTTTACCACTTAAAGTAAAAATAAATTTTATGAATTCAATTAAATAATTTTATTAGTGTAGTTTCTTGTAGAATTCTGCAACAATATATTAAACCAAATAGGAATCCTTGTTTAGAAATTGACAGGACTTGAAAGCCGCTCAAATTAGCTCTTTTGTTTTAAAGGGTGACATTGTGAAGTATGTGTTTTGTACACGGGTTACCTCATTGTTAAATTGTAATTTAAACTACTGTAAATAATGTAACATTATTTCTTTTTAAATAAATTATTTTAAGTTTTATTGAAATTTTATTAAAACTTTTTTCTTTGATAGCTTTAAATACCCACTATTTGCTATTAAAGCATTTTAAGTATTATAATATAAGTTACAGCAATATTAACAATGAATGTATATACATATTATTTGTTATTGCTGTTTATGTATTTATTAACAGATTGAACTTTTTAACTAGTAATACTAAAAACATCAACTCTTAAATATTTTTGTCTTATTGTAAGCTGCTAATTTGCCGGCGTGGTGTACTGGTAAGAACTCTTGCTACACCACACATGAGGTCGTGGGTTCAATCCCCACTGATCTCATGCTGTAGCGCCCTTGAGTAAGGCACTATAAACGTTATGAATTCCTGCTCAGCCAGCACTTAATCAGTAGCATAATTACTGGGCAATAATAGTTATAATATCCCAAACTGCCACAGGAAACTCAAGACTGGGTCGGGGTAACTTATGTTACTGTATGTTTAAGTCGCGCATTTAACTTTCTCACATCGAGGATAAAGATATATACAAAAAAAAAATTGCAAAACACAAATTAGACTTGCTTAAAAAGTGTATAATTAAAAAATCAAGTTTTAAAACTTAACAATGTTAACAAAGTTTATATATCATGTAACATAACCTTTTTAACAGAGTTTTCAGTAATTTTTGTTAACTCAAGTTAAATTTTTTTTGTTTTTTTTATTTATGTCACTTGCATTTCGTTTAAGATTTAATTAAGCATAATTTAACTCTAACTAAATAAAATAATTATATTATTTGTATTACTTAAATATAAGAAATATTTAAATAACAATTTGGTTATATACTTTTAAAAATGCTAATTGAGGGAGATGTTTATCCGAAGATATCATTAAACTTGTTGACACATTACAAAGCTCAACTAAACCAGTCAAGTTAGTTCTATATTCATGGTTTAAGGATGGCAGTTTAACAATGTTTTTTAACCAAGTTCTTCCAATAATTAACAAAAAGCCAAGCATAACTGTAAGCAATAATTTTTAGTTCTGAATGATCTGTGGATTTTTTCTTTTAATTTTTATAAATATAAAAATATGATTTGTACTGTAATTACGTTTCTCACATGGACTTTATCCTTAACAAACTCTCACTTGATAACATCACAAAACTGTGTGATTGTTTGCACAAAATTGATTACTTGAATTTTTCTGATTGTGAAGTTAGTTCTGAAGGGAGGGAATTACTGAAAATTGCAAGAAAAAACAATGCAGAAGCCAAGGTTAGAAACTCTTATATTATTTATCTGCTAGTTTCTTACTTTTATTGTTAAATGTTGTTTTTAGATCAAATTATTGGAATTAATTTTAATTAAAAATTATGTTTTACCTTAGTGCATACATACAATAATCTAACAGCGCTCACGTAAAAACACTATTAGAAGTTGGAGTCTATCGTCACAAGTTTAAGTTAAATGTGGACAATTAAGTTATGCTATATTTATTGTATTCTTGTCAGCTTTGACAGTGCACTAATTGCTAGGCACAGATGAAAAGGCAGAGTTGTTTTATTAAGTTGATCATTTTTTATTTAAGCTATATTAAACTTTTAACAAATGTATGAATTTAATTTTAAATTTTTTAAATCAGTTTAATAAAAATGTCAACACTAAAAGGTGGAAGAATCTGCTGTCTTCCAGGCTGCAGTTTCACTCACAGGTCTTAAAATATTAATTTATTTATTGTTGCCAATGAAAACGAAAGGGAAGATATATTACAAGTACTTTAATATAAAGCCAAACATTGTGACAAATTTTGTTTAAATATCGGGACTGACGACAACTTAATAAAGCATTTAAATGTAGCAAGCATTTTAATAGTTTCAAAATTTAGGACAGTTAGTTGGATAAAGCTTGGAAATCCGCCAACTTTATGTTTGCCAAAAAAATCTGTACAACTCTATAGGATTTTTTCAGAAATGTTTCTGAATTATGCTTTATGTTTAATACTGTTAATTTATTTAGAAATAAATTTTAGCACATAATACCCGATAAATTTCTGCTTGGTATAGATTTAGATATAAAATGTTTAAAAATTCTAACAAAAATGAGAATTTTGTCAACCAACCACAAATAACAAAAGACCAAGTCCGATTTATGTCGAAAATATTGGTGTACCTCTGAATTTGGTTAATCCATTACTTTTACATTAGTTTTAATTTAATATAATGCATACTAACCAAATAATAAATATTAATACTAAAAAGATTTAATATGCGGCTAATTGATTCATTTCGTAACAGTTAAATAATTCAGAAGAGAAGTGGGAAAGTGTGATTTTAGAAATAAAGAAAAATAAATATTAATAAAAAAACAAAAATAAGTTTAAAAGCACCAAATTTCAGTAATTAAAAATTTATTGCAAGAAATAATTGAGTCTCAAAAATTTTCAGAATGTATTTAAGGTTGATGTACAGAGGTGGTTAATGATGTTGAGAAAATATTAAAAATATTTGGTGAAATAAACTATGACAGAAATAAATAACTATTGGATAATTCTAAAATATTGCAAAAACAGTATGACTCTTTTACGTCACAAAATCAATCTGAAAATGGGGTTAAGTTTTTTTTATTAATTTTTGTTGTCATTAATTACTAGTGGTTTAATTAACAATTAAAAATCATAATGCAGATACTTGGGCACCAGCAAATAAAATATTCTTTTATTAAATTAATGCCGAAAGTGATCCATGATTTGGAAAAATTAAAAACATAAATATGTTTTGTATATTGTAGCATAATATTAAAACTATGGGTTAATTAAACCAACTTTAAGGAAATTTGATATGTTTTATCTAATATTTTTGTACAGTTAAACTTATTAATAACTGAAATACATGGAGTTTCCGGTTTGCCAGAAAAGTATGAAATTCTGAACGAGGTAAATAAAAAATACTTTTTTATTGGGATTTTAACTTAACTGAATATTCAAAATAAAATTTTAAATTATTTAAAGAAAAAGGAAATCGAAGACGCAGAACTTAAACTTGGTTAGTTTTTATTTTATTATATAGTTTACAGTTAGACTTGTATATCTTTATGTTCTAATTGATTTTGCATTTTTCTTTTATTGATTAAAATTACATTAATTGTTATTAAGAAACTGAAAGCAAAGTGATTGGTGTAAAAGGAGACAAAGTTAAATTATCCGGATGTTACATTGATATTCCTGAAGGTGCACTTACTGAGGATGTTCAAATTACTCTGCATGTTGTTTGAGCCATTAAAAATACTCCCCCTACCAAGGTATTTACAAAGTTGTATAATCTTTCGTGCTTTTATCTTTTTATCATGCTATTTTATTTATGCTATAAATATTTTTAATTTGCTATCAGTTTAAAAAATGAAAACATTATTTTATGAATTTTGCATAAACTGACTTTTATAACAAAAGTTGTCTTTATGTTTATTTTTATCTCTTTATTATCATTTGTTTAAAAATACTTATAATGTAAGGAAAACCCAACATATTTGATAACTCCTCAATTTGAATGCTTGCCACATGGATTAAATTTTAAGGTTTCAGTTACAATATCTCTTTCCACACCATTTTTTTCGACAACTAAAACCTGTGTTGTCAGGGTAATAAACATTTGTGTCTGTAATTTTTTTTTAAATATAAAAAAATACTTTAATATTATATTTCCACTTTTAGCAGTAGCATTTGTAGCAACATAGATTTGCTATTCATTATACAATTTTTTTTGTTTTATTTCTATGTTATTTTTTAGCCTTAAGTAAGTCAAGATGGAATTGTCTGGGAAGATCTTTCTGGTGTTGTTTTGGGAGATTGTGGAACAATTCAGTTTCAAATTGATCATTTATCTTGGTAACTATTAACTGTATTATTCTGTTGAGAATTCTACTCTTAAGTATAATGATTCATGACAAAGGTTCAAAGTTGTAAGAAATTGGATATATGGAACCGAAAATCCAGAAAAGAGAAAAATATTTATTTGCTTCCACGAACCACCAAAGTCAAGTTTAACTTTATATATTAAAGATGCAAATAATCCCAAAAAATCAAGTGGGAGTGAGGTTTTCTATGTTACAGTTTCAATAAGGTGGAAGTTTTTATTAATAAATTTCATACTGTTTTAAAATTTAAAATATCTTTACCTACATTCGCATTTTTTTTAGACAAATGGACGAAATGTTATTCACAATTTCTCACCAAGATTATGAAACTCTTGAAATGAAATGTAGAAGCACAGATAATAAATCTGTTGCAATCAGATTAAATCCCAATCCTGGAATTAAAAATAAAAGTCCATCGGGAGAAATATTTACCCATGCAGTTGAAAATATTACAACTTAAAAAGTAGATGAAGGAAAATTTGAATTTCCCATAATACCAATTTCACAAACAGGTTTGTATAGTTATTAAAAATAGTTATTAAGCTATTCTTTTTCGTTTTAGTTATATGGTTTAACTTTAAAATTTTAATTTCTGGGGAAAATGGACAAAATTTAAAGTTTAAAATAAACTAATAAGTATTTTATCAAAGTATTGAATTTGAAATTGTATTTTGGTTTAGTTTAATTTTTTTTGTAAATATTAAGTATGTCAGCAGGGTACAGTACGACACCAAATATACAATATTCATGGAGACCATGCAAATGTTAGCTCAACATCAGGTAAACTTAAATTTTTATATGGAAAATGATTTTTATAGTGACTTTGGGTTTATCTTCTTTGTATTGTCTAATTTTAAAATAAAATTGTTTTAAAATTAAGTTAAACAATTTAACTGAGTAGGTTGTGTTGCAGTTTATTACCTAACTTTAAATTTATATTTCAAAGGCCACAAAGTTATGGGAAACACGGTTGTAGATTCAAACATGTTAGCAGACAAGGTCGAACAAGTCAACATAAAACCAGGTTCTAATGTAACGGAAAATCAGGTAAACAAATTGTTTTACTCTTTACTAAACCAGAAATTAAAAAAAAATTTAAATATTTGTTTTATTAAAGAAAAAAGATTCGAAAACGTCAGAAAATAAAATAAAAGCAAAATATACCTCTGGTTAGTTTGCTTTTTTACTTTTATATACATTTTAGTGTAAACTTTTGTAAAAAGTTTACTTTTTTAATTTTAGGTTTTTATTGAATGTTTACAGTTTTCTTTTTAGTTAAATAAGAGTAATATTAACTTAATTATTATTTAGACACTGTAAGCAAAGCAATTGGTGTTAAAGGAGGTAGAGTTAAAGTATTGGGATGTAACATTGATATTCCTGTAGGTGCACTTAATGAGGATGTTCAAATTACTGCTCGTGTTAATCATTGCAATGATATTACTTCTCCCACAAAGGTATTTACTTTTACAATGTTAATTTATATAAATGGATACTATAAATGTATCAATTTTAGTATCAGTTTCTTTATTATTACTTGTTAAAAATTCTAGTATATTCAGGAAAACCCAACATATTTGTTGACTCCACAATTTAATTGCTTGCCACATGGATTAAAGTTTAAGGTTCCTGTTACAATATCTCTTTCTATCCCATTTTACTCAACTACTGAAAACAGTATTGTTAAAGTAATTTTTATTAATTTAATTTTGATTATTTGTCTGTTAATATGTTTATTCCAAATATTCTTCTATTTTGTTTTCTTTAATATGGCAACCTTTCCTTTTAGCTTCAAGAAAATCATGATGGAATATTGTGGAAAGATTTTACTCAGGTCATTTTGGGGGATTTTAATTCTATTCAGTTTCAAGTTGATAATTTATCTTGGTAAATATTAAACATCTTATTAAGTTATAAATTTCCACTTTTTTTGGTAATTTTTTTGACTAACCTAATATATTCTATATTGTTTAAGTTGTAACAGTTTGGTGACTGGTATATTGTTTCAGGTTTCGATGCATTGCGATTTGGCTGTTTGAACAGTCTTAATATCTTAGAAATCCTGCAAAAAAAACAGGTTTTTCAATGCTACATTAAAAAGGAAAAAACTTTCCTAACTCTAAATATGTTTGACCTCGATAAAAAGAACTTACCCAAACATGATGAGGCTCAAGCTTTTATGGCAATTGTGTCTTCAAGGTTTGAAATAATTCAATTTTATTTGTCACAATATAAAAAATTATTTTAAATTTTTTTTTTCATTTTTTTAGACTAAATGACAAAGTTAACGTGAAAATTTTTTTTAGACTAAATGACAAAGTTAACGTAAAACATTTTCTAAGACCTATGACAGTAAAGCTGTTATATCCGATTTGATTGAAATTAAACCAAAACCAGAATTTAAAAACAAAAGTCCTATAGGAGAAATATTTAAATATTCCATGACAAATCTTTCAACCCAACAATTCCAAGGAAGTATTTTAGAATATCCAAGATACCCAGGACCAAGTATGTAATATAAAAATTTAAGTTTAATATTGTATGTTGGTTTTAACAGCATAAAACACGGTTATTTATTTCTAAATAAGTTTAACACATAATTAAATTAAGTACAAACAAAACATTCACCCAAACCTGTAGTTTTCACCTTATTGTCTCTGTGCCAGATTTAATTTTCCTTATATAGTTCAATGGTTTACACTTTTACCTGTGCAAAACTATATGTAGTTAATGTAAGAATGTCACCTCGAAATTTGTTTTCTTTAATAACTTATGTGTTAAAACTGACATTTTGCATTTTACATTACTGTGCGTTAAATTCTATGGATAATTTGTTTTATTTTATTTATATTAGAAGATTCTAACCAACCATCTTCTAGCAATCAAGTCTGAACTTAATGGATCCTGGGTTGATATAAGTCCTTAAATGTTTGTTTTATTGTTAACTTGTAGATAATGTTTTAAAGTTTATGTAAGTTAAAGGTATGTTATATTGTGAAGTGTAGTGACTTGTGACTTGGTTTATTTAAGTAAGTTAACTATCCATACGAAAACTCTATTTTCAGATTGGGACCAAAATTATTTGTACATAAATTATTTGTACTTAAATTTGTTTACCACTCTATGTTTTAATGGATATTTTTATTAGTCCAACCTATGAAATGGACTCAAAATTTTTGTTTTTTCTTTTTTAATTTTATCGATTTTTTATTTATCATCTTTTATAGCAAAACATTATGCAATTTTACAATTATGTTAAATTCATATTAAAATTTTACCTTTTTTTATTAACTTTTGTAAGCAACTATGCTCCAAGTAAATTTAACACCTTTCTTTATATTTTTATACTTTACCTATAGTACTTACAACATGTTTTTTTTTGCTTTTAATCTTACTATAAGATAAATGGTGTGCCTTTTCGGATTTAAGTTGATTGTATAAGGTGTATGTTTTGCTTTTTAAGTTGTTTATTTTATAAGTGTTTGTGATTTATATATATATATATCAGGGTACGAATTAACGGTTAAAGAACGATTCGCTAAAAAGGAGGTCGCATTTTTAGAGCAATAGTTAGGTCCAAGTCATGATCTTCGTTTTTTAATAACACTTGACGCGTTGCGTGGCATTTTTAAAATGTAACGTATTGTTAAACAATCGTTAATTATTTTTCGCACAAAAAACAAGACATCAAGACTGTTATGTATATAAAAAATTGCGCAACTACTTAACTAAACAAAATGCGAGAGTGAAAAATACGCATTGTGAGATCATGAAAAGTTTTTGTTCTTAAATGCCCTGTAACCTACATTTAAGCAGAATTATATTGATGTAATTATAAAAGAAACCGGTAAAAATAAATTGTAACAATACACAAATATACACGAATGTTTTAATATCGGTTGAACTTTCTTGGTCGATTCGCTAATTCTAATATATTTGTGAAAAATGATTCGCTAATTTTAAAAAACGATTCGCTTTTAGCGAATAGCGACCCGTTATTTCGTTCCCTGTATATATTTTTTATTAGATTTTCAGCTTTGTGTTTGGGTGTTTTTTTTTTGTAAGATTTTATACCTTGATTTTCGAACCTTGCCTTTCAGAGATCCCTTTTTGAATAACTTCTCTATGCTCTTATTTATTAACGTTTTCTTATAGCAAAATTGTGCTTTTTGAAATAGTTGCATGTATTTTTGTGAACATTTTATATTAACAGCTTTTTTTTTGTTTTTGCGCATTAATGACAGTGAATAGTAAGATATATATATAATAAATATTACATCAATGCGACGGGAGAAAATGACAAAATCAATTTAATGATTTAAAACTTGCCACAAATATAAATATTTACATATAGATTTTAAGTATGTTATAGCATGTTACCAAATCCAGGTTCTATATACTATGACAATTTTTGATTTCGTGCAAAGTATTTAAAACTTTAAATTTTGCATGTTTTAATAGATTTTTAAAATAAACGTTAAATAATCAGTCTGGACGGGTAATTGAAGGTATAAGATGGTCGTTACGTTAAGTTAATTAAAAGTCATGACAAAAATCAAATAAAAGTGTCTGTTTATTAATAACAACGTACACAAAAAGGTTGTAATATACTACATTAAGCACATAAACTACACTTTACAACTACATTATACGCGAAAACGTTAACGATATTTTTAACGATTACATCCCGCTACTATATTTCAAAAAGCGCATTCCAACTAAAAGTCATCGATACTACAAAAACTGTGTAACTGACAGGAGAAGCCAGTCATGTTATATTTTTACATATTTGAAGTCGTATTTTATGGCCAAAAAGGGTGTGTTACCCATTTTTCCAGACTAGATTTTCTGAGTAATTTTCCGCTCGTTCTTGTGTAGGAAAGCGCTTAGCATCTCCATCAATTCCAATGCCAAGGCTTTCCTAGCTTCAAACCAGGCTTGATGCCGGTTCGCGACAAACGACAAGAAAACCTGTTGGCTTTGGACAATTACACACATGCTGGCCACTGGGGTACCCAAAACAAAACGTTTCCAACCAAAATTAGCTGATATCGATGAGATAAACAAGAGAAAACGTAAGAAACCCCTTTTTACAGGCGCAATAATAACTTTCGTTCGGCGAACCGAAACAGTGCAAACTCGCTACCATTCCGTGCGGTTTAAACACCGTACAAAAGACTTATGAATATGAAAAAACTCATAGAGACTGTATTTATGCATATTTAAATATATACAGGTTATAACGGGGACAAACAAGTTAACCCCTTTATTCAAGGACAAGTCTAACGCCCATAAGCCAATTGGACGCTCTAAATTTACTCGGTATTATATTGAACATGGTCCAATTGTGTATTTTTTGCGTGCCATTGTAAAAATTGTCGCTATTTGTTATGTAGAGCGGGTAGAAACTGTGCCTAATTTCCTGTTTAATTGGACTGTATGTAACCTAGAAACCAGTTTTTGTTGTGTGTACGTAAAATAACCATTTTTGTATATGTGTAATGTAACTTTCAGGATAATTATGTGGTAAACGTGTTTGATTAATAAACAGATTTTGTCTGTAGATTTGGTTTGCTATTTTTGACCATTTCTTTTTTTAAAAAGTTGCCAATACTTGGTGTTGTCGGTCTTAAACCTTATTTTAGACATTACAGACTTATACATTACTGCCATTATATTTGGATAGGAGCACCCTTAGGAGTCGATACTTTTTATGATTAGATTTTTATTGACCTCAGTCCCTACAGGTACTTCAACTAAACTTTTGTTAGACACTTGAGTAAGTTCAAACAATGTTTTTCTTGGGTAGGCACGTCAACTAACTATTGAGTAGACACTTTCGTTAAATAAGTTTATAACAAGATTTCTTAAAAAACATTTTTACTAAACGTTTTGGGGGTGGGCACTCTGTCTCAAAAAAAAAAGTCCACCACCAATCCGTGTCTTCCGCTATTTATAATGGTCGAATTTTCATATGAGTTTTTGATTTTTAGTCACTGGTTTGTTATGGCGTAGTTTTTTGCTAGTGACCCGTTATAAAAGCCCTGGGGTGTTTATATTAGGTCTGGGGTGTTTTTATAAGGCCCGGGGCGTTTAGATAACGCCTAAGATGTTTATATGATGCCAGGGGTGTTTACATGAGGCCCAAGATCTCTATTTTAGGCATGAGGTGTTTATATAGGCCAGGTGTGTGTTGTACAAGGCCTAGGGTATTTTGATAAGGCCTGGGCTGTTATATATGAGGCCTGGGTGTTTAGATAAGGCCGGAGTGTTTATGAAAGTCCCAGGGTGTTTATATGAGATACGAGGTGTTTATATTAGGCCTAAAGTATGTTATATGAGTAAAGGTTGAAAGATAACAAAAGTTAAAAGATTATTTTTTTTAAAAAAACGTAAAATTACGGAACAACAGAACCGAACAATTCAAAAACTTTTTTACCATTTTGGCCAAGTTGTCGTTTTAGCGTTGCGACAACATTTTTTTTTGCAGTTTTGGAAGTCTTCGGAATAATCAATTTTTTGATATATGATTTTTTTTTGTAATTTATAAATTGTTGAAATACCTTGTTTTTCAGCCTCACTTTTGAAATTCCAAACCAACCTTTTTCTGGTAAAGCGTTTAACGCTCGAAATTATACAAAATCTTCCTTCCCATATATGGCAAGCTTTAAATCTAGGAATTGCAACTCTACAATTTTTTTGTAATTTAGTAATTAACTGGGGCAATTTTAAAAATACAATTGGCTAACAATTTTAGTATGTGATTTATTGCTTAACATGCGTTGTTTGTCCAATTTCGGGATGTGACATTTGTAATTGATTGCCAAAAGCATGCTTTTAAGTTGTTTTCAATTTTAGGGAAAAATGAAATAAATTTAGGAACAGAATCATTAACGTGTTTTTTAAGTTTTTCAAAAAGTTGGCAATACTTGGTGTTGTCGGATAAAATGTCGTGATATGTTTTCTTGTCTGTAGGGAATGTGATCAAGAAAAACAAATCATAAAAATTGTTAAGTTAATAGAATGGAAGGTAATATGAACTATAAGTATACTAAGTCTTTGTATAATGCTAAAGGGTTTAAGACCCATCTTATGTAATCAAAATATCATTCAAAGCTTCAGACAACATATGTTCGTTAATCAAGCACGTTCATCACATTATCATCCAAAAGAATATACTTTACACTTACACAAAAAGGTTTATTTCACGTACACAACAAAAACTAGTTTCTAGGTTTTTAATAAATTACCAGTAAATTATCCTTATAAATATATAACTAAGAACTTACACAGCCAAAAAATGTTTTTTCAAATGAGATTTCAGTTCATATACTTTAAAAAGCAACACCAACCTTACCACATTCCTCCTAAAGTTGGACCATACAAAGTTACTTACCTATCCAGCTACTCTAACAATTTGCGTCACAAACTTAATTTAACTATGCAACTTCTCTTTAAACTAACAATGCAATATATTTTAATTTATCAAATTTTCTCTTTTATTTCTATTATGAACTAGTTTCAAACATTTATATTCACTTACCTTTTCTATCTAAACCCCCATTGGTTGATGGGTTGTTTAATATATTTGTGCATTGTATGTGATATACGTTTTGAAAGGCCATTCTGGAACGCTCCTTCTTTAGGTAGGTTTATTTAGTTGAGTCCTTTTATCACATGCAATTTATCGTGACCAGTTCGTGCTTTCCTACTAGAGGCATACTGGGTTATATTCAATGTAATTATTATTTTTTACACTGTAACTACCATTGACAGTGATAGAATTGCTTTACTATTATAAATCACGTCGCATTGTTGTAGTATTAATGGTATATCGTATTTATTATTTACTCTTATCAATGCGCAAAAAAAAAATTAAAAAACTACGTCACGTGACTTGTGGGTGAAAAAATTTATTCCTATTTGGAATTTTTTAAATTTATCTCAAAAACTACTTTAAACCTCGGCATCTCGAAAACTACCAATTTTAAAAATAACGGTATTCTCATGCAGGTTGAAAAAATTCCAACATAATTAAATATGGCCTTTGACCATAATCCCTTTAAGAATAGGCTTACCTCACTTACTAATATCAAACCCAAAAAATAAATACGTAAATTTAATTGCAATTTTTTTGTGGCACTTTTGATATTATATTAATCCGTTATAGTGCTGAGTATGTTATAGAAACTAGTTGATAGCCTGCCCTACAGTTGGGATTTTTATTGTCTTAATATAGTGGCAACTCTTAATTAAAAATTTGCCCGCGCACAACAAATGGCAATTTTGTAGACCCTCTAAACTAGACGGTATACAATTTGATATTAGTGCTATGTTGTCCGTGTGAGCTTTCTGAAAAACAATATTAAAAAAATACGGGTTGCGAGATGGTGCATGACCGTATGTAATTCGCGGAATGTGGAACGGGACGATTGTACTTTTTTGCCGGATAAATGATATTTTTATTTAAATGACTGAGGTATAATGCAGAATTGACTTCAATGCCAAGAAATAATGCAAAACAACCATAACGCGCAGGCGAAGATTAGAAAAGGGTATAAAAATTACGTCCTTAATCGCATTCACAGATTTTTTGTTTCGTGTTTGAGTACTACCCTTTCTAAGCGCCTTTTTTACGTTTTTTACCAATATTGTAAATAAGTTTACAGTTCTTTGACAAATATATTTATTTTTAAACTTATGTTCTCCAAGTCTTTTCCTATAATTAATAGATATCTAATGATAGTTTATTTTATAATAACTACAATAAATAAACCAGCAGCGTGGTGTGGTAGTAAGAACACTTGCTACACCACACATGAGGTTGTGGGTTCAATCCCCACTAATCTCATGCCGTAGCGCCCTTAAGTAAGGCGCCATAAACGGTATAAACTCCTGCTGAGCACTAAATCAGCAGTATAATTATCGGGCAATTAAACTGCGACAAGTAACTCGAGCCTGGGTCGGAGTAACTGATGTTACTCTATGTTTAAAGTCGCGCACAAAAAAATTATATAACCTTCCTAATTGTCTTTTATACTTTACAGTCCTTGCTAATTCTTCCTTGTACTCTCTTGTTAAATGAACAACCATTCCAAAAAAAACAGTTCTTTTTTATTGCACATTTTCACCACTTATTTAAAAAAAGCACTAGATTAGACTTATATATTGTACCATCAAAATACATTAGTTAACTTTTATATATTAATATAATTTTGCTTTAAAAAGTCCTATTATCATTTAAATCACAATTTTATAGTTGTATTTAAGTTAAACTCCTCTACTGTAAAATCCATTCAACTAACAAAATAAATTAATAAAAACATCCTAAAACCAGAAAAGGTTTAAAATCTTTTTTTTTTCCATCTTTTGCTTTTCGCTTAATTCTGGTGACGCTTGAAAAATCCATGGGGCCCCAGGAACCTGGAGTAAAAATTAATTTTTAGGGCATTGCACCTAAAATTGTGGTTTAATTAATTAATGCTTGCATGTCAAAACATATATTTATAATGTGGGTAGTGTGGTATATAGGTCATCGCATCGAACTACAATCCGAGGGGTTTAGGTTTAAGCCACACCATTTGTCCAACTAGAGGTGTAGTGGTAAGATCACTTGCTACACTACATGAGGTTGTAAGTTTAATCCCCACTGCTCTCATGCTGTAGCGCCTTTGAGTAAGGTGCTATAAACGGTATGAACTCCTGCTGACACAACACTTAATTAGCAGCATAATTATGGGGCAATTATAATCTATATAATATCCAAAACTGATAAAGGCAGCTCAAGACTGGGTCGGAGTAACTGAGGTTACTCTATGTTTAGGTCATGCAATCGACCTTCCCACATCGAGGATAAAAATATATTTAAACAAAAACACGTAACAGGATTAGGTAAATAAAAAACAGCCACTTTAGAATATAGTTATAGTAGTGTAGGTTTTAGGCATTTTAGTAAAAATATTTTAAAACACTTTGGCCTTCTAATTTTTATGCAAAAAATAATAAAATAAACTGTATATTTGAATACATACCACAAGCCAAATAAGCCATAAATACATTGATATACAGCTTAGAACTTGACATACAGCTGTAATAATAAGAATATCTTTTGCATGTCTAAAATATAATAGAAAACAATTATTATTGAAATTAAGAAAAACTTTTTTTTTATGTATCTTTATCCTCGTAAGGAAAGGTCGAATGCACAACCTAAACATAAAGTAACAGTTACCCCGACCCAGTCTCGAGTTGCCTATGGCAGTTTAGAATATTATAGATAATAATTGCCTGATAATTGAGCTGCTTATTAGGTGCTTGCTTAACAGGAATTCATATCGTTTATAGCGTCTTACTCAAAGGCGATACAGCATGAGAACACTAGAAATCTACCCAGGACCTCATGAAGTGTAGAAAGTGTTCTGACCACTATACCACACTGCTGAACTTGTTTAATTTCATTTCTTACTCTGCCATTCCTGAATCCATATTTAAATCCAATCCACTATTGACCATTGAACTCATTAATTTCATGCAAAGTGCATAAGTTACTGATGGAAAAATAAACATGCTCTGAAATTCAAAAAAACAAACATTTTTGTATTTATTTATTCTCGATTTGGAATGACCAATTTTCATGGCCAAAACATATAGTGAATTTGTTACCCTGACCCAGTCTTAGGTTGGCTTAAGTAGTTTTAAATATTATTATTTATATTTGCACAATAATTATTCTGCGTATTGTTTTTGAGCTTATCAGCGGTTTATACTCTTTACAACTCTATTTTAAAGGGCATTACAGTCTGAAGTGGTGGGCAAACCCAGGACATCCAGTAGTAAAGCCAAGTGTTTTAACAACTACACAACGCTGCCAGTGTTTTTAACAGTCTACTTACCATTTGACTCCACTGAAGATCATTATACTTCAATAAGATATGGAAAAATATAACTGGCATCTGTTACAACAATAAAAAATAAGAATAAGGTTTAATTTTTTTATATTTATTTAACCTTAATGAAGGAATGTTGACTTCACGACCTAAACATAGAAAAGTATCAGTGTCCCCAACCCAGTTTCGAGTTTCCATTATCAGTTTGGGATATTAAAGATAATAATTGCCTTACATTATGCTGCTGATTAAGTGTTGGCTTAGCGAGAGTTTAAAGTGCATTTCTCAGACAAAATAATATGAGAGTAGACCTCATGTAGTGAAGCCAAGTGTTTTGACCACAACACAATTTATCTGGTTAAATAAAGAATATATAAATAAAGGTATATAACAAATTTAGTGTGTATAAACTAAGGTGGGTGCCAAACTATGAATTAATTAACAAGGCAATTAACAAGGCGAAATTTAAGGTTAAATTTAACTTAAAAAAAAACATAGCGAACCTGTTACCTTCATTAAATTAAGCTTCCATTATTATTAGTCGTTATTTCTATATTTTTACAAGTAAACCATGCTAAGATAGGGATTTATACATTTGATATCTTTTATTGGGTTTAACTGTTCGTAATTTTTTTGCCGTTTTCGGGTTGAATTGTTGTAATTTTTAAACAGTGTATCTAACTGCCAACTGGCCATCATCATTAATGTCAATATGCCAGATCTAGAAACTATTTTAATCTATTTAGTGTATATAAACAAAGGTGGGTACCAAACTGTTAATTATTAATTAATCAAGGTGAAATTTGGGGTTAAAATTTAACTTTATAGCAAACCAGTTAACTTCATTAAATTAAGCTTTCATTAATATTAGTCGTTATTTCTATAAGTAAACCATGCTACGATAGGGATATATTTGATATCTTTCATTGGGTTTAACTGTTTGAAATTTTTGGGTTTAATTGTTGTTTTTAACAGTGTATGCAAATGCCAACTGGCCATCATCATTTATTCAATATGCCAGCTTTCGAAACTGGTTATAAACTTGCTTTGTTTAGTTTAAATATCAACTAAGATTAAAACGATTGTTCTTGTTATATATAATGGAGCTTAGTGGACTATGTCCAATTTCTTTATTTTTAACATAAAAAATATCTGCCACTTGTGGTGCATGGCTAAATTATCGCAGGCAAATACTATTTTAATTTGCAATCATATTATGACAAATAAAATGTAAATCTAATAATAGGTTTAAATTCTTTTATTATTATTATTTTTTTTAATATTGTTTTGTTACTTTTAAAAGAATATGACATATATACAAATGATCACAATTTTGTACTTACATTTTCAAAAATGATAACATATTTGTAAAAATTATAAGTTGTTTAATTTTCTTCTTTAATTTGTTTTGCTCCTTTAGTCCCTTGTTTACCTTTGGTTGGCTGTAAAATAATTAAAACAAATAATTACAGAACACTTTCTACACAACATGAGGTCCTAGGTTCGATCCCCGGTGATCTCATACTGTAGTGCCCTTAAGTAAGGCGCTAAAAACGGTATAAACTTCTCCTGAGCAAGCAAGCCTAATCAGCAACTTAATTATCAGGCAATTATAAGCTATATTATCTCAAACTGCCGCAGGCAACTCGAGACTGCAGTTGGGGTAACTGTTGTTAATCTATGTTTAGGTTGCGCATTCAACCTTCCCAGATCTAGGATATATCTATATACAAAAAAAAATTTCGAAAATTTCATGTTAAAAAATATTAACATTTCTACAAACTCAAAATTAGAATAAAAAAAACTTACTGGCATTTTGATATAAAAGTCTCTGAGATGGCTATTTTATAAATTCAAATTTCATTTAAAAATATATTTATTAAAAATTTATGAATATTCTGAAAGAGAAAAAAAATTATAAAAATGCACTGCATTCCATTCTCATTTTAGTCATAAAAAATTTTATGTTTTTAAAGGACAAATTGTACTAATTACACTAATCCTAATTTTAGGGTTTAATTTTGTAATTCGTTCAGTATAGATTCAAAACAGACGATTCAGTTAATTTTATAGCTACCCCTTGTAAAAAACAAATAATTTTAACAGCATTAATTTTACCAAAAAATGTAATTATTTTTTTAAGCAAGTCAATAAAGTTTCCATTTTATTTACAAAATGTCTTCCCGGTACATCAGATCATGAAACCTCCCTCCATTTTCCTCCAAGAGATAAAAATTTATCGTTATCAGTCCACTGTTTATTTTCAAACGAGTTAAGGTCATCACCTCTGGGTTGCTGGACATTAATTTCATATTTAATATTGTTATTGCTGTCCAAACTGCAGCACACAGAAACGTTTTTACTACCATTGGGTTCGGCGATTATTAAAGTCCCACGAATACGCAGGTTGTTATCGTTAACTACCCCACAATGCGGTGATAAATTCAACAAAGTCCATCCTAAGGTTTGAGCTAATGATTGAATGGTCAACAGTTGATGCATACAAATGCGAGACAAAAGATATTGGTAAATTTTTGAAGATTCTATCGGAAGTGTTAGTACCTTACCTTCTCGTTGTATCACTCTTATTTCATGGGGTTTTGCTGTTAGCAACATAACTGATTTATTATAGGATTCATACCCACTGTTCACAAGCATAACACGAACTGTAGTTTCGTACATGTTGGTGACAGTAGACCAATGAGCTTGCACATCTGGGTCGTTCATTGGCTATTTTAAGAACTCATTGGCTATTTTAAGAATAACTTTGTTCAAGCAATGCTGCACCTCATAATGTTTAGCCATTTTAATAAGCGGCTCTATAAACGAGATTTCACCCTGTTTTGTCGATTTTACCAAGTGTCTGGATGGACTACCCTGAACAGATGCCCGTCTTAAAAGGTTTGTTAAACTCAGTGCAGCATTTATAGGGTGTAGAGGCTCGATATTGAGACGTTTGGCATGGAATTTTAAAAGTAATTGCATAAGGGCATGTTTTAAGGTAAATATCGATGAGTTTTCAGTTGCAACACTCGTTGGATGTGAACTTTGACTATATAAAAGTTTAATTTCAAGTTGTCGATATCGTGTTTTCGATGACAATAAATGGCGACTTTAGTCCATATGCTTTATGCTGCACAGCTTCTTTTGTTAGCCTCGCAAATAACTCTTTGCAAAACAAAACATTTTGAGCATTGCATAACTTTCTGTGCCAATTTGGCTCGCTGCTTACAGTTTTTTTCAAGAAAAGATCAAAATTGTTCACTTTGCATGATTTTAAAGTTTTTGAAGATATGTCGATAGTAGAAACTAAAATGGTTGCAACTCCTTTTAAATCGGCACTAACGACAACCTGCAGAGGAGGCCGAAGAGAGGGAACCAGGTATATTATACTTTTTGTTGCTTCATCGATGTTGGAATCTTCATCAACATCATCATCTAGAGATTTTTTAATAACTTCGAAAGCACTCGAGTGCCAAAAATCCGAACCTGCTGATCTGTAACTTAAATCCCCTAAAATTTTATCCCCGACCCGTCTTACACGCCATCGCTGTCGAAGTTTAAGTAATTGTGAATAAAAGGTGTGCTGTGTGGATGCCTCAGATTTTGCCTTATTCAGTCGCATAGCCCCGTCAAGTAAAATATTAGAAGCCGCATTTAGACAACGGTTTTTGGTTAACATTTTGAGTCAGGGTTTAGTGGGAGTTTCTTGTTCATCGTTGGCTAAATCAAACATTAAATATTGTCCAGTATCACCGACTTCTTTTGGTTGATTGACCAATTTATTTTGAGAAATTGACATCACATCAACTAACACGTTCATTTCGATAAGCGCTCTTTGCAAATGTGTCGGAATATTTTTCCACGGCGATTGTTTTTCATCCAACATTTCTTTAGCTTTTTCTTCTTTAGGCTTTGTCTTCTAAAAAATCAATCCGATTTGCTAAGTCCGTTAAGCTTTGGGACATTGTTAGAGATTAAATAAAAGTCTCTTGGCCGCTGTAAGAAATTTCTTGAATCTTGTTTTCCGACAACGATTGCAGAGAGATTTTAACGCTGAGTGGATTCTCTTCCATCCTAATAGAATCCATTTTTGATCTTTTTTTTGTGTATATATATGTTTAAAATTTATACAACAATCTAATCTATTAAAAACATTAAATTTATTTTAAAAAAGTAAAAAAAATATTTTGGGATATAGAAAACTTAAAAAATAATATTTTACTATATCGCAAAACTCAAATTTTCTATGCCAGTGAAAACTTTTACAATAATTTAAACATCTTAACTAGTGATAGCTTTCTTAATTCTGGTAAAGTTTATGCCATTTTTTAAATCACTTGTGCAAAATATACCTGGTAAAACCCATGGGTGCAGCAATGTATATATATTCACAATTTTTAACCGAAGCAGTTTAATAGGGTATGAATATAAAATTTTTAATAGATTGGCCCATTTATAGAAATTATAATAGATTGGCCCATTGAAACTGCATTTTGCATTTATCTTATAGGGTTTGGTGACCATGCAGCCATACTATAATACACTATAACATTACAAGGAGCTCTATTAGTGTTGTCCACCAAGTTTACAAAATTGGTAGATTTCGCCAAGTTTAAAAAATGTGGAATTATAACCTAACCCTAATCTTTTTTTGTACATTCTGATTCCACATCAATTTTTTTTTTCTTTTTACAATTATTGAAGTACTACTCGTTTCAACCGGCGGACACCGCCTATAGAGATCCCATAACAATAAATGGTCTGACCGGCAGCGTGGTGTGGTGGTAAGAACAGTTGCTACACCACAGATGAGGTCGTGGGTTCAATGCGCCCTTGAGTAAGGCGCTATAAACGGTACAAACTCCTGCTGAGCCAGCACTTAATCAGCAGCATAATTATCAGGCAATTATAATCTATATTATCCCAGACTCACAGGCAACTCGAGGCTGGGTTGAAGTAACTGATTTTACTCTATGTTTAAGTCGCGCATTCGACTTATTGATTGTGTAATTTTTTCTTGTCGTGTTAACATAATGTGTATTGTATTTTTTTTACTTTCACTAATGCGTAAAAAAACTTAAATAAAAATGATATATTTAACAAATTGACAAAATGAAAATAAAAACAGCAGTTTTAAAAAAGTCTTTTTAGTCAATTGTGTGCTTTAACCACTACACCGCGCCACCGGTTAACTCGGCAGTTGTTTTGCATTTTATTATTTAATTTATTAATTTTACTAAATAAATTGTCCCATTAGTCATATTTAAAAAAAATTTGTGCACACAATATTTTTGAACAGCATTGCTTACTAAATATGTTTAAATTGGTGGTATAACTCCAATGAGTTTATGTTTTATTTTACAAATTTTTTTAAAACATTATTTTATTTTTTTTATAATTTTATTAATAAATTTAAATGCCTTTTTAATTTTTAAGGGCACAAATGGTAAAGAATTATTACCTCTATACCTTGGTTTACCAAGAAAAAAATACCTGCCTTTGCGTACAGGTTTTAAAATTTTTGTTTATTTGCACAAAACAAAAATATAAATAAGCCTAAAATATCGTTTTTTTACTGTCTAATTTTTGTTTAAGCCGCTAAATAAATAGTGCATTTTTTTCCATATTGCTAGGGCTCTTTAGCGACTTGACCCCAAATTTTGAAAGTGAATGCAGGCAACCATGTTATTTTTAGTTGACTATTTTACCTACGGGCATGATATTTATGATTTATTATATCGCGTATCGGGCCATGTATTTAAAATTGTATTATTGTTTCAAAAAATAGCTACAAGGTTAAATAATTTAAATTTTATTTAAGCTGAATAGGGAAATTAAGCAATGGAAAATGAGGTAATAAGGATATTATTGTTATATGTAGGCTAAAAAATAATTCCAATTATAAACAAGTGTCATTTTTAAGGATCGTGCTACAATAACTGTGCTTGAAACTGAACCGATAACACAAAATCGCAAAAGTAATGTTGATGCTAAAATTAACAAATCGAATGATCTTCTATATGGCTTAACAGATGTACCGCCCTGGTATTTATGTATTGTATTTGGCTTACAGGTATTCTAATATTAATTTTCTGTACAATTAACGTTTAACTATTTAAGTTATTTACCAAGGTTGATTTAAAAATATAAACGTTGTTTTATGTTCGAGTTAATTTTAAGGTTATTTAGTTTTTATTATCCGATAATTAATCTACAACTAGACTTTTGGGTAGGCAAGAGTTAGTACTGTGCCGTTCAAGGATGGTTAATCATGGATACAGAGGAAATCAAACCCAGACAGATTCCATGGATAGAAACCAAGTATTCCAACCATTAGACCAAGGCACTATTGTAACTAAGATTCTGGGTAGATTATTGAATATATATAAATAGTTTTACTGTTTTGTTACTTTAGCATTATCTACTAGCGCTTGGCGTAGTTGTTGGTGTGCCTCTTATAGTGTCGGATAAATTGTGCTTAAAAGACGATGTAAATGGTAACTTGGTTCGGGCAAATTTTATCTGCAGTATATTTTTCGTGTCGGGCGTATGCACAGTTCTGCAAACAACTATAGGAAATAGGTAAGTTGAGATAGATCACTTGTAGTATCGGCCCTGTAAATATGCATGCAGGCAAATATTTTGTTCAAAGGCCGTAAACTATAAGTAATCATTAAAATAGCTTACTAACGATAAGGCACGGTTCGTAAAATTTTAAAGCTTAACCACAGACCGTGGCATTTTTAATAAATAATTTTTCCAACAGAAATTTTTTACGCATCGTTAAAACGTTTCACTTAAATAAAGATAAGAAAAGGCATTTAGTTACTTTTTAAGTAAAGGATTTTTTAAACTTATGTTAGAGTCCAACGATGCGTAAACACATTGACAGGTGCTTAAACTTGATTTATCTTTCGCTATTGCAGGTTGCCCATAATGCAAGGAAGCTCATTTGCTTTTCTTGCGCCAACTTTGGTAATTCTATCCTTACCTCACAACACCTGTCCATTAGGCCCAATTCCTTCTTCAATAAACTCAACTATGTTGTTATATAGGGATATGGATGGCGAAACAGTAAGCGGTGATGAGTTATGGCAAAAAAGAATAAGAGAGGTGGCTTAAAGTTAGATTTTGTAAGATTTAAAGAGGGACTAAACTGAAAAATTTAAAACCTCAAATTAAGCCCGTTATAAATTAACAAACAACTAATTTTAACAACACTTTTTAACTTGGTATAGTTTAAATAAATAGCACTATTTTCAGTTTAGTTCCCCTTTAAGCCCATTGACACGTTTTAAAAGTAAACGTGTGGGATTTTTTGTTAATTTAAATGTTCTTGAATACTACCAAAAAACCTTATCGCTTATATTTTTTATTACGTTAGAAATGAACATGAACGAATACCTTATTCAAATAGAATAAAACAAAACATTATAAAACCGATATTAACAATATACTATAAAGTAACCAACCTAATAGTTAAAACCATACTAACCACAGAGAACATAATACTAAGTCCAAAAATTGTGATACTAACGAATTTAGTTTTACCAAAAACAGCGTGACACTTTAGTGAATGAAAGGCGATAAGAACGTCATATTAACTTAAACCAAAACATATTTTATACTCCCATTTATGAGTCATAAGTCCCCAATTATAATAAAAGAACAAGGAAAACACAAGCAATCCAATATAACATATTATGTGATAAGTAAAACTACGAAATTTGTGTCACGACTCCCCCTTTTAAAGAAATTTACACAAGTTAATTTCAAACAAAACACAAATAAGTACATACACAACAATACAGTTAATAAATTCGACTCATGTAATCCGCCCCAACATTTACAGACCCCTTTATATACTCGTACTTAATACGATAACTTTGTAAAAACATTGCCCATCGCATAACATGGTCATTTATAAATTTAGCACGCTCTATGTGAACCAAGGGCTGGTGGTCCAATTGCAAAGTAAATTCTACCCCATACAAATAATTTTTAAACTTTTTAATGGCCCAAATCACGGCCAAACATTCTCGTTCGATCGTCGAATACTTTGTCTCGGCGCTCGTAAGTTTCTTGCTCGCGTAACTCACTGGAAAATGCTGTCCTTCATGAATTTGAAGTAACACCGCACCGACACCTACGTTGGATGCATCGGTACGCAGTACAAACGGTTTTGCAATGTCAGGTAGTCTTAGTATCGGCTTGCACATAAGACTTTGTTTCAAAGAGTTGAACGCAACATTCTGCGATTCTTCCCATTTTACTATATTGGATTGACCTTTCTTTGTCAACTCGGTTAACGGTGCGGCTATTGCCGCGTAATTTGGTATAAAATTACGATAGTAACCAGTCAGTCCCAAAAATGCTCGCAGGTTCTTTTTTGTCGTCGGCCGTTCTGCTTCTTTCACCTTGCGAACGTTCTCTTCCTATAGTCCAATAAATCCCGTTTGAATACTGTGACCCAAAAATTCGATGCTGTTAGTCCCAATAACGCACTTTGACGGTTTCGCCGTTACGTTGCCTTGGCGTAATCGCTGAAACAGTTTCTTTAACGCCACTACATGCTCTTCCCAAGTTGCTGTGTGGACAATCAAGTCGTCAATGTAACTTTCTACATTCTCTAATCCGACTAACAGTTGTCTCATACCTCGTACAAACGTCGCCCCTGAATTTACCATTCCAAATGGCATTTTAAGAAATTCATAGGCGCCATCAGGCGTAACAAACGCTGTTTTGTAAACGTCACTTTTGTTCACCGGCACCTGCCAGTAACCCTTCGTTAAGTCCAATTTCGTGAAATATACATCTCCCGATAATTTACGAAATATTTCTTCCGCTGTCACCATAGGTTCAGGATCAAACACAGTCACTTTATTTAATTTCCTGAAGTCTATACAAATTCGATTCGTCCCGTCCTTCTTTTTGACAATAACCACCGGCGAAGCGAATGGCGATTCAGACCTCTGAATTACACCCATCTTCAGCATTTCGTCGATGTCTTCTTTTAATTCACCTCGTATTCCATATGGTACCGGATAAGGTTTAGACCTAATCGGAACATCCGATGTCAAATTTATTTTGTGCTCAACACAGTTCATTGTACCCGGCACATCGGTAAATACGTCACTAAATTCTCTTGCCACTCCAAACGCGGTTTCTTGCTGTGGCGCCGTAAGCTGCTCACCGAAAGTTAAATCGTTCACCGATTCCACACACTTTGGTGCTCTTAGCTCAAGTAATTGTTCGCCGTCTACAGTCTGTTCTTCCAGGTAATCTTGTCCTCCGATGACAGCTGAATCGGCTACGACACTTTGCTGCCAATCGTCTCCTTTAAAGGCATCTTCTCTGCTCAAATATTTTCGAAGCAGATTCACATAAAAAAGCTTTGTTTTTCCATTGATATCTAGTTTATAATCATTTGCTCCAACTTTTTCGGTTACTCGAAAAGGACCCTTCCACTGCATCAATAGTTTATTATTGTCAGTAGGTAACAACACGAGAACCAGATCGTTATTCTCGAATATTCTTCGCTTTGTTTTGCGATCAAAGTACTTTTTGTAACGCGTCTGCGCTTTCTCCATAGCCTCTCTCGCTATTTTCAAAGTATTATCGATGCGTTCTCTTAGCTCCATCACATATAAATAACTATTTCTAACTTCTGGCTCTGAAACAGTGTTGGTCCACATCTACTTTAAGATGTGCATTGGACCCCGCACCGTTCTGCCATACAGCAGTTCAAATGGTGAAAATCCGGTCGATTCTTGCGGCACCTCTCGATAGGCAAACAATAATGCGTTGATATAACGATGCCATTGATTTGGCTTCTCGCAACAAAGTCGCTTTAACATAGATTTTAACGTGCCGTTAAATCTTTCTACAAGTCCATTACACATGGGGTGATAAGGTGTACTTGACAAGTAACGAATTTTCAAAAGACGCTCTACTTCTTTCATGCATTCTGACACGAACTGGGTTCCCATGTCACTCAATAATTCCTCTGGTATGCCAAGCCTGCTATAAATATCTACTAAAGCTTCGGCAACATCTTCAGTAGAAATATTTCTCAGCGGCACCGCTTCAGGGTACCGTGTTGCGTAGTCCACAAGTGTTAAAATGTACCTGTGGCCTTTCTCACTGGGCGGGTATATCGGTCCTACCAAGTCTACTGCTACACGCTTAAACGGAACTTCAATTAAAGGCATTTTCTCCAGTGGCGCCTTCGTCACTTTCCCTTTATGAACTGTCTTTTGGCATATGTCACATGACCTGCAGAATCGCTTTATATCGTCACGCAACCCTGACCAATAAAAGTTTGACAAAATTCTATCGGTCGTCTTCTTAATTCCCATGTGGCCGCCCATAATACTTTCATGCGCTATCTCCATTGTTTTCATTCGTAAAGCTTTCGGCACAATTACTTGCTGAATCGGCTTGCCATTGTTTACGTTTGAATGCGTAAACGCTCGATATAAAACGCCCCCTTCTTCGTAAAACTTAACGGTTTGATCTCCTTTGATCTTTTCTTCCGTCATTCCGCGAAAATATTCCAACGAAGAATCTTCGCGTTGAGCTTGAACAAATTCTTCTTTGCTTGCTACTGGCCAGTTGCTACCGTATCCAACTTCTAGCGGTTTGCTGACCTTTTTCTTTGCCGTCTGCAGACGGGTCGCTACAGCACATGTTTGTCTCCAGTTTGGGTCTGGATCCTGAGGGTCTCTCGCGCCTTCTATGTTTCCTATTACTAGGTCGTAAAGCGAATCCTGTAAACACAATGCTTCAACTTCGCCCTGAAAATATGGGGTATCTACTGTTATCGTCGCTATCGGTGCTTTCTTGACCGATTTGTCAAGTAGATGAATATACCCAAACTTTTCAGACAGTTGGTTATGTCGCACGAATTTTTTCTTAACCACGACGCCTGTACATCCGGTATCGCGTAAAGTTTCTACTTTAACATCTCCAATCCGTCCAATAGAAATCGGTAGATTTTTATTTTTCTCGTAGCGTTGAATGCACACGCTACCAAACACGGGTCGCCTATCTCCATTAGGAAGCAACACATAATTCTGATCATTGATTTCTCCTTTGTTTCCTTGATCCTGAATCAAAGCTACAGCGCATTGTCGAGCAGTTGGTCTGCTTGGTGACGAACGTGCTCGGCAGTCCTTGGCAATGTGACCTACTTTGTCACAAATAAAACATTTCCTTACAATGCGGCGCTCAACTTTTGCTTTGCAATCAGCCGTTCGGTGACCGAACGATTTGCATAAGTAGCACTGCGGTTCGCTTGCCATGTTTACACTTTTTACGTCTTTCTAGCCAAGATTTCGGCCGTGGGCCACCAGAAATTGATCTGCTGCCTTCGCCAACAAATTTAGATTTTCCGGCGCTTGTTCTCTTAGATAAACGGATAGTTCCTTTGAACACGCTGCCACAAACTGTTCCTTTACTATAAGGTCACGAACACCTTCCCAAGTTTTCTCCGTTTGAGAAGTTTCCACCCATTTTTGCAAATAGTTTTGCAAACGAACTATAAATTGCTCCGAACTCTCACTAGTTTCGGGCTTTGCCTGTCGGAACTTTTTTCGGTAGCCATCTTCGGTCAAGTCATACCGCTTTAATAGCGCATTTTTCAATCGATCATAATTCACGGCGTCTTCATCGGCTAACCGTGAATACACGTCCAATGCTCTTCCCGTTAACAAAGCACTTAATGATAAGGCCCAATTTTCTTTCTTCCAATCACTGCTAGTAGCAAATCTCCCAAACCTTAACAAATAGCTATCTAGCTCATCTTTACCGTCCACAAACGATGGTAACTTAGGAATTCTTGCGCGGGTTTCTTTTCCGCCAGAACTACTCGCAGCCGCCTGAGCCAACTCCAGCTCCAATGCTTTCATCTTAAGCTGATATTCGCGGTCTGCAGCTTCTTTTGCCACGTTCCTTTCACGGGCCCTTTCCTCTCGTTCAACAGCTTGTTGCTGTTCGACATATTCCTTTAAACTGTTACCCTCCAGACCAAATGCTTTACCAGCTTCAATCAGTTTTTCCATTTCACTCATTTCGCAATAACTTTACAAGACTGTTCTCTTCTCTGAGTTTTCGCAGAAAAAGTAAACAACAATATCTCCCGGACGAGCCCCCAGATGTCACGTTTTAAAAGTAAACGTGTGGGATTTTTTGTTAATTTAAATGTTCTTGAATACTACCAGAAAACCTTATCGCTTATATTTTTTATTACGTTAGAAATGAACATGAACGAATACCTTATTCAAATAGAATAAAACAAAACATTAATAACCGATATTAACAATATACTATAAAGTAACCAACCTAATAGTTAAAACCATACTAACCACAGAGAACATAATACTAAGTCCAAAAATTGTGATACTAACGAATTTAGTTTTACCAAAAACAGCGTGACACTTTAGTGAATGAAAGGCGATAAGAACGTCATATTAACTTAAACCAAAACATATTTTATACTCCCATTTATGAGTCATAAGTCCCCAATTATAATAAAAGAACAAGGAAAACACAAGCAATCCAATATAACATATTATGTGATAAGTAAAACGACAAAATTTGTGTCACCCATGGTAAAGTTTTTTTTATTTGGAATAACAAGAACAATTTCTCAAAAACCAAAATTCTTATTGAAAATTAAATACATTTCTCATTTTAAGGAAATGAAAAATTCACATTTTTAATACAAAGCTGTTAAAAAAAACATTAGTAGGCTACAATATTGTTTTTCCCTAAATTATTCAAAATAGATTCAAGGCTCAATGGCAGTTGCAGCTGTACTTGAAGTAGTTTTAGGATTCTCAGGACTGATCGGTTGGTTGATGCGCTTTATAGGACCGTTAACAGTAATGCCAACTATTACCTTGATAGGACTGGACTTGTTTGAAATAGCTGCTGACAAAGCCGACGGGCAGTGGGGAATCGCATTTCTGTAAGAAATTTTTTTAAAAAAGTTTTTAAATGAAACAAATATTTTAAACAGGGCCCAGGTTTTAACTAACTTTTTATTTGGATTCTTTTAAAGAAATTATTTAGAAAGTCGTTCTAATTTTAACCAGGAATATTACTTATCTTTAGCTTAAAAGTTTATATCTTTACAGAGGAGCTGTGACGATGGTTGTGACGTCACAATACCTAAATAACAAAAAAATTTCCCTTCCCGCCTTCAACAGAAAATATGGATTTCACATCGTGCGCGTGGAATTTTTTAAAATGTTCCCGGTTAGCTGCAGAAAAATTAAATCATTTAATACCAGCGTAATGTAGGAGTAAACACACTTGCCACACCACATGACTTTGTGAGTTCAATCCCCTTTGTTCTCATGCTGTAGCGCCCTTAAGTAAGGTGCTATAAACCGTATGAACTTCTGCTAAGCCAGCACTCAATCAGTAGCACAATTTTCGGGAAGTTATAATCTATATATTCTTCAAACTGCTAAAGTCAACTCGAGTTTGAAAAAGTTTTACCACAGCCTCTGGTGCTAAGACAAAAACCAATCAGTTTTTTTGTTTACATTTTTATCCTCGGTGTGGCAAGGTCGATAGCTCGACCTAAACGTAGAGTAAAATCAGTTACTTCGACCCAGTCTCGAGTTGTCTTTAGCAGTTTTGGATACTATATAGATTATAATTCCCGGTAAAAAATGCTGCTGATCGAGTGCTGGCTCAGCGTGAGTTCAAACTGTTTATAGCGCATTACTCATAGGCGCTACAGCATGAGAGCAGTGGGGTTGAAACCACGACCTCATGGTGGTGTAGCAAGTGTTCATATCCCTACAACACTCGGCCGGTTTTAAAACCTTGAATAATATAATTTTAAGTAACTGATTATTCTTCATTAAATGTATTAAAGGTATTCTGTTACAGCTGTTTATAGCACTTGGTGTTTCTTGGTTTCTTTGTTTTATTTTGACCGTAACAAATGTAATACCAGATGATCCTAAACACGTGTTTTACGAAGCTCGGACTGATACCAAAATTGACATTTTGCAAAGCAGCCCGTGGTAAGAGAAGTTGTAACTTAATATGTTAAAACCGAAGATATGACCGTTATGTGTTTACGTATTATTTCATGAATTTCTATTTGACACTCTTTGTTCTTAATGTAAAAATGGCGCTTTTCAGTTAAACAAAACTTTTTTTGGTTTAAATTTTAGTTTGTTACATATCACAAATCATTGGTACTTTACGATTCAAAAATTTAATCGATGTACACACTTTAATACTATAAATAAATAAATGTTTTTGTTACATTACTTTTACGGATCATAGAGAACTATAAAAAACATAAATATCTCTTTAGTAAATAATTGTTATTTTTAAACGTTATCAAACTTTTCTAAACAAGGTTTCGTTTACCCTATCCTGGCCAGTGGGGTATGCCAAAAGTTACAATCGCAGGAGTATTCGGAATGTTTGCTGCCGTTATTGCGAGTACGGTGGAATCGATCGGGGACTACAGCGCATGCGCAACTTTGTGCAGAGCGCCACCACCACCAAGTCATGCGTTTAACAGGTAAGTTATATTTAAAATAACATGCACTAATAAAACTAAAAATAAAGTGGGCAAACCATAAACGGAGGATTTTTGTTACAATTTAATTTTATTATTTCAAGGAGACAACAATTAAAATTTGGGGCATAATTAAAAGTTAAAAGACATATTTCCTTTAAATAAAGTCAAATAAAAAATAAAACCTTAAATCCCAATATTAAGATTACGCTTGTTACAAGGGCTCATTCTCGAATGCTTTGCTCTGTTTAAAAAAATTTTTTCATAGTAATTTTTGACTTTTTTACTTGCAATATTTATTGCAGGGGTATAATGATGGAAGGTATGGGATGCATATTTGCCGGGTTGGTTGGTACGACATCGGGCACAACCTCGTTTAGTGCAAATATCGCAGCAATTGGAATAACAAAAGTAGCCAGCAGACGGGTGAGTTATAAAATTAGATACCGTAGCGCAAAACATTCTGTGTGCGACTCTCTTACAATGAACCGGTATTCCATACTATTGGATTGAGTTTTAAAGTTTAATAGAACTTAATTGTGTTAAAATTTAATAAACAGTGTTAACGCTAGGCAATCTTACCTAGTTTATAATATTAACTTTAAAGGTAACTCAAAACTTGGAACTATTGATTGCGATTATATGCCGTAAGAATGAGTGTATCCTTCTTACCGTAACTGTTAATAACGTATTCCAGTGCGGACATTGCCTTAAATTAAAAAGTACTGACGTAATTTTCTAGTTTTAACCTTATTTGTAAATGTAACTTTTCTGCTGGAAAGAGTTTGCTACGTTTTGTTTTTGCCACGTAACTATTATAGCAAAGTAACTAGGCGATTACTAAATTAGGAAGATCGTTTCATATTAAGTTGTTATTAAGTTTTACAAATTTTGACATTAAAGCTCATATTTTTACAAGTTAAATATAAACGGTACGACGTTTTTAGTCTCACAAATGAATTATAGGTTTTACAATCAGCTGGAATAATTTTTATCGTTCTTGGAACGTTTGGAAAATTTGGTGCAATATTTGTGACAATTCCTAACCCTGTGATAGCTGGAATATTTTTTGTTATGTTTTCAATGATAGCATCTATCGGACTTTCCAATCTTAAGGATGTAGATTTACGTTCTTCAAGGTGTAGTGATTCTGAATTTTTTTTTGTATATAGCTTTATTCTCAATATGGGAAGGTCGTATGTGCGATCTAAACATAGAGTAACATCAGTTACTCCGACCCAGTCTTAAGTTGCCTTTACCAGTTTCGGATATTATATAGATTATAATCGCCTGATGATTATGCTGCTAAGTAAGTTTCGGGTCAGCAGGAGTTTATACCGTTTATAGTGCTTACCCAAAGGCGCTACAGCATGGGAGGAGTGGGGAATAAACCCATGTCCTCATTTGGTGTAGCAAGTGTTCTTACCACTACACCACGCTGCCGGGTTTTATAAGAGCTTGGTTTCTTTTGATTATCTATAACGAGGGTATTAGGCCAAGTTTATTATAATATAGTAAAGGTTACATTTGTTACCTTGAGGTGTTAAATACTAATTAGATTATCATTCTGTAGAATGATTTTGGATTTGGAAAAGGTAAGTAATGTTAGCGTCTTGATTAGGGCCGCTGAAAGCTGTAAGGTTCAACATTAGGCTATGAGTTGTAATAAAACAAACTATAATTGTCGGATAGTGTGACGAACTAGCCATGGCGTCGGACTACAAACCGAAAGGTTTCGGGTTCGAGAAGCACTAACGTCACACTATTTGCCCTTGGGGTTTACGGATAGCTCGATTACGCCATAACAGCACACCATTTTCCAATAAAAATATAAAAAAGTTAAACTATAATTGCTTTTTAGTAGTAACTAGAACCCAAAAAGTAATAGGTAGTTATTTGAATATCGTCTACCATTGTGGATCTTATTAATTTTTTGAAATTTCTTAGAAACATCTTTATAATTGGGTTTACGTTATTCATGGGCATGTCGGTAGCCAACTGGACCAAATCACATGGAGGAGCAATTCAAACGGGGCTAAGTGAGCTGGATCAAGTTTTAACTGTGCTTTTAAGCTCAGCTATGCTTGTTGGTGGCTTGCTTGGAGCGTTTCTCGACAACACTTTGCCAGGTTTTAAATGTATTTGGTCGATAACAAGGAGAACGGTTGTAAAATTTATTGGATTTTTATTGAATAATTAAAATCTTCGTGTTATATTGATATTTGTAAAACTTTGTGGTTATTTTAACTTTTGTTGAACGGTTTACATTGACTTCTTAGGTACACCTGAGGAAAGGGGCATAATTGTTGGTCAAACCTCTGACAAAAATTACTTAAATGAAGCAGCTGTATCAGTAAAAGAAGCGTATGGTCTTCCTTTTTTCATAAGTTGCTGCAGGTAAGACATTCAAAATTTACAAGACTTTGTTGGTGCAAAAGGCATAAGTTCGTTTCTATTTTTATCATTTATTAACTAGGAGCAATTTAAAGCGGTTCGTTTTATAAAAATTTTGTAATGTTTATTAGAAAAAGGTGGCAAATAGGGTGTGTAGGCGTTTTAAAAAAAAACCCTTGTAAAATAAAGTGCGAGTAATATGCCATTGGTGCGGCTTTAACTAAAAGCCTTTAGTTTCTAACACAATACCATGGTCTATTTATCAATTTTCTTGATTATCTAAAAACTTTAGAAATATATATAAAATTGCCCTCTATAAACTTTATTCTAAAGTTAAACTAAAAATGTTGTTTCAATATTTTTTTTTAGTTTTTGCAATTATCTTCCTATATCGCCATTCTATGAAAGTACGATTGAAAAACAATTTAACAAACGATGATGTGTTTACTGGCTTATTAAAAACTTTGCGCTTAATCATAGTATAACCAATTAATAAAAGCTGGAAGAGTCCTTACCCTTTACCGCATTAAAATTACTTGAAGTAATGTATGAAAAAGATTCAAAACATAGTAAATATTGTAAAGGGAAACAAGGAACTTAAAATCGAAAGCAGAGATAATCAAACATATGACCTCATGTTGTAAATTGGACTGCTCTAACCACTACACCATGCCACCAGTCAGCGTGCTACCATTCGTCATATTCTTGCATCTCATTATTAAATTTATGAATTTTAACTTTATTGTCACATTGGGTAATTGGTCATATTCGGTTGCAACCCCTATTTAGTGTTTTTTCATACTATGCTGAAGTTACGAATATTAATAAACATTAGCATACATAGTGTAAAAAATGAAATATGGGTAAAATGTATGCGCAAGTATTTAATTAATTAGCAAAGAGATTTCTTTCCCGAGTCTGTGGAAATTACTTGTGCTGTAAAGTGGCGCACAGCTAAAGAAGAGTTATACAAAGTAAAAGTTATATTTAAAGCTGATTTTTTAAATTTGGTTCAAAATTGATTAGGAATAGACAGAAACTTACTGAAGAAGTCGTTTTAAATTAATCTACCAAACCTTATCGGGCTTTGGCTTGAATATATTAAACCGAGGTAGCAGACAACAAAGAGAATATCAATTTTAAACTCCTAATGCCACGTTGCATTTTGGATTTTTGCTGTGCAACAAATGATATTAGTTTATTATACTTTTTATTTTTGTTAAAAGACCTACTTTAATTTACTCTAACCACAAGCCTTTTTATATGTAAAAAAAGAAACATTGCTTGTTTTGTAATTTATTTTGTTTGATAATTTATTCTTAATATTTTTATTAAACTATAAAACATTTGTTAATTATTTATACTAGTAACAAAAATAAGAACTGGTTTTGTCAACTGTTAAAATTGTTTTCTTTAATATTAACATGTTCCATGTGGCCTTTTGTCTAGCGCAGTTTTTGTAGATGTATAAGTATAATATATAAAAAACAACATACAAAAATGCCTTATTTTGTTTCAACTTGAATTGCCAAAATTCGAACACAACATTTATTTAATATTTTTCATTTTGTTATTATTCCAGATCAAAGGAACATAATGGAACAGCGCTATTAAAATACCCTCCAAGGTAGTTTATAAAACCTTTAACATTACGGGTAGAAGTCATTGCCACCTTAAAAGAAATTTAAATATATTTCTAATATTAAAGTTTATTTGTTACTAACATTTTTTTTTAGTTTAAGAACTTTATTAAATACTTTTTTAAGAGTTTTTTAAACGCAATAAATTATTCTACCTGAAGTGTTATTTTATCGTGGTCTGGTTTGTTATTTGGAAATCCTCGATGCCATAAATCGCTTCTTGGAAGCCAAAAGTTACCGTTTTGAAGTCGAATTCCGCCTTTCTAAAATTAAAAGATAAAAATATCGAAAAAATAAAAGTTTTGTGTAAATATTTTTTACACAATTTTAATATTCTATTTTATAGAATTATAAAATATGTAAAGAAAATACTTCAAGCTTTGAAGCAAGCCAAATTTGAACCCAGATCCAACGACCATTTAAAGCAACATTCCAATTATCTTGAATGTAGTTGTAAAACAAGTGGTACTGTTCTTACGAGGCAATCTCAGCCAATTTTCCACCATGAAATTTACAGATAGCATGAGCCTGGGCCAAAGTAAAACCTTTCACTGGAGCAACCGTGTAGATCAACCTGTAGCACTTGTTATAGCTCACCACGCCTTTGCAATTTGTAGTTTCTAAACAAACGTAAAATAAACGTTTAATTTTAAGATATTGTTTGTGTATATTTTTTTATTCTTTGTGTATATTAATTATGACAGGGGGTAGAGCTTTAAAAATTAACAAGTCAAGTTTAAATTTAAAATATTTAACTTTACCTGAACGGCACTAAAAGTTATTTTGAAAAAAATACTTGAACTTAAATTACCACAATTGCCTCTCCCATGCACCAGTCCCAGACAAATCAAAGAAATTACGATAATAACTTTTAAGAACATTTTTCTCACAATATCTTCTGAATTAAAACGAATTTGGAATATTGCACAACTTAATTATCACTTTTTGGCAGAAGCGCAAAGTAAGTGATCAAGTATACACTGCTTACCTTGTTATATAGCTTTACCCTGAGTCATTATCGATTTTTGAATTAACTATCGGAAGCTTTACTCATTAAGGGGGGTTTGAAATTTCGATATCAAATGAAAATTTTCTATTCACACAGCCTAATTTTAATAAAACGAATTGTGTTTTTAATGAAATATGTGCAAAAAAGTAGGCGAAAATATATAATTAATTAGCAATGAAAGTGTTCGCTCCTAAGTTCGCGGAAATGAGTTTGTATTAAGAACTGGCACAGCGAAAGAAAATAAAGTTAAACAAAGTAAAATTTATTTTAAAAGCTGATTAATTATCCAGTTTTGATCAGTATTGAAGTAGATTTCCATTTTCTATTTAAATTTATTGGGGGTAGTAAGAAACTTACGGAAGAAGTCGTTATAAATTAATCTATCAAACCTTATTAGGCTTTGTGCTTGAATATATCAAACCGATGTAGCTGACAAAATAAAGAAAATTAATTTAAAATTTTTAATACCACGTTGCGTTTCGGATTTTTGCTTCGCCACGTAGCATTACAGTTTTGTAAGCTTTTCATTGGTTGAAAGACTTTTCTTTTTTTAGTATCACTACAGGCATTTTTCTTTATTTACAGAAAAAGGGCAAAAAACGACTTGGGTGGAGCTCTGCGTTTTTCGCCTAAGTATTTTAATAGTACAGGCTAGTTGTAAGTATTAAGTAACCGAAATAAATAAAATCTCACTTCTATAAGTGCATAAGTCTTGAATAAAAACATTATTTTATTGGGCCACGTTGTTTGTTATGTAATTTGTTTTGCTGTTTGAATAATGCTTAATAAAATTACAAAAATTTTGAACTTTTGTTACATGTTTGAAAAATGAAATACTAAATTACGTAATAGTTAAATTACGTATTTAAATTTTCTATTTAAACAGCCTCTTTTAATAAAACGAATTGTGTTTTTATTAAAATATGGACAAAAAATATGCGCAAATATATAAATTAATCGGCAACAAAAGTGTTCGCCCCTAAGCTCACGGAAATGAGTTTGTATTGTGAACTGGCATTGCAAAAAAAATGAAGTTCAACAAAGTAAAATGTATAAGCTGATTAATTATTCAGTTTTGTTCAAAATTGAAGCAGATTTTCATTTTCTATTCTAAATTAATTAAGGATAGTCAGAAACTTACGGAAGAAGTCGTTATAAATTAATCTATCAAACCTTATCGGGCTTTGTGCTTGAATATATCAAACCGGGGTAGCTGACAACAGAAAGAATATTAATTATAAATTCTTAATACAACGTTAGGTTTTGGATTTTGGTTTTGCCACGTAGCGTTATGGTTTTGTAAGCTTTTCATTGGTTAAGAGACCTTTTTTTTAGTCTCACTACAAGTCTTTGTTATAAGCAGGAAAAAGGCAAAAGCCAATATGGGTAGCGCTAGGCGTTTTTTTGTTTAAAAATTTTATAAGCACAGGCTAGTTGAATTATTAATCAAACAAAGTAAAATAATTTCCACTGTTATAAGTGCATCAAGAATTGAATAAAATTGTTATTTTATTCGGCATCGTTTTCGGTTTTCAATTATTGCTTAATAATATTATAAAAATTTAGAACTTTTGTTACGTGTTTGTTCTAGTATTATAAATATTTAAATGCTTTTTGTATAGCAAAACGATTTTTATCCTTACGTCAAAACCTAAAACACAATCTGATGCAAATAATATATTCAAAATATCCCTAAAACTTTTAAATTAATTTAAAGGAGATACTAAATAACGTATTATTTAAATTACAAATTTAAGTTTTCTATTCACACTTCCTATCTTAATTAAGACGGATAAAATTTCAACAAAAGTGTTTGCCACTTAGCTTACGGAAATGAGTTTTTATTGTGTACTGGCACAACAAAAAAAAAGTTAAACAAAATGAAATTGATTTTTAAACCTGATTAATTAACCAGTTTTGATTAAAATTGAATTGAATTTTTCATATCTTTTCCAAATTGATTAAGGGTAGTCGGAAACGTGCTTAAATATATCAGACCGGGGTAGCTGACAACATAAAGATAATTAATTATAAATTCTTAATGTCACGTTGGGTGTTAAACTTTTGCTGCTCTACGTGGGCTATCGAGTTAGTTTAGTCCCTTTTTTTGATTGGGAGACCTAACCTAGTTTAGCTTTATTACAAGCTTTAACCTTTTTTACGCAGAAAATGGTAAAAAGCAATTTTGGTGAAAATAAGCGTTAAAAATCTTTCAATTACACCTTCCCAAATTTCAAAAGACGAATAGTACTTTTTATAAAATATAGAAAAAAAATTATGTGCAAATATATAATTAATTAGCAACGAAAGTGTTCGCCCCTAAGCTCGCGGAATCATTTTGTATTGTGAACTGGCATTGCAAAAGAATAACAAAGTTAAATGAAATTTATATTTAAAGCTAATTACTTATTTAGTTTTGTTTAAAAATGAAGCAGTTGAATTCCACTTTAAATTCGAAATTGATTAAAGATAGTCAGAAACTTACGGAAGTCGTTATAAGAGAATTTACAAACCCTATTAGGCTCTGTGCTTAAATAAGACCTTATAAGGCTTCAAGCTGACAACATAAAGAATACTAATTATAAATTCCTAACACCAGGTTGCATTTTTTTTGCTGCGCCACGTATTGTGTTAAATTAGTCCGTTTCTTATTGGTTAAGAAATCTGACATATTTTAGTCGCACTACAAGCCTTATTTTTTTAATATGGAAAAAAGGGCAAAAATCAATACGGGTAGCGCTGGTCGTTCTTTAGCTTTATTTTCTTAATGAAAAAAGCAAAAGGGAGCAAGCCATATACATTGTCAAATAGGTAAAATTATTACCATAAATTTATCCATAAATTTTACGGTACGAAATACTGTAAAAATATACGCGATTAACGCCGTTTTTATCCAGTTTTTACTGATTTTTATCGTAAAAAGTACGCGATTATTTAAGGTATTTTTTACTGCTACGTTTCAAGTTTTATTTACGTTCAAAATTACTGGCAGCAGTTTTTACACAAAAAAGAACAGTAAACACACACATGTACTTTTTAGTCCAAAGTTTGGGTAGTGAATTGCACTAGCCTTCCCAAAGCCAAAACCTTCGGATGTGCACCCCCAGTATAGCGTTTTTTGCTGCATTTTGAACCTGGAGCATTAATTCCAGCAAAGTATCTGTATAAAAGAAAACATTTGATTAGTTTTAGTCATCTTAGTACATTTTTGCCAACTACAAAGAAAATAAACCTAAAACCATAAGGTGAAGTATCGAATAAAAAAGTAAGTTCTTAGGTATTTCAAAAAAAAGTTACTGGAAGAAATTCAATATCTCGCATTCATGCTAACCTTTGTATGAATTCCAGTGTTGCCACAGCCTTTTTTGGGTATAGCATGTTGAAGACATAGTATGAAATAAACAGGCATGCAACACCCAGAAAATAATTGTCACACCTCAGTATCAATTTATTTTCTATGGCTAGGACAAAGTTTGGAGCCCTTGCTGGCGAATCACCTAAAAAGTAAATGACTGTTGATTTGGGGGAAGAGCAATAAAAAAACACTTAACATAAGATTATTCGAAAATACATAAACCTACCTAACACAAAAAGAGTTCGACTTGGTTCACTTTTCTCAATTACTTCCAAAAGAAGACTCTCCTCCTAAATTTAACACAAATATTATGGTACTTTATAGTGCTAGTTAAAAATGAAAGTGCTATTGTAAGCCCTTTTTTAAGTTTAAGTTGAACATGCAATTACAAGATTACGACCGAAACAAGTGATATATAGATTAAAAGTAATTAAATTTACCTCCGCATATTTGAGAATTGCTGCTATTTCCTCGTTGAAGTGGGATGTTAAAATAGACAAAATTGATGCAGCCTTTGGTGTCTCATTTGTAATGAGACTGGATTCTTTTTCTATACTCTGGATCACTTTAAGAACACAAGTTACTCGTGCCATCTACCAATTTTTCATTTTTACTCTGACTTTTTTCCAACTAAGAACAAGTAAAAATGACCTTGCTGAGTTATGTCTTTATGGTTACTTTTTTACGGTTAATTTTACCTTTTTAAAAATTTTTATAACTAACACTAAAAATCTATTTTTTTAATATTGAAACTTTTTTCTTGTTTGGCGGTGGTGTTTTTGGAATACTTTCTTCACTTCCAGCATTTGATAGACCAGAAACGTTGAATAACTCATTAAAACTTTCATCAGATACAATAAAATCTGCGAATAGTTTTAAAATGGGGTTGATTCACCAGGTTACCACCAACCGATAGGGGACGCGCGCGATCAGTCCTAAACAATAATAGTGTAAGCAAATGAACAACGTTAAATATTGAAATATGTATACAAATTAGTTACCACCGCATTGAATTAAGTGTTTTTCTACTTAACTTATACAGGATATATAACAATATTACAAAATGCCGCAATATTGTGCTGTACCTTTTTGTAAAAATAGGAAGGGTGGCCATTTGTTTCCCAACAACCCTTCATTACGACGTGATTGGGTAATCAAAATCAAACGTGCCCAAACTCCCACAGGAAAACTGTGGATACCGGGAGAACACGACGTTGTTTGTTCGGACCATTTTAAAGCTTCTGATTACATATATTCAGGTAGGTTATAGTCAAATTACCAAGGACTATCCCTAATATTAACAGTTCTAACATTTCACTTTCATGCTAGGTAAAGATCAAACAAAAAAAAGATTGAAAAAAACAGCAATACCATCCATATTTATCGCTGACACAGAAATAAATGAAAGAGAACAAAGGGCAGTAAAGCGTAGATCTAATTGCTTAAGTAAAAATAGTAATGATATTGTTCCCACTGTTTCAAATGAGGTTGTGGTTGAGGCAGATAATTTAAACAGCGAAGTTGGGACAAATAAACGTTTGAAGGTAGATTGTAGTTCTCAGTGTACGTTAGTTTCTGGTGACCTTCTTCTGAACATAAATAAAATAAAGGATGATAAGAGAGCTCTACAATACTATACTGGATTTGATGACTACAATCATTTCATTTTATTTTTTCGTTGTCTGGGCCCTGCAGCATACCACCTTAATTATCAATGTGAAATATTAACTGTTGAAAATCAGCTATTTTTGACTTTAGTAAAAATAAGACAGGCAAAAGAAAATCGAGAACTATCTATTTTATTTAAGGTTAGTGAGAGTACTGTTTCAAGAATATTTAATGTGTGGGTTAATTTTATGTACTTTCAACTAAAGGAATTAGATATTTGGCCATCTCAAAAAATTATTAAACAACATATGCCAGAAAGCTTTAGCAATAGTTTTCCTACAACCCGAGTTATATTAGATGCTACAGAAATACCAATTGATAAACCATCTCATGTTCTTGCTCAAAGAGCAACATTTTCGAGTTACAAAAATAAAAATACGCTCAAAACAATGATTGGAATTTCTCCCAATGGCCTTGTAAGTTATGTTAGCCCACCTTTTGGTGGCTCTGCTAGTGATCGGCAAATCATTGAAGATTCCTCATTATATAAAGAAGCTTATCAATATTTTATTACAAAAGACAGCATAATGGCCGATAGAGGAATTTTAGTCCAAGACTTATTTGCAACATTTAATGTACTGGTAAATACTCCTACATTAAAGGAAAACATCAGTTGGATGCAAAAGATGTAGTTAAAGATCGTAGAGTTGCTTCACACCGCATACATGTCGAACGGGTTATTGGATTAAGCAAAACTTACAAAATCCTTAATTGCACTCTGTCTCATCAATTGGTCCCACTTGGATCGAGAATAATATTTTTGTGTTTTATGTTAGCAAATTTTCGTACATCTATTGTTACTTAATTGGATATAAATATAATAGTTATTTTTAAACTTTCTTGTTTTAATAAATTTATCATTTATATTTAGTTATATTTATAATATTTTAAGTCGAATTAATGTTTTGTTTTTATTCCTTGTTTTAAAACAAAATTATTTTGTATTATAATACAAATTAACGAAAAAAAATTTAGATTTTTTCTTTTGAAATGTTTAAATTTTAGCAGCTTATTTTTTTAGCAATAAAAGGGAGCCAATACTTGAGGTAAAACTCTTCCAACTTCGGAAACATGTCGTTCAGGACATAACTCTCATTAAAAGTAAGCAGCTCTACAAACATATCTTTAAAAGTATACACAACAAAGTAACAAACCCTAGCCTTACAAATGGCTATTTGAGCCTGAGTTGTTTTTTTTAAAGTAATTTTTTCATTTTTATATTCTAGAAAAGGAAACAAATTTCCTGGAACAATCCTGGACTCTCTTCCAGTGTAAGGACACTTTACCTCTATTAAAGTGGCATCATCAATTTTACCATCGGGACCAACTCCAAGGTAAGGTTTCTCAACAAAAATATTAAAGCCACACTTTTTAACCTCAACATTGAATTTTTCACAAAATTTTTGTAGGGCAATTGGTTCAAATTGGTGTCCATGCATAAGTGATAAACTAAAGATTTTTTTTCCACTAAACATACTGTCACAAAATTTTTCCATATCCCTATTGGCAGTGGCTGAAATTATTTCACCGAAGCGCGAAGAAGTTAAACGCCACTGCCTTTCCTTATTCCAAAGTTTAGAGTCACTTTGGGCCTTAGTACTATTTTCTATTAATTGTGCTTGTTCTTCACTAACCTACATTTAAATATATATTACTAAATGTAATATTTTCTAATAATTGAAAATTTCTTACTTCACTATTTTACCTTAAGCATATCTTCTACCCAAAATTCAACAAATGGCCGAGAAAAGTAGTCATGGTCTAGCTGTGCTGTTGCTAAATCTGCTTTTTCATAAAGATATCTCATGGTTAAACTCTTGGAGGTTGAAGCACAATAGGCTATTACGCTACTTCTGACCATGTCACAATATCCGCCAGAGTTGCGATACTGCATTGGCCTTGGATCATCTAAGGATGGTGATCCAGACCCAGGTAAATTTTCAGCAGCTATTGATGCACCTTAATAGACATGATTTATTACTATTAAGATATAGAATATATATCGTGTTTTTTTTAATATTCTGATCTTTTTGTTAAACCAAGTTGTTTTAACTACTAATATATGTTTCTATTCTTAACTTGTAGTTTTTTTACCTTCGTGTTTGCTGGTTGGATGGTGAAATTTTTGCAATGCTGCTGTACATGATTTTGCTATATTAATGATACCAGTATCCACAAAGTCAACTAGCATCAACAATACAGCTGCAACATGTTTACATGTACCATGGGAACCCTGACCTGCTGGGCAATCACAATCAGTGTTTTCTATTTCTCCTGACTCACTTATTTTAATTTTATAGCAATAAGTAACATTTTTTTTCATTGCAGCCTGAATTAACCCACTAGAATAAACTGATTGCTGTGTATAAAATATACTACATGCTTTTACTTTCTAGTAGCAGCTTTCCCTTTTGTAGTGATTTCAGATCACTGTTACTTGTGCTGTCTAAAGCACCTCGGTATACAAAATAGGCTTTGATAAATGAATGTTTTATTTGTGGAATTATATGGCGATCCAACACACACAGACTTCTGAAAGGTTCTGTGGGCCAGCTAACAATCAAGTTTTTTGGAATGGTAACTTCCACAGAAAAGTTGTTGTTACGGTCATAGTCTTTAAGTCTAAAATATTGAATATTTCGTATAAATATTAGCGTTTAGTGGTTAAATGTAACATTAAAGAAATGATTAGAAACTTGAAAATATATCAAATTTGGAAAGCACGAAGTTGATAGCGGGCTTATTAAGATCGGCCTTTTAGTAGCTAAGCTAGCTGGGCTAGATAATTTGTTTCATAACTAACCTATTAATTAAATCGATTTTTCTTCCCGTGACTTTAGCTCCCCGCTTGGCCAATTGTATTTTTAACTCGGCAACCGTTTTCTCTTCATAATTCATTTTTTAAAAGTTATGATATTAAATAAATATATGTTTTACCTTTGGCGTCGCTCGTAACTATAAACCGTAGGACCGAGGTCTAGCGCCATTAGCGGTAAACGCGTACATGAATCAACCCCATTAAATAATTTCAGATAAAATTACATAAATGTTTAAAAATGATGTTCACCTGAAGCATTGCAGGATTCAAGAACCACAGGTTGAGTTATTGGCTGTCACTAAGGATTTGATCCAGTTTTTCATAGTGCCTAGCAATTAAGTTTGGCATTGAAAGATCTCCAGATTGACCTGTTTTATTGCATAGGTTTTTATACCTAATATAATCTCGTTTTAACTACTAAATTTTCTTCTGACAAGCAATATAATCCCTGTTTGGTATGCTTTCAGCAACACTTTTAAACACTTCCTTATGACTTTTGGCACTGGAAATCATAAGTTGAATTTTCTCTGTTCCCCAGGCTTGAATTATCAGCCATGTTAAAGGTAGATTAGTCAAAACTTGCAATAAAATATTAAAATGAAATAGCTGCGTGATAACAACATATTGCATGTTATACTTATAAAATTGCCTTTGTTTACTAACAAACCACTTTGTATAAATTGTATGACATTTTTAATACCTCTTTCTACAAATTTTATAATATTTAAAAAAGTGGCTACATAAACAACAACGCGTGAATAAAAAAGTTTTTTCGTTTACACTTACAACTAGTATGTTTTCATAACTTAAGCGTTTACACTGGGATTTCATACCCTAAACCAGGCATGAAAACCGCTCATTTTACGCGTTGTGAAACCTGGTGCGAAACCTGATTTTGTCGTTCACACTGGGCTTAGTTTTCGTTTCTGGTGCCGAAAAAAAACCTAGCTCTGTGCCTATGTGAAAACGCAGCCTTAGACTGGCCGAAAAGTCTGGGACGAATGACGTGGGTGCGAAATACGTCCGGGGATACAAATAGTTTATAAGCTACTTAATAAACAGCTATAAAACCTGGGTAAGGACTCTGCCACCGACTTCCAGGCATTGTTTTTTAGCCTGCGATTGCTGTACCCTTGCAGGTGCTGGTCGAACAAACATGGATGATTTTTTACCTCCTCAATAAGCACTTCGTGTATTAAACTAGTTTTTTCTAAGTTACTTATGTTTATATTAGCCTAAAATGTATTAAGGTGCTTTTAAAATAGAAAATGTTTTAGGATACAAGTAGGTCCATACACACCATTAGACTTTTTGTAGGCTACTAGCTACTAACAAAGCTACTCACAATAACACACATGGTCTTGAAACAAAACATTGTTATATATAAAAAACAAATGTCAACTAAACGTGACACCTGCAATAACAAAAAAACTTTTAATAACTGCAAACAGAACGTTTTTTTATGGACTAAAAACTAGTATGGCCTAACGAAGCCACTAACGTATTGTCGTCTGCTTAAATTGTTGCCATAACAACAATTAAAGTTTTACCGGGTTGCGCTGGAAACGCGTGCCAGAGCAAATTTTCAGCGAAGATGAACTCATCTTTTTTGGCGTACGCCAAAAAAAATTGTATTTATTTAACATTAGCATTTGTGCGTTAAGTTATGTTACGCCAGTTGTAAACGCCCCTTTACAGTAACTTTGGCTTGCTTTTAAAACACAGGTTAACCTTGTAAAACATATTTACATTAAAACTGCTGAAACCTAAACATGATGTGCTTTTAAAGAATATTACAATTATAGACTTTGATACATTATGTTTATTAACACATTTAATAAACCCAACTACTACAGCCATAATAGTTCTAATATTTTTTACAATTAAATTTGGAATTTTGGTTTGGTTTCTATGTGTAGCATTTAAATATATTTACAGGATTTTCACACAAAATATTTAAAGATATTAATTAGTTTATAAGTTTAAATAATACATCACATAGCTATAGAGTGACAATTAACAAATAAAAAAATAGAAATATTGTGATAACTAGCAGGATAAAAGCTCCATGCGAAGAAATGGAAAACTATGCCAGGTTTGTGGGTACAATCGAACATAGCGAGCACTTATAGGTTGAGGAAAGTTGTTAAACTTGTAACCATTTCTATCTTCATTACCCAAGAATATCTTTATAAAGGGTTTGGTTTAATAAGAAATAGGTTAAATATAATGGGTATAATATGATAACCACTAAAATATTAAATTTTAATGATCTCGTTTTATTATTGTTTGTGTTTTTCAAAACTAAATAGTCAAAAAAAAATAGTCAGGTTTTTCAAAACTTTAGCAATAATGAAGGCTATCTGTGGTGAAGCCAAATCAACAATTAACAATCCATAACTTAAAATTCATAAACCACCCCATCACCATTATCTTTGATATATAAAGCTTATAAAAACATTTAGAATACCCTACACCACTATTTAAAGGTTGTGAAACTTCATTATAAGATAGAAAAAAATTCCAACAACTCACCCCGACTAGGTGCCCAACCATAGGTATGAGCATCTAATCTTGCTGTATGTGGTAAATAGAATTTGTTGACATAAGAACTAGCTGTGATGTCAGTACCCGGTATTCTCCCATCTTTTAATCCAAGCCCACATGAACTAACTATGAGTGCTTTTACACAAATAATATATACATTTTTTAGATTCCTAATAAAAAAGGTTTAATCAAATTATTTATAATGCCAGCTTTTATTTAAAACTGGTAGCATGTGACTTTTAAATGAAAAAGAACAAGTTGGGTTATGGTTTTTAATAACATGCAAAGGTTGTTTATTTAAATTTTTTTGATTTTTGTTATTAAATTTCACAATGTAAAAAATTTTAATCTACTTTAAAAAAAAAATTTCAAAATATCTAGTATTATGTAAATGTGATTTCCAAAGTTTTTTATATAAATATAAAAAATAATTAAACAAAATATTATATTACAGGTTATCAACATATTAACCGGCAGTTTAAAACATATTTTTTAACGACAGCGTTCAATAATAATTTTAAACTGATTTTTTGTTTTAAATATAATGGAGATCAGTGGACAATATAGATAAAGTTTGGTGTATCTAATTTCTTTGAAATAAATTTCAATAAAAAAATAATACAATAAAGAGATTATAATACAATAAAAACTAAATAACACAATAAAGACTTTAAAAATACCTTTTTAAAGTTAATTATTTTTAAATAGTTTTTATTAAAGTAACCAAGATACCTTTTATTTGGGGAAGGATCTTTTTCATTTCCGACACAACTTCCCCTTCGCAAGAACACTCTCCAGTAGCCCCAACTGAACCCTTGGGACCTATGGGGCCAATTAAACCCTGTTCACCCTTCTCCCCAAGTTGCTCAAACTTGCCTGGCCCCCCATGCTCTGCTGACCTCATAAAAGCGGGGCCATTGGGGCTTACGGTTAAACAAATTTTTTTTTTTACGGATGCAGCTAAGCATAACCAGAAACACAAAATTAATATTATTTTTAAACTCATTTTTACAACAATCAAAGAAGGAATGTTTAATTCTAAACTCAGTTAAATTAAATATTAACAAGCTAGTTTTAGTTAAGTTTAAATTCTTATCACAAATTATACAACGTTAAATTTAGGTTTAGGTTTTATTTAATAAATCCTTATATTTTTTTTGGTTTAATTAACTTAAATCATATGTAGTTTACGGGCCTTGCCGAACAGTTTTGTAATATGTGGACTCTCTCTTGTACTTCACAGTCCTAGGAAATTCCTTTTCAGACTTAATTGACACTAAGCTTCTTTATTATTTTAATAGTTTATATGGCTGATACTGCCATTTTACAGACAAAACTCCTTTTTGTATATATCTTTATCCTTAATGTGAGAAGACTAATTTTATAACCTAAACATAGAGTAACATCATTTACTCCTTAGTCTCGACTTGCTTTTTGCAGTTTGAAATGTTATATAGATTAAAATTGACTGATAATTAAGTGCTGGCTTAGCAAGTGTTCATACCGTTTACCTAAGGGCGCTACGGCATGAAAGCAGTAGGGATTGAACCTAAGACTTCATGAGTTGTAGCAAGTGTTGTTACCGCTACATCACGCTGCAAGTTTAAACTTTTTCCATTGATCACAGTATACCCTAACTCTCCCCTAGGAAAAGCCACATCAATTACTAAAAAAATGTTGAACTAATATTTTAGTAAGATGTCGTTTTCAGTCAACATGTTCATGATCATTTGGGCGGATGCTATAGTGGGTAGAAGGTCAGGGTTAGGGAATATATTTATACTTTCAAAATTAAATTACCAAACCGGCAAGTTTGCAAAGTTAAATTAACCTACAAAGTAAATTATTAAAATAATGTACGGTCTGCTAATTAACAATAAGCATCACCACCAATTTGGAATTCAACTGAACTTAAAACTTTTTTATTTAACACTATTATTTTAAAATGTATCAATATCTATTTTATGTTAATCTTTATTGCATTTTTTGTTAAATAACTGCCGAAGGCAACTCGAGACTGGGTTGGAATAATGGTTGTTACGCTGTTCAGGTCTGAAAGTTAACCTTCCTACATTGATGATAAAAAATTACACAAAAAAATAATTCTTTAGTAAAGTGAACTTAAATAATTGTTAAACAAATTGTAGTACTTTACAGTCCTCGCTAATATGCTAATTTACTTAAAGGCCCTTGCTAATTCTCTTGCATACTTTAAGACCCTCACTAGTTCTTCCTTGTGTATAAGGTCATTGCTAATTTCCTCTTGTACTTCGTGGTTCTTGCTTATTTCCTTATGTGCTTTACAGTCCTTGCTAATTCTTTCTTGTATCTTATGGCTTAAGTTTTTTTCAAGAACCATTAAATACAAGTAAACCATAAACTACAATATTGTTATTTAATGAAAGGTATCTTATATGTCATAACCACTTTGGCCTAGCCATCTATATGCCATACCAGCCCAACAGCATTTGCTTATGAATGTTAAAACAGGTAGAAAAAGGCAATCTGCAAATATAAAGAAATTTATCAAACTTAAATTACAGCTAGCTTGCTTTTTGTGGTTTTGTTTACTATTTAAAGTTGGCGACCTTGTGTCATATTACCAAAAACAAAGCAATGAAAAAACAACAAATAAAATTCTGTAAATTTTTTTATTAACGCATTATTAACTATCAAAAAATAAATTTAATCATAAAAATACTGTTAAAAAACCTAATCATAAAAAAACTCTCAAAGTCACAAAATGCTACAAATTTAATTATTAGTATAAACAACCCGATACAAATCTATCTCAAGTTCCACTCAACAAACGAACCATATAAAAATTGATTAATTTGTATTGTGTTTAAGCTATTACTAATCAACGAATTATTAATGAGGATTTGCGATAACCAATAACAACATCTACCTTGTAAGGAATTAAAAGCCAGCGATGCCGTTAAATAAAAACTTGTATTTGTATATAGCTAAATCACTTAACATTATCGTTAGGAAAAAAGCAATCTGAAAATTTAACGAAATTTGTTTTCATTTTTTTGCTGGCTTGCTTTTGTGGTTAAGTTTATGATGTTTTGTTATATCTTTAAATAGAAGCCCTTAGGTTATATTAAGGAGATTAAAATTCGAGTATTGTTTAGGTCAAAAATTAATCATCAAATTATTTATTGTGTAATTACAATAAATAATATTCCAACTGGCAATTTAAAACAAATCTATTAAAAAATAACAAACGTGTGCGGTTTAAAATTCAAGCGTTGCCGTAAAAATAAAAATTAAGCATTTGTTGCACCCTCCTATATGTTTTACATGATCGCACACAACAACATCGTCAATAATAACATCATTAACTTGATCACTAGATAGCGCAAACCTAACAACCGATATATTAAGATAGTTACACCAAGTATGATTTTTGCGTTCAAATTTAACTTTTAAATTACCAATACAATTCATTATAAGACCTGTTAACTTTTACTAAATTGTGCTTTCATTAATATTGGTGTTAATTTAATTTTGAGTATTGTTTGTTTGTTTTAATTTATCCATAAACTTTAATGTTTTATATAATGAAAGGTATGTCATATGTTATAACCACTTCAGCCCAACAGCATTTGCTTATAAATGTTAAAACAGGTAGAAAAGAGCAATCTGCAATATAAAGGAATTTGTCGAACTTAAATTACATCTAGCTCATTTTTTGTGGTTATGTTTTCTATTCATAGTAAATGCCCCTAGGTCATATTTACTTAAATTATGATTTAATCTTATTATATTACTTAATAAATTCGCTGTAAAAATCGTTTTATGGGTTATTTTGAATTAGCAAACTTGCCTGTAAGTATAAATATATTTCCTAACCCTGACTCTTTACCCACTTAGCATGCGCCCAAATGATTAAAAACATGTTGACTGAAAACGAAATCTTATTGAAATATTAGGTCAACATTTTTTTAATTAATTTATGTGGCTTTCTTTTCCTAGGGGAGAGTTAAGGTATACTGTGGTCAATGCAATAAGTTTAAACTGAAAGCGTGATGTAGCGGTAACAACACTTGCTACACCTCATAAAGTCGTGGATTTAATCCCCACTGCTTTAATGCTGTAGCGCCTTTAAGTAAACGGTATGAACACTTGCTAAGTCAGCACTCAATCAGCAGTTTTATCAGACAATAATAATCATCTCAAACTGCAAAAAGCAAGAAGAGGTTGGTGTCACGTTTTAAACAAGTGTAGAGTCTAAAGACGTAACGGTGGAAACAGGAAAGGCCTTGTAGATTTGAAGTTATAATGACACAGTTTACTTAGCAAAATACGTTTATTAAACAACGGCAATAAGTATCTCAGCAATTTCAAACGCTGAGTGGTCCAGTTAACGGAATGCGTACAGATTTTATAAACCACAAAAACAATAGCGTGGCGGGTACTTGCGAGTTTGTCCCACAAGTCTGATAAGGTCAAAGTGCGATAAATCTATTGTTCAACTTTAAAGTTGTTAAAGTCGTATTATTGTTTCTACGGGAAAGGTGATTATTGATAACAATTACAGCTGTTAAGATAAAACAATTTGTGACAGTTGGGGAGTAACTGATGTTACTTTATGTTTACATAAAGTTAGCATTCTCACATTAAAGATAAATTTATATATAAAAAAAGTTCTGTCCGTGAAATAGCAGTATCAGGGGGTATATACTATAATAAAAAAAGCTCAGTGTCAATTAAATCTGAAAATGAATTTGCTAGGACTGTGAAGTACACAATGGGGTCCACATAGTACAAAAGTGTTTGGCAATGACCGTAAACTACAAATGATCTAAGTTTATTAACCCAAACCAAAAATATATAAGGATTTAGTAAATAAAACCTTGAAGTGAAAAATTATTTAATTTTTTATATATAACGAATGTTAATTGATTTAATAAAAATAATTTACGAGTTAACTTCTAATGTAAACATTACAACAAAAACAAGCAGGAAAATGAGTAACAATAGTAACTGAAAAATGTCATATAAAATGGTGACTCTTCCGTTCTACTACGCCACACTACCCTTCCAGACTAGGAAGAGGCTAAAGAAAACGCGAGGGTACTAGAATTCGCCTCCCCGAACGAGTCTGACAGCTTGTTTCGGTTGTAGGGCAATCTACGTTGTGGCCTGACCGAACACTTGACCGTGTTTTGACTGTTGATCGGTTTGTCGCTGGCCGACCGCGGGTACGTGGTTGCGCCAACATGACAGGTTGGTCAATATCCAAGTGGGCGGGTTTAAAACGGTCAACGGAGATGACTTGACTGTAATTGCCCATTTGCATTTTAAATGTTTTATCTCCTGGATCTGAAACTTCGTAGAGTCCTTCATAAAGTCGTTAAAGTGGGTGTCGATAGGCGTCACGGCAAATAAAATCATATCTTGCCTGGTTAAGCAAGCTAGACAAGGACGGTTTGGTTAAACTGTGATGAGATGTGGGAACAGGATCCAAAGATCCGACCCTGTCTTGCAGCTGCTGAAGATGCGTAGTATTAAGAAATGCTTTTCACAATCAGGTTCAAAATCACGGGGAACAGTTAATGGTGTTCCATACATTAGCTTAGCTGTTTGGGCTGTTGTGTGATGAAGCTTGGTTCCAAGTAGTTCAGCAATTACTGACCACAAAGATGAAATAAACTGAGAACCTCGTTCGGAAGAGATGTCAAAAGGCCAAAACGGGCGACCCAATTAGTTAGCAGTGCTCGTGCACATGGTGTAGCAGACATGTCGGCACGTGGAATTGCCTCTGACCACCTTGTATATCGGTCCACTATTGTAAAAAGATATGTGTTGCCCTGTGATGGTGGAAGCGGGCCAACCAACGTTGATATAGTCAAAACGTATGTCTGGTATATCAAATTTGGCATAAGGTGCGCGGATATAATAGTGGATTTTAAATTGTTGACAGGCCACACAACTCTTTGCCCGTTCGCCAACCTGTTTGAATAATCCATGCCAGACCAATTTCTGACAAATTAGTTTGCGTGTTGTACGAATACTTGGGTGGGAAAGCGTGTGTACTGCATCGAAAGTTCGTCGGCGTCATTTCGCAGGAACAACGGGAGTTGGTCTACCAGTAAAGACATCACAAAACAGTGTGAAAGAATCATTGCCCAAAAAAAACTCCTCGAAGCGTAGGTTAGTTATGGCAGTGCGGTAGGCCTGGGTTTCTTTGTCGTCAGCTTGGTCAACAGCCATTTTTTAAAAATTAATGCCGTCGTTGATCGAACCGATTACAGCACGAGAAAGAGCATCGGCGACTGTATTATTTTTTTGCCCGAGGTATGTCGTATACACAAATATAGAATTGAGGTGACGCTGCTGCCAGGCGGACCACGGTTCAGAGACTTTCGCCATGCCAAACGTGAGAGGTTTGTGATCAGTGAAAACAGTAAACGGCCGTGCTTCTAAGAAATAGCGAAAATGCCTGATTCCCAAGTAAACTTCTAAAAGTTCTCTGTCAATGGCGCTATATTTTTGTTCTGATATGCGCAGCTTACGACTGTAAAAGGCAGTTGGTTCTCAGACACAATTTAATTTTTGTTCTAGGATGCCGCTGCTAAATCGGAAGCTTCAACTGTAATGCTAAATCCAAAGCTTCAACTGTAAGGGCAGTTGGTGCGTCGGGATGCGGGTGAACAAGCATCACGGCCCTAGCGAGGGCTTGTTTCGTTTCGTAGAAAGCCTTGTTCATTTGATCCGTCCACTCTATCAAAGTTGATATCAGCAAACAAGATCTACTTTAGAAAAAATTGTCTTGCCTGAAATGGGCAGAGAAATCCTGTATGTTGGGTACAGGGTAGCGGTCGGGCACTGTTAATCATTAAGTCGCCTGTAATCTCCGCATGGGCGCTAGCCACCCCCTGTTTTGGGTACAACGTAAAGTGCTGAAGTCCATATGCCAAGTTTACTAATATTATTAAAATCTGCTTTGGCGGTTGCTAATTTGTTGGGGGCAATCGGCGTGCCCGAGCGTGAATGGGAGCTCCTTCAGTGAGGATATGATGCTCTACACCATGCGTTGTTTTAGGGCTATCAGATGTTGGAGTAATTAAATTAAAAAATTGGTTCAAAATTTTTGCAAACTCATTTTCGGCAATAAAATGAAGACCGAGAGGCGTTTCACCATGCCTTTGAGTTGAAAACGTTTTGTCTGTGTCAGTTTCTACAAGCATTTGTCCTTTCACGTCGACAAGCAATCTGTTTGCACGAAGAAAATCGCCCCCTATGGTTGCCCTATTTACATTGGCAAGAGTAAATTTCCATGTATATTGCCGATCTTTTATTTTGAGAAGAACATTCCCAGGGCTAAAAGTTAAGATAGCGCTACCATTAGCAGCAATAAGCGATTGCCCTTGTTCACGATAGCGACGTTCTTTGGCGGCAGCCAGCAAAATGCTAAACTGGGCCCCCGGTGTCGACGAGAAACCTGTGGCCGGCGGTGCGGTCTGTAAAGTAAAAAAGATTGCCATCGCCGGTCGCCAATGAAGCTAATGACAACCGGCTTGGGAGTTTTCCAAATTTTAAAACGAACATGGACTACAACACTTTTTTGGCGTTTTTCCTAATTTAGCGGGTTGAATACAGACGCTATATTTAAAAGTCAGTTGTTTTTCTGGTTGTTTGTAAACGGTATTGGTAATTGCAATTTCTCTGGCCGTAAGAATTTCGTCTTTAGCTAATGCTCGAAAATCTTCAGCAGTTAAAGTAACATCTTGTGTCAGCTGTGCACGGACTTCGAATGGAAGGGGAGATACAAATAGATGTCAAAAAATAAAATCGGTATTCTTACCGGAAGGATATAAGGCAAGCCTTTTATCCCTTAGCTGCACAGCTGTGCCGTCTCCTGAACCAGGCATTGAGCACAGACGAGCTGCCCGCTCTGCCTCTAAAACCGAACACTTATTGATCAGCTGTTCTTTTAAATATTCGTACTTGTTTGATGCTGGCGGATTGTAAAGAATGTTTAGTATGCTTTGTAATGTTTAGTACAGCCGAAACGATATAATAATAATATTTTGTGTTGTCGTCGGTAATTTTACGTACACCAAACTGGCTTCAACTAGGTGAAACCAAACGGCGAGATTTCTTGTCCAAAATGGTGGCAGCTTAAGTGCGACCGCCGCAATTTTACTTACGGCCATGATTCCGTTGCTAATACTGTCTAAATCCACGTGAAGAATTTACTTAAAATGACGATTTCGAGGTCGGGGTCACCAATGAAGTGGAAAATTATTTATATTTTTTACAAATAAAAACGGGTTTACTTCTAATGTTAACGTTATAACAAAAACAAGCGGGAAAATGAATAACATTAGTAACCGATAAATGTCATATAAAAAGGTGACCCTTCCGGTCTACGACGCCATAGTTTTCTTATTTTGAGCTGTGTCATCCAGTGGTTGGAACTCGCTTTTGTTTGTTTGACGTTGAGCTCGCCAATGTAATGATTCTAAAAGCAGTAAAGTAGTACCTTAAAATTTACATGGTTAAAATAAGGCCCCAGAAATGGAATAATAAGTGGTAAATAAAAAGTAAAGTACAAACTATGGGGTTAGTAATCAGAAACATTGCTCTAAGAAATTTGAAGCTAATAGGGCCATTAAATTAAGCAAAACTGTTCGTCCGTTATGATTGATCTCGATATCTGTTTTGCCAAACTGTTTATGGCTCCGAAGACGAACTCTTGATCGTTGTCGTACAATGTTGAAGCCGTGGCGAAAATTCTTATAAACAATGTGGTTATGTGTCTTTCGTATACATGTCTTATGTATATCATCTGGGTGTACTGTTACTTTATAGTAGACATGAGTTAAATTGAGATTAAAAAATGGTTATATCTGCCAATTCAGCAGTAAAATCATGTATGTTAGGCATTATAAATGAGTCTCTTTTGGTCAGACGATTTCATGCTTTACAGGTAACGATGTGCCTGTGCCAATCTTATAAGCAAAATTATGCAAGATTAACCTCTACGAAAAATTGACTGCAATTTTCCTCCAATAAACGTCAAATTTTTTTAAAATATCTGTCGAATTTAAATGAGACGGGGCGAACTGTGGGCTAGTTTGAATTAGTAGATTTCTTATTGGGTTTGGGGCGATTTCTTATCATTGTTTGCTGGGAAACGTGTAGTTTGAAACAAATCCGCGTTTACACATTATCAGTTGGTCCTTGAGTTTGAACAATTTACCTGTGGTACCCCTGACGAACTTTGTGCGACCATAGCCCAAGAAGAAGATGAAGTCTCATCCGCTAGCTTCTTGCATTCCTTAAATATATCAATAGTGACAAAGTTTTTAGACATGCTTTCTTCTGTGGTCGGTAGGTTGTCGGTCCATCTTCATCTGTGTACCGTAAAGAATACACCAGGGAAACTGGGTTTGGTACACCTTTAACTCGTTTCTGGCCAGTAAAAGTCTTTCTCACTGAGTTAAAAAGTTAAAGAGTTCGCAGGATTGTTACAAAAGAGTATGAGTATATTGTTTATTAGAAAAGTCTATCGCTAAAGAGTGTTCGAACAAAAAGTAACTACCCATAATGTGAGTGTCTATAGAAGTTTAACGAAACTCGACTGTAAATTTTACGTGATATCAAAGGCCAAGTCCTGTTTTCCATAAACGGGGATAAGGGTTCCGTTTGCTGCTAAAATATATTAGATGATGGAGTTCTGTCGTCCTGAGGTGCTGGGTATTAGAATATAATTGAAACCGAAATCGATAAAGAAAAAACAAGTAAATTTAAAATCAAAAACATATGAGAGTAAAATTAAAAACATGTGAGAGAAAACATACTTTTACACATATTTTACTTATATTTTCAACCAATATTATTTACTTTAACACGGAAAGCGAAAAAGACAATATTTTACAGCGACCAGAACGCGATTAAATCATTCAAGCGTTAAACTCGCACTGATTCATTATTTTATGAATAAACCCAAATTCACGATATTTAGCTAGAGTTAAATCTTCAGGAGGCCTAAAACGCATTATAATATTATACAACATACTAAAATTTTAGACTTTTAAACTTTAAGGAACAAAAGTTTTCTTCTTTTAAAATTGGGACTAGTAAGAATAAAAATAATAACGACTAGATTTATTTGATAAATAAAATATGGTTCGAAATTATTTAATTATTTTTTTACATTAATTTTTATTGTAAATAAAAATATGCATATACATAACTTAAGTAAAAATATTAACTAAACTAATTAATCAAATATTATGTATTGAATTTTAGACTAGAACCTTTTTAAATTATTAGACTAAAATTTTCAAAACAAATTTGATATAAAATATTAACATTTAAATTTTAGTAAATGATTGGAAATTTAATTGTAATAAACAAAAAACGTTTTTAACCCATTTTATCTTATTGGTATTCATATACATTAGACCAACCTTTTGATATTTAAAATTGATCTTTAATTTTTTAATTAACAAACAAGCAGTAAAATATACCAAGCAAACAAAAATTAATTTTGCAACCAAGTTTTTAGTTGGCAATATCAGGATATACATTAAACTTAATTTTTGAATCCCAAAATTGATATTTAATTATTAATGAATAAACAAGCATTTAAATATATTAAACAAACAAAAATTATTTTTTAAATATGTTTTACCTACTTATATTATGAAATACATTATACTTAATTTTTAATGTCTAATTTCAGACTTTTATTTTTAAAGAACAAACAAGAATTTAAATATAATAAACAAACAAAAATTTAATTTTAATCCATTTTTGAGTTATTAATATTAAGATACAAACTAAGTAAAGTTTAAAAAATTAATATCAACCTTTAAATTTTAATAAACAAACACTTATTAATTAGTAATAAGTAACAATTAAATGTTGTAAATAGGAGGCCTGAGACGCACTATGATATTACACAACATACAAAAATTTAGGATTTATAAATTCTTACGTACAAAAGTTATTTTCTTTTAAAACTAGGACTAGAAAGAATAAAAATAATATTAAGTGTAATGACAATAACAATATGTTTCGAAATTTAAGATTTTGAACCATAATAAATACACTGATAATGACAATATGTATTGAAATCTAAGATTTCGAACCATAATAATATTAATAACTAGAATTATTTGATAAATTAAAAATGTTTCGAAATTATTTGATTATTTTTAAAATTAATCATTATTTTGACTAAAGATATGTATAAACATTACCTAATTTAAAATATTAACTCAATTTATTAATCAAATATTAGGTATTTAAAATTGATTTTGGATTATTAATAAATAAACAAGCATTTAAATATAATAAACAAACAAAAATTATTTTTGAAATATGTTTTTTAACTACACATGTTATAAAATACATCATACTAAATTTCTGATGCTTAATATTGAACTTTAATTTTTAATGAACAAACAAAAATTTAATTTTTAGTTGATTTTTGAGTTAATATGAGTACGATATAAAACTGACCAAAATTTAAAAAAAATAGTAACAACTTTTAAATTTTAATAAACAAACACATAATAATTAGAAATAAGTGATAATTAATTATTGTAAATAGGAGGCCTAAAACGCATTATGATACTTTACAATATACTAAAATTTTAGATTTTTAAATTCTTAGGAACAAAAGTTATCTTCTTCCAAATTTGGAACTAAAAATAATAAAAAAAATAAGTATAATGACAAAAAATCTATTTCAGAACAGTTCTGTCTAAACTGAACTCCTATCTACTCTGATATGTTTAATTTTAATCACTGTCGGGAACTCACCATGTCTGTAGGTAATGTGGTAAAAAAAAATCAAATCATAAAAATTGTCAAGTCTTAAGTTATAGGAAAGATGATATAAATTATAGGAATGAATGAAAGATGATATAAATTATAGGAATAAGAGGTGATATATCTCCTTATAATGCTTAAGATATAGGAATGAAAGATGATATATCTCCTTATAATGCTAATTAAGACCTGTCAAATGTAATTAAAATATTATGTTAAATCTTCAGACAACATCTGTTTATTAATTAAACACTTTTATCACATTATTATCCGAAAGGTTACATTACACTTATACAAAAAAGTTTATCTCACGTACACAACAAAAACTGTTTTCTAGGTTACATACATAATAACTAACATAATTACGAGTACATTACACACGAAAACGTATTTTGAGTATCAAATACATTATCTATTATGATATTTAACTGTTAACTAATCCTAAATAAGAAAAACTTGATATATTAAAAATTAGGTGTGTGTTTTAGGAACCAAAAAATATACTACTGTCAGAGATAATATCACGAAAAAAAAAGCAAAAATTGATAACTGTCAATTTACATATTTGTATCGAAAAAGGTTCACACTATTAACCCATATCCTTTGCATTTTTAAAATAATACGGTCCAATTGAACGGAAAGTTACACACAGTTCACACTGGCTTTACATGACAAATAGCAAATTTTACACGGAAAAACGAAAATACATTAGACAATGTTCGATATAAACGATTAAATTTAGGGCGTCCAACTGCCTTATGGGCATTAAACTGATTGTTGAATAAAGAAGTTAATTTGCTTGTACCATTTATAACCTGTATATACATAAATATACATAAATACGGTCTCTGAGTTTTTTTAATATTCATAATCTTTTGTACGTCGCTTAAACGGCACGGGATGGCTCACGTTCAACCGTGTTGAAATTTAACACAAAATTCTGAAATAAACTCACATTCAATAGCTTGTTCAGGTTTATCATCTTGTTTGGCTGTAAAATAAGAATTTGTTAACACCCTACATTGTAAGACTAAGCAAGTTAAAATTCCGGTTACAATGTTGAAATTTATCACAAGTTATTAAAATAAACTTACATTCAATAGCTTCTACATAATCATTATCTTGTTTGGCTGCAAAATAAAAATTAGTTAAAACCCTACGTTGTAAGACTAAATAAGCAAGTTTAAGTTCTGGTTACAATGTTAAAATGTAACTCAAAATATTACAATAAACCTATGTGCAACAGCTTGTAGAGGTTTATTATCTGGCTCGGCTGCAAAATATATTACAATTTAATAAATTTTCATAATTAAACACCTTATTTACAATAGTTTTTAAAAATTCTAATTAATAGACAATATATTTTACATGTTTAAAAACAGCGCCCATTAAAGATAATATTTGTTTAGTATTTTTTTTAATATTTAAAATTAAAAATATTGGTCCAAACATATATATTCAATTGTCCACAGGTAAACTAAATAACGCAATATATTAAAATAAAACTCACGTGCGACAGCTTCTACATGTTCATGATCTTGTTTGGCTGCAAAATAATGTGTTTAGACAGGGCAATAAATGTAAACAACTAAAGGTCTTAAATACACTGCCTTCCTTTAAAACACATTAGAAAAAACGCACCTGCATCAAAGTTCACGTAACTAGCATTTCGTTCGGCTGCAAAATAAATTACAATTTATTAATAAGCCTAAATAAAAAAAAATATATATTGTTCATAGTCCGGGTCAAAATACACTTACGTGCGCCAAATTCAATATATTCACCATCTTGATTGGCTGCAAAATAAACTAGATTTATTCGATAAATAAAATATGCTTTGAAATCGTTCGATCATTTTTAAAATTAATCTTTATTTATAATTAAAGCTATGCATAAACTTTACTTAATCACGAATATTAACTAAATTAATAAATTAAACATTACTCATTTAATTATTAGACTAAAAACTTATTTAATTATTAGACTAAGAAAATTTTAGACCAATCAATTTAAAAATATTAATCTATAAATTTAAAAAAAAGGAAGAAATTGAATTAAACAAAAAAGATTTTAACATATTTTCTCTGTTTGGTATTCGTATACATTAATTTTAAAATAGCAATGCCTTTATTAAATGTAGATAATTGACAGTACCCGCTGAAGCATAATCATTACTAAAACGAAAAGTTTTTACACAAAAAAGAACACTTTAAACTCATTGATTTCGGTTTAAAAATACTAATTTATAGGCCAAATATTTAGTAAAAAAAATTTCGAATTATTTCTTTAACCTTTTTTTAAAATTAAAAGTTTGGGGTACCAATTCATCTTAAACATTCAATTGTCTAAAGTTTATTGTTTAGTTCAATAATATAACAAAAACTACTTAAATAAACTTACCTGCTACAAATTCCACATAAACACCATTTGGTCTGTCTGTAACGTAATTTCAAGAAACTATTTATTACATTGTGAGTACCTATCAAAGTTTAACTTTTATAAAAAATTACACCCTGTACTTACGCAGAAAGAACAGTTTATTGGAAAGCGACAATGTTGTAGTCAGTTTTTTTTTGTTTAGTTTAGTTTCGCTCGGTAGTAAGGGCATTGACATATCCACAAAAAATATACTTTAAAGTGTAAATGGCGGCATTACTAGACTATTTTCTTGTGTGACGCTAACATGTGGCTAATACCAGCGCAGTTAATGTAACAATATAGTTTATAATGAGCTGTAAATATTACATAAATTAATGATTTTTAAAGAAATAAAAAATAAAATACAAAACAATATACGTATTAAACGTACCTGCACTGTTGTTTCGTTTATAAAGTTGACTGAGATTGGCGAAGGCAGAAATAAATAAAAGCACTCCAGCAATGGCCAATGTTATTATTAATGGAATGTTCTGAAAAAATGCTTATTTATACAAATTAAAACATTTAAATTTATTAACTTATTAACATTTATTGATAATTAGTCTACAACTTGATTAAACTAGTCCTCTAATAAAATTACGTATATATCGACCTTTAATTGTTGTTGTTGGACTGTAGGTAAGTCTGCTGTTAGGTTTAACGTTGTTTCTGTTGCCATAGTGGTTGTTCTCAAATGTGTTGTTATCATAATAGTTGTTGTCATGGGTGGTGTTGTCAAGGGTGGTGTTGTCATGGTTGTTGGTGTTAAGGGTGATGTTGTCATGGGTGTAGATGTCATGAGTGTTGTCGTTATAATGGAAGTAGTAGCACCTGTACAATAACGAAAATTTACAAATAATATTTTGATCGGATAAAAAAAGTGAAGTTTTATATTTTTTAAATACTACTTCGTGTAAAAATTAAATAATTTAAAGTAATTTATTAAGAATAAAGGTAACTCACTTGCTTGTAATTTTTTTTGGCAGATATAATATTCAGTATAAATACATGGATGATCCCACCACTTTAAATTACCACCCCGTAGTAAAACACAATTTTCAACCCCTCTCTGACTGTCAGGCTGAACACCATCCCAGTCAGATTCACTACTTAGCAAAGTTGTACCATCGTTCCACATAAAAGAGGAATCATCATTTTCTGGGTTTGTTCTTGTTAGACCGATCCAGTACGGGAAACCAGCAACTAAAAGTTAAAAATTTACACAATACCAGCTCGTTCGAGAAGTATTAAGTGAAACGTTATCAAATAGGTATTAAAACATATGTAATTTTAATCTCACTTTCTAGTGATTCAAGTTTTTGTTTAATAAAATCACGGATCGCCGAAGTCTTGAGCGTTGCCAACTTTGCGTTCATTTCTGCACATTTCGCCACTGCTGTTTCGTAGGTAATCCAAGTTAAACCAAAATAATATTCTACATTCTCATATGTATGCCATTGTCAAACTTAAAACCAACTTATTCATTTTAAAACTAATTGCTGTGTGGTTTAATTAATGCGATACGAAATATAAAGACAGTATAGCTACAGTTAATGTTTTCAACATTTTCTTAATATTGTAAAAAAAAGAAAAAAACTGACAAAATATGTTGTACTGTTAAAAAAAACATATAATATGTTTGTGTTATATGGTTTATAGGGTTTAAAAGTTAACAGAATAATAATTTTCCTATTTCTAAATATAAAAACAATACTTTTTAAAGTTCAATTAACTGTCACGATTTTCTGAACTGTTAAAGACAAATACATTGGTATGGCATTATTATTGTTATGTTTATATTTAGAGAGTGCCTACGTGATCAAAAAGTTACTAAAATTGTAAAGATTTAAAAGGTTACCAAGGCCTGGGTTTATTTAAACTATTAAGTCAGTTCATTATAGTAAAAAAAATTGGCCAGGGTAGTTTATTATAGCAAATAAGTCATTGGCATGTACAGATCGTCCACCAAAATATCAGTCTATAAAACGTTTAAAACAATATAACAAAAGTATTTAAACAAAGTCAGTATTTAAAAAAAACTGTACATTTCAACACACATAAAACAAAAACAGGCAATATATTATAACCATTTTTACTTTTCTACATTTAAAAATTTACCAACGAAATGTTAAATAGCATAATCTAAAGGTTGGGCAAAATAAATAACAAAAATGCAAATTATTAAAAATAAATGCTTTACATTTTTTTAATTGAAAAGATTTAGCATTTTGTTACTTAATGATCTAAATTTTACGCAAGTTTGGATGTGTATTCTAAATAAAATCCCAAAATGGTGTATTTTTGTTCAAGCTTGTTTTCAGTTTTAATGGGAGCATGTTAATTCCTTGTCAATTTTCTATTAAATAAATTAAACAATCAACAATCTTTATTTAAAACTATTTTTAAAAAGCGTGCCAGAGATTTATAATAAATGTATAACAAAATCTATATAAAAAGGGGTTAGCAAGTGTAAATTAAATGAGCTTAAAACACCCTTTAAATATTTTCCAATAACAGTTTATATTTTTACTTTTGATAAGGGGAGGTCGAATGCGCGACCTCAACATATAATAACAACGCAAAATATTAGAATTTTGGAATAAACTTACTTGTATCAGCTTTTACATGTTCATGATATGGTTCGCCAGCAAAAAAAATCCAATTTTATAAAAAAAAAATTATTAATCTAGTCTTGAATTAACATTGTTAAAGATCTGTTATATAACAAATATTTTTAAGTGTGATTTTGGTGTTAAGGCACTGAAATTACCATGTGCGGTGATAATAAACCACTGTCAAAACATTAATCAGCAAATTGTCTGATGGCGACCGGTAGTTTGGTAAACCGGTCATGGCCTCCGACTACGAGCCGAAAGGTTTCAGGTTCGAGCCTCACAAATGCCACACTATTCGCCCTTGAGCCCGGCGTTTACGGATAGCTCAGAGACGTCCCAAACCGCACACCCTTACCCGATAAAAATATTAATAAGGGGAAATTTGAATAAAAAAAGTTTAAAAACAAACAACAAATTGAAACATTTCAAAATGGTTATAAACCAAGACTAAATGAAAAACGGGGTTATAAAAACAAAATATAAAATAAAATTACGCGCAACAGCTTCTACATAGTCAGGATCTGGTTCGACTGCAAAATAAAAATTAAAAACTGATTTAACGATTTGAATGAACAATAATTAAGATCGACTTGATAGTTAAAAAAACTTACACAGTCATTTAAAACTAAAATATGAAAAGCGGAAAATTGCGGTTGCGTGTGGGAAATACCGAAATTTTTTTATACCGTCTTAACTTTTAAAGTAAACTTTCCATCATCCTATTTCCCTTTAGGCGGATTAAGTAAAGTACAAAAGTTACGATTCGTCTCGTAGTCCGCGAACTTTAACGTTTACATACAGTCCCCACTATTTCGCATCCCGTACTTTTGTATTGTTTTATTACAATACCAACCACTGCTGATAGTATAAATGGACGAATTGTTTCATGGTGTAGCGTACTAGTCTTTGCAGCAGTTTACCGCGGTAAAAAATCGTGTTTCAATCCTATAATGCCATACTATTTGCACAGGTGATGGATGTAATCAGGTAGCTAACACATACCTCATAAACTTAAAAATGTATTTAGTTTTACTTACATGTCCGATTTTTGCTATTAAAATATAAAAGAAGGTTCACAAGAATGATAAGAAGTAAAAGTGTTCCAGCAGTTGCACATCCTATTATTAACGGAAGGTTCTAAATAAAAGGTTTTTAAAAACAATATAAAATATTAAAGCCAACATTTTAAAATATAATAGATTCACATTTACAAATGATTAGGATAAAACTATATTAATTGTTAACTACAAAAATAATATACATGCCAACCTTAAAATGTTGTTGGACTAAAAAAAGTACAAAGGTATTGTGGTCGTGATAATGAAAGTAGTTGTTGCCAAAAATAAGGTTGTCATAGTAGTTGTTGTCAAAAAAGGGTATCATAGTAGTTGTTGTCATATAATATGTTTATTGTGTTATATGGTCTATAGGGTTTAAAAGTTAACAGAATAATAATTTTCCTATTTCTAAATATAAAAACAATAACTTTTAAAGTTCAATTAACTGTCACGATTTTTTGAACTGTTAAAGACAAATACATTGGTATGTCATTTTATTGTTATGTTTATATTTAGAGAGTGCCTACGTGATCAAAAAGTTACTAAAATTGTAAAGATTTAAAAGGTTACCAAGGCCTGGGTTTATTTAAACTATTAAGTCAGTTCATTATAGTAAAAAAAATTTGCCAGGGTAGTTTATTATAGCAAATAAGTCATTGGCATGTACGGATCGTCCACCAAAATATCAGTCTATAAAACACAAATTTACTGTTGGCGCGTTTAAAAGTCCTCATAATTTCTGGTATAAGTACAAATAAATTTGAATACAAATTGACTAGAAACTTGTTTTACTCCAATCAAGTCACAAATTATCTTGCTTTACAGAGACTAACTTTATATTCTTAACCTTGGGGTTTTAACTAATTTTAATTCACGATCCTGCCTATTACAGGTGCTGTCCGTAAATTTAAAGTCCAATATTGAATATATTTTTTACTAAGAAATTAATAAAGTTGGTGTCACTAAACACAAAAATAGTTTTAACTTAAAATAATTTACCTTGTTTTTTAAGTTAAACAAGTTTAAAAAAAATAATTTAATTAAAAAAAAACAGATTGGAAGCCATGTTTGTGATGACGTGAATGTACTAGCTTGTATGCATTTACTACGCTACTTACTTTCTATGTCACACAAAAATATAGTTCATTCGAAAACAATAAATATATACATGTTTTATTTGACGATAGCAAATATGTTATTTGTTTATCAATTAACAAAAGGAAAGGTCAAAATTTAGAAAGTTACAAATTTAAAGTAATGTACAAACAACTCATTTGTTGATAGTTGTGTGAAGTTAAACATAAAAAAACTATTGAACTAACTCGTTTAAAACAATATAACAAAAGTATTTAAACAAAGTCAGTATTTTAAAAAAACTGTACATTTCAACACACATAAAACAAAAACAGGCAATATATTATAACCATTTTTACTTTTCTACAGTTAAAAATTTACCAACGAAATGTTAAATAGCATAATCTAAAGGTTGGGCAAAATAAATAACAAAAATGCAAATTATTGAAAATAAATGCTTTACATTTTTTTAATTGAAAAAATTTAGCATTTTGTTACTTAATGATCTAAATTTTACGCAAGTTTGGATGTGTATTCTCAATAAAATCCCAAAATGGTGTATTTTTGTTCAAGCTTGTTTTCAGTTTTAATGGGAGCATGTTAATTCCTTGTCAATTTTCTATTAAATAAATTAAACAATCAACAATCTTTATTTAAAACTATTTTTAAAAAGCGTGCCAGAGATTTATAATAAATGTATAACAAAATCTATATAAAAAGGGGTTAGCAAGTGTAAATTAAATGGGCTTAAAACACCCTTTAAATATTTCCCAATAACAGTTTATATTTTTACTTTTGATAAGGGGAGGTTGAATGCGCGACCTCAACATATAAAAACAACGCAAAATATTAAAATTTTGAAATAAACTTACTTGTATCAGCTTCTACATGTTCATGATATGGTTCGCCAGCAAAAAAAAATCCAATTTTATAAAAAAAAAAATTTATTAATCTAGTCTTGAATTAACATTGTTAAAGATCTGTTATATAACAAATATTTTTAAGTGTGATTTTGGTGTTAAGGCACTGAAATTACCATGTCAGGTGATAACAAACCACTGTCAAAACATTAATCAGCAAATTGTCTGATGGCGTCCGGTAGTTTGGTAAACCGGTCATGGCCTCCGACTACGAGCCGAAAGGTTTCAGGTTCGAGCCTCACAAATGCCACACTATTCGCCCTTGAGCCCGGCGTTTACGGATAGCTCAGAGACGTCCCAAACCGCACACCCTTACCCGATAAAAATATTAAAAACCTATCACCTTAAAAGGATATAAAAAATGTCAGATGGCGTATATGTTGAAATTGCATAGGATCATATTTATAAACTTTTTTATTCTACAGTTTAATTTAAGAATGTGAGATATAAATTTTTAAAATAAACTCACCTGCGACAGCTTTTACATGTCTATCATTTTGTCTGTCTGTCAAATAAGTTACAAATTAATTAAAAAAAATATAATTTAAGACTTGAAAAAACAATATAAGAATTCTGTATATAGAAAATAAGATAGTGTAAGTTATTTAAGCAGTTCAATTCGCAGCAATGCCAAATACGATTCGCTTTAGAACCCAAAAGAGCTTGAAGTTTTATCTATAAGGACTTTACATTACTCACAATGTAAAAATTAAAAAAATGTATAAGTTTATAACGTCACAATCAAAGATATTTGTCTTAAATCTATTTTAGGAAGCGCTCAAAAGAGTCATAATAAGTCTATTGCAAAATCTATAGAAAAAAAAATTGGCGATTGTGTCTGGTGTAGTGTAACTTAAATATTTAATAAGGGGAAATTTGAATAAAAAAAGTTTAAAAACAAATATTAAATTGAAACATTTCAAAATGGGTATAAACCAAGGCTAAATGAAAAACGGGGTTATAAAAACATAAAATAAACTTACGCGCAACAGCTTCTACATAGTCAGGATCTCGTTCGGCTGCAAAATAAAAATCAAAAACTGATTTAACGATTTGAATAAACAATATTTAAGATCGACTTGATAGTTAAAAAAAACTTACAGTCATTTAAAACTAAAATATGGCAGGCGGAAAGTTGTGGTTGCGTGCGGGAAATACCAAAATTTTTTATACCGTCTTAGCTTTTAAAGTAAACTTCCCATCATCATTCATCCCTTTAGGTGCATTAAGTAAAGTACAAAAGTTACGTTCCGTCTCGTATTCCGCGAACTTTTGTTTAGGTTTATATACAGTCCGCACTATACCGCATCCCATACTTTTGTATTGTCTTATAACAATACCAACCGCTGTTAAAGGTATTAATAAACGAATTGTTTCATAGTGTAGCATACGAGCCTTTGCAGAAGTTTACCGCGGTAAAAAATCATGTTTTAATCGCAATAATGCCATACTATTTGCACATGTGATGTAATCAGGTAGCTAACACATACCCTATAAACTTAAAAATGTATTTCGTTTTACTTACATGCCCGATTTTTGCGTTTAAAATATAAAAGAAGGTTAACAAGAATGATAAGAAGTAAAAGTGTTGCAGCGGTTGCACATCCTATTATCAAAGGAAGGTTCTAAATAAAAAGTTAATATAAACGATATTAAACATGTAAACTGACATTATAAAATATAATAGATTCACATTTTACATATCACAAATGATTAGGGTAAATCTATATAAATTTCTGACTACAAAAATAATATACATGCCAACCTTAAAATGTTGTTGGGCTGTAAAAAGTGCAAAGGTATTGTGGTCGGGATTGTTGCCGAAAATAAGGTTGTCATAGTGGTAGTAGTAAAATAACAAAAATTTTAAAATTATTTTCGAATTTTAAATAAAAAAAAGTATATATATATATATCTATTTTTTTTAAATAAAAAAAGGTAATCAAAGTTACCTACCTTGTAAATTTCGTTGGCAAATATATCTGATACGATAATGACATTGATGATCCCTCCACTTTAAATCATCACTCCTTAACCCAACACAATTCTCATTCTCTTCCCAATTATCAGGTTCACCATTATTCCAATTGGATTGGTTGCTCAGCAAAGTTGTGTTATCGTTCCACTTAAAAGAGGAATTAATATTACCTGGATTTGTTCTAGTTAGGCCAATCCAGAATGAGCTACTTCTTACTGAAATGTTATTAATATAAATATTTAAAATAAGTTTTTTCTTAAAGATCGCAGAATTTAAAATAAATCACTGAAAATACGAGTCAACAAATTTATTTCGTTTTTAGTGCCAAATTGTAACAAGTATCTAAGTAAAGTGTGTTATAAATCGTATTAACTTATGTTATGCCAGCACATAATCAGCAGAAAAATTATCGGGCAATTATATTCTAAAAAAAACGCATTCGACCTTTGCACATAATAATTAAATACGAATTTCATGTAAACTAGTTGTGCGGTCCAGACAACGATCATTAAGGGGAGCAAAAACAAACATTTAGCGTCTCAAAAAAGGTTAAAAACTTAACTGAAAGTCCCAATTAGTTTTCAGAATATAAGTTTTACACAAGTAAAAAAAAACTTATTATTTTTTTAATATTAAATATTACTTTTTATCGATTTTAATTCTTTACTAAAATTGCGATTTCCAGATGTTTTTAAAGTAGCCAACTTGGCATTCATTTCTGCACATTTTTTCACTGCTGTTGTATAGTTTACCTTAGTTAAACTAATATAATATTCTTCATTGTTATATATATACCATTGCCCAGATACAACGTTTAAACTTAAAATCATCAAACTTAAAACTAACTTGTTCATTATGTAACTTATCGCATTTTTGTTTAACGCGATATAAAAAAGTTAAGCAAAGGCAATTTGATTGGAAAAATTAAAAAAAAATTAATTGAAAAAATTAAAAAAACGTCATAATTTTTTAAACTGGTAAACACAAAAAACATGTATATGTTTATTGTGTAATATAAGGCATAGGGTTTAATTGTTACAGATATAATTTTCTTATTTCTAAATATAAAAACAATAAGTTTAAGAGTTTAGTCAACTATCATAATTTCTTGAACTGTTAAAAACAAAACACTTCGAAATGGCTATATTATTGTTATGTTTATATTTAGAGAATAGTACGTGATTAAAAAATGACAAAAATTGTAAAGATTTAAAAGGTCACAAGTTCAGTCTAGTCAATTAAAATATTTTAAAAATTTTCCACAAAAAGTCCAATAAAAATGTGTCCGATATTCATGAGTTAAATAATGTGTACAAAAACCGACAGCGTGGTGTAGTGGTGAAAACACTTGCTAGACCAAATGAAGTCGTGCGTTTAATCTCCACTGCTCTCATGCTGTAGCGCCCTTAAGTAGGCGTTATACATTGTATAATTTCTTGCTGAACCAGCGGTTTAGTTATCGTGAAATTATAATCTATATACTATTTCAAACTGCTAAAGGCAACCTGAGACTAGGTCAGATTAAGTGTTGTTACTCTATGTTTAGGTTGCGCATTCGACCTTTCTACGTTGAGGATAAAAATATTTGTTACAGGAATCATCTAAAAATTAAAAAAAAATATTAAAACCGGGCTAGAGTACCACAGAATTATTAAATTTAATGTAATATTTAGACAAAGTGGATGCATTAAAAAAACATTTTTAATGTTACAACTTTTCTTTATAAACCTAACTTTCAACCTCCTTAAAATAAATTTAAAAACTAAATTTTATATAAGCAATATATCCGTATATTATTCTTATGCATATTCAGTTAATATTTATATTTATTTTGTGCCTGATTTTGTTGACCCGGCAGTGGTAAAATTTAAACCGTATCTTTATATTCTGAACGCAAGTATTCTTACCGAAAACCAAACAAATTACAGTAACATCACGGAAAAAAAGTACGTTGTCGAAAATTACAGTTTTTGTAGTACCGATATTCAACTCAACCTTATATTTAAAAACTACTGTTAATTTAAAAAAAAAAACGTCGCCTTTGAACTTTTAGATAAATGTCTGTACGGTCAAATGGTTTTCGAAAAAATGAGCGGATAATATACGGTTTAAATTTTTGTTTTGGTGTTTCCGTTTCATTTGTTTCAACTTTTTTTGTTTCCGTTTTATTTGTTTCCTTTCCATTTATTTAAAAAAAACCTATCGTCGTTAGCGGCTATAACACAAAATTAAAATTTTTTTACAAAAACATACTTTTTAAAATTGAAATATATTCTTAACCTAATCCACTATGTAACTTTTGTTAAATAATCTGGTAACTAACTTTCTTTATGTTGCATCTTGTAGTTTTAGGGTAAAAAAATTATTTCCAATTATATTGTTATAACCGTGTACTAAGTTCTTAATATTAATTCACAATATTCAACAGTTTATCAATTTAATAACGGTAAACCTTATTTAAATAGAATCCATTAGTATTTACATAAACAATATCATAATTAATATAAAGCAACCTCAAATCTCAAGTCAACACTTTAACTAACATAAGAAGTGGCGGTAAGCTAAAAGGGGAAGTGACGTAGGGGTGAAAGCGTCATACCAGAAAGATACCGGCGGGGATAATAAAACACAGTAGGTTACAGTAATCACTTAAAAATGTAGTTGTTTTTGGAAAAGTGAGCACTGTTGGTTTAAAGCCCAGATCCAACGACGAAGGGGTTGCTCTCATCCAGGAAAAGAAAAAAGGGAAGGAAAAGATATAAACTAAAAGTTGAAACAAGAAAAACATGTCAAGAAGATCTTTAAAGTTTTATAAAATGTATTACAGGTGTAAAAAAACTTTTCAACTTAACAGAAAAAAAGAAAAAGTAAGTCAATCAAAGAAAAGAGCAAATAAGGATGTATAAATTAAAGGAAGTCAATTAAAAAAAAGGAAGATTAGTAATAGCGGGAATGGGTAAAATAGAAGGGTATAGGTCAATGTAGGTATAAACAAAATTAATAAACAAAAGTTTGTAAAATTAAAAAAAAAGTATTAATTTACTGCTTATTTTATTTCAAATACTGTCTAAAAAACTGTTTATAAATACGCAAATTACAATTTTTTTGCGGTAATTAAAATACGAAATCCCCGCCGTTTAAAAAAAATCTTCGGGCCGAAGTGTCTTGGTCGAGGTGTCCGGGGGCCGAATAGTCTGGCATTCCTGTATATTGTCAGTTTGTTGCCCAACTCACAGATGCCATCAAGAAGATCATAAACGGATTTAGATATTTTAGGAATAAAATTTCATTTACCGTAATTAGATAAAGCCAGTAACAAAATCATTACAATAATAGTATCACTTTATCAACTTAAATAAATAAAAACTTTGATAGAATAGCATCACAGTAGTAACTGCATCCATAGTAAAAATAATATTAAACTTATTTAAATAAAAACTGCTATAAGATTCTCCTATCAGACTTATCTCAAGTTGGCCGTAAAATCACAACTGACGGAATAAGATCACAATCGACGGAATAAGATCACAAGTGATGGAATAAAATCTCAATCGAAGAAATAAGATTACAAATTAAAAAATATAAAAAAACGCGAAAATCGCATTGGCTGTTTATATAGGATTACTGTCTGTTAATTTAAAACCAAATACTTGATAAAACAATTTTTATTAACCCCTTACCCAAACCCTATTCTGGGAAACGCCCTTCATTTCCAAAAGTAATATTAATCATTGGTTGTGACCTTATTTCATTGGTTGTGATCCTATTCCGTCGGTTGCAATCTTATTCCGTCAGTTGCTATCTTTTTCCCTCAGTTGCGATCTTATTCCGTCGGTTGTGATCTTATTCCGTCGGTTGTGATCTTATTTCGTCGGTCGTGATCTTATTCTGTTGATTGCGATCTTGTTCTGTCGGTTGTAATCTTATTCCGTCGGTTGTGATTCTATTCTGTCAATTACGATCTTAATCTTTTAAAATTATTACTGAAAACCAGATTCTATTCCCATATGGTATTTGTTCTTTATATATCTATTTGTCAAACCATCACAATCGGTATATTATATTATTATCTAGTAGGTTATGTTAAGTAAAGGATCACTTTACGTCATGTGTATTATTCCCAAAAAAAATTTCGTCTGGTAATTTAAGCTTAGTCCTTTTGTGGTCATATTACTTGCATGAGAGACCTACGCATCCCCCTAACACTGTGTGTAATTGTGCACACTGGCCATTTGGGGACTCGGAATTTGAGGGAATGGAAAATGAAGGAACGGAAATTGAAGGAACGGAAAATGAAGGAACCGGAAAATGAAGGAACGGAAAATGAAGGAACCGGAAAATGAAGGAACGGAAATTGAAAAAAGGAGAGGCGGAATCTTAACAAAAATAAAACGCGGAAATTCCGTTGACTGTTTATTCGTATTTAAGTCAATATTATTTTAGAAATAAACGGGCATTTTATAGAAGAGAGTTAGAGTATGCTGGGGTAATAAAAATTAACTCATTATCGCTCATCAGTTCTCGAATAAATGACAGTAATCCTAAATAAACAGTTAACGGTATTTCCGCGTTTTAGTATTTAAGATTCCGCCCTCTCCTTTTTTGCTTTCCTTCATTTTCCGTTCCTTCATTTTCCGGTTTCTTCATTTTCCGTTCCTTCATTTTCCGGTTCCTTCATTTTCCTTTCCTTCATTTTCCGGTTCCTTCATTTTCCGTTCCTTCAATTTCCATTCCCTCATTTTCAGTCGACCCGGCCATTTAGCCATTCAGAATCAATTACCAATATGCACATTTTTACTTTTATTACACTCATTGCACTTATTACACACATTGCACACAGCCTATTTAGAGGGACCCTTCCAAACTGCCAAAGTCAACTTAATACTGGGTTGGGGTAACAAATGTTACTCCATGTTTATGTCGTGACATCTAAAAAGATTTTGTCCTGTGGCAAGCACAACCCAAAATCAATAAACCACATACCACCCCCTATTAATATTATTAATTTAATTAAAACATTAAGAAAACCATACAGTCCCACATTCGACAAAATTTTGTCAAATTTAACATGGGGTTATATCTTTTCATTTAATAAAACAAGCTTTTTTATACAGGAACTTTATAATTCTTGGGAAATTAATGTAAATTTAGTTAATTTAACAACATAAACTAAACCACATTGACTAACAGCTCAGTAAATTATGGATGTAAGTTAAAACACTAAATTAAAGTTATGTTAAATTTTACCAATTTTTATTAAGTATTTTAAGCTATTATGATAATTAATATAATCATGATAAATTAAATACCTAACTCATGATTAATATAGTTTTGTAAAAAAATGGTGTTTAAATTGTAAATCAAGTACATTTGTTATCATTATGGATTAAAACAAGGATGCTCCATTAAAATTTCTTTATTTGACTCTCATATATTTAAGTTGTTTTATTATTAAACCATTTTTAACTGTAAACATGGTTGTTAACTTCTAGTAGAGATACTTAACTTTTCTATTCATTTAAAAATGTACTGTTGTTGTATAATTATACAGTACCTATAAAATATACAGGATCAAATGAATCGAATGCATCAAATGGATCAAATAAATTAAATGGATTTAATAGATCGAATGTATTAAGGTTATTTTGAATGGGTGAAAGTTTAGTGTCCATTTGATATACATTTGATCATTTAAATTATTCGATCTTGTATAGTTTATAGGTTCCCATAACAATATTTATAACTATAAAACTGATTAAAGTGGTTTATTTTATGTTTGTTAAGTGCCTATGTTAAATTAAATGGCAAATAGTATTATGGAACTTGTTGTATTTTTACTAATGGGTATAATATACACCTGGTTAATATTTTTTTTTATTCTACTTTTAATAGAATCCCTCACATTCTCCTTATTTGTCAGAAAATTCAAGTGAAAGTGAAGATGAGGTAAGGACAGCAATTAATATATTTTAATTGTTTAATTACTAAGATTAATTTTAAAATAAATTGTTTGTTTTTGGGTGTTGTTTTAATTGTAAGAAATTTTTTTACTACTTAAGGTAAAAATAAATTTTAAAAGTTTTATGAATTCAATTAAATAATTTTATTAGTGTAGTTTCTTGTAGAATTCTGCAACAACATATTAAACCAAATAGGTATCCTTGTTTAGTAATTGACAGGACTTGAAAGCCGCTCAAATTAGCTCCTTTGTTTTAAAGGGTGACTTTGTGAACTAGGTGTTTTGTACACGGGTTACCTCATTGTTAAATTGTAATTTAAACTACTGTAAATAATGTAACATTATTTCTTTTTAAATAAATTATTTTAAGTTTTATTGAAATTTTATTAAAACTTTTTTCTTTGATAGCTTTAAATACCCACCATTTGCTATTAAAGCATTTTAAGTATTATAATATAAGTTACAGCAATATTAACAATGAATAATGTATATGCATATTATTTGTTATTGCTGTTTATGTATTTATTAGCAGATTAAACTTTTTAACTAGTAATACTAAAAACATCAACTCTTAAACATTTTTGTCTTATTGTAAGCTGCCAATTTGCCGGCGTGGTGTACTGGTAAGAACTCTTGCTACACCACACATGAGGTCGTGGGTTCAATCCCCACTGATCTCATGCTGTAGCGCCCTTGAGTAAGGCACTATGAACGTTATGAATTCCTGCTCAGCCAGCACTTAATCAGCAGCATAATTACTGGGCAATAATAGTCTTTATAATATCCCAAACTGCCACAGGAAACTCAAGACTGGGTCGGGGTAACTTATGTTACTGTATGTTTAAGTCGCGCATTTAACTTTCTCACATCGAGGATAAAGATATATACAAAAAAAAAATTGCAAAACACAAATTAGACTTGCTTAAAAAGTGTATAATTAAAAAATCAAGTTTTAAAACTTAACAATGTTAACAAAGTTTATATATCATGTAACATAACCTTTTTAACAGAGTTTTCAGTAATTTTTGTTAACTCAAGTTAATTTTTTTTTTTTTTTTTATTTATGTCACTTGCATTTCGTTTAAGATTTAATTAAGCATAATTTAACTCTAACTAAATAAAATAATTATATTATTTGTATTACTTAAATATAAGAAATATTTAAATAACAATTTGGTTATATACTTTTAAAAATGCTAATTGAGGGAGATGTTTATCCGAAGATATCATTAAACTTGTTGACACATTACAAAGCTCAACTAAACCAGTCAAGTTAGTTCTATATTCATGGTTTAAGGATGGCAGTTTAACAATGTTTTTTAACCAAGTTCTTCCAATAATTAACAAAAAGCCAAGCATAACTGTAAGCAATAATTTTTAGTTCTGAATGATCTGTGGATTTTTTCTTTTAATTTTTATAAATATAAAAATATGATTTGTACTGTAATTACGTTTCTCACATGGACTTTATCCTTAACAAACTCTCACTTGATAACATCACAAAACTGTGTGATTGTTTGCACAAAATTGATTACTTGAATTTTTCTGATTGTGAAGTTAGTTCTGAAGGGAGGGAATTACTGAAAATTGCAAGAAAAAACAATGCAGAAGCCAAGGTTAGAAACTCTTATATTATTTATCTGCTAGTTTCTTACTTTTATTGTTAAATGTTGTTTTTAGATCAAATTATTGGAATTAATTTTAATTAAAAATTATGTTTTACCTTAGTGCATACATACAATAATCTAACAGCGCTCACGTAAAAACACTATTAGAAGTTGAAGTCTATCGTCACAAGTTTAAGTTAAATGTGGACAATTAAGTTATGCTATATTTATTGTATTCTTGTCAGCTTTGACAGTGCACTAATTGCTAGGCACAGATGAAAAGGCAGAGTTGTTTTATTAAGTTGATCATTTTTTATTTAAGCTATATTAAACTTTTAACAAATGTATGAATTTAATTTTAAATTTTTTAAATCAGTTTAATAAAAATGTCAACACTAAAAGGTGGAAGAATCTGCTGTCTTCCAGGCTGCAGTTTCACTCACAGGTCTTAAAATATTAATTTATTTATTGTTGCCAATGGAAACGAAAGGGAAGATATATTACAAGTACTTTAATATAAAGCCAAAAATTTTGACAAATTTTGTTTAAATATCGGGACTGACGACAACTTAATAAAGCATTTAAATGTAGTAAGCATTTTAATAGTTTCAAAATTTAGGACAGTTAGTTGGATAAAGCTTGGAAATCCGCCAACTTTATGTTTGCCAAAAAAATCTGTACAACTCTATAGGATTTTTTCAGAAATGTTTCTGAATTATGCTTTATGTTTAATACTGTTAATTTATTTAGAAATAAATTTTAGCACATAATACCCAATAAATTTCTGCTTGGTATAGATTTAGATATGAAATGTTTAAAAATTCTAACAAAAATGAGAATTTTGTCAACCAACCACAAATAACAAAAGACCAAGTCCGATTTATGTCGAAAATATTGGTGTACCTCTGAATTTGGTTAATCCATTACTTTTACATTAGTTTTAATTTAATATAATGCATACTAACCAAATAATAAATATTAATACTAAAAAGATTTAATATGCGGCTAATTGATTCATTTCGTAACAGTTAAATAATTCAGAAGAGAAGTGGGAAAGTGAGATTTTAGAAATAAAGAAGAATAAATATTAATAAAAAACAAAAATAAGTTTAAAAGCACCAAATTTCAGTAATTAAAAATTTATTGCAAGAAGTAATTGAGTCTCAAAAATTTTCAGAATATATTTAAGGTTTATGTACAGAGTTGGTTAATGATGTTGAGAAAATATTGAAGAAATTTGGTGAAATAAACTATGACAGAAATAAATAACTATTGGATAATTCTAAAATATTGCAAAAACAGTATGACTCTTCTTTTACGTCACAAAATCAATCTGAAAATGGGGTAAAGTTTTTATTATTAATTTTTGTTGTCATTAATTACTAGTGGTTTAATTAACAATTAAAAATCATAATGCAGATACTTGGGCACCAGCAAATAAAATATTCTTTTACTAAATTATTGCCGAAAGTGATCCATGATATAGAAAAATTAAAAACATAAATATGTTTTGTATATTGTAACATAATATTAAAACTATGGGTTAATTAAACCAACTTTAAGGAAATTTGATATGTTTTATCTAATATTTTTGTACAGTTAAACTTATCAATAACTGAAATATATGGAGTTTCCGGTTTGCCAAAAAAGTATGAAATTCTGAACGAGGTAAATAAAAAATACTTTTTTATTGGGATTTTAACTTAACTGAATATTCAAAATAAAATTTTAAATTATTTAAAGAAAAAGGAAATCGAAGATGCAGAACTTAAACTTGGTTAGTTTTTATTTTATTATATAGTTTACAGTTAGATTTGTATATCTTTATGTTTTTATTGATTTTGCATTTTTCTTTTATTGATTAAAATTACATTAATTGTTATTAAGAAACTGAAAGCAAAGTGATTGGTGTAAAAGGAGACAAAGTTAAATTATCCGGATGTTACATTGATATTCCTGAAGGTGCACTTACTGAGGATGTTCAAATTACTCTGCATGTTGTTCGAGCAATTAATAATACTCCCCCTACCAAGGTATTTACAAAGTTGTATAATCTTTCGTGCTTTTATCTTTTTATCATGCTATTTTATTCATCCTATAAATATTTTTAATTTGCGATAAGTTAAAAAAATGCAAACATTATTTTATGAATTTTGCATAAACTAACTTTTATAACCTAAGTTGTCTTTATGTTTATTTTTATTTCCTTATTATCACTTGTTTAAAAATACTTATAATGTCAGGAAAACCCAACATATTTGTTGACTCCTCAATTTGAATGCTTGCCACATGGATTAAAGTTTAAGGTTCCAGTTACAATATCTGTTTCCACACCATTTTTTTCGACAACTAAAACCTGTGTTGTCACGGTAATAAACATTTGTGTCTGTTGTTCTAGTTTTGCTTAATTTTTTTTAAATATAAAATAAAAAAAAATACATTAATATTATATTTCCACTTTCAGCAGTAGCATTTGTAGCAACATAGATTTGCTATTCACTATGCAATTTTTTTTTGTTTTATTTCTATGTTATTTTTTAGCCTCAAGTAAGTCAAGATAGGATAGTTGGAAAGATCTTTATGATGTTATTTTGGGAGATTGTGGAACAATTCAGTTTCAAATTGATCATTTATCTTGGTAACTATTAACTGTATTATTCTGTTAAAAATTCTACTCTAAAGTATAATGATTCATGATAAAGGTTTAAAGTTGTAAGAAATTGGATATATGGAACCGAAAATCCAGAAAAGAGAAAAATATTTATTTGCTTCCACGAACTACCAAAGTCAAGTTTAACTTTATATATTAAAGATGAAAATAATCCCAAAAAATCAGGTGGGAGTGAGGTTTTCTATGTTACAGTTTTAATAAGGTGGAAGTTTTTATTAATAAATTTCATACTGTTTTAAAATTTAAAATATCTTTACCTACATCCGCCTTTTTTTTAGACAAATGGACGAAATTTTATTCACAATTTCTCACCAAGATTATGAAACTCTTGAAATGAAATGTAGAAGCACAGATGATAAATCTGTTGCAATCAGATTAAATCCCAATCCTGGAATTAAAAATAAAAGTCCATCGGGAGAAATATTTACTTATGCAGTTAAAAATATTACAACTAAAAAAGTAGATGAAGGAAAATTTGAATTTCCCATAATACCGATTCCACAAACAGGTTTGTATAGTTATTAAAAAATAGTTATTTAGCTATTCTTTTTTGTTTTAGTTATATGGTTTAACTTTAAAATTTAAATTTCTGGGGAAAATGGACAAAATTTAAAGTTTAAAATAAACTAATAAGTATTTTATCAAAGTATTGAATTTGAAATTGTATTTTGGTTTAGTTTAATTTTTTTGTAAATATTAAGTAAGTCAGCAGGGTACAGTACAACACCAAATATACAATATTCATGGAGACCATGCAAATGTTAGCTCAACATCAGGTAAACTTAAATTTTTATAAGGAAAGTGATTTTTATAGTGACTTTGGGTTTATCTTCTTTGTATTGTCTAATTTTAAAATAAAATTGTTTTAAAATTAAGTTAAACAATTTAACTGAGTAGGTTGTGTTGCAGTTTATTACCTAACTTTAAATTTATATTTCAAAGGCCACAAAGTTATGGGAAACACGGTTGTAGATTCAAACATGTTAGCAGACAAGGTCGAACAAGTCAACATAAAACCAGGTTCTAATGTAACGCAAAATCAGGTAAACGAATTGTTTTACCCTTTACTAAACCAGAAATTAAAAAAATTTAAATATTTGTTTTATTAAAGAAAAAAGATTCAAAAACGTCAGAAAAAAAAATAAAAGCAAAATATACCTCTGGTTAGTTTGCTTTTTTACTTTTATATACATTTTAGTGTAAACTTTTGTAAAAAGTTTACTTTTTTAATTTTAGGTTTTTACTGAATGTTTACAGTTTTCTTTTTAGTTAAATAAGGGTAATATTAACTAAATTATTATTAAGACACTGTAAGCAAAGCAATTGGTGTTAAAGGAGGTAGAGTTAAAGTATTGGGATGTAACATTAATATTCCTGAAGGTGCACTTAATGAGGATGTTCAAATTACTGCTCGTGTTAATCATTGCAATGATATTACTTCTCCCACAAAGGTATTTACTTTTACAATGTTAATTTATATAAATGGATACTATAAATGTATCAATTTTATTATCAGTTTTTTTATCACTTGCTAAAAATTCTAGTATATTCAGGAAAACCCAACATATTTGTTGACTCCACAATTTGATTGCTTGCCACATGGATTAAAGTTTAAGGTTCCTGTTACAATATCTCTTTCCACCCCATTTTACTCAACTACTGAAAACTGTATTGTTAAAGTAATTTTTATTAATTTAATTTTGATTATTTGTCTGTTAATATGTTTATTCCAAATATTTTTCTATTTTGTTTTCTTTAATATGGCAACCTTTCCTTTTAGCTTCAAGAAAATCATGATGAAATATTGTGGAAAGATTTTACTCAGGCCATTTTGAGGGATTTTAATTCTATTCAGTTTCAAGTTGATCATTTATCTTGGTAAATATTAAACATCTTATTAAGTTATAAATTTCCACTTTTTTTGGTAATTTTTTTGACTAACCTAATATATTCTATATTGTTTAAGTTATAACAGTTTGGTGACTGTTATATTGTTTCAGGTTTCGATGCATTGCGATTTGGCTGTTTGAACAGTCCCAATATCTTAGAAATCCTGCAAAAAAACAGGTTTTTCAATGCTACATTAAAAAGGAAAAAACTTTCCTAACTCTAGGTATATTTGACCTCGCCAAAAAGAACTTACCCAAACATGATGAGGCTCAAGCTTTTATGGCAATTGTGTCTTCAAGGTTTGAAATAATTCAATTTTATTTGTCACAATATAAAAAATTATTTTTTTTTTTTCATTTTTTTAGACTAAATGACAAAGTTAACGTGAAAATTGAACACCAGCAGTTCGAAACATTTTCTAAGACCTATGACAGTAAAGCTGTTATATCCGATTTGATTGAAATTAAACCAAAACCAGAATTTAAAAACAAAAGTCCTATAGGAGAAATATTTAAATATTCCATGACAAATCTTTCAACCCAACAATTCCAAGGAAGTATTTTCGAATATCCAAGATACCCAGGACCAAGTATGTAATATAAAAATTTAAGTTTGATATTGTATGTTGGTTTTAACAGCATAAAACACGGTTATTTATTTAAAAAAAAGTTTAACACATAATTAAATTAAGTACAAACAAAACACTCACCCAAACCTGTAGTCTTCACCTTATTGTCTCTGTGCCAGATTTAATTTTCCTTATATAGTTCAATGGTTTACACTTTTACCTATGCAAAACTATATGTAGTTAATGTAAGAATGCTACCTCGAAATTTGTTTTCTTTAATAACTTATGTGTTAAAACTGACATTTTGCATTTTACATTACTGTGCTTTAAATTCTATGGATAATTTGTTTTATTTTATTTATATTAGAAGATTCTAACCAATCATCTTCTAGCAATCAAGTCTGAACTTAATGGATCCTGGGTTGATATAAGTCCTTAAATGTTTGTTTTATTATTAACTTGTAGATAATGTTTTAAAGTTTATGTAAGTTAAAGGTATGTTATATTGTGAAGTGTAGTGACTTGTGACTTGGTTTATTTAAGTAAGTTAACTATCCATACGAAAACTCTATTTTCAGATTGGGACCAAAATTATTTGTATATAAATTTTTTTACCACTCTATGTTTTAATGAATATTTTTATTAGCCCAACCTATAGAATGGACTCAAAACTTTTGTTTTTTCTTTTTTAATTTTATCGATTTTTTATTTATCATCTTTTATAGCAAAACATTATTAAAATTTTACTTGTTTTTATTAACTTTTGTGAGCAACTATGCTCCAAGTAAATTTAACACCTTTCTTCATATTTTTATATTTTACCTATAGTACTTGCAACATGTTTTTGTTGCTTTTAATCTTGCTATAAGATAAATGGTTTGCCTTTTCGGATTTAAGTTAATTGTATAAGATGTATGTTTTGCTTTTTTAAGTTGTTTATTTTATAAGTGTTTGTGATTTATATATATTTTTTTATGAGATTTTCAGCTTTGTGTTTTGGGTGTTTTTTATTTTGTAAAATTTTTACTACCTTGATTTTTGATGATTTTAGAACCTTGCCTTTCTGAGATCCCTTTTTGTATAACTTCTCTAGAGAAGTTCTCTAGAGAAGCATAGCTATGCTCTTATTTATTAAAGTTTTCTAATAGCAAAATTGTGCTTTTTGAAATAGTTGCATATATTTTTGTGAACATTTTATTTTGACAGCTTTTTTTTTTATTTTGTTTTTTGCGCATTAATGACAGTGAATAGTAAGATATATAATAAATATTACATCAATGCGACGGGAAAAAATGACAAAATCAATTTAATGATTTAAAACATGCCACAAATATGAATATTAACATATAGATTTTAAGTTTGTTATATCATGGTTACTAAACCCAGGTTCTATATACTATGACAATTTTTGATTTCGTGCAAAGTATTTAGAACTTTAAATTTTGCATGTTTTAATAGATTTTTAAAGTTTAATTTTATTTTGAAAACTTGTAGAGAATTGTTTTAAAATTAAGGTTATCTGTGGGCAATTATATAAAAATAGGGGAGATGGTAAAATAAACGTTAAATAATCAGTCTGGATGGGTAATTGAAGGTATAAGATGGTCGTTACGTTAAGTTAATTAAAAGTCATGACAAAAATCGAATAAAAGTGTCTGTTTATTAATAACAACGTACACAAAAAGGTCATAATACACTACATTAAGCACATAAACTACACTTTACAACTACATTATACGCGAAAACGTTAACGATATTTTTAACGATTACATCCCGCTACTATATTTCAAAAAGCGCATTCCAACTAAAAGTCATCGATACTATAAAAACTGTAACTGACAGGAGAAGCCAGTCATGTTGTATTTTTACATATTTGAAGTCCGTATTTTATGGCCAAAAAGGGCGTGTTACCCATTTTTCCAGACTAGATTTTCTGAGTAATTTTCCGCTCGTTCTTTTGTAGAAAAGCGCTTAGCATCTCCATCAATTCCAAGGCCAAGGCTTTCCTAGCCACAAACCAGGCTTGATGCCGGTTCGCGACGAACTGGGGTACCCAAAACAAAACGTTTCCAACCAAAATTAGCTGATATCGATGAGATAAACAAGAGAAGTACGTAAGAAACCCCTTTTCACAGGCGCAATAATAACTTTCGTTCGGCGAACCGAAACAGTGCAAACTCGCTTCCATCCCGTGCGGTTTAAACACCGTACAAAAGACTTATTAATATGAAAAAACTCATAGAGACTGTATTTATGCATATTTAAGTATATACAGGTTATAAAGCGGACAAACAAGTTAACCCCTTTATTCAAGGACAAGTCTAACGCCCATAAGCCAGTTGGACGCTCTAAATTTACTCGGTATTATATTGAACATGGTCCAATTGTGTATTTTTCGCGTGCCCTTGTAAAAATTGTCGCTATTTGTTATGTAGAGCGGGTAGAAACTGTGCCTAATTTCCTGTTCAATTGGACTGTATGTAACCTAGAAACCAGTTTTTGTTGTGTGTACGTAAAATAACCATTTTTGTATATGTGTAATGTAACTTTCGGGATAATTATGTGGTAAACATGTTTGATTATTAAACAGATGTTGTCTGTAGATTTGGTTTGCTAATTTTGACCATTTCTGACGGCTCTTAAACCTTATTTTAGACATTACAGACTTATACTTTATACATTACTGCCATTATATTTGGATAGGAGCACCATTAGGAGTCGATACTTTTTATGATTTGATTTTTATTGACCTCAGTAGCTACAGGTACTTCGACCAAACTTTTGTTAGACACTTGAGTAAGTTCAAACAATGTTTTTCTTGGGTAGGCACGTCAACTAACTATTGAGTAGACACTTTCGTTAAATAAGTTTATAACAAGATATCTTGGAAAGCACTTTTACTAAACGTTTTGAGGGTGGGAACTCTGTCTCAAAAAAAAATCCGCCACCAATCCGTGTCTTCCGCTATTTATAATGGTCGAATTTTTGTATGAGTTTTTGATTTTTAGTCACTGGTTTGTTATGGCGTAGTTTTTTGCTAGTGACCCGTTATAAAAGGCCTGGGGTGTTTATATTAGGTCTGGGGTGTTTATATAAAGCCCGGGACGTTTAGATAACGCCTGAGATGTTTATATGAGGCCAGGGGTGTTTACATGAGGCCCAAGATCTCTGTTTTAGGCATGAGGTGTTTATATAGGCCAGGTGTGTGTTGTACAAGGCCTAGGGTATTTTGATAAGGCCTGGGCTGTTATATATAAGGCCTGGGTGTTTAGATAAGGCCGGAGTGTTTATGAAAGTCCCAGGGTGTTTATATGAGATTCGAGGTGTTTATATTAGGCCTAAAGTATATTATATGAGTAAAGGTTGAAAGATAACAAAAGTTAAAAGATTATTTTTAAAAAAATAACGTAAAATTACGGAACAACAGAACCGAATAATTCAAAAACTTTTTATACCATTTTGGCCAAGTTGTCGTTCTAGCGATGGGACAACATTTTTTTTGCAGTTTTGGAAGTCTTCGGAATAATCAATTTTTTGATATATGATTTATTGAATGCGATCGGTTGATTGTTTTTGTAATTTATAAATTGTTGAAATAACTTGTTTTTCAGCCTCACTTTTAAAATTCCAAACCAACCTTTTTCTGGTAAAGCGTTTAAGGCTCGAAATTATACAAAAATTTCCTTCCCATATATGGCAAGCTTTAAATCTAGGAATTGCAACTCTACAATTTTTTGCAACTTAGTAATTAACTGGGGAAATTTTAAAAATACAATTGGCTAACAATTTTAATATGTGATTTATTGCCTAACATGCGTTGTTTGTCCAATTTCGGGATGTGACATTTGTAATTGTTTGCCAAAAGCATGCTTTTAAGTTGTTTTCAATTTTAGGGAAAATGAAATAAATTTAGGAACAGAATCATTAACGTGTTTTTTAAGTTTTTCAAAAAGTTGGCAATACTTGGTGTTGTCGGATAAAATGTCGTGATATGTTTTCTTGTCTGTAGGGAATGTGATCAAAAAAAAATCATAAAAATTGTTAAGTTAATAACATGGAAGGTAATATAAAGTATAAGTATACTAAGTCTTTGTATAAAGCTAAAGGGTTTAAGACCCATCGAATGTAATCAAAATATCATTCAAAGCCTCAGACAACATATGTTTATTAATCAAGCACGTTCATCACATTATCATCCAAAAGAATGTAACGTGAGTGGTTGTTTGCTTTGTTGCCTATTTACAATGTTTTGTGACGTAATCGTTCCGGTTTAACGCCTTTTTAGTCTACGTCACTACGCCTTTAGTTTTGCCGCCATTTCTCATACTAGTTGATAATGTTCTTGTTTAAGATAAGAGGGTTGCTTTTCACAGATGAATTATATTATTGTTTTTTCTTTGTTTTATGTTTATACTAACGTGATTCTATTTAAATAAGATATTAAGTCGTTAATTAAATTGTATATACTGGAAAAACTGTGTTTATTAAATATAAATACGTAACAATGGAGGTCCCGCCGAGATCTGAGTTAGGTCTTGATGATTCAGAAATATCTTTTCGAATACCACCTGAATTAGAAGTGTTAATACAGGAGAAGGTTAACGAAATGAGGAAAAGTTTGATAATGGAAATAAACGAACAATTGAAAAATCAAATGGGCAATTTTTATACAAAAATGTACAACCGTGTTGACGAAGTTTCTACAGACCTTGTAAAGCGTTATAAACAAATTCAAAAAGAAGTTAAAACGTTCACTAAAGAACAAATAAAAACCATAGCTTTGCTTCAAGAAGCGGTAATGGCGCTACCTGCCCCTACTGACAAAAATAACGAGCAACCAGACATTCAAACACTTTTAAATAAAGCAACGATTCAAGTAAAGACCGCAACAGAAGGCGTTTTAAAAGACACAAAAAGATAAAGTGACATAGCAGGAGAAATGTCAAAACACGAAACGCTTGTACTCGATTCATTTGATGTTCTGTCATCATGGGAAGATTTTATAGCACGATTTGAACTAGCCGCAGAATTTAATGGTTGGTCTGAGCAGTCTAAAGGCATTCGATTGGCTTTGCACTTAAGAAATTCGGCCTCGAACGTTGTCACTAGTTTACTTCCAGAGGAACGAAAGAACTTTAAAATTGTCCGGGCCAAACTGCAACAAAAATTTGGAAAGAAATATATTGATCCAGTATTAATGCTACACACAAAAGTAAGGGGAAAAAATGAAAAACTGGTGGATTTGGCAGAAGAAATTAATACAATTACCAAACAGTGCTCTGTATATGACAAAATACACATCAAACAAAGGGATTTACTAAAAGCTAACTGCTTTATAAACACTATAAAATATGACTGGGATCTTTACTCTTCATTGAAAATGTACGAACCCCAGCCAATGGAAGAAGCTTTAAAGGTAGCATTAAAGTTAGAGCTGGAAGGTAACGCAAGAGAGACTCAAAATAGACCTATGCGGACGATTACTGTTAATGACAAGGGCACCGACTTGGGCGAAGAAATAAAATCAATTCAACAACTGGCTGAGACCATTGAGAAACAAAGACATACATCTTACAATAGACCAAGAAATTATCGCCAAGAGCGAACGAGTTTTAATAGAGCGGGAAACGACCAATAGTCGAACTCTTGGGTAAAAGTTCGACTATTAAAGAAGATACCCAAACAATAAAAGTTAGTGCTGCCACGACAAGACGGACTGTATTGCAAGGTCTACATAAAAAACTGCCAATGTATTATGCTGGTAGACACGGGCGCAGATGCCACAGTTATAAATTATCGATTTGTTTAAAAATTTAATATAATGCTTAAACCCTCTAATGTGGTTTTAAATGGCATTGGGAGTGAAAAAATGCACGTGCCCGGATGTTGCGAAATAAAATATTGTTTTAATATTAACTTGATGTCGACTATCCTACAGAATGATAAAGAAACAGTAAAATTGTTATTAATTGAAAAATCTACACCAAAACAAAAACCGTTAACGTCAACCACAAAAGTGTATTTCCCATTAATAAAGAAACTCAAGATATGCAGCTAAGAGCAATGACTTATGTTAACACTGAACAATCTGGCGAAATAACGAAATTAATTAATAAATATGTCAAAACAAAAAACTCTACTAAACAACAGTTTACCAAGTTGGTCTATCATTTCATCAATACAGGAACGGCACCGGCAATCAAACAAAGGCCTAGACGCCTTCCACAATCAAGACAAACAGAAGCGGACGAGCTTATTAAAAACATGCTAAAGAAAGGGGTTATATCGCCATCGTATAGCCCGTGGTGCTCACCCGTTGTTTTAGTAAATAAAAAAGATGGGTCGACGCGCTTTTGCGTGGATTATCGAAAGCTTAACAACGTAACCAAGAAAGACTCGTATCCGTTGCCACGAATAGACGCTATATTGGACTCTGTTGGAGGATCATCTTGGTTTGCAACGCTAGATTTAAAATGTGGATATTGGCAAGTGTTGGTAAACCCCAAGGATAAGGAAAAAACTGCATTTTCAACAGGTAACAGGCTTTATGAATTTAATGTAATGCCATTTGGACTCTGCGGCAGCCCAAGTACATTTGAACGATTAATGGATCAAATACTTGGCGGAATACCAAGCTCAGTTTGTATGATGTATCTAGACGATATTTTAGTTCACGCAACAACGTTTCAAAAATTGTACGAAAATCTAGAACTGATTTTTCAACGGCTGGATAACGTTAACCTTAGACTTAACCCAAAAAATGGTAGTCTATTTTGTAGACAAGTCGAATATTTGGGACACGTTATATCTTCAAGTGGTATATCGACGTCACCAAAAAAAACAAAGCTGTGAAAAACTGGCCACAACCAACGACAGTAAAAGAGTTACAAAGGTTTTTGGGACTAACTTCTTACTACAGAAAGTTTATAAACAACTTTGCCGATTTAGCTAGTCCGTTATACACCTTGTTGGAAAAAAAGCATTTTCAAAGCCAGAGAAAAACTATTGTACAACAAGAAAAGAACTTTTGGCTATAGTTAAAGCAGTAGAACACTTTTATTTTTAGATCTACGGCCGAACTGTTTAAATTAGAAGTGACCATGATAAAATGGCTCTCAGGTTAGAGCGATTAGAACAATACGATATTGACATTTCACACAGACCTGGCGCACAACATAAAAATGCGGATGCTTTGTCTAGAAAGCCTTGCGAAGAATTCAGCTGTCATTACTGTTAACGATTGGAAAATAAAAGCTGCAATACTATTCAAAAAAATATACGAGTGTCATCAAGTAACAAAAACGAAGTTACCATTGAAAATTTGCGTGATGCTCAGTTGTGCGATCCAGATATTAAACACATTTTAACGTGGAAAGAATCGGGTGAAGAAAGGCCGGAGTGGAATAAAGTTTTTTCTTTAAGTCAAACTGCCAAGTTGTATTATCACCAATGGGATTCACTTAACGTAAAATGCGGCGTGTTGTATTGACAATGGGAAAACTCAAACGGGACCGAAACCTTTCCACAACTTATTGTTCCGAAGTGCCATAAAAATCTAATCTTGGAAATTATGCATGGAAGCGCCACTTCTGGGCATTTTGGAATAAAAAAAAACTCTTGAACGATTGGAGTAGCTGTGCAACTAACGTTGCAAATTTTTGTAAAAACTGTTTTAAATGTTCCTTAAGAAAAGGTCCTGTGAACAAACAAAAAGAACCCATGAAGCTTCATCAAATCGGCTATATGGGAAAGAACAGCAATAGACGTATGGGCCCGTTACCAAACTCCTACCAAGAAAATAAATATATATTAGTAGTTATGGACTACTTCACGAAATGGCCTGAAGCTTACCCCCTTCCGAACCAAGAAGCCCAAACAATTGCCAAAACTCTTATAAAACAGTGTTTTTTTGCGTTTTGGAGTACCGTGCGAAATATTAACGGATCAAGGAAGTAATTTTACATCTCTACTATTTCAAGAAATGTTAAAAGCTTTTGACATCAACAAAACTAGAACAATGCCATATTGGCCCCAAGCTGATGGCATGGTCAAGAGATTTAACCGTACTTTGGAGGCTCAGTTAGCAATTTCCGTTAACAAAAATCAACGCGACTGGGACGAACATCTGCCATATATTTTAATGGCGTACCGAACTGCCGTTCATGAAAGTACCGGTTTTACCCCTGCGAAGCTGATGTTTGGAAGGAAGTTAAATTTGCCATCCGAATTTTTATATAGACGTGCGCAGAAAACGAAATATTTTACATGTGAATTTGTTAAGAAAGTTGAACAGGACATAGACGAAGCTCATTAATTCGCTAGAAAGAAGCTCCAATTTTCGGGCCTTAGAATAAAGAAATATTACGACCGTACAACATCAACCAAAATACTTCAGGAGCACGAACCAGTGTGGCTACATTGCCCACAACGAAAGAAGGGACTTTCGCCGAAATTGACATTGCCTTGGCAAGGCCCATTTAACAAATCGGATAAACGATGTTGTTTACCGCATAAGACAATCCCCCAAACACAAGCCAAAGGTTGTAAACCGAAATCGTCTTTGGCGTTATGCATTAAAACTACGAAGTAACTGGTACCAAAATAACGAAAAACAAACACAAAACAGTCATTTTCAAGTAATAAATACTGACCATAATAATGTAAACTTACAAACATCCCGCCTAGGGCGTATTATAAATAAACCCCGTAGATATCGCTGACTGTGGTCATATACTCTGTATTTATTTGTTAAAATTTTAGTTAGTGTTATTTCTTGTTTACAATGTACATGGTCTTTTCTTATTTTGTGCCTTTTAAAATAGTGGGAGGGGAAGAATGTAACGTGAGTGGTTGTTTACTTTGTTGCCTATTTACAATGTTTTGTGATGTAATCGTTCCGGTTTAACGCCTTTTTAGTCTACGTCACTACGCCTTTAGTTTTGCCACCATTTCTTATACTAGTTGATAATGTTTTTGTTTAAGATAAAGGGTTGCTTTTTACAAATGAAATATATCATTGTTTTTTCTTTGTTTTATGTTTATACTAACGTGTTCTGTTTGAATAAGATATTAAGTTGTTAATTAAATTGTATATACTGAAAAAAGTGTGTTTATTAAATATAAAATACGCTACAATACTAATTATAAATTCCTAATACCAGGCTGCGTTTGTTTTTGCTGCGCCATGTATTGTGTTAAATTAGTCCGTTTCTTATTGGTTAAAAAATCTGACTTATTTTTTAGTCTCACTACAAGCCTTATTTTTTTAATATGTGAAAAAGGGCAAAAATTAATATGGGTAGCGCTGGTCGTTCTTTAGCTTTACTTTCTCAATAGAAAAAGCAAGAGGGTTCGAGCCATATACATTGCCAAATAAGATTAATTTATTTACACTACACGTTTGATATACATTTGAAATAACATATTAAAAGAAATGTATTAATATTAAGTAAAAGGTTTTTTTGTAGTTTATTTTTTGTTGGTAATTTGTTTTTTAAAAAGTGATATCGAATTTTAAAACCTTTTACATTGACATCATTTCGGTTTTTACCTTTTTATAATAATATTTTAAATTATTTTTCTACCCAATTAAAGTGTTTTAGACGCGGTTCTAAAGAAAAATGTTTAAAAAGAGTAACAAAATCCACAAAAAAAGAGTTTTACTTATCTTAAAATTACATGGTTACATATTTACAAGCCTAAATTTTATTTTTTAGTTGTCTAACTTTTAAAAACCTTTGCCTATATAGTTTTAGGTTGCCGCTTTTGTAGTTTAATGCTACAAAGTAACTATGTCTTAAAACGATTATTACGAAAAAAATGTTTTTAATTAGAAATTAATTTTTACCACCATCAGATAAGTTAACACTTTTAAACATGTTGATTACAAGATTATTAAATTGTGATGTAGTGGTAAACACACTTGTTACAGATCGTGGGTTCAATCCCCATTGCTCTCATGCTGTAGCGCTTGCTACACCACCATGAAGTCGTGGGTTCACTGGTCTTATGCTGTAGCGCCCTTGGGTAAGGCGGTATAAACTTCTGCACGCATTCGACCTTTTCACGTCGAGGATAAAGATATATACGATAAAAAAACTTGTCTTTAATTTTTTTTGTTTATGTATTTATAGAATAAGTTTGCGTGTTACTTACAGTGACAAAACTACAAAAAATATCACAGTTTCTAGATTTTTTGTATTATTTTTAAAGATACACTAAACGTCGACTTACATTACATTATAATAAGAAAATAATACAATGGCCTTTCTTGTACGATGTTTTCGCTTATGAATTTATTAAGAATTATTTAAAGAGAAAACATTCACACTGTTATTTCTATCATTTTTGATTGTTCTGCAGTATAACTAAGTACACAATAGGAATATAAAAAAATACGATTCAAAGAATAAAGTTACCCTTAACTATTATAACAAAGAATGCTAAAGATTGTATTTGGTTAAGTATTGTGTTAGCGCTAAAACGAAATCACAAAGTTAAAGTTAGCGTCTCAGCCCACGGTATTTTAAATTTTAACACAAAAATTTTGATTCAATATAAAAGTAGAATAATTAAACTTTTATGTCAGTTAGTTATACCTATAACGTTTGGTTTAAGCCTAAACATAGTTGTTACCCAAGCCCAGACAGCTTTAATTTACATTTGTCTGTTTTTAAGTATTACTTAATGGTGTTGTAAAATAGTTTAATAGGCGGTGTTACTTGCCTAAATAATATATTTTTTTGTAAATAATATTTTTTTTGCACTTATGTATTAAATAAAAATGATATCTTTATATTTTGTTTGTAGCTTATGTGTAACAAAATAATTAGGAGCTTGTTGGGTTTATTAATATATACATATTTGTTTAAATCCATATAATACGTGCAATTTAAGAGATCTAATTTTCAATGGCTTTAACAATTGGTAAATACTAGTTTTCAACTAAACAAATTTAAATAATAAAATTATTTTTTAACAAAAATGTTGTTTATTATTTTGCCTATTTTATTTACATTTGGTACAACTTGTACATTATATTTTTTTATTCGTTAACAGACTGTGGCTTTTTTAATTGCAAGTGGTACGAATACTGTTGTGCAAATTCCTACTGCACCTCGTCTTCTTCATTTTGCAATTCTGATGCCGACAATTTATTCACAGCCGTCGTAGGACTAACGTAATTAAAAAAACTTTTTTTCTAACACATAATTAAAGGCATGTTCTAAACACAAAGTACTGTAAAATAGCACATACAAGGTTTTAGGTTGTTTTCCAACTGCCATTACAACCTAGTTTTCTTATGCAAGGTGCTTACAGTCAACCCCTTTCTGTAAGTTAAACCAGGGGCAGATTAATAATGCTATGACAATTCTATAGCCTGTTATAAAATATATACACTAACAATTTTTCAGTGAAATCTTCTGACTATACAAATCTTGTAATTTCTATATTTCAAATCGTGTGTAAAATATTATAAAAATTAAAATATATATTACTAATTTCAAGTATTGGTCCAATTATTGGCATAGTGGTTGCTGGAATTGCGGTTGTAACAGGAATAATTATTTTGATTATATGTTGCTGCACTGCGGCTAATCGAAATACCGGACGGGTAAACACAACCGGGGCAGTGCAAGGTACAGTTATCTGGTCTTATATATTAGTAAAATTACCTGTAAAAAAGATTAGGTTTTTATTATAAATGGCAGTGGAAATCGAACCCAGCAATTTGTATGGTAAACCCAAACGTTTTTTTTTATATATTTTTTTATTCTTGATGTAGGAACGACTTAAACAGAGTAACAACTGTTACTCCGACCCAGTCTTGAGTTGCCTTTGGCAGTGTGGGATATTTTAGATTATAATTGCCCGATAATCATGGTGCTGATTAAGTGCTGGCTCGGCAGGAGTTTATACCCTTTATAGCACGTTACTCGCTATAGCATAAGAGCGGTGGGGATTAAACCCACGACCTCATGTGGTGCAGCAAGTGAACTTACCACTACACCACGCCTTGAAGCCAACGTCGTGACATCTCCTGCACACTGACGCATTGTTAGTATTCATTTCTTTTCACGCATTTTAGTACAACAGCCAGTGGTATCTTATGTAAATCCACAGCCGCCTGCATATGTTCAGTACAACGCCCAGCAACCTGTTTCAGTACAGTATACTAACCCTGCCGCGTACCAGCCCCCTTCTTATGGAAATTCTCAGTATACTTATGCAACTAAGACAACTAACGTAAACTAATAATTGTAAAGTTGCTTTTTTATTTTGAATATGCTTTACCTGCTTTTTTATACAAATCAATAAATTAACGTAAGTAGCCTAACAATTGTAGTTTTATAACGCTTAAATAAAAATTTCACATATGGAAAATATAAAAAACGTAATTATAAGCGTATAATTATTGTGGATTTATTTTAACAAATCAAAAAATACATTAGAAATAATTAGAGGTTGTTTTTGTTGTGTCTTTGAATATCAATTAATTTACAACAAGTCTACGAACACCTACTTTTTTACGCTTATTCAATAGAATACTTATTCAAATATAAAACAAAGAGAAATAATTATAATGAAATACATTATGAAAACGTAAGTAAGCTTAACTAGTTCAGAACTAAGAAATGAATTCTTTAAACAGTCGAAAACGAACTAAGGAATGCGTGCATTTAATTACGCGTTGTAATGCGTGTTAAGCTGATTACTTCAAATTAGGTGCATGAAAGTAAGATAAAGTTTCGTTACGTAAATACACAGTTTACAGTTAAAATAACACATAGTTAAAAAATAAAAAAAGTTCTTACAGTTTTACGTGCTAAAAACGTAAATATACAGGTCCTGCCGAGATTTGAACTCGGATCGGTGGATTTAGAGTCCACTGTGCTAACCGTTTCACCACAGGGCCACAATGTTAATCTTGAGACTAAAAAGATAGCTTGATGTGCGTGCTTTACGTTTAGGCGGGGGAAAGCCGGCTTATATGCACAATAAATAAAATTGTAAAACTTACAAAATATGCTTAAAGGTAAAAAATGATTATTGCAGAAAGTCGATGCATTTAAACAACCATCAGTGTTATTACATTGGTCTGGTGTCAAGCTGGCAAATAGTTTATTTATATAATTTGAAATAATTTTTTTACCCAAAAACCACAAGGTGCAACATTAAGGAAGTTACCAGATTATTTAACAAAAGATACATAGTGGATTAGGTAAAAGAATATATTTCAATTTTAAAAAGTATGTTTTTGTAAAAAAAAGGGCTATAACACAAAATTTAAAAAAAATTAAATTTTGTGTTATAGTCGCAACTGACAATAGGCTTTTTTAAATAAATGAAAGGAAAACAAGTAAAACGGAAACAAAAAAAACAAATAAAACGGAAACACCTAAACAAAAATTTAAACCGTTTGGTATCCGCTTATTTTTTCGAAAACCATTTGACCGTATAGACATTTATCCGAAAATTAGAAAGCAACATTTTTTAAAGAATTAACAGTAATTTTTAAATATAAGGTTGAGGTGAATATCGATACTGAAAAACTGTAATTTTCGATAAATAACGTACTTGGGTAAATTTTTTTCTGTGATGTTACTGTAATTCGTTTGGTTTTTGGTAAAAATACTTGCGTTCAAGATATAAAAATACAGTTTAAATTTTACCACTACTGTGTCAATAAAATCAGGCACAAAACAAATATGAATTATAACTTAATATGCTTAAGACTAATATATGGATAGATTGCCTATACAAAATTTAGTTTTTAATTTTATTTTAAGGAGGTTGAAAGTTAAGTTTATAAAGAAAAATTGTAACACTAAAAACGTTTTTTTAATACATCTACTAAAAGTTGCCTAAATATTACATTACATTTAATAATTCTGTACAACAACGTACGATAAATACCTTTTAATTAATAATGGTAATAATAATGGTAATTTTAATTAATAATGGTAACAATTTTAATATTTTTTTAATTTTTAGATGATGACTGTTACTTTGTTTTTAATGTCTTTATCCTCAACGCAGAAAGGTCGAATGCGCAACCTAAACATAGAGTAACAGCAGTTACTCCGACCCCAGTCTCGAGCTGCCTTTAGCAGTTTGGGATAATATATAGATATAATTCCACAATAATTAAACCGCTGGTTCAGCAAGAGGCGCTACAGCAAAAAATGTTAATAAAACGATACAAATGTTGATGAAAAATTAACCTCAATACAAATAAACAACAAACAGATTTTCTGCGATGGTTCGGTCGCGGAGTTTTTTTTTAATTATCTTGGAATTTTTTCAACTTGCACGAGGATATCATTATTTTAAAAATTGGTCAAGTAGTTTTTGAGATATCGGGGTTTAAAAGTAAAAGGGAAAGTCCCAACGCTCGCGAGCCACGTGACGCACGACGTCATCGTCGTAAGATCATATGCTGGCAGGCATAGGAAAGTGACCCTATTTTGTCCTCTCTGAGCCGTTTGTTGTACTTTTTTTAAAATTTTTTTTGCAAAAAACAAACTTAACATAAAAAGCAATATTTAGGCATTTTATATTAGACATTTTTTACTTTTTAAATATTTTTAATTGGGTAGGCCGTATTTAAAAAATTTTAACAAATTATGTCTATGCTGTTAATTTTGAAAGTTTACCTGCCAAAAACGCTTACAAACTCTTGCAAGAAACCGACAGGTCAACTAAGTCTTATTAAAGCAAAGTTTGTCGTTAACACACTCTTAGTTTTGTTTAAAATAAAATCACTTCATTGTTGTTAACTAATATATTGCCAAATTAGCGTATATAGACGATATATACTTTTATTTTGGTTATACTATAACAATTATTTAGGTTATATTTTTACAAGTGTAAAGCACAAACTAAAGTTAACAAAGGCAGCAAACACTAATATTTGTTGCCAGGGGTACAAATACTTACATATATTTCACGTTATAATAAAAATTGTTTGGAATTATTGATTTAAATGGTTTTTATGCAAAGTATTCACAAAACCGAAAAAAGTTATTAAACTTTATTCATTATTTGTCTATAAAAGAAAAAAACTATAATGAGATATTACTAAAAAATTATGTCTGAATATATATAAAAAAATATATTATTAGTATTGAATGATTGTGGAGTTAGTGTGTTTAATTTAACCCAAAAACAACTCAATACCGGATAACCTAACTCGTAAATGACTGTTTAATTCCCCTTTAGTAAGTTTAACTTAACAATCTAACAACAGTCGACATACCAACGTAACCAGAATATTAATGCTGAAAAAAAAATTAAAAATTACAGCAAAGCTGCTTTGTTTTAGTGCTTTAAATTGTCAATATTAATTAGTAAAAAATGCTAATAGTGTTATAAAAATAGTGTTATAAGTGTTACGACACTGAACATTTTTATTTTATAAAGTTGGCGTTGGCATGTAGACTGTGAAACAGAATTAACAGGTCCTTAAACAGTTATAAAATTGAAGAATATCCTTACGTTGAATTGACCGGTCACCACTTTTAACAGTTGCAATGCTTGTGAAAACTAAAAAAATGTTCAGTACAAAAAAACCTTTATTTCCATTTTTGTAATTTTATGCAATACATACAAAAACTTACTTTTAAAACGTAGATTAAATCTAAAGTCTTTTAATGCCGCATAATCTCTATTATTGTTGTTTTACCTGACTAATAACAGATTGAAATTAAAATAGGAAATGCCATTTCCTTAATTGGATTAAGCGTTTTACATAGCTAGAAACGACGCACTCACACAATACATGTAATATTAATATGCATTTTACGTGGGCATTTATTCACTGGCAGCGTGTTGTAGTGGTAGAAACACTTGCTTTACCACATGGGATCGTGGGTGCAATCCCCACTGCTCTCATGTTGTAGCGCCCTTAAAAGCTTTAAATGGTATGAATTTCTGCTAGGCCAGCACTAATCAGCAGCATATTTATCGGACAAATACAATCTATATAGTATCTTAAACTTCCTGAAGAAACTCAAGACTGATTACTCTATGTTTAGGTCGCGCAATCGACCTTTCTGCATCAAAAATAAAGTTATATATATATATAAAAATGTTAAAAGATTATAAAAACTTGAATGCAATACAAAATATTAAACGCCTTCGTTTACAAACCTTTCTTAAATCAATTTGCCATTTTCTTTATATATATAAACTGCAATGTTTTTATTATTTATGAGATTTTTGTGTACTCTGTAAGTAAAGGACCATAACCTACCTTGTTCGTTATTTGATGTCGTTTAAAACAGGGTTATAAATGTTTTCATACGTTAAGTTGCGATTAACGTTTAAAAAGAAATCAAATTAATGTTTTATTGCGTAAATTGTTATTGCCAAAATATTTTTTCTAAAACAGTTTTTTTAAACGTTTCCAACTGGTCAATGACATTTGTATTTAATATCAAAACAATTATAGCGAGATTTATAGCGTTAATTTTATTTAATATATTGCACTTTAATTCAAGCCTGTCGACCGTCGCTCCTAAAGTTCCTGTTTTACTGTCAGAGGCATTGTACCACGAAACATTAACTAATGACGTGAAAGCCGACCGGACCCTTTTCTCGTTTTTTTGTATATATCTATCCGTAAACGCCGGTCATGGCGTCAGACTACGAGCCGAAGGGTCTCGGGTTCGAGCCGCACCAACGTCACACTATTCGCCCTTGAGCCCGGTGTTTACGGATATCTCAAAAACACGTCAAAACAGCACACCCTTCCTCAATAAAAATATAAAACCTATCAGGTGATACGAAAAAAAAGTGCTGGCTCAGCAGAAGTTCATATCGTTTATAGCGCCTTACTCAAGGATGCTACAGCATGAGAGCCGTGGGGATTGAACCCACGATCAGTAACAAGTGCGTTTACAACCATGTAATGTTGGGCTAAATAAAACCCGTTTTGTTTTGTAGATTTTATCCCTCTTTTTAAACATTTTTTTATAGAAACGCATCCAAAACACTTTATTTGGGTAAAAAAATAATTTAAAATATTATTATAAAAAGGTAGAAAACTAAATGGTGTCAATGTAAAAAAATGTATTTTTTAAAGTAAACTTTTAAGAAGTGTTTCAAAATTTGATATCACTGTTTAAAAAAACAAATTACTAAACAAAATGAACTACGAAAAAAACTTTTTACTTAATATTATAGTATTTCTTTTAATTTGTTATTCCAAATGTCTGTCAAACGTGTAGTGTAATTAAATTAATTTTAGCTATTCCGTAATGTTTATGGCTCGATTCCTCTTGCTTTTTCTATTGAGAAAATAAAGCTCAAAAACGAACAGCGCTACCCGTATTGATTTTTGCCTTTTTTCACATATTAAAAAAAAATAAGGCTTGTAGTGAGACTAAAATAAGTCAGATTTCTTAACCAATAAGAAACGGACTAAATTAACACAATACGTGGCGCAGCATAAAACAAACGCAACCTGGTATTAGAAATTTATAATTAGTATTCTTTATGTTTTCAGTTTGAAGCCTAATAAGGTCTTATTTAAGCACAAAGTCTAATAGGGTTTTGTAAATTCATTTATAACGACCTCCGTAAGTTTCTGACTATCTTTAATAAATTTTGAATTTAAAGTGGAATTCAACTGCTTCATTTTTAAACAAAACTAAATAAGTAATTAGCTTTAAATATAAATTTCATTTAACTTTGTTTTTCTTTCGCAATGCCAGTTCACAATACAAAATGATTCCGCGAGCTTAGGGACGAACACTTTCGTTGCTAATTAAATATATATTTGCGCATATTTTTTGTCTATATTTTATAAAAAGTACTATTCGTCTTTTAAAATTTGGGAAGGTGTAATTAAAAGATTTTTACTTGTTATTAAAAAAGCATGACTTTGTATGTTCTTTTATCTTAATTTGAATAAAATATAGAAATTTTTGTAATATTGTAAACACATAATGTGCATTAAATGTAAAAAATAATGCGGAAAAACGCTTATTTTCACCAAAATTGCTTTTTGTTATTTTCTGCGTAAAAAAAGGTTAAAGCTTATAGTAAAACTGAACTAAGTTAGGTTTCTCAATCAATAAAAAAGGACTAAAGTAACTCGATAGCCTACGTGGAGCAGCAACAGTTTAAAACGCAACGTGGTATTAGAAATTTATAATTAATTATCTTTATGTTGTCAGCTACCCCGGTTTGATATATTTAAGCACAAAGCCCAATAAGGTTTGGTAAATTAAGTTATAACGGCTTCTTCCGAACGTTTCTGACTACCCTTAATCAATTTGGAAAAAATATAAAAATTTACTTCAATTTTGATCAAAACTGGTTAATTTATCAGCTTTAAAAATTAATTTGACTTTGTTTAACTTTTTTTTTTGTTGTGCTAGTACACAATATAAACATATTTTTGTGAGCTTAGGGGCGAACACTTTTGTTGCTAATTATTATATTTGTGTATACTCTTTTGTCTATATATTAAAAATATTATCCGTCTTTATTAAAATGGAAAGTGTGAATGGAAAAATTTAATTTGTAATTTAAACAATACGTCATTTAGTATCTCCTTTAAATTAATTTAAAAGTTTTAGGGATATTTTGAATATATTATTTGCATCAGCTTGTGTTTTAGGTTTAAAGGCCCAATAAATTTTTACGTAAGGAAAAAAAATCGTTTTGCTATACAAAAAGCATTTAAATATTTATAATACTAGAACAAACATGTAACAAAAGTTCTAAATTTTTGTAATATTATTAAGCATTACTCAAAAAGCAAAATAAAAAACATAACAAACAACGTTGCCCAACAAAATAAGTTTTTTTTTTAATGCACTTATAACAGTAAGATTTTGTTAATTTTGGTTACTTAATTCTTACAACTAGCCTGTACTATTAAAAAAATTAAGCAAAAAAACGCAGAGCTCCACCCAAGTAGTTGTTTGCCCTTTTTCTGCTTAAAAAAACAAAAGGCTTGTAGTGAGCTTAAAAAAGTAAGGTCTCTTAACCAATGAAAAACCTACTAAACCAACACGCTACGGGGCGAAACCAAAATCCAAACCGCAACGTTGTATTAAGAATTTATAATTAATATTCTTTCTGTTGTCAGCTACCCCGGTTTGATATATTCAAGCACAAAGCCCGATAAGGTTTGGTAGATTAATTTATAACGACTTCTTCCGTAAGTTTCTGACTACCCCCAATCAATTTAGAATAGAAAATGAATATCTGCTTCAATTTTGATCAAAACTGAATAATTAATCAGCTTTTAATATAAATTTTACTCTGTATAACTTCATTTTTGTTTTGCAATGCCAGTTCGCAATACAAACTCATTTCCGTGAGCTTAGGGGCGAACACTTTTGTTGCCAATTAATTTTATATATTTGCGCATATTTTTTGTCCATATTTCAATAAAAACAAAATTCGTTTTAATAAAATTAGGCCTGTGAATAGAAAATTTAAATACGTAATTTAACTAATACGTAATTTAGTATTTCATGTACAATTAATTTGGAATTTTAGGGATATTTTAAATATATAATTTGCATTAGATTGTATGTGTGTTCTAAGTCCCAGTAATTATTAATGTAGGGATAAAAATCGCTCCGCTACACAAAAATTATGTAAATATTCATTATACTAGAACAAATATGTCACAACAGTTCTAAAAATTCGTATTTTTATTAAACATTATTCAGAAACCTCAACAAATAACATAACAAACAACGTGGCGTAATAAAATAAGGTTTTTATTTAAGGCTTATGCACTCATAGAAGTGAGATTGTATTTATTTTGGTTAGTTAATACTCACAACTGGACTGTACTAATAAAAGACCTAGGCGAAAAAACGCAGAGCTCCACCCAATTCGTTTTTTGCTTTTTTTCTGCTTCTAAAAAAGGAGAAGGCTTGTAGTGAGACTAAAAAAGTAAGGTCTCTTAACCAATGAAAAGCTTACAAAACCATAACGCTACGTGGTATAAGGAATTTTAAATTAATTTTTTTTCTGTTGTCAGCTACCCCGGTTTGATATATTCAAGCACAAAGCCCGATAAGGTTTGGTAGATTAATTTATAACGACATTTTCCGTTAGTTTCGGACTACCCAATTTAATAATCTTGTAATCAACATGTTTAAAAGTGTTAACTTATCTGAAAGTGGCTAACATTTATTTCTAATTAAAAAACATTTTTTTGTGATAATCGTTTTAAGACATAGTTACTTTGTAGCATTAAACTAAAAAAGCGACAACCTAAAACTATATAGTCAAAGGTTTTTAGAAGTTAGACAACTAAAATATAAAATTTAGGCTTGTAAATATGTAACTATGTAATTTTGGGATAAGTAAAACTCTTTTTTTGTGGATTTTGTTACTCTTTTTAATCATTTTTTTATAGAACCGCGTCTAAAACACTTTAATTGGGTAAAAAAATAATTTAAAATATTATTATAAAAAGGTAAAAACCGAAATGATGTCAATGTAAAAGGTTTTAAAAATTCGATATCATTTTTTAATAAACAAATTACCAATAAAAATGTACTACGAAAAAAACATTTTACTTAATAATAATACATTTCTTTTAATTTGTTATTCCAAATGTATATCAAACGTGTAGTGTAATTAAATTAATTTTAGCTATTTGGCAATGTATCCCTCTTGCTTTTTCCATTGAGTAAATAAAGCTAAAGAACGACCAGCGCTACCCATATTGAATTTTGCCTTTTTTCAAATATTAAAAAATAAGGCTTGTAGTGAAACTAAAATAAGTCAGATTTCTTAACCAATAAGAAACGGACTAATTTAACACAATACGTGGCGCAGCAAAAAACAAACGCAGCCTGGTATTAGAAATTTATAATTAGTATTCTTTATGTTGTCAGTTTGAAGCCTAATAAGGTCTTATTTAAGCACAAAGTCTAATAGGGTTTTGTAAATTCATTTATAACGACTTCCGTAAGTTTCTGACTATCTTTAATAAATTTCGAATTTAAAGTGGAATTCAACTGCTTCATTTTTAAACAAAACTAAATAAGTAATTAGCTTTAAATATAAATTTCATTTAACTTTGTTTTTCTTTCGCAATGCCAGTTTACAATACAAAATCATTCCGCGAGCTTAGGGACGAACACTTTCGTTGCTAATTAAATATATATTTGTGCATATTTTTTGTCTATATTTTATAAAAAGTACTATTCGTCTTTTAAAATTTGGGAAGGTGTAATTAAAAGATTTTTAATTGTTATTAAAAAAGCATGACTTTGTATGTTCTTTTATCTTAATTTGAATAAAATATAGAAATTTTTGTAATATTGTAAACACAATGTGCATTAAATGTAAAAAATAAGGCAAAAAACGCTTATTTTCACTAAAATTGCTTTTTACCATTTTATGCGTAAAAAAGATTGAAGCTTGTAATAAAGCTAAACTAGGTTAGGTCTCCCAATCAAGAAAAAGGGACTAAACTAACTCGATAGCCTACGTAGAGCAGCAAAAGTTTAAAACCCAACGTGGCATTGAAAATTTATAATTAATTATCTTTATGTTGTCAGCTACCCCGGTCTGATATATTTAAGCACAAAGCCCAATAAGGTTTGGTAAATTAAGTTATAGACTTTGTTTAACTTTTTTTGCTGTGCCAGTACACAATAAAAACTTATTTCCGTGAGCTTAGGGGCGAACACTTTTGTTGCTAATTATTATATTTGTGTATACTCCATTGTCTATTAAAAATATTATCCGTCTTTATTAAGATGGGAAGTGTAAATGGAAAAATTTAATTTGTAATTTAAATAATACGTCATTTAGTATCTTCTTTAAATTAATTTAGGAGTTTTCGGGATATTTTGAATATATTATTTGCATCAGATTGTGTTTTAGGTTTAAAGGCCCAATAAATCTTTACGTAAGGATAAAAATCGTTTTGCTATACAAAAAGCATTTAAATATTTATAATACTAGAACAAACACGTAACAAAAATTATTATTAAACATTATTCAAAAAGCAAAATAAAAAACATAACAAACAACGTTGCCCAATAAAATACGATTTTTTTTTAAAATTTTTAATGCACTTATAACAGTAAGATTTTGTTAATTTTGGTTACATAATTCTTACAACTAGCCTGTGCTTTTAAAAATTTCAAACAAAAAAATGCAGAGCTCCACCCAAGTCGTTTTTTTCCCGTTTTTCTGCGTATAAAAAAGGAAAATGCCTGTAGTGAGACTAAAAAAGTAAGGTCTTTTAACCAATGAGAAACTTCTTAAACTATAACGATACGTGGCGTAACGTGATGATAATAATATAAAATTAATATTCTTTTTGTTGTCAGCTACCCCGGTTTGGTATATTTAGCACTAAGCCTGAGGTTTACCAAATCGATTTATAACGACTTCTTCCGTAGGTTTCTTGCTACCTTCAATCAATATTAAATTGAAAATGGTTGACTGCTTTATTTTTAATCAAAACTTAATAATTAATCAGCTTTAAATTTAATTTAAACTTTGTATAACTTTATTTCTTTTTCGCTATGCCAGTTCACAGTACAAATCATTTCCGTGGGCTCATGAGCAAAAATTCACGCATATTGTTTTGCTTATATTTTATTAATAATACTATTCGTCTTATCAAATTTGGACGTGTGAATAGAAAATGTATATTTGGTATCGAAATTTCGAACTCCATATTTTAAGCGAAGCTTCCGGCAGTTAATTCAATAGTCGATAATGACTTAGGGTAAAGCTATATAACAAGGTAAGCAGTGTACACTTGTACGCTTTTACCAAATAGTGGTAATTAAGTTGTGCAATATTCCTATTTGAAAAATTCGTTTTAATTAAGAAGATATCGAAAGAAAAATGTTCTTAAAAGTTATTATCGTGATTTCGTTGATTTGTCTAGGACTGGTGCATGGAAGGCCTTGTTTAGGTAATTTTAAGTTCATATCTTAAAAAAAACAAACAATCTGTGTAGGTCAAATCAAATATTTTAATTTAACACCTAGTTTTTAATTTTTTAAGCGATAAATATTTCTGACAAAAATAACCTACCCACTTTATTTTATAACCAATTCTTTTGCGTTTATTTAGAAAACCCAAAATGCAAAGGCGTGGTGAGCAATAACAAATGCTACAGGTTGATCTACACAGTTGCTGGTAAGCTAAAGTTTACAGTTGACCAACTTTTTTCTATCTGCGTATTCCATGGGGGAGAGCTTGCTGAAATTTCTTCCGAGGAGCAGTACAATCTGTTTTACAATTACATCCAAGATAATTGGAATGGGTACTTAGATGGGTATTGGGGAACTGTTAACGTTGGCCTTGCCTCGACATACGAAGTATGTGTTTTAAAAATTGTATGATTTAAAAAAAAAAATTAAAAAAGAAAATGTTAGTTTTTTACATTTAAATTATTTTGATGTTTTAATAAATTTTAGAATAATAAAATACAACTTCGAAACGGCAACTCTTGGATCCCAAAAAAGGAATTGTGGTATCCAGGATATCCATATTCCGGCCCAGCACAAAAACACATTGGATTTCAGGTAGAATTATATTTTCAGAATCTTAAAAGAAATATTTAATAAATAATAAAACAAAAACAGTTTTTCAGTTTATTAACCGGCGTAGTAAATTTCACCATAAAAAGTTTTGCGAAATAATTCACGCTCTAAAATGGGAAGTTTAAAATATATAGTAACGTTTTATAAAAAATATTCAAATTGGTTTTAGGTTATAATGGACCCTACTTGGAGCAAGAAAGGTTTTTTTACCGGTCCATCGAGCAACCACCATTCGCTTGTTCCATTCTGTTCCTTTGATCTGGAATAATAACCAAATAAAAATACTGGTTATACATTGATATGATCAATGACAACTTTGTCAAATGTTTTATTCGAATTTTGGCAATAAAAGTTAAAACAAAATAATGCTTTTTTTATATAATATACTAATATGTTTACAAAAAACTACGCTAAACATAAAACCAAATGTAGTTAAAGAACTTGTTAATATTAAAAAATAATTTTAACATTTGACAAAAAACAGTTTATTTATTTTTTTTGTTACTAGTACAAATAATAAACAAATGTTAATAGTTTAATAAAATTATTAAATATAAATTAAAAAAAAAAAAAAATTACCAAACAAGCAATATGGCTTTATAGCACTTATAACAAAATCTTATTCTTAAAGCAAATTTAACATGTAGTGGGTTTTAATTATTTAGAAATATGTAGTGAGTTTTGATAAAATTGATTTTAAATATGTAAAACACTTGCTATTACTAGCTTGTGCATTTAAAAACAATTAGCCACTTTTTTTACATAAAAAAAGGCTTGTGATTAGACTTAAATAAGTTGGGTCTTTCAACCAATAAAACATTTAATAAACTAATATTTTTTAAGCACCTGTCAATGTGTTTACGCATCGTTGGATTTTACCATCAGTTTAGAAAAGCCTTTACTTGAAAAGTAACCAAGGGCATTTTCTTATCTTCATTTAAGTGAAAGTTTTTCCGATGCGTAAAAAACTCCTGTTGGAAAGATTTTTTATTAAAAACACCACTGTGTACGGTTGGGCTTTAAAATTTTACAAACTGTGCCTAATAGTAAGTAACCTATTTTAATGGTTACTTGTAGTTTACGGACCGTTAACTACAAGTGATCTATCTCAACTTACCTGTTTCCTATAGTAACTTACCTGTTTCCTATAGAACTGTGCATACGCCCGAAACAAAAACAATGCTGCAGATAAAATTGGCACGAACTAGATAACCATTCACATCGTCTTTCAAACACAATTTATCCGACACTATAAGAGGCACACCAACAGCTACGTCAAGCGCTATAGTAGATAATGCTAAAGTAACAAAACAGTAAAACTTTTTATATATAATCAATAATCTACCCAGAATCTTAGTTATAACAGAGCCTTGGCCTAATGTTTGGAATACTTTTTTCTATCCATGAAATCTGCCTGGATTTGATTTCCCCTGTATCCATGATTAAGCACCCTTGAACGACACAGTACTAACTTTTGCCTACCCAAAAGTCCAGTCGTATATTATTTATCGGGTTATAAAAACTAAAATATTTTAAAATTAGTTTAAACATAGAACGACGTAATATTTTAAAATCAACATAAGTAAAATTATTTAAATAGTTAAACGTTAATTGTACAGTAAATTAATATTAAAACACATGTAAGCCAAATACAATACATAAATACCATGGCGGTACATCTGTTAAGCCATTCAAAAGATCATTTGATTTGTTAATTTTAGCATCAACATTACTTTTGCGATTTTCTGTTATCGGTTCAATTTTTAGTACAGTTATTGTAGCATGATCCTTAAAAATGACTCTTGTTTATAATTTGATTTATTTTTTAGCCTTCATATAACAATAATATCCTTATTACCTTATTTTCCATCGCTAAATTTCGCTATTCAGCTTAAATAAAATTTAAATTATTTAATAACCTTGTAGCTATTTTTAAAACAATATTACAATATTAAATAAACGTCCTGATACGCGATGTTTTATGATAAAACATAAATATTAAGCCCGTAGGTAAAATAGTCAACTAAAAATAAAATGCTTGCCTGCATTCCACTTTCTAAATTTGGGGGCAAGTCGCTAAAGGGCAGTAGTAATATGCAAAAAAATGCACTATTTATTTAGCGGCTTAAACAAAAATCACACAGTAAAAAACGATATTTTAGGCTTATTTATATTTTTGTGTTGTGTAAATAAACAAAAATTTTAAAACCTGTACGCTAAAGTTGATATGAATTTGAGTATTTTTTTCTTGGTATACCAAGGTATATAGCTAATAATTGTTTACCGTTTGTGCTCTTAAAGCATTATTAAATAAAGCGATAAAATTAAAAAGGCATCTAAATATAGAAAAAAAATTATAAAAAATAAAATACTATTAAAAAAAAATATGTAAAATAAAACGTAAACCCATTAAAGTTATATCACCAATTTAAACATATTTAGTAACAACTGCTGTTCGGAAATAATGTGTGAAAAAAAAATTTAAATATGAATAATAATGGGACAATTTAGTTAGTAAAATAATTAAATTAAATAATAAAATAAAAAAAAAACTGTCGAGTTAACCGGTGGCGTGATGTAGTGGTTAAAGCACACTATCTGACTATAAAGACCTTTTTTAAATTTCAACTTTGTCAGTTTGTTCAAATACCCCTTTTTTAAGTTTTTTCGCGCATCAATAAACAGATAAAAGTAAAAAAAGGAATACGAAACACATTAAGTTAATGCATAAGCTAAAAAAAACATAATCAATGTAAAGATTTAAAACATATCATAAATACTGATATATTTCAATGTTTACTTTTATAGTAGATTATAGTATGGCTACACTGCACAGTCACCAAACCCAATAAGATGCCGAGTTATATTTTGGCAAGTTATTTAAAAAATGGCGTAAACTTTACTAGAATTAAGAAAGCTATCACTAGTTAAGATGTTTAAATTATTGTTAACTATTGTAAAAGTTTTCACTGGTATAGAAGATTTGAGTTTTGCGATATAGTGTAAAATATTATTTTTATTTAAGTTTTTGTTATCCCAAAAAAGTTTATTTACTTTTTTAAAATAAATTTAATGTTTTCAATAGATTAGGTTGTTGTATAAATTTTTAATATATACAAAAGTAAAAGATTAAAAATGGATTCTATTAGGATGGAAGAAAATCCACTCAGCGTTAAAATCTCTCTGCAATCGTCATCGGAAAACAAGATTCAAGAAATTTCTTACGGCGGCCAAGAGACTTTTATTCAACCTCTTACAATGTCTCAAAGCTTAACCGACTTAGCAAATCGGATTGATTTCTTAGAAGACAATGACAAAGCCAGTCAGCCTGAAGAAGAAGAAGCTAAAGAAATGTTGGATGAAAAACAATGGCCGTGGGAAAATATTCAGACACATTTGCAAAGAGCGCTTATCGAAATGAACGTGTTAGTTGATGTGATGTCAATTTCTCAAAATAAATTGGTCAATCAACCAAAAGAAGTCGGTGATACTGGACAATATTTAATGTTTGATTTAGCCCACGATGAACAAGAAACTCCCACTAAACCCGTACTCAAAATGTTAACTAAAAAACGTTGTCTAAATGCGGCTTCTAAGATTTTACTTGACGGGGCTATGCGACTGACTAAGGCAAAATCTGAGGCATCCACACAGCACACCTTTCATTCACAATTACTTAAACTTCGACAGCGATGGCGTGTAAGACGGGTCGGGGATAAAATTTTAGGGGATTTAAGTTACAGATCAGCGGGTTCGGATTTTTGGCACTCGAGTGCTTTTGAAGTTATAAAAAAATCTCTAGATGATGATGTTGATGAAGATTCCGACAACGATGAAGCAACAAAAAGTATAATATCCTTGGTTCCTTCTCTTCGGCCTCCTCTCCAGGTTGTCGTTAGTGCCGATTTAAAAGGAGTTGCAACCATTTCAGTTTCTATTATCGACATATCTTCAAAAACCTTAAAATCATGCAAAGTGAACAATTTTGACTTTTTCCCGAAAAAAACTGCAAGCAGCGAGCCAAATTGGCACAGAAAGTTATGCAATGCTCAAAATGTTTTGTTTTGCAAAGAGTTATTTGCAAGGCTAACAAAAGAAGCTGTGCAGCATAAAGCATATGGAATAAAGTCGCCGTTTATTGTTATCGAAAACACAATATCGACACGCATTTTTCCTGACACAAAACTTGAAATTAAACTTTTACATAGTCAAAGTTCACATCCAGCGAGTGTTCCAACTAAAAAGTCGTCAATATTTACCTTAAAACATGCACTTATGCAACTGCTTTTAAAATTCCATGCAAAACGTCTCAATATCGAGCCTCCACACCCTATAAATGCTGCACTCGGTTTAACAAACCTTTTAAGACGGGCATCTGTGCAGGGTAGTCCATCCAGACACTTGGTAAAATCAACAAAATAGGGTGAAATCTCGTTTATCGAGCTGCTTATTAAAATGGCAAAACATCATGAGGTGCAGCAACGCTTGAACAAAGTTATTCTTAAAATAACCAAAGAGTTTAACGACCCAGATGTGCAAGCTCACTGGTCTACTGTCACTAACATGTATGAAACTACAGTTCGTGTTATGCTTGTGAACAGTGGGTATGAATCCTGTAATAAATCAGTTATGTTGCTAACAGCAAAACCCGATGAAATAAGAGTGATACAACGAGAAGGTACAGTGTTAACACTTCCGATAGAATCTTCGAAAATTTACCAGTATCTTTTGTCTCGCATTTGTATGCATCAGCTGTTGACCATGCAATCGTTAGCTCAAACCTTAGGATGGACTTTGCTGAATTTATCACCGCATTGTGGGGTAGGTAACGATAACACCCTGCGTATCCGTGGGACTTTAATAATCGCCGAACCCAATGGTAGTAAAAATGTTTCTGTGTGCTGCAGTTTGGACAGCAATAACAATATTAAATATGAAATTAATGTCCTGCATCCAAGAAGTGATGACATTAACTCGTTTGAAAATAAACACTCGACTGATAACGATAAATTTTTATCTCTTGGAGGAAAATGGAGGGAGGTTTCATGGTCTGATGTACCGGGAAGACATTTTGTAAATAAAATGGAAACTTTATTGACTTGCTTAAAAAAATAATTACATTTTTTTATAAAATTAGTGCTGTTAAAATTATTTGTTTTTTACAAGGGGTAGCTATAAAATTAACTGAATCGTCTGTATTGAATCTATACTGAACGAATTACAAAATTAAACCCTAAACCCAACCCTTACCTATTCAGAAAACACTTTAAAAAATGCGACCAATTTGAAATACATTAGATCCAATTAATTTTGTATAGGCCTATATACATATTTTATAGGCACCACTACTTGAAAAAAAATCGCACTTATTACACCAAAACAAAAAAATCACACTATAAAAATTACCCTATCATCACTTTTTAAATAACTTTAGTATAGTGCAAATCTATATATAATAAAGCTTAGTGGGCAATATATAAACATATACATGTATGTGTATTTTAAATTTAAATATATACCTTTGACATAAAAAGCGGCCATTTGTAGTGCATGACTAAAATATCTTATGAATGTATATTAGTTGTGAATAGCAATCTTGTTACAACAAATAAAATGCAGTTTGTTTGGCAGGCAATAAGCTAAATCTGCTACTATTAAGATTAGTGTAATTAGTACAATTTGCCATAATTACAAGATTTTTTATTACTAAAATGAAATGCAGTGCATTTTTATAATTTTTTTTTCTTATTCAGAATATTCATATAAATTTTTAATAAATATATTTTTAAATGAAATTTGAATTTATAAAATAGCCATCTCAAACAATTTTATATCAAAATGCCAGTAAGTTTTTTTTACTCTAATTTTGAGTTTGTAGAAATGTTAATTTTTTTTAACACGAAATTTTCGAAATTTTTTTTGTATATAAGTATCCTAGATGTGGGAAGGTCGAATGCGCAACCTAAACATAGATTAACAACAGTTACCCCAACTGCAGTCTCAAGTTGCCTGCGGCAGTTTAAGATAATATAGATTATAATTGCCTGATAATTGAGTTGCTGATTAGGTGCTGGCTCAGGAGAAGTTCATACCGTTTATAGCGCCTTACTTATGGGCACTTCAGCATGAGATCACCGGGGATCGAACCTAGGACCTCATGTTGTGTAAAAAGTGTTTTGTAATTATTTGTTTTAATTATTTTACAGCCAACCAAAGGTAAACAAGGGACTAAAGGAGCAAAACAAATTAAAGAAGAAAATCAAACAACTTATAATTTTTACAAATATGTTATCATTTTTGCAAATGTAAGTACAAAATTGTGATCATTTGTATATATGTCATATTCTTTAGTAACAAAAACAATATTAAATAATTATCGGAATTAATCATTAGATATACATTTTAATTGTCATAATATGGTTGCAAATTAAAATATTTTTTGCCTGCGATAATTTAGCCATGCACCACAAGTGGCAGATTTTTTTTATGTTAAAAATAAAAAAATTGGACATAGTCCACTAAGCTCCATTATATATAATAAGAACAATCGTTTAAATCTTAGTTGATATTTAAACTAAACAAAGCACGTTTAAAAGAAGTTTCTAGATCTGGCATATTGACATTAATGATGATGGCCAATTGGCATTTACATACACTGTTTAAAAATTACAACAATTAAACCCAAAAACGGCAAAAAAATTACGAACAGTTAAACCCAATAAAAGATATCAAATGTATAAATCCCTATCTTAGCATGGTTTACTTGTAAAAATATAGAAATAACGACTAATAATAATGGAAGCTTAATTTAATAAAGGTAACAGGTTCGCTATGTTTTTTTTTTCGCTATGTTAAGTTAAATTTAACTTCAAATTTCGCCTTGTTAATTAATTCATAGTTTGGCACCCACCTTAGTTTATACACACCAGATTTGTTATATACCTTTATTTATATATTCTTTATTTAACCAGATAAATTGTGTTGTGGTCAAAACACTTGGCTTCACTACATGAGGTCTAGGATTCGATCTCCAATACTCTCATATTATTTTGTCTGAGAAAGGCACTTTAAACTCTTGCTAAGCCAACACTTAATCAGCACGATAATTATAAGGTAATTATTATCTTAAATATCCCAAACTGATAATGGGAATTTGAAACTGGGTTGGGGAAACTGATACTTTTCCATGTTTAGGTTGTGAAGTCGACATTCCTACATTAAGGTTAAATAAATATAAAAAAATTAAACCTTATTCTTATTTTTTATTGTTATAACAGATACCAGTTATATTATTCCATATCTTATTGAAGTATAATGATCTTCAGTGGAGTCAAATGGTAAGTAGACTGTTAAAAACACTGGCAGCGTTGTGTAGTTGTTAAAACACTGGGCTTTACTACTGGATGTCCTGGGTTTGCCCACCACTTCCAGACTGTAATGCCCTTTAGAGTAGTAAAGAGTATAAACCGCTGATAAGCTCAAAAACAATATGCAGAATAATTATTGTGCAAATATAAATAATAATATTTAAAACTACTTAAGCCAACCTAAGACTGGGTCAGGGTAACAAATTCACTATATGTTTTGTCCATGAAAATTGGTCATTCCAAATCGAGAATAAATAAATACAAAAATGTTTGTTTTTTTGAATTTCAGAGCATGTTTATTTTTTCATCAGTAACTTATGCACTTTGTATGAAATTAATGAGTTCAATGGTCAATAGTGGATTGGATTTAAATATGGATTCAGGAATGGCAGAGTAAGAAATGAAATTAAACAAATTCAGCAGTGTGGTTTAGTGGTCAAAACACTTTCTACACTTCATGAGGTCCTGGGTAGATTTCTAGTGTTCTCATGCTGTATCGCCTTTGAGTAAGACGCTATAAACGAAATGAATTCCTGTTAAGCAAGCACCTAATAAGCAGCTCAATTATCAGGCAATTATTATCTATAATATTCTAAACTGCCATAGGCAACTCGAGACTGGGTCGGGGTAACTGTTACTTTATGTTTAGGTTGCACATTCGTCCTTTTCTCATCGAGGATAAAAATATATAAAAAAAAAAGTTTTTCTTAATTTCAATATTAATTGTTTTCTATTATATTTTAGACATGCAAAAGATATTCTTATTATTACCGCTGTATGTCAAGTTCTAAGCTGTATATCAATGTATTTATGGCTTATTTGGCTTGTGGTTTGTATTCAAATATACAGTTTATTTTATTATTTTTTGCATAAAAATTAGAAGGCCAAAGTGTTTTAAAATATTTTTACTAAAATGCCTAAAACCTACACTACTATAACTATATTCTAAAGTGGCTGTTTTTTATTTACCTAATCCTGTTACGTGTTTTTTTTAAATATATTTTTATCCTCGATGTGGGAAGGTCGATTGCATGATCTAAACATAGAGTAACATCAGTTACCCTGACCTAGTCTGAGTTGCCTTGGTGGTTTGGGATATTATTAAGTATATTTGTCCAATAATTAAACTACTGATTATTATTGGCTCAGCAGGCATTTATACCTATTATAGCTCCTTACTCAAGGGTGTTACAGTATGGGGGCAGTGGGGTTTAAATTTACAACCTCATGTAGTGTAGCAAGTGATCTTACAACTACACCTCTAGTTGGGCAAATGGTGTGACTTAAACCTGAACCCTTCGAACTGTAGTTCGATGCGAAGATCTCCATACTACACTAACCACCTTATAAATATATGCTTTATCATGCAACCATTAATTAATTAATCTACAATTTTAAGGACAATGTCCTAAATATTGACTTTTATTTCGGGTTCCTGGGGTTGCTTTCTACAAGTTATGGGTAAGTATAATAGCCCCATGGATTTTTCAAGCGCCACCAGAATTAAGCGAAAAGCAAAAGAAAAAAATGGAAAAGAAGCGAAAATTTTAAACTTTTTTCTGGTTTTAGGATATTTTTATTAATTTATTTTGTTAGTCGAATTAATTTTACAGTAGAGGAGTTCTTTTGAATAGCCTACTGAAAAAAATTGTGATTAAAATGATTATAGAACAAAATTATGTTAATATATGAATGTTACCTAATTGAAACTATGTATTTTAATGGTACAATATATAAATCAAATCCAGTGCTTTTTTAAATAAGTGGTGAAAATGTGCAATAAAAAAGAATTTGATTTCTATTGGTAAGGTTGTTTATTTAATAATATAATTTACTTGTAATTTATGGTTTTTAGAAAAATTAGAGAATTGCCAAGAACTGTAAAGTATTAGCAGAGAACAGTAAAATAGGAGAGAGAATTTGAAGGGTTATAGAATTTATAGGTTATTATAAAATAACCTATCATTAGATATCTATTAATTATGGGGTATGAGTTGGAGATCGTAAGTTTAGTCCGGGTCGTAAGTAAATTTAGCCCGGATATTCTGGACCCCTTTTAAACAAGTGAAGACTTAATAACAGTGAAAACATGTTTGACTTACACTGTCTCACTTATATATAGAGAGTCTTGGTAATTGTCTATGTTTATGAGATTCTATTTGAATAAGGTTAATGCAAGCTGAATAGGAAATTTATTTAATCTAGTAGTAATATTAATACTAATAAATATTAAAAGCTGCAAACCATCAAACCAACTACCTAAATCAAATCCAAAAATCAACTTTTATTATTAACTTTTTTGTTAATACTTAAAAAATTTGCAATATGTCGGTCACTGATGCTTCCTTGAAGAAGTTTATGACTGTCATCGAGGGAAAGTTGGACAAGGTGACCAAGCGTCAGAATGCCTTGGAAAGGGGTTCGAGTTCCTCGCCTACACATGAGGTGGGCCGTGAGAAGGAGCTCAAAGACCTGGAAAACTCCATCCAAGAAATTCGTGACATGGTCACCAGCTTTAAAGACGATCTAGAAGCGTCAGATGGAGTTAGATCAAAAGGTGGATGATCTAGAACAATACGGCCGAAGCAATTGCCTTATCATCCATGGATGTAAAGGTATTCCAACAACAGATGCTTCACCATTCCCTTTCTGGGAATATGTATTACACCTTTTGAACACTCACGTTCATCCTGGGTATTCCATCACCCATTGGGATATTGACACTGCCCATGTTTTACCATCAAAGCGAAGGGACAGTAAACCGATTATTGTGAAGTTTGTTCGGCGAGATGTCCGTGATGATGTGTTCTGGCACAAGAAGAGGATGCAAGGCACCGGTATGGCGATCACCGAGTCACTGACGAAGCGCCGGCTGCACCTTGTTCACCAGGCAAAGATCAAGCTTGGAGCCAAATCTGTTTGGACAGTCAAGGGCAGAGTGATGGCATTCTTCAACGGAAAGCGCCACACAGTAGGTAAGGTAGAGGATATTATTACGATTTTTAACTCAGCTAAGTAAATGTTACCTACTGGGTTAGATGTTACTTATCTACTCACGCTTATATATCCCTAAAGTTTTTTTGTTTTTTTTTATTTATTTTTATTTATTTATTTGTTCGTTAGCATATAGTTCATTATTTTGAGTTGTGTAGCTCTATAGGATAATAATGGCCCATGAAATTATCAAGTGCAATATTTGTCTTAAAACTGTTAAAAATAGACAACCAGCAATTTTTTGTGATGCTAATAATCACTGGATCCATTTTAAATGTCTAAAACTAAACAAATTGGAAATAGAATTACTTCAAAATGAACCTCAAAGTAAGGCCTGGTGTTGCCCACACTGTTATAATTCTGCCCTACCCTTTTCAAATTGTAACCCTTATGAATTAACTCAGCAATCTAACCCAAAATCTAACCCCAACTCTTTTTCCATCCACCCTTAATCAAACATTTCAAACTTTAAACTATAATAACTTAGACCTTTTAGACCAAAACGATAACATGGAAACCAATTTTATTAATGACCAATATATGTTTGCCCATGATATACATGAGATAAATACCACCACAAACTACAGTTTTGTCACTATGTGTGTTAATATTAGATCAATTTCAAACCCAACCCACTTCACCAAACTCCAAGGTCTAATTAACTCCATGGAATTAAAACCTGACATAATAGCAATTAATGAAACCTGGCTTTACCCAAATCAAATTGGACAACATATAAATTTACCTGGCTATACATTCAGCGCCAACAGCAGATCTTCTTCTAGAGGAGGTGGTGTTGCAATGTATATTAAAGACAACCTAAATTTTTCAATACGACATGAACTAACAATAATGAAAGAAAAGGGGTTTGAGTCCCTGTTTGTTGATATTTTTATTAATAACACCCAAACTATAACAACTGGAACAATTTACAGATCACCCAGTTTAAATAAAAACAACCATAAATCATTTCTTGATCAATTAAAATTTGTTATGAACACACTTGCAAAACAAAAACACACATGCTATATTATGGGCGATATGAACTATAACTTATTAGAGACCTTAAATTTGGACATTAATAACTTTGTTGACACTATGTTTTTTAACTCCTTTTTCCCTCTTATAAACAAACCAACCAGAATCACTGATTCAACCCAAACTGTCCTAGATCATATTTGGACCAACAACCATAAATCCCTAATTAGAAGTGCTATTATTGTCGATGGCATTTCAGATCACTTTCCAGTAGTTCAATGTACAAACATAACTAGAACCCAAAACCCAACTATTAATACTGAAACCTACAGATGCTATAATCCAACAAATCTGGTCAAATTTAATACTAACCTTGATAACCTAAAAACAGATCAAATATACTCATTTGAAGACCCAAATGAAGCCTATAAAGAGTTTATAACATCCTATAAAAAAACTTTTGACCAAAATTTTCCTTTAAAATCTAAAAAAAATTAAAACAAGACAACCCCTGGTTTTCTAATAATCTAAAAGAACTTAACAAAACAACTGGCTTATAAAAAATGGCTTCGGAAACAAAACTCTAAAAATAAACTGGATTATAACCTCAAAAGAAATAAATATGAAAAATCAATAAAATCTGCCAAATTTGAGTATTACAAAGGTCTGTTTAATAAATTTAGGTTTAATATGAAAAAAACTACTACTATTAACTCTCTTATTGGTAAAAACATAAACGATAAAAACATCAAGTAAAATTTAATATCAACAACAGTCCAACCTCAGACAACAAGATAATATCTAATCATTTTAATACTTACTTCACATCAATAGCAGAAAAACTGGTTAAATCTATACCCCCTACCAACCTGACCTTTAATTCCTTCCTCAAAAAACCTATATTGAAATCAATTTTTATTAAACCCACCTGTCCAATAGAGATTGAACTTATTTTGGCATCAATGAAACCCAAAACTAGTTACGGATTGGATGAAATACCATCAAAAATTGTTAAATCAACCCCTCAAAAAATTATAGAAATACTAAGTCATATTTTCAACATTCAATTGCAACTGGCATATCAATAAATGAATTTAAAACTGCCAAAGTAATTCCTATTTACAAAAACGGTGACCTCAAAGAAACCAAAAACTATAGACCCATTAGCCTTCTACCCTGTTTTTCAAAAATACTAGAAAGAATTATGCATAAAAGGTTATCATTCTTTCTTGAACAAAATAATTTTTATTTTAAACAACAATTTGGATTTCGAAAACTTCATTCAACTAACTTAGCTGCAGCCCTGTTAATAAGTAAAATTACTGATGCTTTTGAACAAAAAAAAGCAGCACTTGGAATATTTTTGGACTTTTCGAAGGCTTTTGACACTATAGATCATACAATACTACTGCACAAACTACAATACTATGGAATAAGAGGAATTGCCCAAAACTGGTTTAAACGTTATCTGACAAATAGATCTCAAGTCGTCAAATTTAATGGCCAGTTATCAACCAATAAAAATAGAATTACTTATGGTGTACCCCAAGGCTCAATACTGGGACCTTTACTTTTTTTAATTTACATAAATGACCTTCCCAACTCCCTGCTAAAATCTTCCCCTGTAATGTTTGCAGATGAAACCACCCTTCTTTTAACCGATAAAAACCCTGAGAACTTAATTTTAAATGGTAATAATGAACTAGCCAATTTACAGCACTGGCTCTCTGCAAAAAAACTATCCCTCAATATTGGAAAAACCAAATATATAATTTTTAAACCAAGTAACAACCAATCCATCAAACAACTTAAAAATCTGACAATAAGTAAAACAGTCATTGAAAAAGTTCATGAAATTAAATTTCTTGGACTTACCATCAGCCAAAATCTCTCTTGGAAATCACATATGACAAACATACTTAAAAAAATTCGACAAAACCTTGGTGTTATTCGAAGAATTCGGCCAAATCTAAACCAAAATGCAATAATCTCCTTATACCATTCTCTAATTTTAAGTCATGTCCGTTATTGTATCCCCATTTGGAAACATGGTAGTTTGAAAATTCAATCCCAAATTCAATATGTTTGCAAAAAATACCTTACTATGATTTCTTATTCTTATAATACCAACCAAGATAAAACTTCTTTGCCCACGCATTTACTATCTCTTGAAAATCTTTTTACCCTTGAAACTAGTTCTATAGTTTTTCAATACCTAAAAAACTTCCTCCCATCTTGTTTTGATAATTTCTTCTCTAACCCAAGCAACATTCACTCCCAAAATACCCGATACAAATCTAAACTGTCAACCCCATATTTTAGCAAAACCTTGACACAACCATCAATTAAGTACATTGGTGTTAAAATCTGGAATATATTACCTGATAAAATTATTAAGCTAAACTGTTCAAACAAAACCTTCAATAAAAAACTCAAACACCATCTATTGTCCGAAATTATTCACCCAACCTTAAATAATAATTCACACACAGATAAGCACCTATACTTATTTATGCATGCTAACCACCATTTCTCTTACTACATATTCACTGTTAAATTTGCTTGTGATGTTTTTATTCTTTCAACAAAAAAAACACATTATTTTATTCTTTATTGTATTTATTTTGTACTTAAAATATTCACTTTTAAACAAGGCAGTCCATGTATTTAAACAGGTCATGCCTATGTCACCGTAAATTTCACTGTAAGTGTGCTGTGCAATAGTTTGTTGTTCCGAAAGGCAATCCATGCTGATAACAGGTCATGCCAAACTTGTGAAACAGTTTTATTTCCTAATTTATTTTTTACTAACCTTTTCACTAAATTTGTAATTGCACTATTCCTTGACTGCACCTAAGTACTTTTTTTTTATGTATTTTTTATATATTTTTTTTCTGTTACACTGTGTGCTACAATTCCAAAACTCCTCTGCTTAATTACCCTTTAAATTTTGCCAAACCCAGTGTCAAAACACCAAAGCAGCATCGTTTTTAATAAATTACCAGTAAATTATCTTTTTTTTTTTTTTGATTTTTCATTTTTTTTGATTTTTCAGACTGGGCTCTCAGACCATATACTCCAAAAAGCAACACCAACCTTACCGTATTCCTCCAACCACCCTGAACAAATAATTTGGACCATACAGAGCTACTTATTCATTCAGCTACTCTAACACTTAACTTAATTATGCAATCTCTCTTTAAACTATCAATGTAATATATTTTAATTTTAATTTATCAAGTTTCCTCTTTCTTTTCTATTATTAAATAGTTTTAAACATTTATATTCACTTACTCTATATATGTGAACCCCCTCTAGTTGGTGGGTTGTTTAATATTTTTGTGCATTGTATGTGATATAGGTTGTGAAAGGCCATTCTGGGACGTTCTTTCTTTAGGTAAGTTTATTTCGGTTAGTCCCTTTATCACATGCAATTTATCGTGACCAGTTTGTGCTTTCCTATTAGAGCCATACTGGGTTATATTAAATGTAATTTTTATTTTCTTTAAGTTATTTTTTACACTGTAACTACCATCGACAGTGATTGCTTTACTTTTATAAATCAAATGTGTCGTAACTTTCTTTTTTTTTCGTACAATTTTATTTCGCCACTCCTTTGTTATAGTTTTATTTTTTTTGGTGTATATTCTGTAAAATGTATTTTATTTATCGCATTTATTAATAATATAATCTATACTGGGTTTGGTGACCATGCCATAAAATAATTAAAATATTTATGTAAACATTAATACTTTTGGCATGTTTTAAATCATTAAATTGATTTTGTCATTTTTTCCCGTCGCATTGTCGTAATATTAATTGTACATCGTATTTATTATTTACTTTTATCAATGCGCGAAAAACCAAAATAAAAAAAAAATATTTTTTTAAGGCAAGTTATTGGAAACATGATATTGTTTACTGGGGAATAAAATTATCTAGGTAACGGTTATAGAAAGCGATGGCTTATATTTTAAGCAAAAAATTGTTTTTAAATTCACATTAATAACAGTTAGTATGATGAAAGGCTATTCGAATCTCGGCGGAATTCACAAGGGAAGATTAGTGTAAGGTAATAAAAATACTGCTCTTTCTATATAAACTTGGCGGACGCTGATAGAGATTTAAATATTCCATAAAGAAAGTGATGGATGTATTATTGGAGTTGGCACATTAAAGGTAAGTTTTTTGTTATTTAAATATTAATCGAACATGAAAGTATTTAATATATGCGAAACGTTTTCGTTTCAAGTTCTTAAAAGTTTTGTTTTCTCAACAACGTTGCCAACTTTGATCACGTGACCCAACGTTGGATGTAAACACGTGACCAAAACTTAAGTTAAAAGCTAACGAGAAGTACTGACAGTACTGACACCTTTTTTTGATGCAAAGTTCCGTTTTTGGCAAGTTTATGTATATCTTAATGTTAATAACGGTTGTTGTATTTTATTTAATATAAATATAAAAAAATTCATACTCTTTTATAAACTGAAAAAAATGTCCTTTATTTTTGTTTTTATTACTAATTGTTTTTATGTTTACAGAATGTTGCACAACGAACCATCTTTAAAACATATTTGATTCAGTTTTAAATAAATGTAATAAAATTCACTAAAGTCACCTAAACAATGTTCATTTTATTTGTTTAAAAATGTTTAATTATTGATCATATATAATTTGTACCAGTTGTGTTGTAGTTTCATGTATTGGCGTAATAAAAGATAAATTAATTTACTTAAATAAATAAATAATTCATTTAGCAAATTTTATATTGCGTATAGAGAACACCTGCGTGCGTGACCTGTTAATATAATGACCTTTCGACCTGTTAATATTTTGCGAAAAAATAATAAACCAATTAATGTGAATATTAACAAAATTAATTGTAGTGGTCGCGTGACCATTCGATTAATATTAAATTATATTTGCCATTCTACGTTTTTTTATACCGGCGTAGCTATTTTTGTAGCATACATTTAATTTTTGACATCGTGTTTTATGTGGTCACATAGCATAGTGGTTAAGGACGTAGACTGTTGAATTTTTTGAAAAAATGTCAAAAATGCCGATATCTGGCCATTTTTTTAAAAGTTTAAAAATTTTGCGATTTTAAAAATACGATTTACAATTTTTTTTTCATACGTATTTCTAAATAAACTTTTTGTAATGTCAAACTAATAAACTAACTTAACTTCTGCCTAGATTCGAACCTGACATCTGCAAGTCTATAAAAAGCTCAACATAACTACTCGGCTACGAAGTTGGAAGTATGTTGCAAAAAGATCAATGTAAGTCAGCCATTAGTGATACTTTGAACAAAATTTTAAAACTGGTCGCAATAAGTTGATACTCACCTTCTAGTTCTTAATTACCCTTATTATCTTAATTACGTCATTAGCCTTATCTTAGTTATCGAATTAATGAAAAATATATTTTTAAGGATTCGAACAAAAATACCTTGTTATTGGTAGATCAGCTACTTACTGCTGAGTTACACATCCGGTTGAAAATAAGATTTGAACCCACAGGTAAGTAATGCTTAATCGATCGATCTAACCACTCGGCCGTTAAGTGGTATGTACAAGATCTCGTGTTTCCAATATATATATTATAGACGTAAAATCCTTTTTTTTTAAATATTTTTTAACCCTTTTTTTCTTATTGTCCTCCAACCCTCCTTTCTATGCTTTGTCTCCCTTCTCTTTCTCGCTGCTTGATAGCTTCTTTATTGCATGCACCCGTATTCAAACTTACAGAGTTGGATCATCAGCTGATCAACATAACCACCTAGCCACGAACATCTTCCCGATCTGCCTCAAGTTTCTTGGCAATTATTCTCAGGAAGTTTGAGACAGTAATCTAAAACGGTTTACTCGGTTTTAAACTGAAGCCCTTTGTTTGGGTCAGCGTCTTACCACTAAGCTACACGCCTTTGATACTAATCTTTAATTAAACACTTATTAAAAATATATATAAAGTTTTTAAAAACATCTGTATTTTGGCGATGTTACAACGTTCAATAACTTGTTTTTATGCGACAGGTTTTGAACTTCAGACCATCGGAGATTTACCTTTGTGCTGCACGCCCATATTAAAAATGTTAAACAAAGATGACGCTGTAAACTGTATTATTATTATTTTGACAACGTTTGAAAAATGGTATTTTAATAAAACATAGATTTAAATGGTTTCGAACTAAGGGTGAAAAGGGCAGTTAGTACCTCCATCCCTTAACAACAAGCTAAAGTAAAATGCGATAACTAATTTATATCAAGTGAACGTTGGACACTGGAAAAAGTGAACGTTGAACACTTTTTAAACCAAGATCAACACTGTTACCACATAGTGTAAAAAATAGGCAAATATTAAAAACAATTAAATTATTAAATATAAAGACTTGATATTTTCCTGTCTCTCGGTTGGCGTTTTAATTATCAATATGTGGTTGCAATATAAAGTTTACCTGCGCCCCACAAAAAGCAGTTTTTAGTTGTTTTGAAGACCTATAAACTGAACATACATAACGTCCATAAGTTTTATTATTTATATATTTCACAAATGTTATTCAAACCATAAGCAACAGAAAGCCTTTTACCATTTAAACATACCCACGCATATCTCAAATGATCACACAAATCTCACCTAATGTTGTAAAGCTTTAACAGCCATGTGCTTCCACCAGTGCGTGTGATAGTCGGAATGTCTCTTCTTTTTGCCACAAATATTTCTCTTTCAACCATTTTAAGCAATTGGCAATTTGACCCCCCAACGGATCCAGACAATGCCTCTCATTCAAAGTAGATGAGAACATTAAAACATTTTTTATCTACGAAATTTTGTATGTGTAGAGTGAATAGATGATAAAGAATCTGCCATTTGGTGAAAAAATTAGTGAATTTAGGTTGGGATGTTTATGGCCGGCGTAAAACTTTTTTCAGCCCACGATAAAGTCCAAAAACAGTTTATGATCCAGAGCGACTCCCTTACCACCGTTAGCAAAATCCTTTAAACAAAAAAATGTGGCCCCAGCAGGTTGTGCTGCTTCATATGTCACTACTCCCCAGTCAATATAAACATAAATTGGTAAATTTAATGGTTTAACTGGTGTTATGTTGGCATTATAGAACACCGTCTTAAGATCTAGAGTGCTGTAAACATGTGAAGCTGCTTGTTTGAACAATGTATTATTTTCACAAATTTTATCTGCTAACCCATTTCCATATACATTCTTACAAACATATTTATCTAAGAACTTCTTATTGGCATTTAATGTTGAACCAGATATGTTGTTTCAACCACGGTTGTTCATGTGGTCGATGTTAAAATTTGTTTTTGGCAAGAAAAAGATAAAATAAGCTTTGTTCCTTATACATTTTAGTACACACTTGTTATCTATTTTTTTATTACACACCCAAAAAAACTAAACATAAGACAAAATTGTATTAACCAAAAAGTTACTAAATAAACATGTTTTTTAAAGGTGTTTGTTATCGAAAAACGCTATATTCTTTGACAATGTAAGGTAGCTTAGGTTTAGAGCAAGACTTAAAAAAAAGTTTATTTTGTAATAGTAAGCCCTTTAGACATGAAAAAAATAATTTATAGGTTGCTTTTAACTTATAATTGTATTAGCAGATTGGCAAGTTTTATGTTAAACATAATTTTACAATCTACAAACAGATATAAGTGCATGTTACACTTAAATACAACTTATGTACCTTGCAACAACTGTGCCACAACTACAAATAAAAAATATTTTATTGCTCTTGAATTCAATAAAGCAGTCACATTTTTCATGTATTTGATCTTTAGGAGACATTAAAAACAAATTTAATAAGTTTGAAATATTTGTCTAGTAGCTTATGTTAGGCTAACTACCATAGAAAATGAAGCTGAAGAAGCTTGCTTGTCAAAAGTTCAAATATAAATAGACTAATGCTTCTTAACATTATGAAACGATAGTGCTTAAAATGCTGTACAATAAGTATTTTATTTGTGGTTAAATATTTGGCATGCGGTAAGGAATTAAAATTTGCAAAAAAATATTTAATATTTATTAACAAAACACATCTACTTTAGAAAAAACAAATATCGGCTTATAACAGAAGCACAAAAAACACATCTCCTTTATTAAGACAAAAAAGCATCAGTTAAATATGACCATATAACAAAAAAATACAAATGTGTGCACTTAATTATTAAGCATTGATAAACAAACTTAACTTTGCCAAACAATTTAAGTTTTTTATTAGTGGCTACAAATATTTGGCATAAAGTAGAAAATTAGAATTTGCATAAAATCATTTTTTTGCAAAATAAATACAAGCAACTTGAACATATTAACAATGCAATAATATAAGTTAAAAGAAAAATGTTATGAAAAAACTGAAGGTGGGTACCAAACTGTTTAACATTAATATTTATTTTCGGGTAATACAACTTTGTTGATTCATTTTTACAAATAAGTGATGATATGTACAACACATAAATTACTGTTTTGTTTAGAAAATATTTCTTCGACTGTTTAAATAAATATTATTGATAACATTTATTATGAACTTTATTACATTCCTTTTAATTTAACTTAACAATGAATATTTAATTACCATATATTAAGTTACTATATTGGTTACCAGTGCCCAACAATGCAAAAAATCATAAAAAGCTATATCTAAAAGTAATAAAACTTATAAAAAATAAAATTACACATAAGTGTAAGAGATAATAATCGAGTTACACAAAAAATATGTTGTAGTATTTATAACACTTTGTTTCACTATATAAAACTTAGGAATAAATCGCCAGTGAAAACAAGCTAAAATGTCTTTAGGTAAAGGTTAAACGAACTTAATCAAGATAAGGCAATAACACATTCAGAACCATTTTCATTTCTTATTTTTCAGTTAAAAAAGAAAATTTTCGTATTTCTACACAGCCACAACCTAGTAATATATAAGAAACAAGTTTTATAAGTTTACTTGTACTTTAATTCTGTCATTTAAAGTTTTTAAATAAGTGTTATACAGCCATTTAAGTATAATAAGAAATATACAGTTTTTAAGAGGATAATTTATTTAAATACCATTATTACCTAAATGCCTAGTAACAAAAAAAGTTACCAATTAATTCCTATACAATATTACATTTAATACAAGATAAAGTAAGTTTTTATTTTTTTATAATTAGAATCACATCATGTTAAAAAATTTAAAAAAGGATTTTTAAAAAGCCTTTAAAGTCTTCTCTATGCATATTTAAATTGATATGCCAAATAGTTTAGGCTAAGTTAACTAGTGGGTAAAATAACAAACTTGCATTGTATGAATATATTAAACAGCTTCTTACTTTAATTTAATTAAGTTGTATATTTAAATAAATTAAAATTAACAGATTTGATTACCTTTGTTGTTAGTTGAATGAAAAAGAAATGAAACCTCACTAAGTCTCACTAAATAAAAACATCAAAAAGCTTAAAAAAACTAAACAATTTAAAATTTCAACTAATTAGCAATCTAAATATTTTTTCTATGTTCTATTTTTAAATAAACAATACCAAATCGTTTTTCGATTTTAAAACATAAATTTTAAATTAAAAATTAAAGTAGAAAAGGGGCATTGAGTTTACATATAAAAAATAGTTAATTTATATAAAACATGCGGTTTTACAGGTGACTTCAGAAACTTATCATTAAAAAGTTTTAGAACAATGTTATTAATTTTTAGATATCTACTTGTAAATGTGTTTAAAAATATTTTAAAATAAACATTACTTACAGTTTCATTTTTGGCAGTAATTCACTTGCTTTTCTTAATATATTTTTCTCATCCTCAGTAAAATGACAACCGTATGCTAGTAAATGGCGGATGTTGTGCAAACATGATGAGAAAGCAACAGCACATTTATCCCCAAGATGGTTTCTGTTTATATTCAAATATTTGATCTGAAATATTTAAACTTTTTAAGTTATTTTTTCCTAATTTGTTAATTTTTTTTAAGATTTAAAAAAATTATTTGGCAGTTTTTAATAAATTTAAAAATTGTTTCTAGCATAAAAGTCAAGTAAATTATAACAAATATAGTTAAACCAAAGTGTTTGCACATTCTTTTTTTTTGCACATTTCTTTTTTTTTAATTGATTTAAATGCTATCTAAAATGTTGTTTAGCGCAATCATTTTACTTTATAGGTAACTATTCTACTGAAGTATTGCCAGTCAGCCAAGAATGGCATTTTGACCATCTCCATGTTTTAATTTTTCAAATATAGTTATATTTTAATGCTTGATAACTTTTTATTCCAAATGCTTTTAGATTTCGGAAAACAAACAAAAATTTGCCCGTGATTACTAAAAATAAGACATATTATAAATACTTTAATGTATTATATAAAGCATGTAGTATATATATAAATCATAAAATAAGTGGATTAAGTTGTTTATAAGAAACTAAGATTAAAAAAATGGCATTTATAAGCATGCCACTGCACTTTTATAAAACAAAGGCTCCAAGAAATTAACAAAAGGTCCAGCGATAGTTTAACAAAAATGATCCCAGAGTTATTAGGAGCCAAGGGTGTTCTAATATTAAAACTGTTTCTTTGGGCTTAAGGTACTTATAAAAAAAACAGGTAGAAAAAAAAACTCAGGGTGTTTTTTAAGATCTGGGGTATTTTTAATAAAATTGTGAAAGTAAAAATTTGTTCAGTAGCAGGAAAGTAAGTAGAGTATATTTGGAACATTATGGTTCTTATGAAGCACCATAGTTAAAAAGAGAAGAGATATTTTACAATTATTTGGGATATTTATGGAAATACTTGGGTTAAAAATTAAGGTAAGGGGTATTCGAAAAAGGCCATATTTTTTTATAAAAAGTCCAGCCTATTATATATATAAAATGAGACCACTTATTTGAAGTCCAAGTACTTACAAGCAGATTAGGGCTGTTATAAATATCTAAAGTCTCAGTAAGAGAGCCACAAGACCACTACTGTGCAATGTTTATTTTAAATGCTGTATAAATTTAGAAAATGATCAATTTAATTTTTTTAGGACTTTCAAAAAAAAAAATCAATTAAAATTTAAAATAAAGGAATAAAAATAATTTTAAATTTATAAAATTAATAAATAACATGAAAGTTTTCAAAAATAATTTTAAAATTAAAAAGTTTTTTAATATTAACACAATTGGCAAGATGTTACCGAATTAACTGTAGAAAGCAGTGGCTAATCTTTCAATTTTATGGTTTTTGATAAAAATAAATAATTTTAGAATGTTTAATACAAAGTTTAAACATTCTAAAATTAAACTTTGTATTTCTATTAAACTTTAAAAATAAATATTTTTAGAGCTGCTGCTTTTTAAAATTGAAGATAATTTAATATTGAAACATCTAAACAATGGTAGACAATAAGCCTTTTTGACTTACAGGTGTAGTTAATTTTAAACACCCTTTTGCAATTGCCAATCCACATTCTTTAGTTATGTCACAATCAGTAACATTGAGGGTCTCAAATTTATCCAAAACTTTACTAAGTGCCTTGGCTGCATTGTTTCCAATTTTATTCTTTGTTAATAATAACTTTATCTAAAACATAAGTAATGTTTTACTCAATTAACGAACTTGATAAATATTATAAACAGTAACTAAAACAAAATTATAAGTTGACAATTCTAGATGTATATTAGTAATTAAAACATAAATACAATATTTAGTAATGTATTAGTTAAAGTATCAAATTTAAAAGAAAGTTGTATAAACTTTAAACTATATTGTAAAAAATAGGTGTTATCTTGTCCAATCATTAATAACATTATGAAATATTAATTTACTAAGTTAAATCCGTAACATTATATTAATCATACGATCATATTTTGAATGTAATTGCTATCTTAATCAAAAAGATTGCGAGGAAGACCATATAAGCCTTATATTGCAATTTAATATAGAAACTTTCATTAAATATCGCTTTATAGTTTCTATGAGGTTTTGTGAAGTTTTTAAGTTGTGGTATAAACAACACCCTCTAAGGTTTTGCGGGGTTTATAAGTTGTAACATTAACAATACCCTATGAGGTTTTTTGAGGTTTATAAGTTAAAGTATTAACAATACCCCATGAGGTTTTGTAAGGTTTATAAGTTGTGGTATTAACAATACCCCATGAGGTTTTGCAGGGTTTATAAAATGTGGTATTAACAACACCCCTTGAGTTTTGCAGGGTTTATAAGTTGTGGTATTAACAACACCCCCTGAGGTTTTGCATGGTTTATAAGTTGTGGTATTAACAACACCCCCTGAGATTTTGCAGGGTTTATAAGATGTAATATTAACAATACCCTATTTGGTTTTGTGAGGTTAATAAGTTATAATATTAACAACAACCACTGAGGTTTTGCAGAGTTTAAAAGTTGTGGTATTAACAACACCCCCGAGGTTTTGTGAGGTTTATAAGTTGAAGTATTAACAATACCCTATGAGGTTTTGCAGGGTTTATAAGTTGTAATATTAACAATACCCTATGAGGTTTTGTGAGGTTTATAAGTTGAAGTATTAACAATACCCTATGAGGTTTTGCAGGGTTTATAAGTTGTGGTATTAACAATAACCTCTGAGGTTTTGCAGGGTTTATAAGTTGTAATATTAACAATACCCTCTGAGGTTTTGCAGGGTTTATAAGTTGTAATATTAACAATACCCTATGAAGTTTTGCAGGGTTTATAAGTTGTGATATTAACAATACCCTATGAAGTTTTGGGAGGTTTATAAGCAGTGGCGGCTCGTGTATGGAGCTAATGGGGCTAAAACCCCCAACTTTTTTTAATGGTTTTATGTTTTAATTTATATATATTTTTTTTAATTAATATTAAATTTTTTAAATAATATTTATTTTTTTGCACTGTTTTTCGGTAAAATTATTTAAAATATTAAAAAATAGCGCCTATTTTGGCCACAAAATACGCAAAAATTTTCGAAAAACGTAGCGTAAACATGTGAGGGCTAAACCAAAATTAGCCCCACGGGCTGCCAAATACAAAATATCATAACGCCGTTTTTGCTGTCAGAATTCCGAAATTTGGAAAAAAGTTGAGAACTTTGATCGAAATGTGGGGCTAAGACCACCATTGAGATGCCAAATATTTTGGCAATTTCAAACGTTGTATGTTAACAAATTTTATCGTTTTTGTTTAACTATTAAACAAAAATAAAATAAAATAGGTTTAAACTGGGTATTTTATTCTTGTTTAAGGAAGTTTTAAGGCCTTAAATAATATTTTTAAGTTAAAAAAATAGAAATACTAATTGTTCGATCGAGTATATTCTCACATTATATTTATGATGAAAAGGTCGCTCTTAAGCCTCGCTAAAGCTAAAACAGCAAGTTTAAATCAGTTTTTGCATTCTTTTTAAAGAATTGTATGTTAATTAATGCTTTTAATTTCGATTAAGGCAAGTTTTTAAAAATAATCATAATGGATTACTGCCTGACAAGAAGGCTCAAGAGCAGGTTGCCTGTTTGCCTGCCTGTCAAAAGAGCATAAATAAAGTTTGCCAATGAAAAAAATACATGCTTTTATAAGTTGTAATATTAACAATACCCTATGAGGTTTTGTGAGGTTTATAAGTTGAAGTATTAACAATACCCTATGAAGTTTTGCAGGGTTTATAAGTTGTGATATTAACAATACCCTATAAAGTTTTGGGAGGTTTATAAGTTGTAGTTTTAACAACACACCTTGAGGTTTAGCAGAGTTTATAAGTTGTAATATTAACCACACCCCTGAGGTTTGGTGAGGTTTATAAGTTGTAATATTAACAATACCCTATGGGGTTTTGTAAGGTTTATAAGTTGTAGTATTAAATACACCTTCTGGGGTTTTGCGGGGTTTATAAGTTATAATATTAACAATAGCCTATGAGGTTTTGCAGGGTTTATAAGTTGTGGTATTAACAATACTCCATGAGGTTTTTTGAGGTTTAAAGTTGTGGTATTTACAATACCCTATGAGGTTTTGTGAGGTTTATAAGTTGAAGTATTAACAATACCCTATGAGCTTTTGCAGGGTTTATAAGTTGTGATATTAACAATACCCTATGAGGTTTTGTGAGGTTTATAAGTTGAAGTATTAACAATACCCTATGAGGTTTATAAGTTGAAGTATTAACAATACCCTATGAGGTTTTGTGAGGTTTATAAGTTGAAGTATTAACAATACCCTATGAGGTTTTGTGAGGTTTATAAGTTGAAGTATTAACAATACCCTATGAGGTTTTGTGAGGTTTATAAGTTGTAATATTAACAATACCCTATGAGGTTTTGTGAGGTTTATAAGTTGAAGTATTAACAATACCCTATGAGGTTTTGTGAGGTTTATAAGTTGAAGTATTAACAATACCCTATGAAGTTTTGCAGGGTTTATAAGTTGTGATATTAACAATACCCTATGAGGTTTTGTGAGGTTTATAAGTTGAAGTATTAACAATACCCTATGAGGTTTTCTGAGGTTTATAAGTTGAAGTATTAACAATACCCTATGAGGTTTTGTGAGGTTTATAAGTTGAAGTATTAATAACACCCTATTTGGTTTTGTGAGGTTTATAAATTGAAGGATTAACAATACCTTATATGCTTTTGCAGGGTTTATAAGTTGGGATATTAACAATACCCCCTGAGATTTTGCAGGGTTTATAAGTTATAATATTAACAATACCCTATTTGGTTTTGTGAGGTTTATAAATTGAAGGATTAACAATACCTTATATGCTTTTGCAGGGTTTATAAGTTGGGATATTAACAATACCCCATGAGGTTTTGCAGGGTTTATAAGTTGTAGTATTAACAATACCCCCTGAGGTTTTGCGGGGTTTATAAGTTGTAGTATTACTACACCCCCTGAGGTTTTGCAGGGTTTATAAGTTGAAGTATTAACAATACCCTATGAGGTTTTGTGAGGTTTATAAGTTGTAATATTAACAATACCCTATGAGGTTTTGTGAGGTTTATAAATTGTAGTATTAAATACACCCTCTGGGGTTTTGCGGGGTTTATAAGTTATAATATTAACAATACCCTATAAGGTTTTGCAGGGTTTATAAATTGTGGTATTAACAATACCCCCGGAGCTTTTGCAGGGTTTATAATTTATGGTATTAACAATACCCCATGTGGTTTTGTGAGGTATATATTATGTGGTATTAACAACACCCCATGATGTTTTGCAGGGTTTATAATTTATGGTATTAACAATACCCCATGTGGTTTTGTGAGGTATATATTATATGGTATTAAAAACACCCCATGATGTTTTGCAGGGTTTATATGTTGTGGTATTAACAATACCCCATGAGGTTTTTTGAGGTTTAAAGTTGTAATATTAACAATACCCTATGAGGTTTTGCAGGGTTTATAAGCTGTAGTATTAACAACACCCCATGAGGTTTTGCAGGGTTTATAATTTATGGTATTAACAATACCCCCTGAGGTTTTCAGGGTTTATATGTTGTAATATTAACAATACCCTATGGGGTTTTGTGAAGATTATAAGTTGTAGTATCATATACACCCTCTGGGGTTTTGCGGGGTTTATAAGTTATAATATTAACAATACCCTATGAGCTTTTGCAGGGTTTATAAGTTGTGATATTAACAACACCCCCGAGGTTTTGCAGGGTTTATAATTTATGGTATTAACTACTTCCCCTGAGGTTTTGCGGCGTATATAAATTGCAATATTAATAAGTTATAATATTAACAATAGCCTATGAGGTTTTGCGGGGTTTATTAGTTGTAATAATAACAATACCCTATGTGGTTTTGTGAGGTTTATAAATTGTAGTATTAAATACACCCTCTGGGGTTTTGCGGGGTTTATAAGTTGTGGTATTAACAATACCCTATAAGGTTTTGCAGGGTTTATAAATTGTGGTATTAACAATACCCCCGGAGCTTTTGCAGAGTTTATAAGTTGTAGTATTACTACACTCCCTGAGGTTTTGTGAGGTTTATAATTTGTAGTATTAACAATACCCTATGAGCTTTTGCAGGGTTTATAAGTTGTGGTATTAACAATACCCTATGAGGTTTTGTGAGGTTTATAAGTTGAAGTATTAACAATACCCTATGAGCTTTTGCAGGGTTTATAAGTTGTGGTATTAACAATACCCTATGAGGTTTTGTGAGGTTTATAAGTTGAAATATTAACAATACCCTATTTGGTTTTGTGAGGTTTATAAATTGAAGGATTAACAATACCTTATATGCTTTTGCAGGGTTTATAAGTTGGGATATTAACAATACCCCCTGAGATTTTGCAGGGTTTATAAGTTATAATATTAACAATACCCTATTTGGTTTTGTGAGGTTTATAAATTGAAGGATTAACAATACCTTATATGCTTTTGCAGGGTTTATAAGTTGGGATATTAACAATACCCCATGAGGTTTTGCAGGGTTTATAATTTATGGTATTAACAATACCCCATGTGGTTTTGTGAGGTATATATTATGTGGTATTAACAACACCCCATGATGTTTTGCAGAGTTTATAAGTTGTAGTATTAACCACACCCCCTAAGGTTTGGTGAGGTTTATAAGTTGTAATATTAACAATAGCCTATGAGGTTTTGTGAGGTTTATATGTTGTAGTATTAAATACACCTTCTGGGGTTTTGCGGGGTTTATAAGCTGTAGTATTACTACACTCCCTGAGATTTTGCAGGGTTTATAAGTTATAATATTAACAATACCCCCGAAGCTTTTGCAGGGTTTATAAGTTGTAGTATTACTACACCCCCTGAGGTTTTGCAGGGTTTATAAGTTGAAGTATTAACAATACCCTATGAGGTTTTGTGAGGTTTATAAGTTGTAATATTAACAATACCCTATAGGGTTTTGTAAGGTTTATAAGTTGTAGTATTAAATACACCTTCTGGGGTTTTGCGGGGTTTATAAGTTATAATATTAACAATAGCCTATGAGGTTTTGCAGGGTTTATAAGTTGTAGTATTAACAATACTCCATGAGGTTTTTTGAGGTTTAAAGTTGTGGTATTTACAATACCCTATGAGGTTTTGTGAGGTTTATAAGTTGAAGTATTAACAATACCCTATGAGCTTTTGCAGGGTTTATAAGTTGTGATATTAACAATACCCTATGAGGTTTTGTGAGGTTTATAAGTTGAAGTATTAACAATACCCTATGAGGTTTATAAGTTGAAGTATTAACAATACCCTATGAGGTTTTGTGAGGTTTATAAGTTGAAGTATTAACAATACCTTATGAGGTTTTGTGAGGTTTATAAGTTGAAGTATTAACAATACCCTATGAGGTTTTGTGAGGTTTATAAGTTGTAATATTAACAATACCCTATGAGGTTTTGTGAGGTTTATAAGTTGAAGTATTAACAATACCCTATGAGGTTTTGTGAGGTTTATAAGTTGAAGTATTAACAATACCCTATGAAGTTTTGCAGGGTTTATAAGTTGTGATATTAACAATACCCTATGAGGTTTTGTGAGGTTTATAAGTTGAAGTATTAACAATACCCTATGAGGTTTTGTGAGGTTTATAAGTTGAAGTATTAACAATACCCTATGAGGTTTTGTGAGGTTTATAAGTTGAAGTATTAACAACACCCTATTTGGTTTTGTGAGGTTTATAAATTGAAGGATTAACAATACCTTATATGCTTTTGCAGGGTTTATAAGTTGGGATATTAACAATACCCCCTGAGATTTTGCAGGGTTTATAAGTTATAATATTAACAATACCCTATTTGGTTTTGTGAGGTTTATAAATTGAAGGATTAACAATACCTTATATGTCTTTGCAGGGTTTATAAGTTGGGATATTAACAATACCCCATGAGGTTTTGCAGGGTTTATAAGTTGTAGTATTAACAATACCCCCTGAGGTTTTGCGGGGTTTATAAGTTGTAGTATTACTACACCCCCTGAGGTTTTGCAGGGTTTATAAGTTGAAGTATTAACAATACCCTATGAGGTTTTGTGAGGTTTATAAGTTGTAATATTAACAATACCCTATGAGGTTTTGTGAGGTTTATAAATTGTAGTATTAAATACACCCTCTGGGGTTTTGCGGGGTTTATAAGTTATAATATTAACAATACCCTATAAGGTTTTGCAGGGTTTATAAATTGTGGTATTAACAATACCCCCGGAGCTTTTGCAGGGTTTATAATTTATGGTATTAACAATACCCCATGTGGTTTTGTGAGGTATATATTATGTGGTATTAACAACACCCCATGATGTTTTGCAGGGTTTATAATTTATGGTATTAACAATACCCCATGTGGTTTTGTGAGGTATATATTATGTGGTATTAACAACACCCCATGATGTTTTGCAGGGTTTATATGTTGTGGTATTAACAATACCCCATGAGGTTTTTTGAGGTTTAAAGTTGTAATATTAACAATACCCTATGAGGTTTTGCAGGGTTTATAAGCTGTAGTATTAACAACACCCCATGAGGTTTTGCAGGGTTTATAATTTATGGTATTAACAATACCCCCTGAGGTTTTGCAGGGTTTATATGTTGTAATATTAACAATACCCTATGGGGTTTTGTGAGGTTTATAAGTTGTAGTATCATATACACCCTCTGGGGTTTTGCGGGGTTTATAAGTTATAATATTAACAATACCCTATGAGCTTTTGCAGGGTTTATAAGTTGTGATATTAACAACACCCCCGAGGTTTTGCAGGGTTTATAATTTATGGTATTAACTACTTCCCCTGAGGTTTTGCGGCGTATATAAGTTGCAATATTAATAAGTTATAATATTAACAATAGCCTATGAGGTTTTGCGGGGTTTATTAGTTGTAATAATAACAATACCCTATGTGGTTTTGTGAGGTTTATAAATTGTAGTATTAAATACACCCTCTGGGGTTTTGCGGGGTTTATAAGTTGTGGTATTAACAATACCCTATAAGGTTTTGCAGGGTTTATAAATTGTGGTATTAACAATACCCCCGGAGCTTTTGCAGAGTTTATAAGTTGTAGTATTACTACACTCCCTGAGGTTTTGTGAGGTTTATAATTTGTAGTATTAACAATACCCTATGAGCTTTTGCAGGGTTTATAAGTTGTGGTATTAACAATACCCTATGAGGTTTTGTGAGGTTTATAAGTTGAAGTATTAACAATACCCTATGAGCTTTTGCAGGGTTTATAAGTTGTGGTATTAACAATACCCTATGAGGTTTTGTAAGGTTTATAAGTTGAAATATTAACAATACCCTATTTGGTTTTGTGAGGTTTATAAATTGAAGGATTAACAATACCTTATATGCTTTTGCAGGGTTTATAAGTTGGGATATTAACAATACCCCCTGAGATTTTGCAGGGTTTATAAGTTATAATATTAACAATACCCTATTTGGTTTTGTGAGGTTTATAAATTGAAGGATTAACAATACCTTATATGCTTTTGCAGGGTTTATAAGTTGGGATATTAACAATACCCCATGAGGTTTTGCAGGGTTTATAATTTATGGTATTAACAATACCCCATGTGGTTTTGTGAGGTATATATTATGTGGTATTAACAACACCCCATGATGTTTTGCAGAGTTTATAAGTTGTAGTATTAACCACACCCCCTAAGGTTTGGTGAGGTTTATAAGTTGTAATATTAACAATAGCCTATGAGGTTTTGTGAGGTTTATATGTTGTAGTATTAAATACACCTTCTGGGGTTTTGCGGGGTTTATAAGCTGTAGTATTACTACACTCCCTGAGATTTTGCAGGTTTTATAAGTTATAATATTAACAATACCCCCGAAGCTTTTGCAGAGTTTATAAGTTGAAGTATTACCACACCCCCTGAGGTTTTGCAGGGTTTATAAGTTGAAGTATTAACAATACCCTATGAGGTTTTGTGAGGTTTATAAGTTGTAATATTAACAATACCCTATGAGGTTTTGTGAGGTTTATAAATTGTAGTATTAAATACACCCTCTGGGGTTTTGCGGGGTTTATAAGTTATAATATTAACAATACCCTATAAGGTTTTGCAGGGTTTATAAATTGTGGTATTAACAATACCCCCGGAGCTTTTGCAGAGTTTATAAGTTGTAGTATTACTACACTCCCTGAGGTTTTGCAGGGTTTATAATTTATGGTATTAACAATACCCCATGTGGTTTTGTGAGGTATATATTATGTGGTATTAACAACACCCCATGATGTTTTGCAGGGTTTATATGTTGTGGTATTAACAATACCCCATGAGGTTTTTTGAGGTTTAAAGTTGTAATATTAACAATACCCCATGAGGTTTTGCAGGGTTTATAATTTATGGTATTAACAATACCCCCTGAGGTTTTGCAGGGTTTATATGTTGTAATATTAACAATACCCTATGGGGTTTTGTGAGGTTTATAAGTTGTGATATTAACAACACCCCCGAGGTTTTGCAGGGTTTATAATTTATGGTATTAACTACTTCCCCTGAGGTTTTGCGGCGTATATAAGTTGCAATATTAATAAGTTATAATATTAACAATAGCCTATGAGGTTTTGCGGGGTTTATTAGTTGTAATAATAACAATACCCTATGTGGTTTTGTGAGGTTTATAAATTGTAGTATTAAATACACCCTCTGGGGTTTTGCGGGGTTTATAAGTTGTAGTATTAAATACACCCTCTGGGGTTTTGCGGGGTTTATAAGTTGTGGTATTAACAATACCCTATAAGGTTTTGCAGGGTTTATAAATTGTGGTATTAACAATACCCCCGGAGCTTTTGCAGAGTTTATAAGTTGTAGTATTACTACACTCCCTGAGGTTTTGTGAGGTTTATAAGTTGTGGTATTAACAATACCCTATGAGCTTTTGCAGGGTTTATAAGTTGAAGTATTAATAATACCCCCTGAGGTTTTGCAGGGTTTATAAGTTGTGGTATTAACAATACCCTATGAGGTTTTGTGAGGTTTATAAGTTGAAGTATTAACAATACCCTATGAGCTTTTGCAGGGTTTATAAGTTGTGGTATTAACAATACCCCGTGAGGTTTTGCAGGGTTTATAAGTTGTGGTATTAACAATACCCCCTGAGGTTTTGCAGGGTTTATAAGTTGTGGTATTAACAATACCCCCTGAGGTTTCGTGAGGTTTATATGTTGTGGTATTAACAATACCCCATGAGGTTTTGCAGGGTTTATAAGTTGTAATATTAACAATACCCTATGGGGTTTTGTGAGGTTTATAAGTTGTAGTATTATATACACCCTCTGGTTTTTTTTTATATACACCCTCTGGGGTTTTGCGGGGTTTATAAGTTATAATATTAACAATACCCTATAAGGTTTTGCAGGGTTTATAAATTGAAGTATTAACAATACCCTATGAGCTTTTGCAGCGTTTATAAGTTGTGATATTAACAATACCCCCTGAGGTTTTGCAGAGTTTATAAGTTGTGGTATTAACAATACCCCATGAGGTTTTGCAGGGTTTATAAGTTGTGGTATTAACAATACCCCATGAGGTTTTGCAGGGTTTATAAGTTGTGGTATTAACAATACCCCATGAGGTTTTGCAGGGTTTATAAATTGTGGTATTAACAATACCCCATGAGGTTTTGCAGGGTTTATAAGTTGTAGTATTAACAATACCCCCTGAGGTTTTGCAGGGTTTATAAGTTGTGGTATTAACAACACCCCATGAGGTTTTGCAGGGTTTATAATTTATGGTATTAACAATACCCTATGTGGTTTCGTGAGGTTTATATGTTGTGGTATTAACAACACCCCATGAGGTTTTGCAGGGTTTATATGTTGTGGTATTAACAATACCCCATGAGGTTTTGCAGGGTTTATATGTTGTGGTATTAACAACACCCCATGAGGTTTTTCAGGGTTTATAATTTATGGTATTAACAATACCCTATGTGGTTTCGTGAGGTTTATATGTTGTGGTATTAACAATACCCCATGAGGTTTTGCAGGGTTTATAAGTTGTAATATTAAAAATACCCTATGGGGTTTTGTGAGGTTTATAAGTTGTAGTATTATATACACCCTCTGGTTTTTTTTTATATACACCCTCTGGGGTTTTGCGGGGTTTATAAGTTATAATATTAACAATACCCTATAAGGTTTTGCAGGGTTTATAAATTGAAGTATTAACAATACCCTATGAGCTTTTGCAGGGTTTATAAGTTGTAATATTAACAATACCCTATGAGGTTTTGTGAGGTTTATAAGTTGAAGTATTAACAATACCCCATGATGTTTTGCAGGGTTTATAAGTTGTGGTATTAACAATACCCTATGTGGTTTTGTGAGGTTTATAAATTGAAGGATTAACAATACCTTATATGCTTTTGCAGGGTTTATAAGTTGGGATATTAACAATACCCCCTGAGATTTTGCGGCGTATATAAGTTGCAATATTAACAATACCCTATGAGGTTTTGTGAGGTTTATAAGTTGAAATATTAACAATACCCCATTTTGTTTTGGGAGGTTTATAAGTTGAAGAATTAACAACACCCCCTGAGGTTTTGCAGGGTTTATAATTTATGGTATTAACTACTTCCCCTGAGGTTTTGCGGCGTATATAAGTTGCAATATTAACAATACCCTATGAGGTGTTGTGAGGTTTATAAGTTGAAATATTAACAATACCCCATGAGGTTTTTCAGGGTTTATAAGTTGTGGTATTAACAATACCTTATGTGGTTTTGTGAGGTTTATAAATTGTAGAATACCCCCTGAGGTTTTGCGGCGTATATAAGTTGCAATATTAACAATACCCTATGAGGTTTTGTGAGGTTTATAAGTTGAAATATTAACAATACCCCATTTTGTTTTGGGAGGTTTATAAGTTGAAGAATTAACAACACCCCCTGAGGTTTTGCAGGGTTTATAATTTATGGTATTAACTACTTCCCCTGAGGTTTTGCGGCGTATATAAGTTGCAATATTAACAATACCCTATGAGGTGTTGTGAGGTTTATAAGTTGAAATATTAACAACACCCCATGATGTTTTTCAGGGTTTATAAGTTGTGGTATTAACATTAACCCATGAGGTTTTGCAGGGCTTAGGGTCAACACACCCTGAGGTTTTGCAGGGTTTATAATTTGTAGTATTAACAATACCCCATGAGGTTTTGTGAGGTTTATAAGTTGTAGTATTAACAACACACCCTATGGTTTAGCAGAGTTTATAATTTGTAGTATTAACCACACCCCCTGAGGTTTGGTGAGGTTTATAAGTTGTAATATTAATAATACCCCATGAGGTTTTGTGAGGTTTATATGTTGTGATATTAACAATACCCCATGAGGTTTTGCAGGGTTTATAAGTTGTGGTATTAACAATACCCTATGTGGTTTTGTGAGGTTTATATGTTGAAGAATTAACAACACCCCCTGAGGTTTTGCAGGGTTTATAATTTATGGTATTAACTACTTCCCCTGAGGTTTTGCGGCGTATATAAGTTGCAATATTAACAATACCCTATGAGGTGTTGTGAGGTTTATAAGTTGAAATATTAACAATACCCCATGAGGTTTTTCAGGGTTTATAAGTTGTGGTATTAACAATACCTTATGTGGTTTTGTGAGGTTTATAAATTGTAGAATACCCCCTGAGGTTTTGCGGCGTATATAAGTTGCAATATTAACAATACCCTATGAGGTTTTGTGAGGTTTATAAGTTGAAATATTAACAATACCCCATTTTGTTTTGGGAGGTTTATAAGTTGAAGAATTAACAACACCCCCTGAGGTTTTGCAGGGTTTATAATTTATGGTATTAACTACTTCCCCTGAGGTTTTGCGGCGTATATAATTTGCAATATTAACAATACCCTATGAGGTGTTGCGAGGTTTATAAGTTGAAATATTAACAACACCCCATGATGTTTTTCAGGGTTTATAAGTTGTGGTATTAACATTAACCCATGAGGTTTTGCAGGGCTTATAAGTTGTAGTATTAACAACACACCCTGAGGTTTTGCAGGGTTTATAATTTGTAGTATTAACAATACCCCATGAGGTTTTGTGAGGTTTATAAGTTGTAGTATTAACAACACACCCTATGGTTTAGCAGAGTTTATAATTTGTAGTATTAACCACACCCCCTGAGGTTTGGTGAGGTTTATAAGTTGTAATATTAATAATACCCCATGAGGTTTTGTGAGGTTTATATGTTGTGATATTAACAATACCCCATGAGGTTTTGCAGGGTTTATAAGTTGTGGTATTAACAATACCCTATGTGGTTTTGTGAGGTTTATATGTTGTGGTATTAACAACACCCCATGAGGTTTTGCAGCAATCCAGCGATAGTTGGATACTGTCGCTTCGCTGTACCAATCTGGCAATAGTTGGTCACCAGCGCATCCCGCAATAGCAGAGCCCACAAGGTGTGCTATTGTACTGTAAACGTAGCGTCAGTCTAGCCATCTAGTTGATCTTATAACTTTACTTTTATTAAACTGTGTTTACAGTTTTTCGAATTAACCCAAATTTGATTAAGTGTTTTGCCGTGTTACAACAAAAGTATTACCATCACCTAGTCGTTTTTTGTGTACCTTACACAAAATGCTAAACTTATAATTATATCAAATGGAGTCGAAAAAAAAAGTTAAATCAAATTAAACAATTACGCTACTAAACAACCAAAACAAATTAAACTATAAATCATGTAACTTTACAAATGGTGAACCCGACGTAATTAATTGTTAAAAATATAGATGTACATGCTATAATTAACCTCGAATACGCAAACCTGTCGATAACAAATACGTCTTACACCTAGAGTCTCGTCTTTACGCCTGTTGCTTTAACTGTTCAATTGTAATGTATTGGAGAGTATTTGTTACAAATTTGTGGACGGTTGTTAGTAAATCTTACGCAATAAATTACTATAAAATATTAATACAGCTTATTAATGTCAGGCAAAAACGTTACAACTGAAGGTCTTGCCGAGATCCTAATCTTTTGAAGCTTAAGTCAATTTAATAGAGAAATTGCAGAAAGAAGAAAAACAATCGTTACCCCTTCGCTTGTCGAGTATTATTCAACAAAATGGATAATTATCTAAGATCATCTTTGTCTATTGAAATGGAGCGTATAGTTGAAAAAGAATTACAAGAAATCAAAAAAGAACTGACTTTCATAAAAAAGAAACTGTGCTCAAAAACAGTATGCCAAACAGAGCTTTTGACATCTGGTCAAGATCTAATGAAATACACTGGCGACTCCGATATCAAAGAGTGTCTTATTAGATTTGACCTTATATCAAGGGTCAATAATTGAAATGCCAGAAAAAGCGGATATAGACTTGCACTTAGTTTGTACGATAAAGCTGCAAGCATTGTAACCAGTTTTTTTAAAAGACAAATTGCGAAAAAGGTTTTCCGCCCCCAAGTCTTTTTTTACACAGCAGAAAAGGAGAAGATAGCGAGTCTTTAAAAGCACTCGCAAGCGAGTTTTTTGATATGATCTGACAATGTCCAAAATATTAAAACTCAAGTATTAAATAACTTAAAAAGAGTAACGACAACATGAACCCACATTACAGATAGGAAAAATCTTAGCAGATCCCCAAATCTTCCTGAACACTCATGTATCGTATTTTTAATGTTACTCATTGTCGCAAGCAAGCTCGCGACACAGTTCGAGAATAGGGAAGGTCACAACATGTTGACCATTTTACTTTTAATTTGTTTTAACCTTAGAAGATATTGATTCTGCCGAATTGCCAGATGTCAGGGATGCAAATACACAGATGACAACAGCTAAAAAATAACAATTTTACAATTAGTCGTTGAAATAACAAAATCCCTGAATACATGTAAATGAACGACACGTTAATTCAGTATGACTACTCGATCGTTAGCTGTTGAGACGAAGACCAACTAGTTTGCTAGAATGGTACTGATAGCATAAACTCCTTCTGTCTTTATATATCGAAAAAACGTGATTATTGTTTGTACAACTAAGAATTTTTTTTGCACGGGACAACTGAGGTCTGTTAAAGTAGGTTTTACCAAAAGAACATTAGTCACACACCCCTCTGAAGCTTTCGAAACAGCAAAGTTAAGTCGTGGCATTTTAAAAATATTGCACAATTTAATTTCTGCATAACGTGAAGTCAATTTAAATGTACACAGTTAACCTCATTAACACAACATATGGTCCTGTAGACTGACATATTTTTCAAGTGTAAGGAGTAAGAAATATTATTGTTTGTTCAAAACAAGTTAGGTCTTTAAACTTTGCTGGCCTTTATTTCTTATTCCATACACTTTAAAACAATTTTAATCTACAGAGCCACGTGTTGTGTAAATGTGGTCAACTGTGTACATAACGGTTAACTTCTAGTTTTTTTGTAATTAAGTGGTGTAATTCTTTCGAACTGCTAAGGTTTTTTGTCGCAAAACAAGATCTATCGTAATTTTGATGATATTCAAATCAGAATCGTGCATATTTCCGTTTTTTGTAGACCCAAAAGTCGTTTAAATATATGCTGGGAACAATAGTTGCATTCGGCAACTCGCACCCTTTAAAACATTTTAACAAGAATAACTTAATCTTGCAAATTATTCTTTAAAATAAATATATATTCAAGTATTTTTTCAAATAGACACAGGTATTTAAGTTTGTAATTCGTTATTATCTTCAACGCGTTTTTAAAATCCGTACATTGCACAATTTACAAAAGGTGCCGTTTTTCAACTTTTAATGTTGCGGCGAAATAGGGTAAAATTAGGCAAATTATTTTGGTGTAAGAAATTGAATTACCTCTCTTTAGCAATTTTTTTTATTATATTTATTTATCCTCGTTGTGGAAAATTTGACTTCGCGGCCTAAACAAAGAGTAACATTTGTAACTCCGACCCAGATGGCTTTGGCAGTTGGGTTTATTATAAATTATTTTTACGCAATAATCAAGTTACTGGTTAAGTATTGGCTCCGCTAAAGTAACACGAAAACATGGGAGCAGCGCGGATCGAACCGAGCACTTCGTTTAGTAAAGCCAAGTGTTCTGATCTCTAGACCACGCTGCCATTTAATTATTCATCAGCGCCACGTTTTTTTGCAAGTTTAACAATAGTAATTAAAGAGTATCAACTTGATTTTATTGGGACACCAACGCCTAATTATTAAAGTTTTAAACGCTAAATTCAGGGTAAGTTAATATTTATTTATTTCGAATGAACAACTTGATTATTTTGCAACTTTAAAAGACCAAAATAAAAAAAATACATGAAATATTTGATATTTTATTGCCAAAATTGATATACAACATTTGACGAATTTGATGTTGCCGAATGTATAAATCTACAAAACATCAAAGTAACATAAGGGAACCGGGCGATTAAGATTGCTCGGAGGGTTGTTAAAAAATCCCTTCAGGTTCCGAGCAGGACTCATTTGAACCTAAAACGAAACAAAATTAGGTATATTACTGTTACTAGACATGTCGATTATAATTTAAACCGCTACCAACTGGAAGACGACATTTTAAAGGTAATTCAGGTTTTTGTGGTTACTTATTGTCTATCTAAAATATTTTAAACTAAGTTCTCTCAGTCAGTTTCACGTATGGCAGAAGCACGCCACGATATTAGATTGATTGGGAACAAACCTCACGCTTTTAGTCGTATAACAAGGTCCCAGTCTCGCTGTTTAAGAGAAATTATGCAATAAAATGTTTTTACAAATTTTTTTATAATCGATTTCCAATTTTTTTGTAAATCGTTTTACTTAAAACGCAATGTTTGTGTGATCTTCATTCTCGAACGGATATCCTGTATGCCACAAATCGCTTCTCGGAATCCAAAAGCCGCCGTTTAATAAACGAATTCCTTGGTTCTAAGTAAAAAAACATCGAAAACCCTAATTTGGTGTAGAGTGCATATTATAAAAACATAGCAACTACAGAATAAATTTGAAAACTAACAATCAAAAGTTCTACTAGTTTTTATTTTGATATAATAACGTTACCAAACATTTACCTCGTATCTTGAAGCAAGCCAAACATTAACAAGTTCCCATTCCCCGTTTAAATACGTGTTCCAACTATTTTGAACGTATGCGTAAAATAAGTTGTACTGCTCTTCCGAATGAATCTCAGCCAGTTTTCCACCATGAAATTCGCAAATCGAATTAGCCTCGTCCAGCGTAAAACCATTAGAACGAGCAACCGTGTAGATCAACCTGTAGCATCTGTTTTCGTGCATCACGCCACTGCATTTCAGGCTTTCTAGACCAACGCAAAGTTCGTGGTTAACTTAATAAATCAATAATGGAACTCGGCAAATGCCTTTTTGTAATCAATTTCAAATAAAAAGGGTATTTGATTTTGGTCGTTGGTTTGTGTCTTTCGTTTAACTTACCAGATATGTCGTTTCCATGCACCAAACCGAGAAATTATTTTAAATATACACGGTTAATGATAAATGTGTTGGCTCATCACATTGCCTACGACCATACCACGTTGAGTACACCCCATCTCGTCCGATCTGGGAAGTTAAGCAACGTCGGGCCCGGTTAGTACTTGGATGGGTGACCGCCTGGGAATACCGGGAGTCGTAGGCATTTTATAAGTTTTATAGCATATTAGAAAGTTCTTTATGTAGAAGTCATTTTTTATCAAAATTTTTGAAAATTAATATATTTGATATAACTTCTAAGGGACGCAAGTCATTTATTTTATTTTAAATATACACGGTTAATGATAAATGTGTTGGCTCACCACATCACATTGCCTACGACCATACCACGTTGAGTACACCCCATCTCGTCCGATCTGGGAAGTTAAGCAACGTCGGGCCCGGTTAGTACTTGGATGGGTGACCGCCTGGGAATACCGGGTGTCGTAGGCATTTTATAAGTTTTTTAGCATATTAGAAAGTACCTTATGTATAAGTCATTTTTATAGAAATTTTTGAAAATTAATATATTTGATATAATTGCTAGGCGACGCAAGTCATTTATTTTATTTTAAATATACACGTTTAATGATAAATGTGTTGGCACATCAGATTGCCTACGACCATACCACGTTGAGTACACCCCATCTCGTCCGATCTGGGAAGTTAAGCAACGTCGGGCCCGGTTAGTACTTGGATGGGTGACCGCCTGGGAATACCGGGTGTCGTAGGCATTTTATAAGTTTTATAGCATATTAGAAAGTACTTTATGTAGAAGTCATTTTTTATCAAAATTTATAACTTCTAAGGGACGCAAGTCATTTATTTTATTTTAAATATACACGGTTAATGATAAATGTGTTGGCTCACCACATCACATTGCCTACGACCATACCACGTTGAGTACACCCCATCTCGTCCGATCTGGGAAGTTAAGCAACGTCGGGCCCGGTTAGTACTTGGATGGGTGACCGCCTGGGAATACCGGGTGTCGTAGGCATTTTATAAGTTTTATAGCATATTAGAAAGTACTTTATGTAGAAGTCATTTTTTATCAAAATTTTTGAAAATTAATATATTTGATATAACTTCTAAGGGACGCAAGTCATTTATTTTATTTTAAATATACACGGTTAATGATAAATGTGTTGGCTCACCACATCACATTGCCTACGACCATACCACGTTGAGTACACCCCATCTCGTCCGATCTGGGAAGTTAAGCAACGTCGGGCCCGGTTAGTACTTGGATGGGTGACCGCCTGGGAATACCGGGTGTCGTAGGCATTTTATAAGTTTTATAGCATATTAGAAAGTACCTTATGTATAAGTCATTTTTATAGAAATTTTTGAAAATTAATATATTTGATATAATTGCTAGGCGACGCAAGTCATTTATTTTATTTTAAATATACACGTTTAATGATAAATGTGTTGGCACATCACATTGCCTACGACCATACCACGTTGAGTACACCCCATCTCGTCCGATCTGGGAAGTTAAGCAACGTCGGGCCCGGTTAGTACTTGGATGGGTGACCGCCTGGGAATACCGGGTGTCGTAGGCATTTTATAAGTTTTATAGCATATTAGAAAGTACTTTATGTAGAAGTCATTTTTTATCAAAATTTTTGAAAATTAATATATTTGATATAACTTCTAAGGGACGCAAGTCATTTATTTTATTTTAAATATACACGGTTAATGATAAATGTGTTGGCTCACCACATCACATTGCCTACGACCATACCACGTTGAGTACACCCCATCTCGTCCGATCTGGGAAGTTAAGCAACGTCGGGCCCGGTTAGTACTTGGATGGGTGACCGCCTGGGAATACCGGGTGTCGTAGGTATTTTATAAGTTTTATAGCATATTAGAAAGTACCTTATGTATAAGTCATTTTTATAGAAATTTTTGAAAATTAATATATTTGATATAATTGCTAGGCGACGCAAGTCATTTATTTTATTTTAAATATACACGTTTAATGATAAATGTGTTGGCACATCACATTGCCTACGACCATACCACGTTGAGTACACCCCATCTCGTCCGATCTGGGAAGTTAAGCAACGTCGGGCCCGGTTAGTACTTGGATGGGTGACCGCCTGGGAATACCGGGTGTCGTAGGCATTTTATAAGTTTTATAGCATATTAGAAAGTACTTTATGTAGAAGTAATTTTTTATCAAAATTTTTGAAAATTAATATATTTGATATAACTTCTAAGGGACGCAAGTCATTTATTTTATTTTAAATATACACGGTTAATGATAAATGTGTTGGCTCACCACATCACATTGCCTACGACCATACCACGTTGAGTACACCCCATCTCGTCCGATCTGGGAAGTTAAGCAACGTCGGGCCCGGTTAGTACTTGGATGGGTGACCGCCTGGGAATACCGGGTGTCGTAGGCATTTTATAAGTTTTATAGCATATTAGAAAGTACTTTATGTAGAAGTCATTTTTTATCAAAATTTTTGAAAATTAATATATTTGATATAACTTCTAAGGGACGCAAGTCATTTATTTTATTTTAAATATACACGGTTAATGATAAATGTGTTGGCTCACCACATCACATTGCCTACGACCATACCACGTTGAGTACACCCCATCTCGTCCGATCTGGGAAGTTAAGCAACGTCGGGCCCGGTTAGTACTTGGATGGGTGACCGCCTGGGAATACCGGGTGTCGAAGGCATTTTATAAGTTTTTTAGCATATTAGAAAGTACTTTATGTAGAAGTCATTTTTTATCCAAATTTTTGAAAATTAATATATTTGATATAACTGCTAAGGGACGCAAGTCATTTATTTTATTTTAAATATACACGTTTAATGATAAATGTGTTGGCACATCACATTGCCTACGACCATACCACGTTGAGTACACCCCATCTCGTCCGATCTGGGAAGTTAAGCAACGTCGGGCCCGGTTAGTACTTGGATGGGTGACCGCCTGGGAATACCGGGTGTCGTAGGCATTTTATAAGTTTTATAGCATATTAGAAAGTACTTTATGTAGAAGTCATTTTTTATCAAAATTTTTGAAAATTAATATATTTGATATAACTTCTAAGGGACGCAAGTCATTTATTTTATTTTAAATATACACGGTTAATGATAAATGTGTTGGCTCACCACATCACATTGCCTACGACCATACCACGTTGAGTACACCCCATCTCGTCCGATCTGGGAAGTTAAGCAACGTCGGGCCCGGTTAGTACTTGGATGGGTGACCGCCTGGGAATACCGGGTGTCGTAGGTATTTTATAAGTTTTATAGCATATTAGAAAGTACCTTATGTATAAGTCATTTTTATAGAAATTTTTGAAAATTAATATATTTGATATAATTGCTAGGCGACGCAAGTCATTTATTTTATTTTAAATATACACGTTTAATGATAAATGTGTTGGCACATCACATTGCCTACGACCATACCACGTTGAGTACACCCCATCTCGTCCGATCTGGGAAGTTAAGCAACGTCGGGCCCGGTTAGTACTTGGATGGGTGACCGCCTGGGAATACCGGGTGTCGTAGGCATTTTATAAGTTTTATAGCATATTAGAAAGTACTTTATGTAGAAGTAATTTTTTATCAAAATTTTTGAAAATTAATATATTTGATATAACTTCTAAGGGACGCAAGTCATTTATTTTATTTTAAATATACACGGTTAATGATAAATGTGTTGGCTCACCACATCACATTGCCTACGACCATACCACGTTGAGTACACCCCATCTCGTCCGATCTGGGAAGTTAAGCAACGTCGGGCCCGGTTAGTACTTGGATGGGTGACCGCCTGGGAATACCGGGTGTCGTAGGCATTTTATAAGTTTTATAGCATATTAGAAAGTACTTTATGTAGAAGTCATTTTTTATCAAAATTTTTGAAAATTAATATATTTGATATAACTTCTAAGGGACGCAAGTCATTTATTTTATTTTAAATATACACGGTTAATGATAAATGTGTTGGCTCACCACATCACATTGCCTACGACCATACCACGTTGAGTACACCCCATCTCGTCCGATCTGGGAAGTTAAGCAACGTCGGGCCCGGTTAGTACTTGGATGGGTGACCGCCTGGGAATACCGGGTGTCGTAGGCATTTTATAAGTTTTATAGCATATTAGAAAGTACCTTATGTATAAGTCATTTTTATAGAAATTTTTGAAAATTAATATATTTGATATAATTGCTAGGCGACGCAAGTCATTTATTTTATTTTAAATATACACGTTTAATGATAAATGTGTTGGCACATCACATTGCCTACGACCATACCACGTTGAGTACACCCCATCTCGTCCGATCTGGGAAGTTAAGCAACGTCGGGCCCGGTTAGTACTTGGATGGGTGACCGCCTGGGAATACCGGGTGTCGTAGGCATTTTATAAGTTTTATAGCATATTAGAAAGTACTTTATGTAGAAGTCATTTTTTATCAAAATTTTTGAAAATTAATATATTTGATATAACTTCTAAGGGACGCAAGTCATTTATTTTATTTTAAATATACACGGTTAATGATAAATGTGTTGGCTCACCACATCACATTGCCTACGACCATACCACGTTGAGTACACCCCATCTCGTCCGATCTGGGAAGTTAAGCAACGTCGGGCCCGGTTAGTACTTGGATGGGTGACCGCCTGGGAATACCGGGTGTCGTAGGTATTTTATAAGTTTTATAGCATATTAGAAAGTACCTTATGTATAAGTCATTTTTATAGAAATTTTTGAAAATTAATATATTTGATATAATTGCTAGGCGACGCAAGTCATTTATTTTATTTTAAATATACACGTTTAATGATAAATGTGTTGGCACATTACATTGCCTACGACCATACCACGTTGAGTACACCCCATCTCGTCCGATCTGGGAAGTTAAGCAACGTCGGGCCCGGTTAGTACTTGGATGGGTGACCGCCTGGGAATACCGGGTGTCGTAGGCATTTTATAAGTTTTATAGCATATTAGAAAGTACTTTATGTAGAAGTAATTTTTTATCAAAATTTTTGAAAATTAATATATTTGATATAACTTCTAAGGGACGCAAGTCATTTATTTTATTTTAAATATACACGGTTAATGATAAATGTGTTGGCTCACCACATCACATTGCCTACGACCATACCACGTTGAGTACACCCCATCTCGTCCGATCTGGGAAGTTAAGCAACGTCGGGCCCGGTTAGTACTTGGATGGGTGACCGCCTGGGAATACCGGGTGTCGTAGGCATTTTATAAGTTTTATAGCATATTAGAAAGTACTTTATGTAGAAGTCATTTTTTATCAAAATTTTTGAAAATTAATATATTTGATATAACTTCTAAGGGACGCAAGTCATTTATTTTATTTTAAATATACACGGTTAATGATAAATGTGTTGGCTCACCACATCACATTGCCTACGACCATACCACGTTGAGTACACCCCATCTCGTCCGATCTGGGAAGTTAAGCAACGTCGGGCCCGGTTAGTACTTGGATGGGTGACCGCCTGGGAATACCGGGTGTCGAAGGCATTTTATAAGTTTTTTAGCATATTAGAAAGTACTTTATGTAGAAGTCATTTTTTATCCAAATTTTTGAAAATTAATATATTTGATATAACTGCTAAGGGACGCAAGTCATTTATTTTATTTTAAATATACACGTTTAATGATAAATGTGTTGGCACATCACATTGCCTACGACCATACCACGTTGAGTACACCCCATCTCGTCCGATCTGGGAAGTTAAGCAACGTCGGGCCCGGTTAGTACTTGGATGGGTGACCGCCTGGGAATACCGGGTGTCGTAGGCATTTTATAAGTTTTATAGCATATTAGAAAGTACTTTATGTAGAAGTCATTTTTTATCAAAATTTTTGAAAATTAATATATTTGATATAACTTCTAAGGGACGCAAGTCATTTATTTTATTTTAAATATACACGGTTAATGATAAATGTGTTGGCTCACCACATCACATTGCCTACGACCATACCACGTTGAGTACACCCCATCTCGTCCGATCTGGGAAGTTAAGCAACGTCGGGCCCGGTTAGTACTTGGATGGGTGACCGCCTGGGAATACCGGGTGTCGTAGGTATTTTATAAGTTTTATAGCATATTAGAAAGTACCTTATGTATAAGTCATTTTTATAGAAATTTTTGAAAATTAATATATTTGATATAATTGCTAGGCGACGCAAGTCATTTATTTTATTTTAAATATACACGTTTAATGATAAATGTGTTGGCACATCACATTGCCTACGACCATACCACGTTGAGTACACCCCATCTCGTCCGATCTGGGAAGTTAAGCAACGTCGGGCCCGGTTAGTACTTGGATGGGTGACCGCCTGGGAATACCGGGTGTCGTAGGCATTTTATAAGTTTTATAGCATATTAGAAAGTACTTTATGTAGAAGTAATTTTTTATCAAAATTTTTGAAAATTAATATATTTGATATAACTTCTAAGGGACGCAAGTCATTTATTTTATTTTAAATATACACGGTTAATGATAAATGTGTTGGCTCACCACATCACATTGCCTACGACCATACCACGTTGAGTACACCCCATCTCGTCCGATCTGGGAAGTTAAGCAACGTCGGGCCCGGTTAGTACTTGGATGGGTGACCGCCTGGGAATACCGGGTGTCGTAGGCATTTTATAAGTTTTATAGCATATTCGAAAGTACTTTATGTAGAAGTCATTTTTTATCAAAATTTTTGAAAATTAATATATTTGATATAACTTCTAAGGGACGCAAGTCATTTATTTTATTTTAAATATACACGGTTAATGATAAATGTGTTGGCTCACCACATCACATTGCCTACGACCATACCACGTTGAGTACACCCCATCTCGTCCGATCTGGGAAGTTAAGCAACGTCGGGCCCGGTTAGTACTTGGATGGGTGACCGCCTGGGAATACCGGGTGTCGTAGGCATTTTATAAGTTTTATAGCATATTAGAAAGTACTTTATGTAGAAGTCATTTTTTATCAAAATTTTTGAAAATTAATATATTTGATATAACTTCTAAGGGACGCAAGTCATTTATTTTATTTTAAATATACACGGTTAATGATAAATGTGTTGGCTCACCACATCACATTGCCTACGACCATACCACGTTGAGTACACCCCATCTCGTCCGATCTGGGAAGTTAAGCAACGTCGGGCCCGGTTAGTACTTGGATGGGTGACCGCCTGGGAATACCGGGTGTCGTAGGCATTTTATAAGTTTTATAGCATATTAGAAAGTACCTTATGTATAAGTCATTTTTATAGAAATTTTTGAAAATTAATATATTTGATATAATTGCTAGGCGACGCAAGTCATTTATTTTATTTTAAATATACACGTTTAATGATAAATGTGTTGGCACATCACATTGCCTACGACCATACCACGTTGAGTACACCCCATCTCGTCCGATCTGGGAAGTTAAGCAACGTCGGGCCCGGTTAGTACTTGGATGGGTGACCGCCTGGGAATACCGGGTGTCGTAGGCATTTTATAAGTTTTATAGCATATTAGAAAGTACTTTATGTAGAAGTCATTTTTTATCAAAATTTTTGAAAATTAATATATTTGATATAACTTCTAAGGGACGCAAGTCATTTATTTTATTTTAAATATACACGGTTAATGATAAATGTGTTGGCTCACCACATCACATTGCCTACGACCATACCACGTTGAGTACACCCCATCTCGTCCGATCTGGGAAGTTAAGCAACGTCGGGCCCGGTTAGTACTTGGATGGGTGACCGCCTGGGAATACCGGGTGTCGTAGGTATTTTATAAGTTTTATAGCATATTAGAAAGTACCTTATGTATAAGTCATTTTTATAGAAATTTTTGAAAATTAATATATTTGATATAATTGCTAGGCGACGCAAGTCATTTATTTTATTTTAAATATACACGTTTAATGATAAATGTGTTGGCACATCACATTGCCTACGACCATACCACGTTGAGTACACCCCATCTCGTCCGATCTGGGAAGTTAAGCAACGTCGGGCCCGGTTAGTACTTGGATGGGTGACCGCCTGGGAATACCGGGTGTCGTAGGCATTTTATAAGTTTTATAGCATATTAGAAAGTACTTTATGTAGAAGTAATTTTTTATCAAAATTTTTGAAAATTAATATATTTGATATAACTTCTAAGGGACGCAAGTCATTTATTTTATTTTAAATATACACGGTTAATGATAAATGTGTTGGCTCACCACATCACATTGCCTACGACCATACCACGTTGAGTACACCCCATCTCGTCCGATCTGGGAAGTTAAGCAACGTCGGGCCCGGTTAGTACTTGGATGGGTGACCGCCTGGGAATACCGGGTGTCGTAGGCATTTTATAAGTTTTATAGCATATTAGAAAGTACTTTATGTAGAAGTCATTTTTTATCAAAATTTTTGAAAATTAATATATTTGATATAACTTCTAAGGGACGCAAGTCATTTATTTTATTTTAAATATACACGGTTAATGATAAATGTGTTGGCTCACCACATCACATTGCCTACGACCATACCACGTTGAGTACACCCCATCTCGTCCGATCTGGGAAGTTAAGCAACGTCGGGCCCGGTTAGTACTTGGATGGGTGACCGCCTGGGAATACCGGGTGTCGTAGGCATTTTATAAGTTTTATAGCATATTAGAAAGTACTTTATGTAGAAGTCATTTTTTATCAAAATTTTTGAAAATTAATATATTTGATATAACTTCTAAGGGACGCAAGTCATTTATTTTATTTTAAATATACACGGTTAATGATAAATGTGTTGGCTCACCACATCACATTGCCTACGACCATACCACGTTGAGTACACCCCATCTCGTCCGATCTGGGAAGTTAAGCAACGTCGGGCCCGGTTAGTACTTGGATGGGTGACCGCCTGGGAATACCGGGTGTCGTAGGTATTTTATAAGTTTTATAGCATATTAGAAAGTACCTTATGTATAAGTCATTTTTATAGAAATTTTTGAAAATTAATATATTTGATATAATTGCTAGGCGACGCAAGTCATTTATTTTATTTTAAATATACACGTTTAATGATAAATGTGTTGGCACATCACATTGCCTACGACCATACCACGTTGAGTACACCCCATCTCGTCCGATCTGGGAAGTTAAGCAACGTCGGGCCCGGTTAGTACTTGGATGGGTGACCGCCTGGGAATACCGGGTGTCGTAGGCATTTTATAAGTTTTATAGCATATTAGAAAGTACTTTATGTAGAAGTAATTTTTTATCAAAATTTTTGAAAATTAATATATTTGATATAACTTCTAAGGGACGCAAGTCATTTATTTTATTTTAAATATACACGGTTAATGATAAATGTGTTGGCTCACCACATCACATTGCCTACGACCATACCACGTTGAGTACACCCCATCTCGTCCGATCTGGGAAGTTAAGCAACGTCGGGCCCGGTTAGTACTTGGATGGGTGACCGCCTGGGAATACCGGGTGTCGTAGGCATTTTATAAGTTTTATAGCATATTCGAAAGTACTTTATGTAGAAGTCATTTTTTATCAAAATTTTTGAAAATTAATATATTTGATATAACTTCTAAGGGACGCAAGTCATTTATTTTATTTTAAATATACACGGTTAATGATAAATGTGTTGGCTCACCACATCACATTGCCTACGACCATACCACGTTGAGTACACCCCATCTCGTCCGATCTGGGAAGTTAAGCAACGTCGGGCCCGGTTAGTACTTGGATGGGTGACCGCCTGGGAATACCGGGTGTCGTAGGCATTTTATAAGTTTTATAGCATATTAGAAAGTACTTTATGTAGAAGTCATTTTTTATCAAAATTTTTGAAAATTAATATATTTGATATAACTTCTAAGGGACGCAAGTCATTTATTTTATTTTAAATATACACGGTTAATGATAAATGTGTTGGCTCACCACATCACATTGCCTACGACCATACCACGTTGAGTACACCCCATCTCGTCCGATCTGGGAAGTTAAGCAACGTCGGGCCCGGTTAGTACTTGGATGGGTGACCGCCTGGGAATACCGGGTGTCGTAGGCATTTTATAAGTTTTATAGCATATTAGAAAGTACCTTATGTATAAGTCATTTTTATAGAAATTTTTGAAAATTAATATATTTGATATAATTGCTAGGCGACGCAAGTCATTTATTTTATTTTAAATATACACGTTTAATGATAAATGTGTTGGCACATCACATTGCCTACGACCATACCACGTTGAGTACACCCCATCTCGTCCGATCTGGGAAGTTAAGCAACGTCGGGCCCGGTTAGTACTTGGATGGGTGACCGCCTGGGAATACCGGGTGTCGTAGGCATTTTATAAGTTTTATAGCATATTAGAAAGTACTTTATGTAGAAGTCATTTTTTATCAAAATTTTTGAAAATTAATATATTTGATATAACTTCTAAGGGACGCAAGTCATTTATTTTATTTTAAATATACACGGTTAATGATAAATGTGTTGGCTCACCACATCACATTGCCTACGACCATACCACGTTGAGTACACCCCATCTCGTCCGATCTGGGAAGTTAAGCAACGTCGGGCCCGGTTAGTACTTGGATGGGTGACCGCCTGGGAATACCGGGTGTCGTAGGTATTTTATAAGTTTTATAGCATATTAGAAAGTACCTTATGTATAAGTCATTTTTATAGAAATTTTTGAAAATTAATATATTTGATATAATTGCTAGGCGACGCAAGTCATTTATTTTATTTTAAATATACACGTTTAATGATAAATGTGTTGGCACATCACATTGCCTACGACCATACCACGTTGAGTACACCCCATCTCGTCCGATCTGGGAAGTTAAGCAACGTCGGGCCCGGTTAGTACTTGGATGGGTGACCGCCTGGGAATACCGGGTGTCGTAGGCATTTTATAAGTTTTATAGCATATTAGAAAGTACTTTATGTAGAAGTAATTTTTTATCAAAATTTTTGAAAATTAATATATTTGATATAACTTCTAAGGGACGCAAGTCATTTATTTTATTTTAAATATACACGGTTAATGATAAATGTGTTGGCTCACCACATCACATTGCCTACGACCATACCACGTTGAGTACACCCCATCTCGTCCGATCTGGGAAGTTAAGCAACGTCGGGCCCGGTTAGTACTTGGATGGGTGACCGCCTGGGAATACCGGGTGTCGTAGGCATTTTATAAGTTTTATAGCATATTAGAAAGTACTTTATGTAGAAGTCATTTTTTATCAAAATTTTTGAAAATTAATATATTTGATATAACTTCTAAGGGACGCAAGTCATTTATTTTATTTTAAATATACACGGTTAATGATAAATGTGTTGGCTCACCACATCACATTGCCTACGACCATACCACGTTGAGTACACCCCATCTCGTCCGATCTGGGAAGTTAAGCAACGTCGGGCCCGGTTAGTACTTGGATGGGTGACCGCCTGGGAATACCGGGTGTCGTAGGCATTTTATAAGTTTTATAGCATATTCGAAAGTACTTTATGTAGAAGTCATTTTTTATCAAAATTTTTGAAAATTAATATATTTGATATAACTTCTAAGGGACGCAAGTCATTTATTTTATTTTAAATATACACGGTTAATGATAAATGTGTTGGCTCACCACATCACATTGCCTACGACCATACCACGTTGAGTACACCCCATCTCGTCCGATCTGGGAAGTTAAGCAACGTCGGGCCCGGTTAGTACTTGGATGGGTGACCGCCTGGGAATACCGGGTGTCGTAGGCATTTTATAAGTTTTATAGCATATTAGAAAGTACTTTATGTAGAAGTCATTTTTTATCAAAATTTTTGAAAATTAATATATTTGATATAACTTCTAAGGGACGCAAGTCATTTATTTTATTTTAAATATACACGGTTAATGATAAATGTGTTGGCTCACCACATCACATTGCCTACGACCATACCACGTTGAGTACACCCCATCTCGTCCGATCTGGGAAGTTAAGCAACGTCGGGCCCGGTTAGTACTTGGATGGGTGACCGCCTGGGAATACCGGGTGTCGTAGGCATTTTATAAGTTTTATAGCATATTAGAAAGTACCTTATGTATAAGTCATTTTTATAGAAATTTTTGAAAATTAATATATTTGATATAATTGCTAGGCGACGCAAGTCATTTATTTTATTTTAAATATACACGTTTAATGATAAATGTGTTGGCACATCACATTGCCTACGACCATACCACGTTGAGTACACCCCATCTCGTCCGATCTGGGAAGTTAAGCAACGTCGGGCCCGGTTAGTACTTGGATGGGTGACCGCCTGGGAATACCGGGTGTCGTAGGCATTTTATAAGTTTTATAGCATATTAGAAAGTACTTTATGTAGAAGTCATTTTTTATCAAAATTTTTGAAAATTAATATATTTGATATAACTTCTAAGGGACGCAAGTCATTTATTTTATTTTAAATATACACGGTTAATGATAAATGTGTTGGCTCACCACATCACATTGCCTACGACCATACCACGTTGAGTACACCCCATCTCGTCCGATCTGGGAAGTTAAGCAACGTCGGGCCCGGTTAGTACTTGGATGGGTGACCGCCTGGGAATACCGGGTGTCGTAGGTATTTTATAAGTTTTATAGCATATTAGAAAGTACCTTATGTATAAGTCATTTTTATAGAAATTTTTGAAAATTAATATATTTGATATAATTGCTAGGCGACGCAAGTCATTTATTTTATTTTAAATATACACGTTTAATGATAAATGTGTTGGCACATCACATTGCCTACGACCATACCACGTTGAGTACACCCCATCTCGTCCGATCTGGGAAGTTAAGCAACGTCGGGCCCGGTTAGTACTTGGATGGGTGACCGCCTGGGAATACCGGGTGTCGTAGGCATTTTATAAGTTTTATAGCATATTAGAAAGTACTTTATGTAGAAGTAATTTTTTATCAAAATTTTTGAAAATTAATATATTTGATATAACTTCTAAGGGACGCAAGTCATTTATTTTATTTTAAATATACACGGTTAATGATAAATGTGTTGGCTCACCACATCACATTGCCTACGACCATACCACGTTGAGTACACCCCATCTCGTCCGATCTGGGAAGTTAAGCAACGTCGGGCCCGGTTAGTACTTGGATGGGTGACCGCCTGGGAATACCGGGTGTCGTAGGCATTTTATAAGTTTTATAGCATATTAGAAAGTACTTTATGTAGAAGTCATTTTTTATCAAAATTTTTGAAAATTAATATATTTGATATAACTTCTAAGGGACGCAAGTCATTTATTTTATTTTAAATATACA